>NC_044389.1:34332190-34955358 GCF_006542625.1 Nomascus leucogenys
TAATAGATCCATTGCTTCTAAGCAGTTGGAGGAGGACTGGAATCAAGAGACTCCATTTGGAGAAAAAAAATAGTTTGGCAATAAAAATCACAACAGGAAACTTGTGAAACTCAAGAATTCTGTGTGTATAGAAAAAAAAGCGCACTAGAAGGACATTCTTGTGAAGCAGCAGTTTTCTTAGCTTTGGATTCTTGGAGGGCCTATTATAAGGCAAATTATATACTTAAGAATTAACATAATTAAAGTCATTGGGTAGAAAGTGCCTGCTGTTGATGTTTCACTTTGCATTATCCATTGAAAATAAACATGCAAAAACTCTTCTTTGTTGAAACATTTAACTTTTGGCCTTTTCAGACAATAAAATGTCTCTGTTGCTGCCTTGTATGCAAGCCAGGTCTTTGAATCCAAAGGTATAATTGTATTTACTGTTTCAGCCCCATTGCTTTCATTTGTCTGGCTATGATAGATTTATATGAAGAAAATGAGGGCTTATTGTTTCAGCAAGTGTAATAAGCCATGTGTTTTTCCTTTAGGATCAAACAGAGCTTACTGAATCAGCAGGACTGGCTGGTGGTGCAGCAAACATCATGAGTAAGCACCGAGAAGTCTGTTCCTTATCACGTGTATAAGGGGAAAAAGGTAAGAAAATGTTTTTATTTCTCTTAGAGATTGAACTTGAGAAACCAATGAGATCTATAGAAGATAATGCTGATGCATATATGTTACTTGCTTCATTTATAACATTGTATCTTATTAAATCAGGAGTATGACTTTTTTTTCAAAAAGATTTGACTTAAATTCAGAGGAAAAGGGTATTTAAAAATCACTGTTAGTTTGTGTCACAATGGTCACAATGTTAATTTCCCTCCCAGTGCTGGCTCCTTTGTTTTAGAGTTAGTTGACCATAGAAAGGTAATTTCAGAAGAAATATGGATTTGGGCAATATTTTAGCTCATGCAAGAGCTAAACAAGTAAAGCTAATTTGGGGATGGGGAATCAGAAATGTAAATTTAATTACGTTATTTTATTTTGTATTTTTAGATAAGTTATTATGTAGAGCAATAATTTCCAGCAGAAAACTGGAAGTATTCTTGTAGAGCAGGAATCCTTGTCTTTTTCCTAACTGGGAGTCATGTTGTTTTTTTTTCAAGTCTTAAGGTTACTTAAGGGTGTGAACCCCCAATATCTGTGTTGGAAACAAGTGCTTGGTGTAGCCAAAAGAAACCCACACTTAGACAGAAATTTTCTCAGCAAGGCACTTTTACTTCTGCAGAAGGGTGCTGCTTGCACCTGTTACAAATGCAAGAGCACACCGAACAAAGGAAGGAAGGGGTTTTTACCCTAACACAGTTCCTGTTTCTGTGTCTTTTCCCTATTGGCTGGGGTTGGATTGCACAATCTAAGCTGATCCCAACTGGCTAAGGCTTAAACTTTTCCAAATAGGGTAAATGTGAGATTTGTGAAGGGGCAGGGTGGGTAAAGAAGAAACCGTTAGGCTTAACAGAAGCGGGGGTAGGATTGTTTACAACTTATGACCAGGAAGTTGAGTCTTTGAAGAGGAACTCAGTTGTCCCAACAATTTCCCCTCTTCTGTCTTATAGTTCTTCATCTTCAAATTTCTTTAACAGGATCTGGCTTTGTTGTTCTTCTTGATTATCAAGGTGCAAGAGCTTATCTGAGTATGGAGGGGGAGAGGTTGGGGAGGTTTTTGTGAGAGCTGCTTTTATGAGCCTTTAGGTTAACCCATGAATACAAGGTATGATACAACAACTGACAAGGATGAGTACACCTGTAACAACTGCAAGGGAGGTAAAGATTGAGGTCATGAGTCCCTTCCATTTTCCAAACCACCTTTCCATTAGGCCTGTAAAGGGGTTGTCTATTCCAGAGTTTTTGGCTAATTCATTTGCTAGGGTGGTAAGGCCTTGTAAGGCTTTTATGATTGTCCCGTCGGGGGCTGTATTATTAGGAATAAAAGTAGAACACTGGACCGTGATCATGACATAGACTCTGCCTTTTTTGGCCAACACCATGTCAAGAGTTATTCTGTTTTCCCAGACCATCTGGCTGGTGGGGCCTAATTTCAGCAATTCCTTTTATGGCATCTTTGATATAATTGATGAATTGCTGCTGATTGTAGTATATGTGATTTATCCAGTCTACATTTTTGTTTATAGTGGACCACCAGAATAAGATAGACTCGAACCCGGTGGCTATTTGGTTTTGAGCTTTGAATTCGTTTGGTACCCTCCACAGGACCCTGATGCTGTCTATGTAAACTTGAGGGTCAAAGGACCCATTTATTGGGGCTTCCTTTTTTCTTCTGGTTACCTGCTTCCTGATGAAATGCCATGGTGAAAGGCAAGGCCAACTGGATCAGAGCACAAGTGCCACTCCAGTCACTTGGCAGTGTACCAAATATTGGTCCCCCACAATACCACCATACATCCTCTCAGGGATGGACTAGGGCTGACTGATTGGTTAGCTTTTGAAAAGGTTTAGGCCCACTACATCCCATCAGGTTTCCAAGGAATGTCAGATTTTCCCCTTGTTGTGAGAGACACGAGGTAAAATTGGCATCGAGAGCTGGAAGTTGAATGGCCCTTGGGGGCTGTCCCATACGGCTCCTGACCTTTGGGGAAAATAGTGAGTGAGTGGCACATGACATGTTTCCCCAGGCTGTGGGGTGCTGGAAGAGAGCTACCATACAGTCTTTGCCTGATGTATTGGCCCATCCGAGTGGGAGGGGAACAGTTTGGGTTTCTGGCCTGTCTGTTGCACAAGCGTAACAATCGGTTTTATTTAGGGTGCAAATGGAATATTTAATCAATTCCAGCTAGGCATTTACATCTTGATAACCGGTTTCTATGGCTAAGGTTTGCTGTAAATCCTTAACTTCTCCTATAGCTACTTTGGTTTTGTCTGTAGGCATGAAGCGAGAAATGGTTTGATTTTTGTGGTTTTGGGAAGCGAGTAATGGGGGGAGATGGAGGAGGAGGAGCAAACCTCATTTCAAAGATGCCTGTAGGGTCTTTTGCAGTGACATCTGCTCCTAGGCCATAAAGGTGCTCTAAAGTGGGGGATAGGGTCAGTGGAGGTGGGGATAGGAATAGAGAGAAGTACTGGGTTGCACTGGTCGTTTTGGCAATTTGAGGGGGTGGTTCCTTTGGTGAAGTGGAGGTAGGGTTTTAGGCGGTGCACCCCTCTGAGGAGGTCCAGCCCTGATATTTCGTGGTCCGGTAACATCTCCCCAACTATAACATAACCCCTGGAAGGCTTGTGGTTGTCGATTGCAAGGGTCGGGGGTGGTGCTGGTTTTTCTGGGGATGAGGGGCAGAGGTACTTTTCTGAAGAAGCTAGCTGTCTTTGACTGTGGAGGTTTCCGCAGGGTATGACAAGACAAGCATCGAATGTAATTGTTTGGGGGGAGGGTGATCGGGTTACATTGATGATAAGGTATCCTTGGGTAGCTAAAGGAAGAATAAAAAGACAGATTAAACCTTTTTGAATATTAGTTTGGAGGGCGTTGATCCCAGAATGATGGTCCATGACTTTGCAAGGGTTGCGGCCCCTTTTACCCCAGTGTGGTGGGTCCACCCTTTTTCGGCCATTCGGGTTGCTGTCTCAGTGGTTAGGAGTATTAGATAAGGTCCTTCCCAGGTTGGTTCAAGCTTTCCTTCTTTCCAACATTTGATAAGGACGTGATCTCTGGGCTGGTGTTGGTGAATTGGGAATTTGAGGGGTGGAGTTTGCGCTAGGAGGATTTGAGTCCTGAGGGAGGAAAGGGTGGAAGACAGACCAAATATATATATTTTTAGAAACTGATCTTTTGTTTCAAATGTAGGAAGGTCAGTAGTGGAATTTAGATAAGGCAGCCCATAGAGCATTTCAGGCCAAGATCTTTTTTTTTTTTTTTTTGAGACAGAGTCTCACTCTGTCGCCCAGGCTGCAGTGCAGCGATCTTGGCTCACTGCAACCTGCACCTCCCAGGTTCAAGCAATTCTCCTGCCTCAGCCTCCTGAGTAACTGGGACTACAGGCACCAGCCACCACGCCCGGCTAATTTTTGTATTTTTAGTGGAGACGGGGTTTCACCATATTGGCCAGGCTGGTCTCAAACTCCTGACCTTGTGATGCGCCCTCCTTGGCCTCCCAAAGTGCTGGGATTACAGGTGTTAGCCACCACACCCTGCCAGGCCAAGATCTTTTTGAGGGGCAGTTTGGATTCTTAGTAAGGCAATGGGAAGGCATTTTGTCCATGGTAACTGGATTTCCAAGATTAATTTGGTTAGGTGATTTTTTAGAGTTTGATTAATTCTTTCTACCCTCCCTGATGAAGGTGGATGCCAGGGAGTATGATATTCCCATTTTATTCCTAGTGCTTGGGTTAGCCCCTTAATGTTGTGTGCAGTGAAATGGGTCCCATTGTCTGAATCAGTGTTCTCTATAACCTGGATATGATATGTTCCAACAGTGCTTTGACTATATTACTGGCAGTTGTGCTTGGGAAGGGGATGGCTTCTACCCAGTGGGTGAGATGGTCTACTATGACTAGTAAATACTTGAGGCAGCCTGTTGGGGGCATTTCAGTTTAATCAACTTGGACGCTTTGGAATGGCCTTAACCCTGGGTTTCTTCCCGTGGGAGGCTGCTTCTTTAGGGTTTGCGTATTAGTTTTTCTGCACACGATGCAACCATCCTCCACTTGCCTAGTGAGGGTATATATCTCTACACATGCATAGACTCTGAGGGCTACATTGCACATAGCTTGAGGACCCCAGTGAGTTCCTGGATGAAGCTGTGACAATATTTCCCTCATGAGGGGCTTAGACAGCATTTCCCTTCCATCTGGTAATGCGTGCTTTCCCTCTGGGCTCTCCTGAGCTCCTGTTTTCTTTAGAGAAAGGTATGCATGGGAGAAGATGGGGATTGCAGCTGGAGGGGGAGACAAAGGGATAGATGGAAAATGGGTGCCTCTTTGGAAGAGGCAGCTTGCTTAGCTATTTGATCTATGAGGTTATTTCCCTGGCTTTCAAAAGATGGGTTCTTTAGGTGTCCTGGGACATGGACAACTGCAGTTTCTTCTGGCAGCTGAAGATTTTCTAATACTTGCAAAATTAATTCTTTATGGACCAAATCTTGGCCCTTACTATTGATGAAGGCTTATTCAGTCCAGAGTTTTCCAAAGGTATGGACTACTCTGAAGGCATACTTGGAGTCAGTGTAAATAGTTCCTTCTTGATTCTGCAGAGATTTTAAGGCTTGGTTTAATGCAAATAATTCACGTTTGGTCGGACCAGTTATTTGGCAGTCTTCCTGACTGTACCTCTGTGAGGATTTCCCCATCAACTATGGAGTACCTGTTGTACCTTTTTCCTTCAATGATCCAGGGGGAACCATCTATAAAGAGGTGATGCCCTGTTTGGAAAGGGGTTTCGCTTAGATCCAGTCTGACTCTAGTTTGAGAACTGATTAGATCTAAGCATTTATGCTTAGATTCTTCTGGGTTTGGATTTCCTGTTAGGAAAGCAGCGGGGTTGAGTGAATTGTCAGTGGTTAGTGTTAGGTCATCCTTCTCTAATAAGATAGCTTCATATTTTAAAATTCTTGAGTCAGTGAGCCATCTCCCTGCCTTCTGATTAAGAATAGTTCTGACTTGATGAGGGGTACTTATGATGAGGTTTCCCTCAAAGGTTATTTTCCTGCTTTCTTCTGTTAGCAAGGCAGCTGCTGCTATGGATTGGACGCATTCAGGCCATCCACGGGTTACGGGGTCAAGGATTTTTGACAGGAAGGCTGTGGGCCATCGGTGGCCTCCATGTTTGTAGGTGAGTACTCCTAAGGCCACCCCTTTGCTTATATTAACAAAAAGGTAGAATGGCTATTCTAAGGAGGGCAAGGCCAGAACGAGGGCTGTTACAAGTAGGTGTTTTAATTCTTCTACCTGTTGGATCTCTGATGGGGTCCAAAGGAGAGTTTACAGGGTCTGGTCTTTCTTGAGTGAGTTTTTGATATAGGGGCTTTGTTTTTAAGGTATAAGAGTTAGTCCACAGATGACAATATCCAACCAATCCTGAGAATTTCCTAAGTTCCTGCTTTGTTACGGGTAAAGGCAAAGATACCATACCTTCAATTTGTTTGGGTCCTATCTTTCGTTTGCCTTTACTGATTAGGTGTCCTAGGTATTTCACCTCAGGTTCTACGAATTGGAGTTTATTCTTTGAGACCTGTAACCCTTGTTCCCTTAGGAAATTTAGGAAGTTAACTGAAATTGCTCTTACTTGATTCTTGTTATCTCCTGAAATGAGCAGGTCATCCACATACTGGAGAAGGCCTATGGATGAAGGCAGGGAGAAATTTTCTAGAACTTGTTCTAATATTTGACCAAATAGATTTGGGGACTCTGTAAACCCTTGGGGCAAGACTGTCCATTGGTACTGCTGTTTTCTACCAGAGTCAGGGTCCTCCTACCCAAAGGTAAACATGTCCCGACTGTCCTCTGCTAAAAGGCAAGCCCAAAAGGCATCTTTTAAATCTATCACCATGAACCATTGGTGGTTGTATGAGATTCTACTGACAATGGTGTAAGGATTGGGAACAACAGGGTGGGCGGTTTGAACTATTTGAGTAATAGCCTGGAGGTCTTGCACTAGCCGGGATGACCTGTCTGGCTTCCTTACAGGCAATATTGGAGTGTTATAAGGGGGCATACAGGGTTCAAGGAGTCCATCGTGGACAAGGCTTTCAATTATACGTTTTAAACCTATCCTGGCTTCCAAGGGAATAGGGTATTGTTTTGTTTTTACTACTTCCCTGGGAGTTTTTAATTTGGCATGGATTGGAGGAACCTGTAGCTTTCCTCGATTTCCTTCCTTTGACCATACATCAGGATAGATTTGGCTTTCTTCCAAAATGGTGACCAGGTTTAAGGAAGGTAAGGAGTTTTCCCTAATTAACGTATAGGCCTATGCCTAATCTTAACATTAAGTCCCTTCCTAATAAGTTCCTGCTTTGGGAATTAACAAGAACTTAGTAGTGGTCAACTTGTTCTTATATTTGACTTTGGTTTCCTCTAGAATTTTTGCCCCAAATCCTTCCCCTATAAACCCTGAGACAGTATGGTTTTCTGCTGAACATGCTAAGCCTGATGGGAGAAAACATAGGGAAAGCGAGCTGCTCCTGAATCGACTAAGAAAGTGACTATCTCTGATTTGGGTCCCACCATTAAATTTATCAAGGGCTCTTGGTGGGACTCAAGATGGAAGATGTAGAGTCCCTGACCCCCCTATTCTTCTTCAAATGTCATGAGTGGAAGGACTTTCTTTTCCCTCTCCCATTCGGGACATTCCCTCTTAAAATGTCCTGGCTTTCCACACTAGAAACATCTGTTTTCCCTTCTCCCCCTCCCTGTTCCCTGACTCTCAGGTTTCATCCCTTTGCTTCCTGTATAGGGGTCAGACAGCCAGGTGCTTAGAAGGTCTACAAGTTCTATTTTCCTGGGCTCCCTGTTGAAGAGTTCCTTGTTGTAGGGTGGACAGCATAATCTTTGCCTTTTTCTTCTGCCTTTCCTCATCCGTCTGTGCATATACCTTTTGGGCCTCTTAAAAGTTCCTCTATGGGATGGTCTTTCCAATTTTCTATCTTTTGTATTTTTTTTGTAGTGTCCGGCCAACTATTGGTGACAAAGTGGAGCTTTAACAACCCTTGTCCCAGTGGGTCCTCTATGTCTAAACCTGCATATTTTCTTATCTGTTCCTTAAGTCTGTTTAAGAATTATATGGGCCCTTCATCTTTCCCTTGTTGTACATTAAATGCTCAGGAAATATTAGGATTCAAGGAGGTGATTCCTGAATCCCTTTAATTATCATATCCCTGAGATCTATCATGTTTTCTCAGTGGGCTTCGTTGTTGTTATCCCACTGAGGGTCCTGGGCCAGGAATTTATGCTCCGCTGCAAGGACATTTTGAACAGGAGGGTGTTTGCGCTCCCAGACTATCATGGCAGCCCTGAAGATCATGGTTCTTTCCTTTCCTGAGAAGAGAATACCTAGGATAGACATTAATTCAGCCTAAGTGTACGATTGTAGCTCCAGAAATTGTCCAATTTGATCTGCAACTCCAAAAGGGTCATCTAACAGTGATTTGAGTTCCTTTTTTAGATTTCTAACCTCTGAACTAGTTAAGGGGGCATTTACAAAGCCAATATCCCCTCCTCCTAGTGGTACTTCCCTTAAGGGAAAAAGGGTTAGGGGCAGACTTCTTTGAGGAAGAGAGGAAAGGAAAGTTTTGGATATCCCTTTGGCATTGTTCTATTTTCCACTGGAGCTTTCCTGAGGAAGGGGCATGTTCAGGTGGCTGTCCAGCGGGGATGTGGGGTGGCAAGGCCCATGGGGCAGGGTTATATGGGGGAAGAACTGAGTGTTCAGCTTGGGGTGGAGGGGTAGGCAGGTGAAGGACTGAGTGTTCTGCTTAGGGTGGAGGGGTAGGCAGGGGAAGGTGGTCTAGAGGATCCCATGCATCTTTAGATACAGAATTTGACTTAGGTAGGTCGTCTTTGGGAGGTATGGAGTTTGGCTTTGCTTTCTCATCCTTTAGGGGATAGAGAAGGACAGGTCTTTTTCTCTAACATAGAGCATCGTCTGTTTCCTCTTGAGAAACTGGACTTTTATCATTGACCTACTGGATCAGGAGTTGACATATCCAGTCCTCATTTTACCCAAACTCTGGCCAAAAGACTGAAGGTCTGAGGATGGGTTCCTTAGTCCAAATAAAACAGCAATACTTTATCATACGCTGTCTTTTCTTGTGTTTCGTCCTTTCATTATCCTTCTAGTATTTTAACATAAGGCATAGGGGACTGTCAGGGGGAATTTTATTGTCTGCTTGGCCTTTTATAGTCCCTGTCTTACTTGGGATATTTCCCATCCTGGCGGTTGGTGAGGCTAAATGTCTTGTATTAGAGATTTCTTGCGCTCCTGTGTCCTAGAAGCTGAACCTCCCCTTTTCCCACTGGAAACCACTGGAGGTTTCTTGCACTCTTGTGAGCACCCACTTCATCCTTATTGGCTGCTGCCCTCGTCGGAATTTTAGGTTCCTCTTAGTATTGGCGGGTTGTTGTAATCCCCTGACTGGAAAACTGCCCTAAGCTGTATAAGGTGACCACAGAACCAAGTCCGGACTCCACACTCGCTTCACACCCAATGGCGTGTCTCACTCACACACTTTCAACCTGCAGAGATCCCAACCACCAAGGAATACTTTGTCGCCCCAATAGCGACATTTCTTACCTTGGTCTATGCACAGAGTTATCTGGTCGCTGCGGAATTCTTAAGGATCCTCCCTATAGCCCATGTTGCTGAGAGTCTGGATTTATTCATCACCTTGGGTGGGAGTCGATCCTCCACTCCTGGGGCCACCACAACGAGGCAGTGGGATGCGTCTCCCCATGAAAGATAATCACTAGCCCCTCCCAAAGGAGAATGGGATCCTGGACAAGCTCCCAGATTTGTTGGAAACAAGTGCTCAGTGTAGCGAAAAGAAACCTGCACTTAGAAATTTTCTCAGCAAGGCACTTTACTTCTGCAGAAGGGTGCTGCTTATGCCTGTTACAAATATAAGAGCACACCAAACGAAGGAAGGGGTTTTTAACCCTAACATAGTTCCTGTTTCTGTGTCTTTCCCCTATTGGCTGGGTCGGACTGCACAATCTAAGCTGATCCTGATTGGCCAAGGCTTAAACTTTTCCAAATAAGGTAAATGTGCGATTTGTGAAGGGGTGGCGGTAAAGACGAAACAGTTAGGCTTAACAGAAGAGGGGGTAGGATTGTTTACAACTTATGACCAGGAAGTTGAGTCTTTGAAGAGGAACTCAGTTGTCCCAACATCTGGGACAGGTCTCAGTTTATTTAGAAAGTTTATTTTGCCAAGGTTGAGGACATTCAAGAGGTCGTGATGAAGCAACTGTGTTGTCTGAGGTATATACCCAAGGTTCATCGTCTTGTGCCAGGAAAATTTAGGACACTGACACACACAAGGAGTTTAGGAGCGGAGGTTTAATAAGCAGAAGAAAGGAGAAAGAAAAACAGCTCTCTCTATTGAGAGAGAGGGGTCTTCTGAGGGAAAAGACTGGCAGGTGGTGAATGCACCAGATTTTATAGTCCAGCTTGAGGAGGCGGTGTCTGATTTACGTAGAGCTCACAGATTGGTTCCGTCAGGTATGAAGTTTACATAGCATGCAGGGAAGGCTGGTTGCCCCACCCTAATCTTATTATGCAAACGAACTTTCTCCTTGGCAGGTGCCGTCTTATCTGCTCCTTACTGTACATGTGGCTGGCAGAGAAGGGAAGATGGAGCCTCCATCTTGAGCATGTCTAGTCCCTAGTTCCTGCTGGCATTCACCCATGCAAGCTCCCAGCTTGCTTGTTTATGTCTGCAGCTCGACTTCACAGACTGCTCTTTGTTAGAAAATGATTTCCAGCCTGGCCAACCTGGTGAAACCCCATCTCTACTAAAAATACAAAAATTAGCCGGGCATGGTGGCACAAGCCTGTAATCCCAGCTACTCGGGAGGCTGAGGCAGGAGAATCTCTTGAACCCGGGAGGCAGAGGTTGCAGTGAGCCGAGATCACGCCACTGCACTCCAGCCTGGGTAACAGAGTGAGACTCTGTCTCAAAAAGAAAAAAGAAAATGATTTGGGGCAGCTTTTCATTAAAAAGAAAAGCCTTACCGAGGACTCTCATACCCTTACTATCTGCGTAAGTGATTTCTTCTTAACTCCTGTATCACTGACAACATGTACCCAGGGTTCTCAGAGCACAACTTGGTTTTATACATTTTAGGGAGACATGAGACATCAATCAACATATGTAAGATGAACATTGGTTCTGTCCGGAAAGGCGGGACAATTCAAAGCAAAGGCAGGACTACTGGAAACAGGGAGGGGGCTTCCAGATCATAGGTAGATAAAAGATAAATGATTGCATTCTTTTGAGTTTCTGATTAGCTTCTCCAAAGGAGGCAACAGATGCGCATTTACCTCATTGAGCAGTAGGGTAACTTTGAATAGAATGGGAGGGATGTTTGCCCTAAGCAGTTCCCAGCTTGACTTTTCCCTTTAGCTTAGTGATTTTGGGGCCCCAAGATTTTCCTTTCAGAAGGGGTAGAAAATGGTGGAGGGTATATAGGTGAGAAAGGTTACAAAAACTGATTACACTACTCACTAATGGAATGTTGCATACCCTGGTTGAGTTATCTGACTTTTCCATGTAAGCTGTAAGGAAAGGCATGGGACCAGCAGTGTTTAATAGGAAACTGAGCCCCTTTTCTCTTCAGTTGAGGATGGAGCAGAGGTATTTGGCAGCAATGCCTTCTTCACCAAAACTCTGAGTCTGCAGTTGGCAAGCTATTTCTCCTCCTTTAGCCTTTTTACATGGGAGTGTGAGAAGAGAGTGCCCTTTTCTGCCTTCACTTGCCAAAATCTCATCCTTCAGGCGTTGCCTTTTTAGGAAGTTTCCACCCATTGTAGCAAAAGCTATCAGTTATCCACCAAAGTCACAAAAATCCATTTTTCCCTTCTATAGTAGCTGCAGCTGTGATGTCGCAGTCCAGTCAGCCTTCTTTGCAGCTGTGTATTCACCATCAGAGTTAAGATACAGCATAATTCTATCACCCCAGAGATCCTTATTGCTACTCCTTTGTAGTTGCATGTACCCTCTCCCCTGCCTATCTGATATTTAATGACTTTTTAAAGTTAAAAACATTGTTAAAACTCATAGGAAGAGCTGGGTTAGCATAAAGACAAACCCTGTTATGTTCCTGGATGAGAATACTTAATATCATTATTTCCCCTGAGTGAGGACTAGGTTAGGAATTCTAATTTCTCATGGTTGATTTTATTGGCACTCTATTCCATCCTGCTCCATTGCTGAGTCTTGGGACCATGGAGGGGACTTTTTCTGTAGCTCCTGGCTTCATGTAGAAAGCTCAGTTTGGCCCCTCTGGTGCATAAATTTCTATGTTTGCAGCCAGTAATTCTTATTCTTCCTGCTACCTTTCAAAACCCAGGCTTAAAGGTTGCTGTCTAGTTTTGATACTCCTATGGACTGCCACTCTTTAGTTCCTGCTTTTCTTCTAGGTTTATGGCATCTGTGTATTTCTCTTTCTTGCTTTTGAATTTGACTGTTTAAACTCTTTTAAAATATTTTATTTAGAATTTTACTTATTTATTTATTTTTGAGACAGGGTCTCACTCTGTTGTCGAGGCTGGAGTGCAGTGCTGCCATCGTGGCTCACTGCAACCTCCATCTCCTGAGCTCAAGCAATCCTCCTGCCTCAGCCTCATGAGTAGCTGGGATTACAGGCATGTGTCACCACACCCAGCAAATTTTTAAAATTTTCTGTAGATACGGAGTCTCACTATGTTGTCCAGGCTGATCTCAAACTCTTGGCCTCAAGCGATCTCACACCTTGGCCTCCCAAAGTGCTAAACTCTTTAAAATAATTAGTTTTGTCTAGAATTTTTTTATTTAGAGTAGGAAGGAATGTTTACCACCCATCAGCTCAGTGTGCCCTTTTTTCTTTTAAAAAATCTTAAGCCTACAGAAAAATGGAAAGACTAGAACAATTAAGACCCATATATCCTTCAGCTAGAGTTATCAGTTTTTACCATTTTGTCCCTTTTGCACACCTTTCTCCCCTTCCCACACATACACTCTCACATCATTTAAAAGTTAGTTGCAGACAACACAATGCTTCTTCCCTAAACACTTCAGCAGGCATCTCCTAAGAGAACAAGTAAGGGCATTCTCCTACAAAATCAGAATGCCATTATCACATCTAAGAAAATGATAATTAATTCAATGTGTCACCCAATGTATCGTCCATATCCAAATTTCTTCTGAGATTGTTCTCAAAACGTTATTTTATGCTGTGTGTGTGTATATGTGTGTTTTCTTGGTCCAGAATCAAGTCAGTGCCTGACACTTGGTTGTTTAATATTTTGTCTGTTCTAGTTGAGAATAATCTTTTTTCCTTTTTTTTTTTTTTTTTTAAAGACAAGGTCTTGCTCTGTCACCTAGGCTAGAATGCAGTGGTGCAGTCATAGCTCACTGTAACCTCGAACTCCTGGGCTTAAGCGATTCTCCAACCTCAACCTCTTGAGTAGCTGCACCACCATACCTGGCTAATTTTTATTTTTATTTTTGTTGATGTTGCCCAGGCTGCTCTTGAACTTCTGGGCTCAAGTGATCCAATCCTCCACCTCAGCCTCCCAAAGTACTGGGATTACAGATGTGAGCCACTGTGCCCAGCCACATTTAATATTTTGGAAAGTTCAGATCAGATATAGAATGCCTCACATTCTAGATTTGTCTTATTGTCTCCTCATGATTAAATCGGCTAAATATTTTGGCAAGAATACTGTATAGGTGATGTTTTATATTTCTCATTGCATCATATTGGAAAGTGTATAATGTCATCTTGTTAAACTGTTGTGGTGGTACTGAGTTAAATCATTTAGCTAAGGTGATGATTGCTATATCTCTTCATTGTAAACATACATTTCCTTCTTTGAAATTAGTGATTTACCTGTGGAATGATAATATGAGGCACTGTGAATAGTTTCTTCCCCAATAATAATTTACTTAATAGTTTAGCATCTCTTTTTAATGCTTGTTTGAATCAGCTGTTGTAACTGGAATTCAGTACAACTTATTGACCAGCTGCTTATACCCTGTTCATTTATTCACTCCGCAAGTATTAATTGAAATAGATACCACATTAGCACATCAGGCTCTATGTGAATCACCAGGAATACATGGTGAACACAGTCTGGTGGGTGCCCTTGTGGTGCCTACAGTCTGGTGGGAGAGATTGACAAATAATCACACTGATGTGTATTTATAGATGGTGATAAATATTTTAAGGATCAAGAATGGGGTGCCATGAGGGATTGTTGTTGTAGAAAAAGCGGGTTCTTGTCACACAACCAGGAAAGATTAGGCTCGCAGACACTTTTTTTTTTTTTTTTTTTTTTTTTTGGAGACGAAGTCTTGCTCTGTCGGCCAGGCTGGAGTGCAATGGTGTGATCTCAGCTCACTGCAAGCTCCGCCTCCTGGGTTCACGCCATTTTCCTGCCTCAGCCTCCTGAGTAGCTGGGACTACAGGCGCTCGCCACCACATCAAGCTAATTTTTTTGTATTTTTAGTAGAGACGGGGTTTCACTATGTTAGCCAGGATGGTCTTGATCTCCTGACCTTGTGATCTGCCTGCCTTGGCCTCCCAAAGTGCTGGGATTACGGGCGTGAGCCTCCGCACCCTGCCTAGGCTCACAGACACTTTGAAGGGTGAGGGGGAAGGCAAAAAAGGAAAAACTCAGCAAAGCGAGAGGGGTTCCTGTTAACAGGCCCCCATCTCACAGATTGAATCCCATGTTACCGCACAGGAACAGGAGAGGCAAACGGAGTGAACTTCCCAAGGCCCCACCCCGACCTCCCAGTGCGAAGTGCACAGAAAGAATCAAACAGGGAGGTGAACAACACACACCAGGGCCTGTTGCGGGGGTGGGGATCGTACTTAGAGGATGAGTCAGTAGGTGCAGCAGACCACCACAGCACACATATACCTATGTAATCTGTGTGTTCTGCACATGTATCCTGGAACTTAAAAAAAAAAAATCAGTTGGAAAAGGGCAGGCTTCATACAGGATGGGCAGTTCGGTTTTTCGGCCTTCATGCTGTTTTAAATTTGAAGGCGGGGTTTTGCTGGGGTACCCTTGGCTGCCTCCTGTCTCTATCTGTCCCCTTATAAGGGGAGCCATCACCTTTTCTGGGGGTTCACATAACACTTCCCTTTGAAAGTGATATTTGAGCAAAAAGATCAAATGAAGAATGATGAACTTAAATAACCTCTTGAACTTCTGTACTACTTATTCTGTAGCACTTATCTATTAATTTTATCTGACAGATTAATCACTTGCTATCTCCTGTGCTGAGTTATTAAAATAATTTATTATTTAAATTTTCCTACTTAGCCTTGTTTACTGTTGACTAAATTATAGGCTTTGTAATGTTAGGGATGATATCTGAGACTTGATTACCGTATAGATGCATATAGTAGATGCAGTAGGTAAATATGTTAATCTGATTATTTGTTTACTAATATTTTTATAATGACCATAAAATGCTGTTAAATATTGTAGATGTATATTGAATGTGTCAGATTGTGCGTTGTGAGAAATTTCATTTGCTCTTAGCATTAGTAGACAGATTAAATGTGCAACCTATCTGAAATGGCATGCATATGAAAATGATTTTGGCCTATAAATAACTAGACAACAAAGGTAGATATTAAAAAAATTCATAGATTATGGGCTGGGTGCAGTGGCTCATGCCTGTAATCCCAGCACTTTGGAAGGCTGAGGTGGGCAGATCACTTGAGGTCAGGAGTTTGAGACCAGCCTGGCCAACATGGTGAAACCCCATCTCTACTAAAAATACAAAAATTAGCCAGGCATGGTGGCACACACCTGTAGCCCCTGAGGCAGGAGAATCGCTTGAATCCAGGAGGGGGAGGTTGCATTGAGCTGAGATCGAGCCACTGCACTCCAGCCTGGGTGACAGAGTGAGACTCCGTCTCCAGAAAAAAATCATTCACAGATTATGTAGCTTATTTGCCTACCTATACTTAAATAACCTAATAGGAGCCAATCTATAAATGTTAACCAAGTTAATACTCTTGGGAAAATAGTCTTTCTTTTTTTGAGATGGAGCTTCACACTTGTTGCCCAGGCTGGAGTACAGTGGTGCAATCTCGGCTCACTGCAACCTCTACCTCCCGGGTTCAAGTGATTCTCCCTCCTCAGCCTCCTGAGTAGCTGGGACTACAGGCACACGCTACCACGCCTGGCTAATTTTTTGTGTATTTTTACTAGAGACAAGGTTTCACCACGTTGGCCAGGCTGGTCTCAAACTCCTGACCTCAGGTGATCTACCCACGTTGGCCTTGCAAAGTGCCGGAATTACAGGCATGAGTCACCACGCCTGGCCGGGAAATACTTGAATAAGTCAGTTAAATTCCCTGATCTTGTTTTTGTATTTGTAAAATGAGGGAAATATCATTGACACTTTTATATACCTCAGAGAAGAAGAAACTACCTTAGTAAGTCAAAGAAAGTTAATCACTTATTATATTTGACTTAAAGTTTACAAAGACAGGCTATTACATTTCTGATTTTCTCTCTTCTTCATGTTTCTTACTCAGACTTTTTGGAGAATTTGTAATTTGACCTCCCCTGCCTGTATTATATCAATAAGAAGCCAAGCAGAATTTTCAGTTTGGAAAGAAAAATTTGAAACACTAAGGAAATAGGTGTGGAGATCATGGTAATAGATGGAAAAAAGGAGATAATAGGTAGCATTTACTTAGCACCTATTATGTGCCCTTAGCATCTGTTAAGTCGTTGACACACCTAGTGTATCATCTAGTGTATGCCCGAGGATGCTTTTGGATCGATTAACATTAAAGAAATGGTTTAGAAATGGTACTCGAAGAGGGTTACAAGAATAACCAGGTCAGGGCCAAGTGCGTGGCTCATGCCTGTAATCCCAGCACTTTGGGAGACTGCGGTGGGTGGATCACTTGAGGTCAGGAGTTTGAGACCAGCCTGGCCAACATGGTGAAACCCTGTCTCTACTAAAAATACAAAATTAGCTGGACGTGGTGGTGCTTGCCTGTAATCCCAGCTACTTGGGAGGCTAAAGCAGGAGAATTGCTTGAACTCGGGAGGCAGAGGTTGCAGTGAGCCAAGGTGGAGCTATTGCACTCCAGCCTGGGCAACAAGAGTGAGACTCCGTCTCAAAAAAAAAAAAAAAAACGAATAACCAGGTCAGAGTCATCATTAGCATTTTGGAACTAGTATCCCTTACTCCTGTACTTAAACTTTCCTGTCATTTCCCATTTGGAAAAAATTCTGTAAGCTTTGTTCTTTAACAGAAACACAATTTTATACCAAACAATGATTCCTTTCCCAGCATCTGAAATGTGTCTGTTGAAGCATGAAATGATCACCAAGTCAGCCTTTTATATTTAGTTATATTTTGTTGATTGTCAGCTTACAGGTTTTTAGAATTTATTAGCTTAAAGATCTTATAATTTATCCAGTGGGATGCCAGGTTTTATAGTTTACCATTACCTGGAAAGATTTATAAGAGATTTTATCCTTGTGTATATACTTAAGATTTATAAATTATATTTTAGTAACTCAAAATGTAATACGCATTTACTTTTTAGGTTTAAACAAGTCTCTTAAGTGGTGTTTCCTCACCGATGGAGAATTACTTCCAAGCAGAAGCTTACAACCTGGACAAGGTGTTAGATGAATTTGAACAAAATGAAGGTGAGAATTTATATTGGTGAATCTGTTTGCATATGTGGTATAGAGAATGTGGGGATATAAGAGGATGCAGTATTTAAAAAAATAAAACCAGGTCTGATGACTTAATGATAGTAATATTAATTAATAATAATACAGGGGAAGAAATAACATTTTTTAGCACTAAATGCCAGATACTTAAAATCCCACAGACCTTCTTTTTTTTTTTTTTGAGACGGAGTCTCGCTCTGTCACCAGGCTGGAGTGCAGTGGCGTGATCTTGGCTCACTGCAAGCTCCGCCTCCGGGGTTCACGCCATTCTCCTGCCTCAGCCTCTCCGAGTAGCTGGGACTACAGGCGCCCACCAGCACGCCCGGCTAATTTTTTGTATTTTTAGTAGAGACGGAGTTTCACCGTGGTCTCGATCTCCTGACCTCGTGATCCGCCCGCCTCGGCCTCCCAAAGTGCTGGGATTACAAGCGTGAGCCACCGCGCCCGGCCCCCACAGACCTTCTAATTGCCATTTTATAGATAAGAATAGAGGCACAGAGAGGTTAAGCACTTTTCTCAAAGTTATCTTGCGAACAAGTGGCAGGATTAGAATCCAGGCAGTGTGACACTAGAGCCTGAGCTTTACCTACCCAATACAATGAATGTATGGTCAAGAAATGTGCTTGCATTTCCTAAACTAAGAAAAATAGCTCGTTCCATATTGATTGCCCAATAAAGTAAAGATACATTTAAAACTATTTACATCACAACTGCCTAAATGGTTAATTATATATTCTCAAGCATCAGTAGAAATGTCCACTTAAGATTCATTTCTTTTGTTTGTTTGTTGGTTGGTTGGTTGGTTGGTTTGTTGGTTTGTTTGTTTTTTGAGAAAGTCTTGCTCTGTCTCCCAAGCTGGAGTGCAGTGCTCACTGGAACCTCTGCCTCCCTGGCTGAAGCAATTCCCACGCCTCAGCCTCCAGAGTAGCTGGGATTCCCGCCACCCGCCACCATGCCTGCCCAATGTCCTCAGATAATAATATAAATATGAACCTGATTAATAATGTATTGTGACATGGTTACAAGCAGAATTTCACATACTGTGGCAAACGTTTTTTTTAACATGTGTTGGGCAAATTTAAAATATTTTTAAGTAAAAAGTATAATAAACCCCAGTGTACCCATCATCCAGCTTTTGCAGCATTTCATATGCAGCCATTTTGTTTCATTTATACCTTTATCACCTTCTCACTCCCTGCTTCATTCTTATTTTTTTACAGCTTTTTAAAAGGTAAACTTTATATACATTAGAATGCATAGATCTTAACTGTCCAGTTTTGGCAAATGGGTATATCTCGCAAACCCACATCCCAATTATGATATAGATTGTAGAGCATTCAGTCTCTACAGAAAATTTATTCATTTTCCTTCCTGCTTAATTACTTATCCTAGCCACTGTTCTAATATTTTTTCCATCTAATCCATTAAATTAGCACCTGTCCTGGCTTTGCTCAATCCAAGGGTGCTTTCCCCTTTTCTGGGTCCCATTCACCTGTGGGTCAGTTTAATTATGTTGCTAGATTGAGGTAGAATTCTTCTGTTGTTTGGAATAGTCTGAGATACTACCATTTGGTGACGTATAATTGCAGAGAATTGTCTGAAATATATTTTTTAAAATATATTATTTTTTAGCCCCAAATTAGAAATCTAATATCCTTGGAATATTTAATTTTCAAAGGATAATTAGAAATGTTATTAACTTAGTCATAAGCTTTTCCAGTGTTACAAGCAAACTTATTGTAATTACTTATTTTTTTCCAGATGAAACAGTTTCTTCTACTTTATTGGATACAAAGTGGAATAAGATTCTAGATCCCCCTTCTCACCGGCTGTCATTTAACCCTACGGATGAATCTGCAGTTTCTAATGAGTCACAACCACAACTGAAAGTCTTCTCCCTGGCTCATTCAGCTCCCCTGACCACAGAGGAAAAGGATCATTGTGCTAATGGACAGGACTGTAATCTAAATCCAGAGATTGCCACAATGTGGATTGATGAAAATGCTGTTGCAGAAGATCAGTTAATTAAGAGAAACTGTAGTCGGGATGATCAGTGCAGTGCTGTTGAAGTGGGAGAGAAGAAATGTGGAAACCTGGCTTGTCTGCCAGATGAGAAGAATGTTCTTGTTGTAGCCGTCATGCATAACTGTGATAAAAGGACATTACAAAACGATTTACAGGATTGTAATAATTATAATAGTCAATCCCTTATGGATGCTTTTAGCTGTTCACTGGATAATGAAAACAGACAAACTGATCAATTTAGTTTTAGTATAAATGAGTCCACTGAAAAAGATATGAACTCAGAGAAACAAATGGATCCATTGAATAGACCGAAAATAGAGGGGAGTTCTGTCAACCATCTGTGTCCTACTTCATCTGATAGTCTAGCCAGTGTCTGTTCCCCTTCACAATCAAAGGATGATGGAAGTATAGGTAGAGACCCCTCCATGTCTGCGATTACAAGTTTAATGGTTGATTCAGTAATCTCATCCCAGGGAACAGATGGAGGTCCTGCTATTAAAAAGCAAGAGAACTATATACCAGATGAGGACCTCACTGGCAAAATCAGCTCTCCTAGGACAGATCTAGGGAGTCCAAATTCCTTTTCCCACATGGGTGAGGGGATTTTGATGAAAAAAGAGCCAGTACAGGAGAGCACAACTGAAGAATCCCTCCAGTCTGGTTTACCTTTGCTTCTCAAACCAGACGTGCCTAATGGGTCTGGAAGGAATAATGACTGTGAACGGTGTTCAGATTGCCTTGTGCCTAGTGAAGTTAGGGCTGATGAAAATGAAGGTTATGAACATGAAGAAACTCTTGGCACTGCAGAATTCCTTAATATGACAGAGCATTTCTCTGAATCTCAGGACATGACTAATTGGAAGTTGACTAAACTAAATGAGATGAATGATAGCCAAGTAAACGAAGAAAAGGAAAAGTTTCTACAGATTAGTCAGCCTGAGGACACTAATGGTGATAGTGGAGGACAGTGTGTTGGATTGGCAGATGCAGGTCTAGATTTAAAAGGAACTTGCATCAGTGAAAGTGAAGAATGTGATTTCTCCACTGTTATAGATACACCAGCAGCAAGTTCTCTATCTAATGGTTGTGATTCCTATGGAATGCAAGGCCCAGGTGTTTCTTTTGTTCCAAAGACTTTACCCTCCAAAGAAGATTCAGTAACAGAAGAAAAAGAAATAGAGGAAAGCAAGTCAGAATGCTACTCAAATATTTATGAACAGAGAGGAAATGAGGCTACAGAAGGGAGCGGACTACTTTTAAACAGTACTGGTGACCTAATGAAGAAAAATTATTTACGTAATTTCTGTAGTCAAGTTCCATCAGTGCTTGGGCAATCTTCCCCCAAGGTAGTAGCAAGCCTGCCATCTATCAGTGTTCCTTTTGGTGGTGCAAGACCCAAGCAACCTTCTAATCTTAAACTTCAAATTCCAAAGCCATTATCAGACCATTTACAAAATGACTTTCCTGCAAACAGTGGAAATAATACTAAAAATAAAAATGATATTCTTGGGAAAGCAAAATTAGGGGAAAACTCAGCAACCAATGTATGCAGTCCATCTTTGGGAAACATCTCTAATGTTGATACAAATGGGGAACATTTAGAAAGTTATGAGGCTGAGATCTCCAGTAGACCATGCCTTACATTAGCTCCAGATAGCCCAGATAATGATCTCAGAGCTGGTCAGTTTGGAATTTCTGCCAGAAAGCCATTCACCACTCTGGGTGAGGTGGCTCCAGTATGGGTACCGGATTCTCAGGCTCCAAATTGCATGAAATGTGAAGCCAGGTTTACATTCACCAAAAGGAGGCATCACTGCAGAGCATGCGGGAAGGTAAGTTGCATGTATACGCTCAGAAATCGGGCATGCGCATTTTGTAATGCTGTATTAGATAGTAATAAAGGCAATGTAAGGTGAATATATGTCTGGTTGAGTTGACAAAAATAGCATTTTTGAAAACCCAGTTCTAGTAAATTTCTATATAAAAAATGACGTCACTGATTCTTAGATAGTATATGTAATTTTTTTTTTGTTGCCATGATTTATGCTGAATCAGTTTTTATGAAGAGATGAGAATTGAGGAAGTGTAAACTTTGTGGTTTCTGTATTGATAGCTACTTGGTTAATGTAATAGCTTGAAATAAGGAAGTTATTCTTTCAGTTTAGGAAATATTTGTCATTAACTTATTGCATTATTTATTGAAAAATGCATTTAAATACAAAAATAAAAATAAAAATTACATTTAATTTTTGAAAAATATTACACGTAGAATCTATCCCACTTTTTTCTGTGAGATTTTTGCCATTATACAAAACATTCTGGAACTCTTTATACACATGCACACATATTTTTGTCTTTTCTCCCATATAACTTTGATACAAAGTAGAGTTGAAGTCTGTAGATTTTTATGACAAGGTTGTAAGAATATTCCTTAGCTCTCCCCAAATTTTGTTAGCTAAAAACACATCTTTTTTTGTTTGTTTGTTTGTTTAGAGTTATAAATAAGGAAGGAAGGAGATTTTATATTTTTGAGATTTGGTGTCAGGTCTAGAATAAAATTTCAGCTTTGTTGCTATTAATTATATAACTTTACTAAGCCTTAGTTTTATAATCTGTAAAAACAAACCAAAAAAGATTAATAACTTTTATTGGGCTGTTGTCAAGATTAAATGAGATCTCAGAAGTCATAGTGCTCAATGATTAATCTCTATCTCCCTTCTTGCCTGATTTCTTGGTCCATCTGTATTAATTAGGGTGCTTTCAACTTCAAGGAACAGAGTGTTTGACCCCCAGTGACTTAGGTGAAAATAACATTTATTTCATGTAAACAGAAGCTATGAGACTCAGTGATTTATGTCTGGGTGCAGAGACAGGATCGTGGAAGTTCTCTTGGTCTTCCCCTCATGTCAGAAGATACTATCTCAGTTCTGATTATCAGGTCTCAACCTGACAACTTCCTAAGCACAAAGAAATTGGCTGGGGGGCAAAAGAGCCTACTCTACTCTTGCCACACACTTATCAGGGAGGAAGGGATCTCCAGCAACTTCCTTTAATTTATTGGCCAGTTTTAGACCATGACCAATTACAGGCGAAGGGAACTGGGATTATCTGATCAATCATGATTTATCTCCTGGGGCTGAGCACAATGTTGCCTGAAAAAAAGTGGGATTCTGTTAACAAAGGAGAAGGGGAAGTAGTAATATGTAGGATGAGTAAGTCTAGACGTCTAATATACAACATGAGGACTATGCATAATAAAATCATACTATATTTGGGATTTGTGCAAAATGAGTAGATTTTAGTTCCTCTTGCCACAAAAATGGGTAACTATGTGAGAATAGATAGGTTAATTTGCTTCACTATAGCACCCTTTTTACTATCTGGATGTGTCTCATAACATCATGTTGTATACCTTAAATGTATACAATAAAATTTATTTTAAAAAAAGGAGAGGCGGAAAATGGTTCCTAGGTGGGCAGTCACTAAGGTTTACTAGAAGATCCTAGCACAAAAGAACCAAATTACAGGGAGCAGAAAGAAGCTAAAGCTGACCCTGGGCTTGTTGGTTTCTGATTGCTAAAGTTTGAAGAAAATAATGTGTCTAATTCCTAAATATTTTCCAGTCTTCTTGTTGTTAGCTGAAGTACTATTTGGAGATTAGGTTCATCATTTTTATGTTGTTCTGTATTTTGCTTACTGTAACACTTTCTGAAATTTTTGCTTTCTTAAGTAAATAATGAAAACATTTTTGGTATAGGCCAGCACATCCAGTTATAATGAGTAAATAGGTACCTTAGATGGATTCAGAAAGAAAATGATGCACAAAATGCATCATAAATTGCAAAATGGTTGGAATTTTTGCTGAGTGGAATTTGTGGAATTTATGAATTCATGGATTCATGTGGCTTATGGATTCATAATTTCATCTTTTTCCCTCATTTACCTTGGAGATGTTATAAGTATTAATGAGATAATATCTGTAAAAATCCTTGAGCTTCTCAGAAGAAAAGGGCTTATAAACAGATACTAATTGGATTATGCTGAGAATGCAATTAGAAAAATACCCCAAGCGATGTGATTTTGTCAAATAATGTTATATATCGAAAAAAAGAAAGTTTGTTCCATTTCAGTAGAAATTAAGCATACGTAGTAATTACTTAGTATTTATAGCTATATTCCCTTTACTGCAACAAGCATATATTGTGTCTAATATATAAAAGGTTCTAGGCTAGGTATTGGGGATTCAGAGGTATATAAATTGGAATTTATGATGTCATGGGAATCTTTTTTTTGAGACAGAGTCTCTGTTGCCCAGGCTGGAGTGTGTGGCGTGATCTCAGTTCAGTGCAACCTCTGCCTCCTTGGCTCAGGTAATTCTCCTGCCTCAGCCTCCTGAGTCGCTGGGACCACAGGCATGTGCCACCAAGCATGGCTAATTTATTTATTTCCATAGTAGCGATGGAGTTTTACCATATTGGCCAGGCTGGTCTCGAACTCCTGACCTCAAGTGATCCACTTGCCTTGGCCTCCCAAAGTGCTGGGATTATAGACATGAGCCACTGCGCCCAGCCGATCTACTGACTTTCTAATTATGATTTCATTTATGTCTTATCTTAGTTTATTATTTGTTTTTGCAATTCAGTTCTAAGCTCCATGAGGGTAAGGATTTTTTCTGCCTTGATTGCTGCTGTATCCTGAGCCCTAGAACATATGGGTGCTCAGTAGATAGTTGTTAGATGAATGAAAAAATAAGTGAATACTATTTCTTAATGCAGCAGTACTTTTTTTTTTTTTAATCCAGTGCCTTCAATCTTTAGATGATGGTATCAAATTTAGATATAACGGGTGTAAGAACTTTGGAAAATATTTTAAATTAGTCATATGTATTGTTCCTACTTAAGAACAGATTCAAACCAAAATGTTTCTTTCCCTAGTTTCTTATTTACTTATGTACTGATGGGAACAAATAGATATGAGAGTAGTAAGTAGCTGCTTTAGAATATTACATGGCAATTCACAGTTTCCCTCATACTTTGCATGAAAATCTGTCTTGCCTTGTAATTATTGTGATTTTAGCCATCTGGCATGAAAAAAACAGAACCAACATTTAGATTAATCTTGGGTTCTAGTGAAGCTGAACCCAGGGAAGTATTTTCCATTACACACCCTCCGAAAACCTGTATTGGTTAAAAGTGGTCTCACCCATGTCATAGCACTTATCACGTAGTATTGTCTTTGTCTTTGTTCCCCATTAGGCTGTAAAGATCTTGAGATTGCCTCTGATTTATCTTTGTATCCAGCATCCAGCACAAATAACCTGGCACCTATGAAGTACTCAATAAATGTTTGTTAATGAGTGAGTAAATGAGTCTCAGATCATTGATTAATTTAACAAACACTGAGTGCCTGTTATTTGTCTGTCACTGTGCTGGGTGCCGAGCTTACACCAATGATGTTGTGCTCCCTACCCTCATGGTATGTACAGATTAGGCCAGTGACAAAAACCAAAAAAAAAAAAAAAAAAAAAAAAAAAATGACTTGTGGCAAGGGCTATGAAGGAGATAAGGAGGAATACTATAAAAAATGGGGGTGGGAGAAGAAGGTATGAGAAGACATCTGAGAAGTGACATAGATGACACATCAAGGTTGAGTCAGTTCTTCAAAGAACAGAGAGAAAAATGCTGCAGGAAGTAGAACAGCATGGACAAAGCCATTGAGGTTAAGAAGGCACCTATTCAACCAACTGAAGGAACTCCAGTATAGTGAACGAGGGAAAAGTCACATAAAAAGAGATGGGAAAGCAGGTGGGGTGGCACAGGCCTGTTGTCCCAGCTACTCGATAGGCTGAGCATGTTATGATCATGCCTGCGAATAGCTGCTGTATTCCATCCAGCCAGAGTGGCAGAGCTGAGACCCCATCTCCATTAAAAAAAAAAAATGCTGATGAGGAAGTTAAGGAATAGATGACGTAGAGCTTTGCAGGTCATGTAAGGAGCACAGTGGGAAGCCATGAGAATGGATGAGATTACCAAGGGAAGAGAATGGACTCAGGGCTGAGCCCTTGTGGTCAAGCAGAGGAGGACCCAGTACCAGTTGCCAAGGAGTGAGCAGAGAGGTACATAGAAAACCAGGAAAATATGGTCTCTTGGAAGTCAAAAGAGGAATGTAGTTTGTGAAAGGGGTTATCACCTTTATAAAATACTGTCAGTAAGATATGGGTAGGAAAGGGACCATTGGACTTGGCTATAACAGGGTCATTGAAAAAAGCTGATTGAGTGGAGCAATGTATACAGAAGCCAGATGGGAATGGGTTGAAAGTGGAATATGAAGGGAGGAAGTGGAGATGGCTTTTTCATGAAACTTTTGCCATGAAAACAGAAAAAAATTGTAGCCATTATTAGATGGAGATGGTGGTTATGGATGCCTTTTTGAGGATGGGAAATACTGTTGTATTTATGTAGTGGCATGGGTGATTCTCTAGAAAAGAAGTTTTAGGAGAAAGGTAGGATTAAACAAAGGAAGAGAAAAATCCTTGAGAAGGCCAAAGGAATGGCATCTACAACATGTTGAGGATTTGCGCTTCAGTGGGTAGGGCCAGACAGAGGTTGGTTTATGAAGTTAGTGGTGAGAGCATGAAGAATTTACTCCTGATTGGCTCATACTTCATTTAGAAAATATAAACATTGTGAAGGGTGAAATAGGGATAGATGATGAAGGTTTGAGGAGAGTGAGATAGTTACATTGGAGGGGGAAAGTAAAGCCTAATAGTGAATTGAAATTTCAAGAGCCCTTTGTGCTTGGCATCAAACTTTCAGTCAGTTAGATGAATTAAAAAATAATCTAGTCCAGTCCTGACTTAATGGGTTAGATTCAGTATTTGTCCTTGGAGATATGGTGAGATTGTTATATTATCTTTGCAATACATGCATTTTAGGTTGGAGAAGCAAGAAAAGTTCTGTAGGACCAGTCTGTGCTACTATGTATTTCCATGTATTTGTTCTTTTTTAAAAAAATTTTAGCTGGATGCAGTGGCTCACGCCTGTAATCTCAGCACTTTGGGAGGCTGAGGCAGGTGGATAGCTTGAGATCATGAGTTTGAGACCAGCCTGGCCAATATGGTGAAATCCCATCTCTACTAAAAATACAAAACTTAGCTGGGCGTGGTGGCAGGCGCCTGTAATGCCAGCTACTTGGGAGGCTGAGGCACGAGAATTATTTGAACCCAGGAGGCAGAGGTTGCAGTGAACCGAGATCGAGATCACACCACTGCACTCCAGCCTGGGTGACAGAGCGAGACTCTGTCTCAAAAAAAAAAAAAATTATGACATATTATTTGTTCTTTCATTCAGTGAGCATTTACTTATTGCTTGGTATTCTGTTTTTTACTAAAGAGAAGTGAAAAAAAAAGGAAAAGAATGGGCCTCCTGGTAAAACATACCACTCATGTTTCTGTAGATGACTTAAAGATATGAAATGAGAAATGAACAGTTACAAAGCTGCAGATGCTCTGCAGTGGGAAGCAGATAGATTGTGGTGGTGGTGGTGAGAATGAGATACTAATATTTATTGAGTGTTTACCATGTGCCAGGCTTTTCTAAATCCAGACTTACAGACTTTATTTAATACACATAACAATCCTATGAAGTAGCTAGCTACTGTTAAAATCCACATTTACAAGTGACAAAATAGGCCTAGAAAGATTAAGTAACTTGTTCAAAATCACACAGCCAGTAAGTGGAGTTAGGATTCAAACTCAGGGACTTTGACTTCTAGAAACAAAAGAGAGCTAGCATTTGTTTAGTGCCTACTCTGTGCTTTATTTATTATCTAACTGTAAACCTGTGTGATAGTTGGTGGTATACCTAATTAACGTTGAAGAAACTGATATGGTAGGACCCTGATGCAGTCTTGCTAGCTGTATAACTCATGCTCTTTCCCATAAATAAAGTTAAGAGAATAAAACAAATAGGTTTCTTTATGGTGATTTTTATGTTATTTTCTTTGCATTTCTGAGAGGAATGTCTGCATTTATACCATAATTTTTATTTTTATTTTTAATTTTTGGAGACAGGGTCTCACTCTGTCGCCCAGGCTGGAGTGCAGTGATGCAATCTCAACTCACTGCAGCCTCTACTTCCTGGGCCCAGGCAATTATCCCACCTCAGCCTGCTGAGCAGCTGGGACTACAGGCACACACCACCACACCCAGCTAATTTTGTGTTTTTTTGTAGAGACCAGATTTTGCCGTGTTGCCTGAGCTAGTCTCAAAACTCCTGGGCTCAACTGATACATCAGCCTTGGCCTCTCAAAGTGCTGGGATTACAGGTGTGAGCCACCATGCCTGGCCTTTATGCCATAATTTTTAAAACAAATGCCTTAAATACTATTTCAAAAAGAAAGATGAAAAATATCTAATATTTATTTTATTAGATATAAATTTCTTATTTTGAATAGTTATGTGTTAAATTAGTTGCAGTTTATTTTTGGGTAACTTGAGTTGAAGTCATTTTTGTTTAACATTTGAGAATTTAGATGTGAACAGAGAATAACCTTCATAAAACCTGAATTAGTAACACATTAAGACAAATAATGTTTTGGCTTATACCTTCAGAGATCAGTTTTCTTAAGGATTTTTTTTATCCTGTTTTTTTTCCTGGTTTTTTTTTTTTTTTTTTTTTTTTTTTTGAGACAAACTCTTAGTCTGTTGCCCAGGCTGGAGTGCAGTGGCATGATCGTGGCACACTGCAACCTTGACCTTCCAAGGTCAAGCGATCCTTCCACCTCAGCCTCCTGGGTAGCTGGGTCTACAAGCATGTGCCACCACGCGTAACTAATTTTTTTTTTTTTTTTTGAGATGGAGTTTCACTCTTGTTGCCCAGGCTGGAGTGCAGTAGCAAGATCTTGGCTCACTGCAACCTCCGCCTCCTGGGTTCAAGCGATTCTCCTGCCTCAACCTCCTAAGTAGCAGGGATTACAGGTGCCTTGCCACCACACCCAACTAATTTTTTTTATTTTTAGTGGAGATGGGGTTTCATCATGTTGACCAGGCTGGTCTTGAGCTCCTGACCTCAGGTGATCCACCCACCTTTGCCTCCCAAAGTGTTGGGATTACAGGCATGAGCCACTGCGCCCAGCCACTAATTTTTTAAAAAATTTAGTGTTTCCTAGGCTGGTCTCGAAATCCTGGGCTCAAGGGATCCTCTTCACCTCGGCCTCCCCAAGTGTTGGGATTATATGTGTGAGCCACTGTTCCTGGCTTCCTTTGATTTTAAAACATGGCCACTGGTTGGACTCCTTGGGAAGCAGAAAGGTAGTAGGCTCTCACTCAGTACCAAATGTTATTAACAGATAACTTAGGTGCAAAGTGGGATAAAACACATGTAGCTAGGAAATGTTTGCACTAAGTTCATGCTATTTTTTGTTTTTTGCATCTCTTCTGAAAGCCATCTCCCTCTCAATATCTAGTCTGCTGATGCATTCTAAATACTAGTCACAATTTTTTATTGTAAAATGTACGTAACCTAAAATTTACCAGTGTATATGGGTTTGAGGGTATATGGTTCAGTGGCGTTAAATGCATCACATTGTTGTACAACCATAACAACTATTTCCAGAATTTTTGTTTTTTTTGAGACGGAGTCTTGCTTTGTTGCCCAGGCTGGAGTGCAATGGCGCGATCTCGGCTCACTGCAACCTCTGCCTCCTGGGTTCAAGCGATTCTCCTGCCTCAGCCTCCCGAGTAGTTGGGATTACAAGTGCCCATCACCACGCCTGGCTAATTTTTGTGTTTTTAGTAGAGATGGGGTTTCGCCATGTTAGTCAGGCTGGTCTCGAACTCCTTACCTCAGGTGATCTGCCCGCCTCGGCCTCCCAAAGTGCTGGGATTACAGGCGTGAGCCACCATGCCCAGCCATTTTTATCATCTCAAACTTAATAACTTCCCATCTTTCCTTGCCCCTAATGCCTGGTGACTGCTATTCTACTCTCTGTATGAATTTCACTATTCTAGGTACCTCATATAAGAGGGGTTACACAATGCTTGTACCTTTATGTCTATCTTCACATTTCATCCATGTTGTAGCATGTATTAGTCAGAAGGACAGAACCAATAGGATATGGAGATATATATATATATGACTTTAATAGGTAGGATATATGTATATATACAAGAGTTTATTAGGGAGAATCAACTCACATGGTTAGAAGGTGAATTCCCACAATAATCTATTGGCAAGCTCGGGAAGGAGAAGCTAGTGGTAGGGCTCAGCCCAAGTTTGAAAGCCTGAAAAGCAGAGAAACCAACAGTGCAGCCCTCAATCTGAGGCCTAAGGTCTGAGAGCCCCCAGGAGGCTGCTAGTGCAAGTCTCAGAATCCAGAGCCCAAAGAACCTGGAGTCTGATGTGAATGGGCAGGAGGAGAGGATATAAGCGTCTGGCAAGGAAAAAGAGAAAGCAAGCCAGAAGACTCAGCAGGCAGGCTTATCTTTGCTTCTTCTGCCTGCTTTGTTTTAGTGCACTGGCAGCTGATTGTATGGTGCCCACCCCCATTGAGAGTGGTCTTCCTCTCCCAGTCCACTGACGCAAATGTCAGTCTCCTCTGGCAATACCCTCACGGACGTACCCAGAAACAATACCAGCCATCTAGGCATTCCTCAATCCAGTCAAGTTGACACTTAATACTAATCATCACATAGCGTGTATCAGAGTTTCATTCCTTTTTAAGTCTGAATATTTCATTGTATGTATGTACCACATTTTGTTAATTCATTTAACCATCAGTGCACACTTCAGTTGTTTCCACCTCTTGGCTATTACCAATAATGCTACTATGAACATGGGTGTACAAGTATCTATTTGAGTCCCTGCTTTCAGTTCTTTGTGTATATACCCAGAAGTAGAATTGCTGGATTATACGGTAGATCTGTGTTTAATTTTTTGATTAAGCACCATATTCTTTTTCCACTGCAGTTGCACAATTTTCCATTCCCGTCAACAATTCACAGGAGTTCCAGTTTCTCCACATCTTCTTTGGCTTTGTGTCCCCACCCAAATCTCATCTCGAATTGTAATCCCCGTGTGTTGGGGGAGGCGCCTGGTAGGAGGTGATTGAATAGTGGGGGCAGATTTCCCCCTTGCTGTTCTCATAATAGTGAGTTCTCATGAGATCTGGTTGTTTGAAAGTGTGTGGCACTTTCCCCTTTGCATGCTGTCTCTCTCCTGCTCCACCATGGTAAGATGTGCTTGCTTCCCCCTTTGCCCTTTGCCGTAATTGTAAGTTTCCTGGGGTCTTCCAGTCATGCTCCCTGTTAAGTCTGTGGAACTGTGAACCAGTGAAATCCCTTTTCTTCATAAATTATCCAGTCTCCAGTAGTTCTTTGTAACAATGTGAAAACAGACTAATACACTCGTCAACACTTGTTTTCTATTGTTTTGATAATAGCCATATTAATAGGTGTGAAGTGGTATCTCATTGTGGTTTTGGTTTGTATTTCTCTAATGATTAGTGATGTTGAGCATCTTTTCATGTACTTACTGATCTCTATATTAAAAATCTTTGGAGAAATGTCTATTCAGGTCTTTTGCCCATTTTTAAATTGGGTTGTGTTTTCGGTTGAGTTTTAGAGCTCTTTATATATAATTCTGGATATCAGTCTCCTGTCACGTAAATGATTTGCAGATATTTTCTCTCATTCTTGGATTTTTCACTCTGTTGTCCTTTGATGCACCAAAGTTTTTAATTTTGATGAACTCCAACTTACATTTTCTTTTGTTGCCTGTGCTTTTGGTGTCATATCAAAGAAATCATCTCCAAATTTGATGTCATGAAGTCTTTCCCTTATGTTTTCTTCTAAGTGTTTTGCAGTTTTAGTGCTTGTGTTTAGGTCTTTTATCCATTTTGAGTTAATTTTTTGTATATAGTATTAGCTTAGTTTTATTCTTTTGAATGTGGATATCTGGTTTTCTCAGTACTATTTGTTGGAAAGACTGTTCTGTTCCTATGGAATGGTTTTGGCACTCTTGTCAAAACTTACTGGACCATATAAGTGAGAGTTTATTTCTGGGCTTTTTTCTATTCCATTGGTCTTTAAGTCTGTCTTTAATGTCAGTACCACACGGTTTTGATTACCGTGCTTCGTAGTAAGTTTTGAAACCATGGAACATGAGTCCTCTGGGGTTGTTGTTTGTCAAGATTATTTTGGCTATTCTGGATCCCTTGAGATTCAATTTGAATTTGAGAATGGATTTTTCTGTTTCTGCAGAAAACATGGTTGGGGTTTTGATAGAGATTGCGTTGAATCTGTAGATCACTTTGGGCATTGTTGACATCTTAATAATAAGCCTTCTAGTCCATGAACATGGGATGTTTTTCCACTTATTTATATGTTCTTTAATTTCTTTTAGCAATCTTTTGTCTTTTGTAGTTTTCACAGTGTAAGTATTTTACCTCCTTGGTTAAGTTAATTTCTAGGTATTTTATTCTTTTTGATGCTATTGTAAATGGAATTGTTTCCTTAATTTCGTTTTTGGATAATTCATTATTACTACGTAGAAATGCAACGGACTTTTTTGTTGATTTTGTATCCTGAAACTTTGCCACATTTATTAGCTCTAACAGTTTTTGTGTGTTTGTGGGGAATCTTCAAGGTTTTCTAAATGTAGCATATGTTGTCAGTATACAGAGATAATTTTACCTTTTCCTTTCCAATTTGGATGCCTTTTATTTGTTTGTAATTGCTCTGGCTAAATTTCCAATACTATGTTAAATAGACATGGCAAAAGTACATATCCTTGTCTTGTTTCTATCTTAAAGCAAAAGTTCTGTCAGTCTTTTTTTTTTTTTTTTGAGACAGGGTCTGTCACCCAGGCTTGAGTGCACTGCCACGATCTCAGCTCACCACATCCTCAACCTCCTGGGTTCAAGGTATCCTCCCACCTCAGCCTCCTGAGTAGCTGGGACTAACAGGCATGCACCACCACACCTGGCTAATTTTTTTTTATTTTTAGTAGACATGAAGTCTACTGTGTTGCCCAGGCTGGTTCTGAACGCCTAGGCACAAGCAATCTGTTTGTCTGGGCCTCCAAAAGTGCTAGGATTGCAGGTGTGAGTCACCATGCTTGGCCAGCTTTCAGTCGTTTTTTGTTGTTGTTGTTGTTGTTGTTGTTTGTTTTTGTTTTTTGAGATGGAGTCTCGCTCTGTTGCCCAGGCTGGAGTGCAGTGGCGCGATCTTGGCTTACTGCAACCTCTGCCTCTCAGGTTCAAGCAATTCTTCTGCCTCAGCCTCCCGAGTAGCTGGGATTACAGGCACATGCCACCATGCCTGGCTAATTTTTGTATTTTTAGTAGAGACAGGGTTTCACCATGTTGGCCAGGCTAGCTTTCAGTCTTTTACCAGTGCATATGATGTTGGCTCTGGGTTTTTAATATATGGCCTTTATTATGCCGAAATAATTTACTTCTGTTACTAGGGGTTTTTTTTAAGTTTTTTTTAAATCATGAAAGAGTGTTGAATTTTGTTAAATGCTTTTTCTGTAAGAATTGAGATGATCATTTGGGGTTTTTTGTTTCATTTTGTTCAGGTAATGTGATTTCATTAATTGGTTTTCATATGTTGAATTATCCTTGCATTCCAGTAATAAATATCACTTGGTCATGGTGTATAATTCTATTAATATGTTCAATTCAATTTGCTATTATTTTCTTGAGGATTTTTGTATCAATATACATTCATACAGAATATTGGTCTGTAGTTTTCTTATAATATGTTTGCCTTGTTTTGGTATCAAGATAGTGCTGGCTTCACAGAATGAGTTAGGAAGTGTTTCCTCCTCTTCAATTTTTTGGAAGAGTTTGAGAAGGATTGGTGTTCTTTAAATGTTTGGTAGAATTTGCCAGCAAAATCATCTGATCTGGGGCTTTACTTTGTTGGGAAGTTTTTGATTACTGATTCAATCTCCCCACTAGTTATAGGTTTATTCAGATTTTCTGTTTATTACTGATTCAGTCTTGGTAGATTTTGTGTTTCTAGAAGTTTATCCATTTAATCTAGATGAGTCACATTTTTGTTGTAGTGCTGAGGCATTTTTTTTTACAAAAAATTGGTACTCATATACATAAAGTAATATGAACTTAAAATTCATACATTTACTTCATTTTTTAGCTTGACATTCTAGTAAATCTTTTGCTCCATTGATTTTTGGTTATGATAGAAGAAGATCTACCTGGATGATTTAAGAGTGTAATTTGTCAATGAGCACCTCTTATTTTCTCTTTATTGGCAGTAGTGCTTACAGCTACTATTAATGCTGCTTTCCATTTTGTCATTTCGGGTTCAGACATACTTCTGTAATAGCCACCACCAAAGGCAGATTTTGGTAGACTTTGAAAAATTTGGTTTTGGTTGTTGTTGTTGTTTGTTTTGGGGTTGTTTTGTTTTGTTTTGTTTTGTTAGAGACGGAGTCTTGCTCTGTTGCCCAGGCTGAAGTGCAATAGTGCAATCTCGGCTCACCGCAACCTCTGCCTCCCGAATTCAAGTTTTTCTCCTGCCTCAGACTCCCAAGTAGCTGGGACTACAGGCGTATGCCACCACACCCGGCTAATTTTTTGTATTTTTAGTACAGACGAGGTTTTACCGTGTTAGCCAGGATGGTCTCGATCTCCTGACCTCATGATCCGCCCGCCTTGGCCTCCCAAAGTGCTGAGATTACAGGCATGAGCCACCATGCCTGGCCGAAAAATTTGTTTTACTTGAGGTTCCACATGCCTTATATAAGGGTTGCAAAACATAACAGCCTGCAAATCCTGCAGCAGCAATGGTCAGTCCAACTGCTACCACTGTACTGGCCATGGCTGGGCTCCCCTGCTGCACCAGGAGCATGGCTCATCTCAGCCCAGAGGTCGTGGCCAACAATGACACACCTTTGCCAGAGAGTGACACAGGCACTGATGGCAAGCACAATCCACTGGATTATAATTTTTTTAAACAAGAGAATTATTTGGAAAACAGTTTAGGTGCGGTGGCTCACAGTTGTAATCCCAGCACTTTGGGAGGCCAAGGCAGGCAGATCACTTGAGCCCAGGAATTCTAGACCAGCCTGGGCATGGTGGCATATGCCTGTAGTCCCAGCTACTCAAGAGGATCACCTGAGCCCAGGGTGATCGAGGCTGCAGTGAGCTGTGCTCACACCACTGCACTCCAGCCTGGGTGACAGAGTGGACCCTATCTCAAAAAAGAAAGAAAAACACAGAGTTTATGTTGTTGTTGCATGTTGAGTCTTAAATCAATGCTTTCTCTGGCGGAACGAATCAGAAGTTGGTTATACAGTGTCAACTGGCAAAGTATAAATAATAAATAAAATAATAAATATAAATAAATAAATAAAATAAATAATATAAATTATTTATAATAATAAAAATAAAATAAATAAACTGTATAAATAAAGACACTAGCAAAATGTCTTTATTATTTACAGCATCTACATTAGTTGTTAAAACCATCACATTTTCAATATATAAATGGGCAAAAAGATGTTTAGGTGGGTTAGTAAACAATGGAGAAATTTTAATTTGATACTAAGAGGTAGAAATTAAAATTTTATGCCTATATAACAAAAAATTGAAAATATTGATAGTATTCAATGCTGGTGAAATTGACACTGGCATATTTACACATTTAGAAAGACACACGTGGGTCGCTGGGGAACCCAGGCTGTCCTAGGAAGCCAAGTGGGAGTGGCACAGAGCTGCTGGAGATCCTGAGAACCTGAGTTTTTTCAAGCAGCCAGAATATTTTAAAAATGACCACACCAAACAAGACACCTCCTGGTGCTGACCCTAAGCAGTTGGAAAGGACTGGAACAGTACGGGAAATTGGGTCACAAGAAATTGGGTCACTCTCATCTTGCAAACCAGGATTTGGAGTGGATCAGTTACGAGATGACAATCTAGAAACTTATTGGCAATCAGATGGCTCCCAGCCTCATTTAGTGAACATCCAATTCAGAAGAAAAACAACAGTTAAGACATTATATATTTATGCAGACTACAAATCTGATGAAAGCTATACTCCAAGCAAGATCTCAGCCAAAGTAGGAAATAATTTTCACAACCTTCAAGAAATTCGGCAACTTGAATTGGTGGAACCAAGTGGCTGGATTCACATTCCCTTAACTGATAATCATAGGAAGCCATGCACGTTAATGATACAGATTGCTGTTCTAGCCAATCATCAAAATGGAAAAGACACCCATATGAGACAAATTAAAATATACACACCAGTAGAAGAGAGCGCCATTGGTAAATTTCCTAGATGTACAACTATAGATTTCATGATGTATTGTTCAATAAGGTGGCTTTAAAATGATATGGAAGTCATTAAATGTATCTTTGTTTTATCCTGTCTTTAAATAGTATATCAGGTATCTGTATTGAAAAAAGCATCAGTTATTTGCAGTTTTGTATATGCTTAAAAATATTTTATTGTAATTTTGATAAATTTGGGTCATATTATCTTTCTTTAACATGTAATAAAGCTCACATATTTTACATTACTAAAAAAAAAAAAAAAAAGCCATATGTGTGGCTGGGCGTGGTGGCTCACACCTGTAAATCCTAGCACTATGGGAGGCCGAGGCAGGCAGATCGCTTGAGCCCAGGAGTTCAAGAGCAGTGTGGGCAACATGGCAAGACCTGATCTCTGCCAAACAAAAGGGGACGTATGTTCCAATTTTTTGAGCTAATGATTCCTTTTTTGAGTAAATAATTCTTAAAACAAATGCAGTAAACAAAAAGATGTGTATTTTAGTGTTACTAAACTAAATAGCAAATACATTTAAAGTAATTTGTGTCCAAAATCGGGCCAGGTGTGGTGGCTCATTCCTGTAATCCCAGCCCTTTGGGAGGCCAAGGTGAGAGGATCACTTGAGCTCAGGAGTTCGAGACCAGCCCAGGTAACATAGTGAGACCTCATCTCTACTAAAAATTAAAAAATAGATGGATGTGGTGGTACATGCCTGTAGTCCTAGCTACTTGGGAGGCTGAGGTGGAAGGATTCCTTGAGCTTGGGAGTTCAAGACCAGCCTGGGCAACATAACATCTCTGCTAAAAATTAAAAAATAGCTGGATATGGTAGGGCATGTCTGTAGTCCCAGCTACTTGGGAGGCTGAGTTGGGAGGATCACTTGAACCCAGGAGGTCGAGGCTGCAGTGAGCTGTGATTGTGCCAGTACACTTCAGCCTGGGTGATAAATGAGACCATGTCTCAAAAAAAAAAAAAAAAAGGTTAATGGTAAGTTAAATACAATACATACATTTGCTTCAGCCATTAAAAATTATTACAAGGCAGTGTGGAAAATGCTTATGATGGCATATGAATAGAATAGAATAGAATGCAAGCTTATGCTTTGTTTACAATTAAATTATTCTTGGGCATAAAAACAGATATGTCTGAAGGAAAACATATTTTTAAAAAGTAATTTTAGGGCCAGGCACCTGTAATTTACAGGTGGCTCACGCCTGTAATCCCAGCACTTGGGGAGGCCGAGGCAGGCGGATCACCAGAGGTCGGGAGTTCAAGACCAGCCTGACCAACCTATGGAGAAACCCTGACTCTACTAAAAATACAAAATTAGCCAGGCATGGTTGCACATGCCTGTAGTCCCAGCTACTTGGGGGGCTGAGGCAGGAGAATCGCTTGAACCTGGGAGGCGGAGGTTACGGTGAGCTGAGATCGTACCATTGCACTCCAGCCTGGGCAACAAGAGCAAAACCATCTCAAGAAAAAGTAATTTTAGGCTGGACACAGTGGCTCATGCCTGTAATCCCAGCACTTTGGGAGGCCGAGGCAGGTGGATCACCTGAGGTCGGGAGTTCAAGACTAGCTTGGGCAACATGGCAAAACTCCATCTTTATTAAAAATACTAAAATTAGCTGGGTATTGCGGCGTGTACCTGTAGTCCCAGTTACTTGGGAGGTCGCAGTGAGCTGAGATTGCGTCACTGCACTCTAGTCTGGGTAACAGAGAGAGACTCTGACTCAAAAAAAAAAAAAAATTTTAATTCATTGAGTTTGAGATAACTACGCTTTTCTCTCTTTTCTTTCTTTCTTTCTTTCTTTCTTTCTTTCTTTCTTTCTTTTTTTTTGTTTGAGATGGAGTCTCGCTCTGTCGTCCAGGCTGGAGTGCAATGGCGCGATCTTGGCTCACTGCAATCTCCACGTCCCGGGTTCAAGTGATTCTCCTGCCTCAGCCTCCCAAGTAGCTAACAGGCATGCGCCACCACCACACCTAGCTAATTTTTGTATTTTTAGTAGAGACGGGGTTTCACCATGTTGGTCAGGCTGGTCTTGAACTCCTGACCTTGTGATCTGTCCGCATCAGCCTCCCAAAGTGCTGGGATTACAGGCGTGAGCCACCATGCTCGGCTCTTCTTTTTTTTTTTTTTCTGTTTTGAGACAGTTTTGCTCTTGTCGCCCAGGCTGGAGTGCAGTGGCACAACCTCAGCTCACTGCAACCTCCGCTTCCCTTCCCAGGTCTAAGCAATTTTCCTTGCCTCAGCCTCCCGAGTAGCTGGGATTAAGGCATGTGCCACCATGTTCTGCAAATTTGTATATTTTTAGTAGAGATGGGGTTTCACCATGTTGGCTGGGCTGGTACAGCCTCAGTTGGGTATAATATTGAAAGTCTGAATTAGAGCCCTCTTTAACCCTTTCTGTAATGGACACTTAAAATGACTCTGATAATTGTTATTGTTTTCTATTAATAACAGTGAAGTTTAAACAGGTGTTTAGACAGAGGCAAGGGTCTGGATTTGTTTGAACTGCTTTAGATCTTATGATACTGATTTTTGCTATGTGCTAATAAGTGGAGGGATAAAGTACTCTTTGCATTTGACAATTTTTATAAGTTGTTACTTTCACTGGTCTTTGTGAACAGCTGGACATTGGTCAGTCCTATGTACTCTCCTCTCCTGTTTTTATTATTCTCACATCACAGTTATTTTTGTCATAATTATAGGGCTTTTTGAAGACCTGGGACATCATTTTTTGCATTTTCTAATTTGGAAAGAAATAAGTGAGCATTTGATGATTTGAATTTTCAAGAATTGCAAAGGAATAAGTGTTATTCACACTGTAAGAAGGTATAAATAGGCACAAAGTGGTACTTTGAATATAAAGCATGTTCACAGATTTAGCAGTAGGATTTGTTATGTGGAAAGCCTGCAGTGGGAAATTTTAAAAGGAAAGGAAAGGGAAATAAGAAAGGTACCAACATACATTTAGAACCTATTATATGCTACATTTTATACATATAATCTCATTTAATCTTCATAAAAGCCTTATGAAGGGAATACTGTATTAGCATTTATATTTTACATATGAGAAAAACTAAGACCTAGAGAGTTTAAATTATTCCCATAAGCTCATCTGACTAGAGAATAATCAAGTTGAAATAGGAACACCGAAGTACCGCATTAAAGAAAATTACATATAAACACACAAATGGAACCTTTTAACCAGTACTTAGCTGGAACATCGTGTAGAATATATATTATAAATTACCTTACTTTGTCTCTTTACACTTAGGCAGGTCATATAGATCCTGCCATATGATGTCAGCCGTAACCATTAGGCATACAAATCTTGAGGTCATTCTTATAAACAGATTAAAATGTGTTGTTGCAAAAGTTGAGTGGCTCTAAATTATTTTCTGAATTTGGATATGAATCATATAGTCCTTCCCAAAAAAGATTACATTAATGTTTGTTTCTCTCCATTCATACATTTATGTATTTATGTATTTATTTTTTGAGATGGAGTTTCGCTCTTGTCTCCCAGGCTGGAATGCGGTGGAGGGATCTCTGCTCACTGCAACCTCCACCTCTTGGGTTCATGTGATTCTCCTGCCTCAGCCTCCTGAGTAGCTGGGATTATAGGCGCCTGCCACCACTCCTGGCTAATTTTCTTATTTTTAATAGAGATGGGGTTTCACCATGTTTGACCAGGCTGGTCTCGAACTCCTGACCTCAGGTGATCCACCTGCCTCGGCCTCCCGAAGTGCTGGGATTACACACATGAGCCACTGCACCCAGTCCCAGTCATACGTTTATTTATGCAATAACTTTACTTTTCAAGGAAGCAATAAGCAAATATTTACTGAGTACTGTGTTTTAGACACAACATTGAAGATACCAGAATAATTTAGCTCATTATTCCATGGAGTTTACATTCTAGTGTGGGGAAATGGAGAATAAGTTCAATCAGTGCAGTAGACTGTGTTGTGATAATAAAGATATATGGCATATGGTAAGATATTTCAGCAGTATAATTTAAGTTCAGGTGTGCAAATACGTAATTCTCTTAATTTTTAGAACTGACTTTACTTTTTTACTCTAAGCCTGTAGTTTAGAGAACTGGAGAAGATACTTAGATGGTATTTGGAATATAGTGGGGTATTTTTAGTTGTCAGAATGACTGAGGTTGCTACTGGCATTTAGCAACCTGTGCATACCAAGACTGCCAAACTTCTTGCTATGCACAGGACAGTACTGTCCTATGAAGAATTGGCCCACCTAAAATGCCAAGAGTGCCCCTGTTGAGAAGCACCGACTAACCTGGCTCATGGTAGGCAATTTCATCTTGATCTTTTTAGGCAAATTGACTATTAACCAGTAATTTCAAATTCAGGTTTATTAAACTATTCCAAGCCTGGCTCAAATCTCTTAGATTCTGCCCATCTCCTCTGTGATACTAATTCTTATGACCTATGAATCTCACTACGTCATAGTCTGGCTTTGAAGAGTCATCTACTTTTCTAGCTAACTCCTGTGCTTTCCTCTAATCCCATTGGAAATGTAAAGGATCTCTCTATACTGTTCTTTGGCCTGTGGGATATTGAGAAAGATGGGTATTCTTGGGTTCTTCTTGTTTACTCTATTTGCTGCTCCCTTGCTTGCTTTTTTTTTTTTTTAAGATATTTTGTTCTTTCTTAAAAAATCATTCTTATTTGAGATTATTGTCCCAAAACCTAACTCACTACTTCTGACTGTTCCCAACTATATTAGTTTGCTAGAGTTAGCAAAATACCACAAATTGGGCAGCTTAACTAGAAATTTATTATCTCACAGTTATTAGAAGTCTGAAATTAAGGTGATAGCAGGGTTGGTTCCTCCTGGGTACTGTACGGAAAAGATCTCTTCCATGTCTCTCTCCTTAGTTTATAGATGGACATCTTCATGTTCATATGGTGTTCTTCTTGTATGTATACCTGTGTCCATATTTGCCCCTTTTATAAGGGTATCAGTCATGTTGGATTAGGAGACTACCCTCATCACTTCATTTTGATTACCTCTGGAGAGACCCTATCTTCAAATAAGGTCACATTCTAAGGTGTTAGGAGTTAAGACTTCAACTTAAGTATTTGTGGGGGATACAGTTCAACCCATAAAAGCAACTAATTTTATTTTTTTCTAATTTAAAAATAATAAAAAAACTAATCAGAATAAAATAAAAATATCCCAATACAACATTTAAAAAATTATATAAAGTAAAAGGAGAGGAAAAGATAGCCAGCTGTGGTGGCTCATACCTGTAATCCCAGCACTTTGGGAGGCCCAGGTGGGCAGATCACTTGAGGTCAGAAGTTTGAGACCAGCCTGGCCAACATGGCAAAACCCCATCTCTAATAAAAATAAATAAATAAATAAAAATCGCTGAGCGCAGTGGTGCACACCTGTAATGCCAGCTGTTCAGGAGGGTGAAGCACCAGAATTGCTTGAACCTGGGAGGCAGAGTTTGCAGTGAGCTGAAATGGTGCCACTGCACTCCAGCCTGGGTGACACAGCAAGACTGTGCCTAAAAATAAAAAAGAAAAAGGTCCTACTTCATTCCAATCTCATCCTCCAACTTGACTATATTTTTCTTTTCCATGTCAGTCAGTACATACAGAACTATCTCATTCTTTTTATGGGAATGGGATTCCATTTTATGGGTATATTGCAGTTTAATTAGCTGTTACACTACTGATGAACACTTGGGTTTACAACTTTTATTATAAACAATATGGAGATAATTCTTGTGTAGATCTCTTTGCACATGTGGATGTTTTCAGTAGGGTAAAATTTTAAAACTGTGTGCTGAGTCATACTGAATAAACACTTACAATTTTAAAAGATATTGTCAAATTAACCTACCAGCGTATATTACTACCAGCAGAATATGAGAGCTATACCCTTACCACTGTTAGATGTTATCAGTGTTTAAAAAAAACCTTTGCTAGTCTCATAGTAAAAACATACCTCATTGTTTTGTTTTATCATGAGTGGTATTTACTATATCTGTTGGCCATTTTATTTATTTTTTCTGTGTATTTACCAATGTAAGTTCTTTGCCTTATTTCCTTGGAGGTATTTATTGGTCATTGAAGCTCATGTTTTTATCATAAATTAATTTTTTTATAATAATTGCAGTAGCTCATTAAGGTTTCCTGAATCTATTCTTGTTCTCTTCCTTTTTTTTCCCCTTACACTGTGGCCATACAGATCTGATCATGTCTTTCTCTTTGATTAAAACACTCAAGTGGGGGCTGGGCACGGTGGTTCACGTCTGTAATCCCAGCACTTTGGGAGGCTGAGCCAGGTGGATCACCTGAGGTCAGGAGTTCGAGACCAGCCTGACCAACATGGTGAAACCCCATCTCTACTAAAAATACAAAAATTAGCTGGGCGTGATGACACACATCTGTAATCCCAGCTACTTGGGAGGCTGAGGCAGGAGAATGGCTTGAACCTTGGAGGCGGAGGTTGCAATGAGCTGAGATCGCACCATTGCACTCCAGCCTGGGCGACAGAGCAAGACTCTATCTCAAAGAAAAAAAATGCTTAAGGGCTTTCCCATTGCTCTATTAAAAAGGTCAAAACAGATCCTACAGAGCCTTTGCTTGGTCTGGTCTCAGCTTATTCCATGCATCCCTTAACTCTTGGGGCCTCAAGCCATATTAACTTTTTTAAGTTATTTGGTGGGTCCATGCTTCTTCCCCTAATAGGAACTGTGTACATTCTGTTTCCTCTACTATTACTGTCTCTTCTTGGCACCTCTTTGTGCACAGAAAACTCTTACCCATCCTTCAGATTTGATGTCTTGTCATTTCCTAAATAAAACCTTCCCTGACCTTGCCAATCTAGGCTAGAGCCTAGATTACATTATCTTATTTCACCATTTACCACTTTTGAAACACGTAATTTTATATTCACTTGTGTGGTTTTTCTTTTTCTTTTTCTTTTCTTTCTTTTTTTTTTTTTTTTTTTTGAGACAGGTTTTGCTATGTTACCCAGACAGGAGTGCAGTGGCTATTCACAGGTGCAGTCATAGTGTAGTTTGTCTTCAAACTCCTGGCTTCAAGCCATCTTCCTGCCTCAGCCTCCCATGTAGCTGGGACAATAGGTGTACTCCTTTATGCCCAGCCTTGTGTTATTATTTGATTTTAGGTTATAACCTGAAACCCTTGCCCTGAATTGCATTGCATGAAGGCAAGGACCATGTCTGTTTTGTTTTCTGCCACATCCTCATTGGGTAGCTTGGTGCCCAGTACATAGTAAGAGTTCATATATTTGTGGAATAAATGAGCGAATGATGGATTCTTGGTTTTGTCTCTTTATTAGAAAGGTTATTGAAGGATTTTAAGAAATTTAACATTATTAGATTTATTTTTTAGAAAGTTCAGTCTTTGTGTGGAAGATTAATTGGAAAGGCAGATGTGAAGATTAGGAGAACAGTTAGGTTATCATCATGATCGTTTAGTCCTCAGATAATAACAGCCTGAACAGAGGCAGCAATGTTAGAGATAGGAGAAGATGTGATTTTGGAAGAACAATTTCAGAGGAAAAACTAACAGGACTTAATGACTGACTGGATGTGGTCATGGTGAGGGAGAAGGAAAAGTCAAGACTCAAAATTTAAATGAAATATGTAATTTAGTATGAAGTAGTATTACAGAGTAGTTAACTACAGAGCCATTGCAGTCATACAGATTAATCATGTAATTTACTAGCTGTATGACCCTGGTAGTTTTACTTAATGTCTTAGTCCATTCGGGCTGCTATAACAAAATACCATAGACTGGATGGCTTATAAATAACAGAGATTTACTTGTTACAATCTGGAGCCTGGTAAGTCCAAGATCAAGGCAACGGTAGATTTGGTATCTGGTGAGGGCCTGCTTCCTTATAGACAGCTGTGTTCTCACTCTAACTTCACAGGGCAGAAGGGTGAGGAGTCTTCTCAGGCTTCTTTTATAGGGCACTAATCCCATATGCCCCACTACCTAATACCATCACTTTTGGGATTAAGATTTCAACATAGGAGTTTTGGAACATTCATCTGTTTACCCAGCTGCTAATTGTAAATGAGTGTCTTCATGGAATTTTTGAGGTTAAATGTAACACATGTAAAGTGCATAGTAGTCATATAGTTTGCTGTGAACTTGAGGAAGTCATTTAACCATCTAAACTCAGTTTCTTCTGATAGAAAATAAGGATAATATGTATACCCTTTGTTCTCCCTATATCACAGGGATATCTCCCTATATCACATTTAAGAATGTCAAGCCCTATAAAAATTGTAAACTGATAACAGTCATAGTAACTAGATATTAATTATACATAGAAGGATGGGAGATATCGAGCTTAACTTAGACTTTAATATGACCCCTCATCTCTTGGTTCAACTTTGTAAGGTATAGGATGCTTCTTGGCTGTAAAAACTGCAGAAGTAGAATTTATCCTACTGGGAACAGGCTTTTGCCACTGTAAGGCTCTATGTAGTAAATGACTGATGAGTTCTCAAGAAAATAAATCCGGCCGGGTGTGGTGGCTCACGCCTGTAATCCCAGCACTTTGGGAGGCTGAGGTGGGTGGATCACTTGAGTTCAGGAGTTTGAGACTAGCCTGGCCAACATGGCGAAACCCCGTCTCTTCTAATAATACAAAAAAAAATTAGCCAGGCGTGGTGGCTTACACCTGAAGTCCCAGCTACTCAGGAGGCTCAGGCAGAAGAATCACTTGAACCCAGGAGGTGGAGGTTGCAGCAGTGAACCAAGATCGCACCACTGCACTCCAGCCTGGGCCACAGGGTCAAATTTGTGTCTCAAAAAAAAAAAAAAAAAAGAAAGAAAGAAAAGAAATCTTAACAGGAACAAAGGAGATTGTTGTTGCCTGGTGTAGAAGGGAGAAGGAAGTGAGATTACCAGGAACCAAGCCCAGAAGGTGGAAATTGGCATGGCAGATTTTGATTGCCTGCTGTGATTTCCTGTAGCTAAAGCAGTGCATTTGTTTATGATCGAGTTGTATATATTGACCCTTGGCCTTCATAGCAAAAACAGTGAAAACAGCTGCTATGGTTATTATTCCACATATAAGGATAGTAACAAACAGAAGTTAAAACGCAGAAATTCCTATCTTTGTTTATTTCATGCTGCTATAATTTCTTTCCAAACGGAAATAGCAGATGTAACTATCTTTCAATACCCATGTTAGGTGATTGTGTGCATAGAAATCTTGCCCAAGGGTAATTCAGGTGGTTTTTTCCCCACTACTGTATATTTGCCACGTGATCTTAGCTAAGATTTTTATTTTCAGCCGACGTTTTCCATTTCTTTATTGTTGACAGACTTGTCATCTCACTCTTGCTTTTGAATTATCCAACTTCCTGAACTACATTTTCTTTGAAACTTTAGTATTGTAGTTTAATAAGTTTCACTGACAATCAGTATTTGTCAGTATTGGTTCACTCTCTTTGCACAGTAATCCCAAGTAAATTTTGTGTGTTCTTTTCCCCCCACAGGTTTTCTGTGCTTCCTGCTGTAGCCTGAAATGTAAACTGTTATACATGGACAGAAAGGAAGCTAGAGTGTGTGTAATCTGCCATTCAGTGCTAATGAATGGTAAGTATTAAAACAGGTTGATTTCATAGTTATTGAGACAGAACAAGGGAATTCCGATGAGAAGACTTTTTTTCCCCTGCCTTTCTTTACAAGTTGCTCACCTTCTCAAATGTCATAACTTTAACTGAAAATATTTAGCTAAATTTCCATGTTTTGAAAGTATCTTAGCATTTCAGAATTCCTATGCCTAATTTAATGAATAAATGCTAAAGCCAGGTAAGTTTTGCAGGAATAATGGAAGTTCTTTGGAAATCTGGTGCGAGATAGTTATTTGTGTTCCTATAAAATAACCAGGGTGAAGTGGGAATGGAGAGCTTTTGATCACCAGATGATGAGATGTTAAAATTGGGCTGAGATTTTCCTTTTAAGAGAAGCCATCTCTTTCTAAGGAACAACTTAATAACTTAGCATGCGTTCTTATCGACACCTTGTTTCATTCATCTTGTTGAAAATAACTATTTCAGCATCTAGGACCAAGTAGAAAATGCATTTTTAAAGCCCGTTTATCTCTTTAATGCTAGTTAGATTTGCTATGAGAATAATGGTTTAGAATCTAGTTGTCACGTGGTAAAAAGAATATGGCCGGGGAAAGAAAATAAAACTTACCCAGTGTTCATCTTTTGCTGGACTGGAAATGATTTTAAGGGCATATTAATTAAAAACCCTGAGTATTCTTGTACAAAGATACACTAAAATTGTTCAGGTTATAGTATTTTCTCTTTGAATGCATCTTTGTACGGTTGCTGGAACAATTACCAATAGACATAAAATGTTGAACTTGAACACCAGTACTACCTGTGCCAGGATAGTGTGCCTCCTGGAGGCTGGAACTTATCTGCTCTGAGACCCCTCCTGCTCTGTCTGTCTGCATTGCTGATGGTGATGTTTTCCTGTTGCTGGCTTATTAACCTATTGCATGACAGTTAATCTGATCTGTTCTAATTTCCTATGATCCACCCAGTTTCCTCCCATTTCTGAATTCTTACAATTTTGACCAAATATGAATCATTCTCTCCACTCTTAAGGGTTACTTTTTAAATAGTGGTTATTTCACTTGGTTGCTCAATTGATGATTTTTATTCTGCTGCTTTCATTTTCGGGCACATATTCACAGATAAGAGCATGCTGCTTAATTATAGTACCTAATACCTCTTTTATTTGATGAGATCTTCCAACTTGATAGCTAATTTTTTTTAACTTGGCATAGCTAAAGATGAAGGAAATGGCAGAGGATTCACATGGAATACTTACTTTTTATTAAGCCAAGGAGGCCCTTAACAGGGGATCCTAAGGTAATCCACTTTTCCTGGTTTTTCCAGCGTCTTTCCTCTCGCATGGCTTAGCCCGGTCTTTTTCTTAATATTTAATTTGATGCTTTTCAGTGTTCCCTATCCCTTTTTCCCTTTCTCCTTTTCTCTTCCTCCCCTCTTCCTGCCAGTGCTTTCAAAGGAACATAGTTTTTGTTACTAGCCTTGTCTTGCAGTTTGGAGGCAATAAATATTCCAAATCCCATGGATCATTCTTTGATGTTGAATGAGATTTTTGAAAGGATGCTTAAAAAGAGGGTGGCTTCTATTTCTGGGCATGTGGTATCACCTGAACCTAGAAGATAAAATTTGGTATCTTTCATTTCTGTAGCACCTTTCCTCCTATTTGCTTTAAAGACAATAGGTGATGTGTCAGTATTTAGTGAAATTATAGGGTACACAGAATCTTAATGTATTTGTGATCATTTATATTGGTTGATCACACTTATATGATATTGGCACATTTTCATGTTCAAATAGGTCCTGTGCTTTTGAGACACACCAAAGATGTGAAATGGTTGTTACTGATGGATACTTTTATACAGGGTGATGATTACATAAAAGCAGAATTCAGAAAAAGATTTGAGATGTGTCCTCCTGAGCTTTAGGCTTTAGAAATTTTTAATGAGATTTTATTTTAACTAACAAGAGCCTTAAAAGTTTAGAAATGAAACTTAAAATTATACAGTAGAGTTATGCTATTTTAGCCCCTGATTTTGCTTTTTGATAGAACTTTATAAAATGCATTAAATATTAAATGAAAAAAATGTCTAAATGCTATCCAAGTTTCAAATTCTTAAAGTTTGATGTTGTTTCACTCCCTCTTAAGGAAATATTTGGTCTTCTATAAAGAAGCCAGGCTCCAACCTTTAACTCAGACTGATCTGCTGTCAGTCTATCAGAAGTATCCTATAATTCTTTTTTCTTTTTTCTTTTTTTATTTTTTTGAGATGGAATCTCGCTCTGTTGCCCAGGCTGGAGTGCAGTGGTGCAATCTTGGCTCACTGCAAGCTCCACCTCCCAGGTTCACACCATTCTCCTGCCTCAGCCTCCCGAGTAGCTGGGACTACAGGTGCCTGTCACCACACCTGGCTAATTTTTTGTATTTTTAGTAGAGATGGGGTTTCACCATGTTAGCCAGGATGGTCTTGATCTCCTGACCTTGTGATCCACCTGCCTCAGCCTCCCAAATTGCTGGGATTAGAAGCATGAGCCACTGCTCCCAATCTAATTCTTTAAAAAAAAAAAAAATTCATGTTATTCTTATTTGCTCCAACCAAATAGTTTACTTGGCTAAATGGTCTCCTGTATTACATGAAATCACCTATCTCTTTAATACCTTCACTAGCTGGAAGAGAGACATACTATGAGTATTAATTAGGAGAAGCTGCATTATTTATCCAATATTGTGGAGGTCTTGATGTCCATATTTTGCAATCCATTCACATTGATTGTGTCTGTATTTGCTTTAGCTCAAGCCTGGGAGAACATGATGAGTGCCTCAAGCCAGAGCCCTAACCCTAACAATCCTGCTGAATACTGTTCTACTATCCCTCCCTTGCAGCAAGCTCAGGCCTCAGGAGCTCTGAGCTCTCCACCTCCCACTGTGATGGTACCTGTGGGAGTTTTAAAGCACCCTGGAGCAGAAGGTAGGGGATCATGTGCTATTCTCTCTCTTTTTCCTCACGAAGTTCCTCTGAAAAGGTGCTGATATGACTTTACAGCACAAGTCTTAAAAAAACACTGCAGATAAGTCTCTTTGGGTGGTTATTAAAATGGAACAACAAGGTGAGAAATGTGTCAAGACTATTTCTGGGCAAGTAGAGAATAATATTGTGTTGCTTGGTATTTTAGAGGCACCTCAGAATATATGTCAGTCTCCTCTCCAACTTAAGAATGGAGTAATTACACTGCTTGTCCTTAAAAAGAGGTGCAGAATTTGAAGTCAGTCTGTAAATTCCTAGCCTACCTCATGCCTGTCTTAATGTTCTTTGTAGGAGTTTAGTAAGTGATAAAAATGAGAGTTCTTCTTTCTGACCAGCCCATTCAAGTATTGCTTTTTGGAGTATACATTGCCATTTTCTCTTTTCATTTTTAATCTGTCCATATAAAAATATGAACATTTTTGTGTTAGGGACATAGACTTTAAATCTAGAACTTTAGTTCTGATTATATCATATGATAGGTAGAAAATTATAGGCTCAACTTACGTTGGTTTATTATATCTTTATGATGATAATATTGTCAGATGAAAGGCACTGTGTAAGTGCAGGGGATTATGAATAGTAAAAATAACATTTATTTCCTTAAAATGATCTTATCAAGTTTCCCTTGGTAATTAAAATCAGTCTTCCTTCATTAATTTTATCTTTTCATCTATTAATATTCCCTTCCCCTTGCTAAATAACCCACCTTCCCTTTTGAAGATCATAGACTTCTATTGACATTATCATACTCTTCCCCATTTTTTCTCTTTTCAGATCATCCCTTAGTCATACTCCTTGTATTTTTATGAATTAGGCTTTCTTAAAATCTTTACTCTCTTCATTTGTTGTTTTTGTTGTTCTTCCCTAGTCTCTGTGTTTTGGCTGTTTGAATTGATTTCTAAAACTGGACTTAAAGGGATCATTTCATCAGACTCAGTTTTCCAGCTTTTTCCCTGTCTTTTTACTAAAACACAAATTACTTTTGCACTACCAGATCAGTCTTTTTCTTCTTTAGTTACACTTCAGGCAAAGATCTGGTCAGTTTGCTTCCCGATTCTTACGTATCTGTGCCAGCTCTTCTGTTATAAATGAATTATTCTTTAACATTCTTCAGGGCATCTTTTGCCCTTTAAAAGTACCATATCACTTTACCAGATGTTTAATTTCTTTGGAAACCTCATACCTTTAGAAAATGTGAATGTCTATTGCTTTTTTCACCATGCTATTAATTTATTTCTGAGGCCCTTGAACACTTTCCTTAGTTTCTCTGTCAGTGATACGGGACAGAGTATGTGACATAATCATAGATGTATTTAAGAACTCTTACCATTTCAAAGCAAAGTATTTTACTCTTTGCATATAAGTTAAAGAAATAAAGAATATATTTAAATTTGTATTTTTAATTCATTTATAACCACTTTTATATACAGTTACATTTCTGATGTTTCTGATTGTAAGTTGCCAAGTAGTGATTTCTTTGTACATCTGGAATTGGTGACCTTCTCTTCTTTGATGTTAGAAAACCTTCCAATGTCACATTGATGCCTGTTTTATTTTTCTGGCCCCTCAAGTGGCTCAGCCCAGAGAGCAGAGGCGAGTTTGGTTTGCTGATGGGATCTTGCCCAATGGAGAAGTTGCTGATGCAGCCAAATTAACAATGAATGGAACTTCCTCTGCAGGAACCCTGGCTGTGTCACACGACCCAGTCAAGCCAGTAACTACCAGTCCTCTACCAGCAGAGGTAAGAAAACAAAACAGCAACTAAAATTGCATAGCTACTTTACTCAGCATTGTGCTGCCTCTGTCTTGCCTTTTTCTACGTTGAATTGCTTTTGTGTAGAACTCTGTAGGTTTTGGATACAACTTAGTGTGTAAAATCAGCTGTTGTTCTTTGCTGTATATTTAGAAGTTTTTCAGGAGAAAGGTTCTTAATGAAGATTGTTCTCAGATGAGCTCAGGTGCTCCACTTTAGCTAGCAGTTGGGCTGTAGGGAATTCTGTCCCCTTGCTACATTGGTTTTTAAAGCATGTTCCCCAGGTTCCATGGCAGCCTCTCAGGAGTGCTATGGTGAAGAAGAGCAGGCAACATGAAGGGGCCTGAGGAGCTGAGTTGAAAACCCTGGCTTATCAACATCCCCTACCAGAGTGGTACACTTGTTACACTTGTTGAACCTACACTGACACATCGTAGCCAACCCAAGTCCACATTTTACATTAGGATTGGATACTTTTTTTTCTTTTTTGAGATAGAGTCTCTGTTGCCTGGGTTGCAGTACAGTGGCGTGATCTTGGCTCACTGCAACCTCTACCTCCCAGGTTCAAGCAATTCTCCTGCCTCAGCCTCCAAAGTAGGTGGGATTACAGGCGCCTGCCACCATGACAGGCTAATTTTTGTGTTTTTAGTAGAGACGGGGTTTCACCATGTTGCCCAGGCTGCGTCTCGAACTCCTGACCTCAAGTGATCCACCCCCTCAGCCTCCCAAAGTGCTAGGATTACAGGTGTGAGCCACCACACCCTATCAGGATTGGATAAAAATTTTACTCCTGATGTTTTCATAGAATCGTTAGTTACTAATTATTTATATTAATGATAAGTAATATTTTTTCAGACATTTACATCCTATATAATTTGTGAGTTTGATTGTAATTGAAATTGCATGTTGTTAAGATTAGATTTTTTGACATGCAGAGCTGACTTACCTGTTTGGTGAGTTAATGAATCATGTTAATATCTGTCTTCAACTATTTCTATTTTTTGAATTTTTCTGTGGCTGCAGAGGGTGACAGCCAGAACTATGTCTTATCCTTCTTTGTATCTCCACAATGACTTTGTCAAGAAAGTTTTTTCTTTATTCCCCCCAACTGTTTTTTTGTTTGTTTTGTTTTTTTTTTTTTGAGACAAGGTCTCACTCTGTCATGCAGGCTCCAGTATGGTGCCGCAGACATGGCTCTCTGCAGCCTTAACATCCCAGGCTCAAGCGATCCTTCCGCCACAGCCTCCCAAATAGCTGGGACCGTAGGCAAGCCTGGCCACAACTGTTTATTTGGAAAAAAATTCAACCTACAGAAAAGTTACAAGAATAGTACAGTGAATACCCATATACTCTTCACCTATCTTCATCAACTGTTACCATTTTGCCACATTTACTTACCACTTCACAGTACACACACATTTTTTTATGACCCATTTAAGGATTGGTTGCACTTCACCACTTAATAGTTCAGCTTGTGTACCCTAAGAAAAGTCATTTTCTTCTATAACCACAATACAATTATCACATGAGATGGAAACTTAACATATAATTCTGGTTTCCCCAGTTGTCACAATAATGTTCTTTATAGCTTTAATTTTTTGTTTTGTTTTGAGACGGAGTCTTGCTCTGTCGCCCAGGCTGGAGTGCAGTGGTGCGATCTCGGCTCACTGCAAGCTCCACCTCTCGGGTTCACGCCATTCTCCTGCCTCAGCCTCCCGAGTAGCTGGGACTACAGGCGCCCACCACCATGTCCAGCTAATTTTTATGTATTTTTAGTAGAGATGGGGTTTCACCATGTTAGCCAGGATGGTCTCAATCTCCTGACCTCCTGATTTGCCCTCCTCGGCCTCCCAAAGTGCTGGGATTACAGGCGTGAGCCACCGCGCCTGGCCTATAGCTTTCATTTTTACATATATGTGTGTGCACAGATATATTAATTTTTTAAATAAAATTTATTTTTAAAAATCAAGATCTCATTAAGGACCACAGTTGCATTTAGTTGTCATATTTCTTTGGTTTGCTTTAATCTTGAATAGTTCTCTTACTTTTTTTTTAAAAAGTTTTTATATCATTAATATTTAAGTATTTGGGCCATGTTTTACATGATACTCTCAATTTGTATTTGTCTTTTTTTTTTTTCTCATGACTAGTTTCAGGTTAAACATTTTTTGGCAGTAATGACAATCCTACATAAGTGAGGGTGATTTCTTAAAGGATCACGTCAAGAAGTATTAGTTTGGGTTGGGTGCAGTGGCTCACATCTGTAATCCCAGCACTTTGGAAGGCCAAGGCAGGAGGATTGCCTGAACCCCGAGTTTGAGACCAGGTTGGGCAACATAGTCAGACTCTGTCTCTATATAAAATTAAAAAATTAGCTGGGCATGATGGCACATGCCTGCAGTCCCAGCTACTCAGGAGGCTGAGGCAGGAGGGTGATGATTTTTTTCTTTCTGTTAAATTTCTTTCCTATCTCTTAGTTTGTATGATGGGTTCTTAAACTGTAAATATTTTTGAAAGAATGAGGAAGGTCTAGTGAGTGAATTGTTATAGGGAAACAATTTTCTGCTCATTATAAGACAAGCTAAGCCACATTATTTTGTGCTCTCACATTGTGCAACACTCTAATATTTATGTGGTAAAATGAGAGAAAGCAAACTCTTTAATGTCAGACTAGAAAATATTAGTATTTTTCTTATTTTTATGGTCTAGTAGAGTGCCTGGCACTTAACAAGTGCCCAATAAATGAAGTAAATGTCTTATTATTATTATTATTGTACTTTAAGTTCTGGGATACATGTGCAGAACCTGCAGGTTTGTTACATAGGTATACATGTGCAATGGTGGTTTGCTGCACCCATCAACCCGTCATCTAGATTTTAAGCCCCGCAGTAAATGCCTTTTCACAGAAGGCATTCAAGTAGAGACCAACTGACTGCTTCTTATGATATTAAAAGGAGGATTTTGCACCATTCAGTAGTAGGTTAGAATAGATTATTTTCTGTACCAGGCCTTCAAGTCAGTTAATAGTAGTTTGCCAGTAAAATTTTATAAAGTTCCTATATGATGCCATACTGGAAAATTTTAGAAATCCCACTAAAAATGTATAGTCCTAAAAACTTTGTCCTAAGTAGAGACAAAAGTATGGCAAAACAGGGGCATATTTATTTTATTTTATTTTATTCTTTGTTTGAGTCAGAGTTTTGCTCTTGTTGTCCAGGCTGGAGTGCAGCGGCATGATCTCAGCTCACTGCAACCTCCGTCTCCTGGGCTTGAGTGATTCTCCTGCCTCAGCCTCCTGGGTAGCTGGGATTACAGTGCCCACCACCACACCTGGCAAATTTTGTATTTTTAGTAAGAGACGGTTTCACCATGTTGGCAAGACTGGTCTTGAACTTCTGGCCTCAGGTGATCTCCCCTCCTTGGCCTCCCAAAGTGCTGGGATTACAGGCGTGAGCCACCATGTCCGGCCATATTTTGAAGAAATAGTTTTAATGTTTGTTCAGGTATAAAATATATATAGCAAAATGCATGACTAAGGAGCATGAATCTTTGGGAAACACCTTGAATTTATACATGGTTTTATATATATGTGCATGTGTATGTTTACACACACACACACACACACACACACATATAAAATATGTAACCACCATCAGGTGAAGATACAGAACATCTCCAACACTCCATAAGGGTTCCTTATGCACTTTTTCTGTCAGTACCTTTTCCTTTCATTAAGGTAACCATTGTTCTCTCTTCTGTCCCTATAGATTAGTTTTGCTTATTCTTGAATTCATATAAATCGAAACAATAGTATATAATGCTTTCTGTTTAGCTTTTTAAGCTCAACTTAATATTTATGAGATTTATCAATATGCATCAAAAATTAATTTATCGCTGAGTAGTATTCCATTGTATGGATATACATAATTTATGTATGTTCTCCTGTTAGTGGCCATTCAAATTGTTTCCAGTTTTTGCCTATTACGAATGAAATGAAGCTGCTAGAAATACTCTTTTTTTTTTTTTTTTTTTTGAGTCTCTCTCTGTTGCCCAGACTGGAATGCAGTGGCAGGATCTCGGCTCACTGCAACCTCCACCTTCCAGGTTCAAGCAATTCTCCTGCCTCAGCCTCCCAAGTAGCTGGGATTACAGGCACACGCCCAGCTAATTTTTATATTTTTTGTAGAGATGGGATTTTACCATATTGGCCAGGCTGATGTTGAACTCCTGTCCTTAAGCAATCTGCCTTCCTTGGCCTCCCAAAGTGCTGGGATTACGGCGTGAGCCACTGTACCCAGTCGTATTAATATTGTTATACACGTTAAAAACAGCTTTTAAATATTTTTCTTTCAACTTTTTTTTTTGAGATGGAGTTTTGTTCTTTTTGCCCAGGCTGGAGTGCAATGGTGCGATCTTGGCTCACTGAAACCTCCACCTCCTGGGTTCAAGTGATTCTCCTGCCCCAGCCTCCCTAGTAGCTGAGATTACAGGCATGCACCACGCCCAGCTAATTTTTGTATTATTAGTAGAGATGGGATTTCACCGTGTTGGCCAGGCTGGTCTCAAACTCCTGACCTCAGGTGATCCACCCGCCTCAAACTCCCAAAGTGCTGGGATTACAGGCATGAGCCACCGCACCTGGCCTCTTTTAACTCTTTAAAAGCTTCTATTTCATATTTAAGTTATAGAGAATATACATCTGTATAGTTTGGGAAATAAAAGTTACAGAGAATGTAGAGAGGAGAGCATCATTTTAATAGATATTTGAGCATGTTCTATTTAATAATTAAGTGGATTTAACGCCAACCAACATGTTTTGCAACCTTATACTTCATTAAATATAGCCAATGTGATGTGCCTACTAATGAACTTCAGGCCAGGTGCGGTTGCTCACACCTGTAATCCCAGCACTTTGGGAGGCCGAGGCTGGCGGATCACAAGGTCAGGAGATTGAGACCATCCTGGCTAACAGGTGAAACCCTATCTCTACTAAAAATACAAAAATTAGCCAGGCGTAGTGGCACGCACCTGTAATGCCAGCTACTCCGGAGGCTGAGGCAGGAGAATTGCTTGAACCCGAGAAGCAGAGGTTGTAGATAATGCCATTTTACTCCATCCTGGGCGATAGAGCGAGACTGCTTCTCAAAAAAAAAAAAAAAAAATGAACTTCAAGATTTATTTTATTACATAGTAAATGAAAAATGATGACATTTTATCAAAGTTGATTTTTTTCCCTTTTTTATTGTGGAAAAATATTAACATATATAACATACGATTTACAATTTTAACAATTTTTAAGTGAATTCATTGGCATCAAGTACATTCACATTGTTTTGCAACTGTCACCACTGTTTTCAAAGTTAATTTTTAAAAGCAATATAAATTAGACCTTAAGTAGTTCCCAAGGTATTAAAGATTAAGAAATTATGAAATAATATTGAAATTTTGTTTCTTTGGCCGCTGCAGTTTTTAAAAAATATTTTTCTCTTATGGCAAAAGAAACCTGGGTAAAGGAAGCTTTAATGCAGGTTTTAAGGCCTTTTCTGTCATTACCATGATTTGATGGTACCAAAAGGAGAAACTTATACATTTGAAAACATTTTCATAGCATAAGCCTACTTTTTTTTTTTTTTAACCCACGGGTTAATGAGTATTTTGTGCTATCTTTCAAAAAGTATGAATTTCAAATTTTCACTTAAGTTCCCATTTATATTTTTAATTATGTCCTGCCAAAGTCTTGAATTCTTTGTAGTGCTCACTTCGTTGATTTGCTTTTCTTAGACGGATATTTGTCTATTCTCTGGGAGTATAACTCAGGTCGGAAGTCCTGTTGGAAGTGCAATGAATCTTATTCCTGAAGATGGCCTTCCTCCCATTCTCATCTCCACTGGTGTAAAAGGAGGTATGTGGACTACATATTTAAACAGTGATAGTTCTATCTGCCAAATGTTACCTTCTAATTAAGGTAGAGACAGAATTTGAGTGACATTCACCTTTCTCTTATCCAACAAAACAAACTCCCCCAAAACTATGAAAACAGTTGTTGCTGTTATTATTTTAGAGTAGATGCTTATGCTTTTATATTATGTCATTTTTATTTTTTGAATGGATATAATATTACTTATAATGTAAATGTAGTTTATTAGCAGTTTTAAAACATATTTCAAAGCACATAATATTCTCAAGGATTGCTTGTGGTTTAGGATGAACCCACCCTGATACAGTCATTTATTTAGCTTTTCATTTTGAGGTATAATATACATTCAGAAAGAACGTATGGTAAGTGTGAAGAGCACTGAATTTAAATGGCAATTTTACTGTTAAAAATATTTTTAGGGATCTTGGTAAGAAGTAACATTATTATCTAATCAAAAAAATCCTTAATATGTGAAATTTTATTTTTATAATTTCAACTTTTATTTTAGATTCAAAGGGTACATGTGCAGATCTGTTACATGGATATAGTGCATGATGCTGAGGTTTGGATTATGATTGATCCTGTCACCCAGGTAGTGAGCATAGTACCCAATGGGTAAATTTTTTTTTCTGTTTTTTTTTTTTTTTTTTTTTGAGACAGGGTCTCTTTATCCAGTCAGCCACTGATGGGCACTTAGGTTGATTCTATGTCTTTGTTGTTGTGAATAGTGCTGCAGTGAACATTCAAGTACATGTGTCTTTTTGGTAGAACAATTTATTTTCTTTTGGATATACACCCAGTAATGGGATTCCTGGGCTGAATGGTAGTTCTCCTTTAAGTTCTTTGAGAAATCTCCAAACTGCTTGCCACAGTGGCTGAACTAATTTACATTTCTATCAACAGTGTATACATGTCCCCTTTTCTCCACAGCCTCACCGGCATCTATTGTTTTTTGACTTTTTAATAATAGCCGTTCCGACTGGTGTGAGTTGATATCTCATTGTGGTTTTGATTTGCATTTCTCTGATGATTAGTGTGAAATTTTATTGCTGACATATACGGATCAGAATACAATTACTACATTTTTAGAAGGTGGCTTATTAATTAACTTCTCCTGAACTTTGTCCTAGGCTTTTACCTGGTCTCCTTGCCTTCAGTCTTTCTTTCCTTCATTTTGTCTTCCACACTGTTGCCAGTTATGTTTTTAAACATAGATATTATCTTATATTGCTTTTACTTAGAAATATTTAACAGATTCCCAGTGCCTTTAGTGTAAATTACTTATCTTAGCAGGCAATTTTTTTTTTTTTTTTTTTTGAGATGGAGTCTCGCTCTGTCGCCAGGCTGGAGTGCAGTGGTACAGCCTCGGCTCACCACAACCTGTGCCTCCCGGGTTCAAGCAGTTCTGCCTCAGTCTCCTGAATAGCTGGGACTACAGGCACACGCTACCATGCCCGGCTAATTGCTGTATTTTTAGTACAGACAGGGTTTCACTATGTTGACCAGGCTGGTCTTGAACTCTTGACCTGGTGATTTGCCCACCTCGGCCTCCCAAAGTGCTGGGATTACAGGCGTGAGCTACCGTGCCCGGTCTGACAATGTTTCTTATAACCTTATCTCAGCCTGTCTTTCTAGCCATTTATTATTAACTTTATTTCCAACCATTCCCCAGCACCTTACATGTATACTGCAGATTATTTGCTATTTTTTGAATATTTACTTTTCATTTTTCTGTACTTTTTCTTGTGCTGTGGAATAAAGGGAAAGAATGGACTTCAGAATTGAACAAACCTGACTTTTAATGCCAGTACCATTCCATTCTAGCTGTGTGATCCAGTTGGCAAGTCATTCATCCTCTCTGAATTTGTTTCCTAGTCTGTTTTATTTAAAAAAATTATAAAATTACACCTACTTAAGAGTCATTGTGGGTATTAAGTTAGATATCATACCTGAATAAGTACATACCAAGAAAGTATCTGGCATAAAGTAGGCATGTAATTAATATTTTCCATTTCTTCCTTTCTTCTGCCTAGAATACTCCTCTCTACTGTAGACTTCCTGAAGACCTCAACCTTTTAAAATCCAGCTTAATGGTTAACTCTTCTCTGAATCCTTATCTGGGCTGCTTAGAAAATAGTGTTTTGCTTCATTATCTCTGTTCTAATAGTGGTTCCGATAGACTGTTGGCTACATTAACACTTTTTCTCATTGCAATTTAGATACTGTATTTTCAGATCGTATTCTTTCACTTAGACTGTGAATTTCTTCATCTTATTTTATGCTTGCGTTTATTGCTCCTTGCATGGTGCTAGGCCCGTAGTAGGCTCTCAGCAAATGCTGTCTGTATTGTACTCTCAAATGCAGCTATGTCCCAGATAGTTCAGCAGTGAACTTTCACATACAGTTAAGCATTCTTTTGATTGCATAATGCTTTTGCTCCTTTACCAGGACCCTGTAAAAATATCTATTGTTAGTAAAATTGCTGCTTAGGGTTCAGATTTTTATTTTAATAAATCTTAGATTAACAAGGAACTAAATTGGCCTACTCTGTTGTTAAAAAGAGTCAGATTGTTGGATTCCATTTTCATAAAAAATTATGTCCATTAAATCTAATTGTCAAAACTTCTCCTACCAAGAAAGAACAGTAAATTATCTATATTACTTAATTAAACTATATTACAGTCTCTTCATCAAAATGTTGCAATTTTTTATTCCAGTGGGATGACTTTACTTAAAAAATTTTAAACTCAGAATTTCTCTTTCCAATAAATATTTGTAATAATGGGGTAGATATTTCCCATTGTAGCCAAAAAATCCATTTTAAAATTTCCATTAGAAAATAGGAAATGATGTTACTTTGTTCTACCTGACTGTCTCTCAAAGATGCATTTTATATAAGACCAACCAAAGCAACATTCAACTTTTAGGTTTTCAGTTCCTTTCCCATATCTCTAGATTCTGCAGTGATTATTACCCATGATTTGACTTCAAGCTGAAAGGACCACTGTCATTCAAAATGAGATGCTGAAGCACATACTGTGCTTCCAGAGATTAAATGGGAAGAATTACATTCAGTATTAACTTGTTCATGTTCAGAATCTTATGTGTGATTTACTGGTGATTTTAGTGACATATGTACTAAACTCTTGAATTATACTTAAAGGAATTGTTTTATGAAGCCAATCATGTACGATACTTTTATTTTCTGGGTTCATTTTTTAAAGTTTTAAGTTTTTAATTGTCAAAAATGCCAAACGGTACAAAAGGTCATAGAGTAAAAGGTAGGGCTCTCTTCTACCCCAACTATTTGACATCCTTTCCAGAGGTAACTAGTATATTATCACTTTCTTGTATATCATGAGTTATTTTAAATGCTGGTCTTGAACATTTATTATGTGAAATTCTTGTTACAATAGTTGGAAAATTTTTATTAAATAGAAAGATAGTCTTTAGATTGTGGCACAAACCACTGTGGGGAGAGGTCTATATAGAGGATAACCACATCCTTTAAAGTGGACTGGGTCACTTTTGAGAGTAAAAGGGGGCACTATTAATATGATACTGAGCCAGCAGATACAAACCATGCTCTATATGCACCTATTGATAAATCAAATGCATGTCTCTTTTCTGTGAATAATTAGTTCATTTCTCCATCTGATCTCTTTCTTGATTTGTCCCTTTAACCAATCTATTACATTGTTTTCTCCCCTTTCAGACTATGCTGTGGAAGAGAAACCATCACAGATTTCAGTAATGCAGCAGTTGGAGGATGGTGGCCCTGACCCACTTGTATTTGTTTTAAATGCAAATTTGTTGTCAATGGTTAAAATTGTAAATTGTAAGTTATAAATTTTTAAAAATTAAAATCAGATGGTTTACTGACTCATAGATAGTACGTAAAACTTTCAGATTTATTACACACAAGTATTTTTATATAGAACCACATCTTTTTTTTTTTTTTTTTTTTTTTTTTTTTTTTTTTGAGACAGAATCTCGCTGTGTCGCCCAGGCTGGAGTGCAGTGGTGCGATCTCGGCTCACTGCAAGCTCTGCCTCCCGGGTTCACGCCATTCTGCTGCCTCAGCCTCCTGAGCAGCTGGGACAACAGGCGCCTGCCACCACGCCCGGCTAATTTTTTGTATTTTTTTTTTTTTAGTAGAGACGGGGTTTCACCGTGTTAGCCAGGATGGTCTTGATCTCCTGACCTTGTGATCCGCCTGCCTCAGCCTCCCTAAGTGCTGGGATTACAGGCGTGAGCCACCGCGCCCGGCCTAGCCGCATCTTACTGAACACTGAGTTCTGAAAAAGTTGGTTTGTATAAAATAATGTATCCCAGAGGACAGCTGTGGAACTAACCGAAACTCTTACATTTAGTTACATGGGTGAGGTAGGTGATTTCTCCATGGACGAAAGCCAAACAAATCTTGAACTTATCTGAGTTAAGTTCTTCTTGAGATGAGTATGTTAAATCACAACTTACCACCAGAATAACTGGTGATAGATAAATTATACAGGCTACTCAAATAATTTACATGCTGTGTTTTAATCCCAGAAACCTCAATTATGGTGCAAAACTTTATTTAGGAAAAGTGTTAACTAACACACGGTAAAGCTTCAATACATCATAAATTGAGATTCAGAAGAAACTTCTCAATTGTTGGTGCTAGCATCGTGGGCATCAGGATGAGAAAGACGACAGCATTTCAGAATTTTTTGAGACAGAGTCTCCCTCTGTCACCCAGGCTGGACTGCAGTGGCATGATCTCTGTTCACTGCAGCCTCTGCCTCCTGAGCTCAAGCAGTCCTCCCATGTAGCTGAGACTACAGTTGCGCACCACCATACCTGGCTAATTTTTTTTGTATTTTTTTGTAGAGACAGGAGTCTCACCATGTTACCCGGGTTGTTCTTGAACTCCTGAACTCAAGTGATCTGCCTGCCTTGGTCTCCCAAAGTGCTGGGATTACAGATGTGAGCCACCGCGCCAGCTAGTAATTTTGAGAATTATTTAGAGAATGCATTTATTCTGAATGAGTGTTAATAGGCAATTTTAAAGGAAGGAACCTGTGGGGAACCATCCTGCAGTTCTCCATGTGTGCTTAAGTTGATTTTGGAAACCAGAAACATATACTACTTCCTTAGAAGTTCTACATTGATGAAATGTGGGTTTCTGGCTTATTTGCTAATCATACTCTTGTATATTTGGCCAGTTATTAATGCTTGCTACCTTTCCTTCTAGGATCAGATTTAAAATTAATTTGCTTGAAATTTCAATTTGCCATATCTAGTTTATAAATTATGCTTAGAAATTAGCTAACCTAAGACCAGGCACCATGGTGCACACCTGTAGTCCCAGTGCTTTGGGAGGCCAAGGCAGATGAATCACTTGAGCCCAGGAGTTCGAGACTAGCCTGGGCAACATGGTGAAACCTCATCCCTACAAAAAAAAAAAAAAAAATTTGGGCATGGTGACATGCTCTTGTAGTCCCAGCTACTCTCGAGGCTGAGGTGGGAGGAGTCCTTGAGCCCAGGAGACGGAGGTTGCAGTGAGCCGAGATCATGCCACTGCACTCCAGCCTGAATGACAGAGTGAGACGTGTTTCAAAAAAAAAAAAAAAAAATTTTAGCTAACCTAGATTCTTGAAGTATATACCATCATTAGGAATGTCCTATTTAGGTACATAAAGCAGGGATTCCCAAAGTAAAATAAAGATGTCTTTGTTTTTTTGATTAACATTTGTTTTGATTTACATGGTGGTATTCATAATTTTATTTGTATCCTTTTTCAGTTCCTTTGGGGATCCCATTGTGTTGGGGTATGGAGAGTAAAAATGTCAAGGATTAAACATTGTTTTTGACCACATACGGTTTCTGCTGTTCATACTCTCCGTATAGTCTTAAAGTGAAGGAGTGGAACTAAGTAGTTCAGAAAAGCCATCCTTTTCACTAATTTTTACAACATGAAGCCAAGTAAAGTCATGTTGCTGATTATCTAGAATTTTTTCCTGGAAAGCACTATAGTTAAAATACCTAGAATCTCTTGATCATATATTAAATTTAATAAATATACATAAAAATATATTTCTTTAGGTCACAACCTGAAGACAAAGCTGTATTATTGGCTTTTATTGTAATTACTTCTAGCCTTACATAGGTAATTACTTCCTTTGATGATGTGATTTTTTAAAATATAAAGGTGGAAGACTATGTTCTTCAATCACATTTGGCTATGTTTGGCTTACAATACATAATTTGGTTTTATTTTAGTATTAATAGAATGTTGCTTCTTTTAATAGGAGTTAAAAGTTTTAAGTGCATTTTATTATTATTTCTTTTACTTCCATTTCAATCATTTTTCTAAGTGTTCAGAAAAGAGCCAGAGGCATTGGCATGTTTTATTTTCTACAATAGGTTTTTGGCTCAATGCAGTGACAGTTCACAGTTGAATTATACAGACTCAGTGTGATCTATTTTAATCTTTGCTGTATTGTAACATAGATTTCTGTGCATCTTTTTTTAAGAGTAAGGATTGATAGGAATGTCTTTATTTTTGTGTTTTTATTCCATCTGTAGATGTGAACAGGAAGTGCTGGTGTTTCACAACCAAGGGAATGCATGCAGTGGGTCAGTCTGAAATAGTCATTCTTCTACAGTGTTTACCAGATGAAAAGTGTTTGCCAAAGGATATCTTTAATCACTTTGTGCAGCTTTATCGGGATGCTCTGGCAGGTAGGAATGCTTTATGGCTTAGTCTGCTCCCTTTGTAGATGACAAAAAAATTTTGAATTCGAATACAAAATAATAGTCTTAACTTTGGACTTAAGCATGGCAGGGGACTTTGATATTAGTGGCAAGCTAGAGCTTTCCATGGTTTGAGGAAATTATAAATTTTAGTATTGTACCTGGCATAGTTTTTATTTTACAGAGGCTGGAATCAAAGCTGTAAGAGAATCTGGTGACCTAAATGTAAGAATATTTTCTTTTTGGTGGCCTAGGGGTCAGGATATTGGTACCTGGTAGAAGGAAGCATATTTGTAACTTACTTCTTGTTTCTTTTGTTAACAATATTTATTTAATCATAGTGTAAATGTGAATGAATATTCAAATTTCAGAAACAATGAGCATAGATGACTTTATGGCTTCAAAATAAATTGTAAATATTAACTGTAACAATTTAAAAGTAAAGGCATAGAGGTTAGAAGTTGGGAAAGACTAAGGATATTAACATAAAAAGAAACTAAGAGAAAAGAAACACATTATTTATTTGACGTTACAGTTATTTATTATGACATTGTGTTATTTGACATTACAAAGTCAGCCTCCCTTTGATTTGACAAATGAGGTAAAAAAAATGGTGTAATTGAACTATTCTCATTTATTGTAACACGAAGTCAATATATAATATCTGTACTTGATAAGCAGGGTTTATCTTGAGGGTGACCAGGGTATTAAAACTATTTTCATGTATTATTTGATAATATTTCATACATATATTAAAACCATAAATTATTCAGACTTAATGCAATAATTTTCATTGTGGGATTCTGTGCCAAAGACGGTATCCAGAATATAAAATGCGCGTCTGTGAATGAAAGTGTTTATTGCAGCATTACCTAAATTTAACACAAAAATTCAGAAGCAACCTAAATGCCTTAGCTATAGGTGAAAAGTTTAACTGTGTTATACTTATTAGATGTGAGCATCTTTTTGAGAACTTTTTTTGACCATTAAAACAATATTTATGAAAAGAATGTAGTAACATGGAAAATGCTCTTTAAATAATTACAGAAGCAGGATATATAATTGTATTTTTAATGTGATGTAGATTATGCGTAAAAGATTGTGTCTTTATGTCTTCATTAGTCTACAATAAATTAGGTGTAGCATTACATAAGGGCAAGGTGATACATTGAAAACTGACCACATGATACCTGTGAAGTAACTTTTAGTGTTTACCCTGCCTGTTCCAAAATGTATAGAGTTAAATCTGAAATCACCCAGGTCCTCTAGGCCACATAATACCCTGGAGCTGAATTTAGTCCTGGAAATAACTGGGGACTTTCACTTTTCTCCTCAATCTGAATGTATTCACTTTTAAAAACTAGAAAAATGGCATTGGAGGTTCCAGTAATTGTAGATTCATGTGGGTTTTGAGAGGGTGTCAGAGACTAGGGTATGGGAGGTTCATGAATGTCTTATTTAGGAGCCCATGCTTTATTCTGTAGGCAATGAAGAACCATTGAAAGAATTTGAGATGATAAGTGACATAATCAGATTTGCATTTTAGAAAGATGACTCTGGAAGCAGGGTGAAAAATGGATCAAAGTCTGTGAGTCTGGTGGCAGTTAAGAAGCAATTTCAGGATAAGCAAATGTATATTCATACACTAGAATACTGCTCAACAGTAAAAATGAACTAACTGCTGATGTACACAACAACGTGCATGAATCTCACAGACATTATGCTGAGCAAAAGCCAGGCACAAAAAAGTACATATTGGATGATTCCATTTATATGATTTTCTAAAACAGGCAAAATTAATCTGTGGTGATAGAAATTAGGTCAGTGTTTGCCTAAAGTGAGGTGGGGGTGCAGGTGCTAGAACTGACTACAGAGAGTCCCAGAAAACTTTCCGAGATGAGAGCTCTATATCTGGATTAGGCTAGTGGTTACATGGGTGCTTGCCAAAACTCATTAAAATGTACACTTAAAATCTATTGCTTTTATAATATATAGATTATACCTCAGTAAAATTTATATTTTAAAAAGATATTGCAGGAATCCAGCAAGAAATTAAGAAATTATCAGGATTTAAATTAAATAATTGCAGTGGAAATAAAGAGTTTTGGAGAAATATGAAAGATGTGGTGCTTCAGTTCAGTAGGATTTGGTAACTAACTGGATATGGGGGGTTAGAGGGGACAAGTCAAGGTTGGTCTCAGATTCCTCGCTTGAGCACCTAAGTGTATGTTGGTCTTATTCATCAAGATGGTGAATAGAAGAACAGATTTGGCAGAGGAAAGGGAATTCTTTTTCAGTGTGCTGAATTTGAAATAATGACATCAGGTGAAACATGAAAATGGCAGATGAATATATGGGTATGGATCCCAGAAGATAGATCTGAGTTAAAATACAGATTTGGGAGACACAGCTTCCATGTGATAGTTGAGAGTATGGTTGTAAATGGGATAGGCTCGTGTGAAGAGACTACGGCTGTAGATGGAATCCTGAGAGACAGACATCCTCTCAAGGAGAGGATGTGAATTATTGCATGAATTATTAAAACATGTTTAGCATAAATGGTTATTTTTTAAAAAGGATACTTATATATCAGTTGAGTCCATTTTGAACTATTAAATTGCAAAAATTTTGAAACAACAAAAATACTTGGAACTGATTACAAGATACCAATGATAGTCTAAGGTCAGACTATAATACATCTAAGCCAACTAAAAGTATTTTCTGTAATGTAGGATAGGGACATGAACATATATATGTATATCTAAGGAAATAACATTTCAGAAGCATAAATGAGATGAAAGAGTTTTTCCTTGAATAGGAATCATTTCACAGCTCATCAAATATTGGGACTAGAAGGCATTTTAGATAATTTAATACAAACTCTTCATTTTTTAGATAAGGAAAATCAGACCTAGAAGTGTTAATGGCTCACCTAAATCACAGACCAAGTTGGTGGCAGAATTGGGACTATAGCTCCCAGATCAGTATTCTTTACATTATGTCAGTTGCCTCTGTGTATCCATTAATAATATATCAGTTCTTAAAAACACAGATATATTATCTATATACTATACATATTTATTAAGAATCCTATTTTTAGATAATCAGGGTAATAGCTTGATATATTTCACTACAAATTTTTTAAAAAGTAAAAGCATATTTTGAGTGTTCTAAAACAGGGGTCCCCAACCCACAGGCCGTGGACTGGTATTGGTCCGTGGCCTGTTAGGAACCAGGCCACACAGCAGAGGTGAGGGGCAGGCAAGCAAGTAAAGCTTCATCTGTATTTACAGCTGCTCCCCATCGCTCACGTTACCGCCTGAGCTCTGCCTCCTGTCAAATCAGCAGCGGTATTAGATTCTCATAGAAGCGCGAACCCTGTTGTGGACTACACATGTGAGGGGTCTAGGTTGTGTGCTCCTTATGAGAATCTAATGCCTGATAATCTGTCACTGTCTCCCATCACCCCCAGATGGGACAGTCTAGTTGCAGGAAAACAAGCTCAGGGATCCCACTGATTCTACATTATGATGAGTTGTATAATTATTTCATGATATATTACAATGTAATAATAGAAATAAGGTGCACAATAAATTTAATGCGCTTGAGTCATCCTGAAACCATCTCCCCTTCCCCACAGTCTGTGGAAAAATTGTCTTCCACAAAACCCATCCCTGGTGCCAAAAAGGTTGGAAGCTACTGTTCTAAAATGATAGCAGGCTGGGCACAGTGGCTCACGCATGTAATCCCAGCACTTTGGGAGGCCAAGCCAGGTGGATCACCTTAGGTCAGGAGTTCAAGACCAGCCTGGCCAACATGGTGAAACCCCATCTCTACTAAAAATACAAAAAATTAGCCGGGCATGGTGGTAGGCACCTGTCATCCTAGCTACTTGGGAGGCTGAGGCAGGAGAATTGCTTGAACCCTGGAGGCGGAGGTTGCAGTGAGCCAAGATCACGCCATTGCACTCCAGCCTGGGCAACAAGAATGGGACTCCATCTCAAAAAAAAAAAAAAAAAATTATCGCAATTTATTATTTTTCTCTTTTGTGTAGCACATTGAGTGAAATTGACAAATTGTATCTTAAATTTCTCCTGAGTGTGAAACCTTGAATACTGTATCACTAGCTTAGGGTTATTCTGCCCTAAATCACAGAAAAGCCTTAGGAGCTATTGAATGAACTTTTTTATAATTTCCTGTGAATTTTAAAATCTAAACTACAGGTATTTAATAACCATATGTGTGTTGTATATCTATATATGTGTGTGTATCTATGTTTCACATATATATACACACACACTTTTTTGTCATACACAGTTTTTGCATTCTGCAGTGGAGGGAAACATTATAATTTGTGAGAAATTATGTTCTGAGAGTTTCAGAATGCCTTCCAGTTATGACAGTGCCATCAGAGGTTCTAGATTATATATTGTTTCTCCCCATCTCCTATTCATTCCTCCATATTTTGTACCTGTTTTTTGCAAACAATCTATTCAGAACATAGACTTGAATGAAATTGGACTTGTTCTACCAGATTGTTATTTCTGGAGTTAATCTCTGGTTGTTTCCCTATCTTACTCAAAAGCTACTTTGGCTTCGTATTGCCTTTAGAATAAACTGTGCTCCAACATTCAGTATTCTGCATGATCTGTTCCTATATTTTTAGTCTCATTTCCTCCTAGTCATCTCTCCATACTTCCATTGTAGCCAAACGAAACATTTCTTGGTTCATTTTATGTATATTCTGATGATTTTCTATTCTGATGATTTTCCATTTCATTACCCATGGTTATGCTATTCCCAACTGTGCTATTTCCCAACACCCCAACTGTCTCAATCCTATCAGTTGTCCTAAATCTTAAAGACCACTTTCTCCATGAATTCTTTCTTGATGATCCTCCCAGACAGAAGTAATCTCTTCTGAACTCCCTTAATCTTTTATTTTTAATTTAATTAATTAATTTATTTTGAGGCAGAGTCTTGCTCTGTCGCCCAGGCCAGAGTGCAGTGTTGCGGTCTTGGCACCTTGCAACCTCCACCTCCCGGGTTCAAGTGATTCTCCTACCTCAGCCTCCCAAGTAGCTCCCAAGTAGCTGGGACTACAGGTGCCTGCCACCACACTTGGCTAATTTTTGTGTTTTTAGTAGAGATGAGGTTTCACCATGTTAGCCAGGCTGGTCTTGAACTCCCAACCTCAGGTGATCCACCCACCTGGGCCTCCCAAAGTGCTGGGATTACAGGCGTGAGCCACCATGCCCAGTCTAACCTTTTATTGTTAAGAAAGTGTTTGGTATTGTTATGGTTTCAATGTTTGTCCACTCTAAAACTCAGTTGAACTTTAATTGCCATTATAACAATGTCAGGAGGTGGGACCTTTAAGAGGCAATTAGGCCATGAGGGCTTCACCCTCATGGATGGGATTAGTGCTGTTATAAAAGGAGGGGGTTCATTCCCCTCTTGCTCTCTCTTTGGGAAGCTGAGGCAGGAGGATTGCTTGAGGCCAGGACTTTGAGACTAACCTGCTCAACATAATGAGACCCTATCTGTACCAAAAAAAAAAAAAAAAAATTAACTAGGCCTAATGCACATCCCTGTAATCCCAGCTACTTGGGAGGCTGAGGTGGGAGGAGTCCTTGAGCCCAGGAATTTTTGAGGCTGTAGTGAGCTATGATTGTGCCACTGCATTACAGCTTGAGTGACACAGTGAGACCCTATCTTTAAAAATAATAATAATATTAAGTCACGGTTCATGTTTTATTTTTCAAATTGTGAACCTTTTGGTAAATTTATTAGAATTATGGTATTGTAGCTTTGCAAAGTAATTTTTCAACTGATGAGAAAGTTATATGGAACTATTTATGAAGAAGTGATTTAAGACAAATCCCTAACATTTTTTGAACACTTAATATATGCTAAGCAGTGTATTCATTGCCTTATGTACACTATTTTATTTCTTCTTAAGTACAACTCAGATTCATACTGTTACTGTTTCTATTTACACAAGAGGAAAATGAAAGGCACCAAAGGCCTAAGTAACTTAAGATCACACAGTTAGGTGATAAGTGGCTGAACCCAGGTTTAAACTCACCTATGCCGTCTGTAAATCTCATGTTTCGAACCATAAGAAGTACTATAGTGTCTCTTGAGCTGTTTGTTTAAGAGATAGGGGCCTTGCTCTCTGTCACCCAGGCTGGGTAGCAGTGGTGCCATCATAGCACACTCACTGCAGCCTTGATCTCCTTGGGCCCAAGTGATCCTTCTTCCTCAACCTCCCAAGGGGCTGGGATTACAGGCATGAGTCACCTGACCTGGTTCCTCTTGAGCTTTCATGATCAATGTCAGAGATACACTAAACTGAGGACTAAACTGAGGACACGACACTAAACTGAGGACAAACATGCATAACTGCAGTTTGCTGCATTACAAAGAACTCCAAGAAACTTTCTAAATTCTTTTGATGGCTTGAGTTTTAGTCATATTAGCACTTAGAAATATTAGTATTTATTATTATTACAGGCCGGGCGTGGTGGCTCATGCCTGTAATCCCAACGCTTTGGGGAGCTGAGGCAGGCAGGCAGATCACTTGAGGTCGTGAGTTTGAGACCAGCCTGGCCAACAATGGCTAAACCCTTTCTCTGCTAAAAATACAAAAATTAGCCAGGCATGGTGGTGAGCGCCTGTAGTCCCAACTACTTGGGAAGCTCAGGCGGGAGAATCACTTGAACCCGGGAGGCGGAGGTTTCAGTGAGCTGGGATCACGCCACTGCACTCCAGCCTGGTAACAGCGAGACTCTGTCTCAAAAAAAAAAAAAAGAAAAAGAAATATTAGTATTTCTTGAAATGAATGAACCATTTGCTTGGAAATGGTTCCACTTGAGTTGATGTGAGGATTAATATGCTTTGAAACAAAAGGAAGCTATTGTCACATAGATATTTAAGTTATATTTGAATTGAATTTAAAGATGGCTGGTTACTTGTAAGCATTTGAAAAAGCAGTTTAAATTCCAAATTAAAGATGGAAAATTGTAAATTACTGTATCTGTACATTTTTTGAAAGGCTGTGTGACATACAAAGACTAGGAGATTGAAAGATCTGCTTTCTGCTTTCTAGGTTTTACTTTGCCACTTATTTATCTCATGTCTTTTCAGAGTCACTTCACCTCTACCTCTAAGCTTCAGTTTCTTTGTTTGTTGAATAAAACCCCAAATTTCAGGGAAATGGTACCGTTCTGCTTACCTACTAGCACTGATCTGATGATTACCTCATTAATGTTCTGTAAAATTACTTTATAAACCATTGATATAAAGCATTTAACACCTTTGACAGGTCACTTAAACTCAGAAGCAAGATTTGATATCTAGTTATATGGGTTCTTCACTAGTATTGGAGTATATATAAAATTAGTTCTGTGGATTCATTGCATTGAATGCAGTCATCGAGAAGTACCTATATAAATTAGTACATAACAGACTTTATGAGTTCAAGAGCCTCAGATTAGGTCTTCAGACGAAAGTCTTTCTTTCTTTGTCAAATTCTTATACCCACTGTTTTATTTTTGCCAATATCTATACCTGTGCAGTGTTACTTGTTTGTAGATGAGATGGTATGTGATAGTCTAAATCAGTTATTATTGGTAATCTACATTTTTTAAAGTGATTAATATTTAAAGGATAAAACATACATTTTATAATGAGAGGGGACTTCGTGAAGAATCTGTGATTGGGATGAAGAGAGTGTTAAATGGAAGAGGCGGAAAGGAAATCAATATCTGTGGAAAATAACTACCAATAGATTCCAGGCTCTAATAGGGAAATCGCAAAGGAATAATGAGTGAATGCCTTGAGTACTAAGCCAACATATTTTTCACCTCTAAGCTATATTTACTAGGACAATCTTTGTGAAATATAAACATTACGCTGTGTCTTAGTCTATTTTTGCTGCTATAATGGAATACCACAGACTGAATAATATGTAATGAACAGAAATGTATTTCCTATAGTTCTCATGGCTGCAAAGTCCAAGATTGAGGGGTAGGCATCTGGTGAGGACCTTTTTGCTGCATCATCCCGTGGCAGAAGGGCAAATGGGGTGGGGAAGAGAGAGAAAGAATGTGCATGTGCATGAGGGCATGTGCACAAGGGAGGCCAAACTTGTTCTTTCATAACAAACCCACTCCCAGGATAACAGCATTAATCCAGTCACCTCTCATGAGGCCTTGCCTCCCAGCACCAAGTTTCCAACACATGCTTTTTGAGGGATATATTCAAACCATAGCATGCCGTTGATAGAGTTAGAGGAATGCTGTCATGCACCCTACATTGTGGCGGGAAAGCATCTCTATTTAATTCTCTATTCTCTTCCTTATTCACCAAAGCTAGATAAAGAGATGAAAAAAAAATTTTTTCTCTTTGACAAATTATCTGTTGAATTTTGTACGAAGTGTCTCTTACATTGTATCCTAGAATTCCAGGATCTAGAGAGGTGGTAAAGAGGCAATGGTGAATTTGGGGATCTTATCTCCCTAAAGTTCCTGACACTCTATCCCTGATCCTGCAGTGGCTGCCAGAAAAAATTTAAATTTATCTAAATCTTACTCTAAAATCATTGAAAGTCCCCCCAAAGATCGTATATTTGGCTGATCAATATATGTATATTTGCATTAGAATAATAATAGTTATAATTTTTTGAGAATACAATGTTGCTGGTCCTGTTAGGCATTTTATAGATTTCCTTTCATTTATTCTTTATAACACATCTGGAATTTAATATAGTTTCTCCTCCCATTTAACGTGGACATTGATGCTCAGAGAAGTAACTTGCCCCAGATCCCACAATAGTGAATGATCAAACTAGCATTCAAACCTATATCTCTGGGACTCCAAAATCTGCAATTTATTTTTCAAAATGCCATACTGCTACATTGATACGACAATTGTTTTGTTTTTATAGATCTGGCCTAGCAGCTTAATTGTGCATCCAGACCTGGGTAATCCTGGAGCAAAAGTACTACCCCTAAATTCCTGAATGTACTACCTTAAATGTAAAATGTAAATGATAATGTTTAGGTGAACATGACTTCAGCCACAAAGCTTCCCTGAGTTTAATGGGGAGGTATTCCCTTCACTTGTGGCTCCTACTGTCAGGATACCTATCCGCTAAAATCAAGGATGCAAAGACCCATAACCATTATAAGAATAAACTCTAGTTTTCAAGAAAAGTAAGCATTAATTTCTCTGATGGAGATTGCTTCATTTGGTGTTATTGCTTTCAAAGGTATCAAAGGAAGCTCTTATGTGGCTAGTGAACACATTTGTTGTTCCATCATTGAGCAGCTCTTGTCAGAAAGTCCTTTAGCAATTCTAAACTGAGGAAAATGTCTCCTTAATGAAGGGTTGATATGTTTGTTACTGTTTCATTCACAAAAGTATTTTGAATTATAAAATGCCTTGGCCAGGCGTGGTGGCTCACACCTGTAATCCCAACACTTTGGGAGGCCAAGGCGGGTGGATTACTTGAGGTCAGGAGTTCAAGACCAGCCTGGCCAATATGGTGAAACCACATCTGTACTAAAAATACAAAAATTAGCCAGGCGTGGTGGTGGGTGCCTGTAGTCCCAGCTACTTGGGAAGGTGAGGCAGGAGAATTGTTTGAACCCGGGAAGGAGAGGTTGCACCGAGCTGAGATTGCACCACTGCAATCCAAGGTGGGTGACAGAGCGAGACTGTCTCAAAAAAAAAAAAAAAAAAAAAAAAAACCTGCTTAATGTGAATTTAGATAAGCCCTAAATTATAGAGCTATGTTTCATATTTGTCTCAAAAAATTATGAACAATAAATCCTGTCCAAGCACGGTGGCTCACGCCTGTAATTCCAGCACTTTGGGAGGCCAAGGCAGATGGATCATTTGAAGTCAGGAATTTGAGACCAGCCTGGCCAACATGGTGAAACCCTGTTTCTACTAAAAATACGAAAAAAATTAGCTGAGCGTGGTGGCGCATATTTGTAATTGTAGCTATTCAGGAGGTTGAGGTGAGAGGATTGCTTGAACCTGGGAGGCAGATGCTGCATTGAGCCAAGATCACACCACTGCACTCCAGCCTGGGTGACAGAGCAAGACTCCATCTCAAAAAAAAAAAAAAAAAAAAAACTTGTCTGTGGTACCATCTTCATAAATCCTCATCTTCCCTTAAGGTCTTATAACTGTACTTATTACCATAATTCATTATGTTCATGAGTTGACTTTGTTCGCCCAGTGAAATTATAAGCTTGGTGACAGCAGCTTCCTAATCTGAACATTTTTTTTTTTTTTTTTGAGACGGAGTCTCACTCTATCGCCTAGGCTGAAGCGCAGTGGCACAATCTTGGCTCACTGCAACCTCCGCCTCCCAGGTTCAAGCAATTCTCCTGCCTCAGCCTCCTGAGTAGCTGGGATTACAGACGCACACCACCACGCCTGGCTAATTTTTGTATTTTTAGTAGAGATGGTGTTTTACCATGTTGGTCAGGCTGGTCTCGAACTCCTGACCTTGTGATCCACCCACCTCGGCCTCCCAAAGTGCTGGGATTACAGGTGTGAGCCACTGCACCCAGCCTTGAACATTTCTTTATGACCTTCGAGGTGATAGTTCTTGAGACCTCTAAAGCAATTCATACAGTAAAGCTGTACAATGTAACCAAGGAAGGCATCAATATTTTTGGCTTTTACTGAGACAAACTTCAACAGTGTGATAATATAACTTAGTTTATGCTCATTAGAAGCCCTGATAAAATTGGAAACCAAATTTTCACTTAATAAATGCCATTTATTTAAAAATCAGCTTTTTAAATGTAAGTCTTTCATAGTGAAAGATTGGGAATTACTGTTTGGTAGTGTCCATCCAGCCCAGAGTTGCATAATGTTTATTAAAAATATGATTAATTGGCCAGGCGTGGTGGCTCATGCCTGTAATTCCAGCACTTTGGGAGGCTGAGGTGGGTGGATCATGAGGTCAGGAGATGGAGACCATCCTGGCTAACACAGTGAAACCCCGTCTCTACTAAAAATACAAAAAAATTAGCCGGGCGTGGTGGCGGGCACCTGTAGTCCCAGCTACTCAGGAGGCTGAGGCAGGAGAATGGGGTGAACACGGGTGGCAGAGCTTGCAGTGAGCCAAGATTGCGTCACTGCACTCCAGCCTGGGCGACAGCCAGACTCCGTCTCAAAAAAAAGAAAAAATATGATAATTTATTGATACAAAGTAACTAATAAACTTTTTTGTTTTTAGGGAATGTGGTGAGCAACTTGGGACATTCCTTCTTCAGTCAAAGTTTCCTTGGCAGTAAAGAACATGGTGGATTCTTATATGTGACATCTACCTACCAGTCACTGCAAGACCTAGTACTCCCAACCCCACCTTACTTGTTTGGGATTCTTATCCAGAAATGGGAAACTCCTTGGGCTAAAGTATTTCCTATCCGTCTGATGTTGAGACTTGGAGCTGAATATCGACGTAAGTAGTAAAAACACGTTTTTCAAGGCATGAATACTAAATAATGCCTGAAATATTCAGAGCCCTCTGTTTGGTGATATAATTCAGCAGAAATAGTCTTTTGAAATAGCTAAACTAAATTTTGGCTACTGTCTGCGTATATTGGGCATAATGGGAAGCACTGAAAATAACGAATGAGGAAGTTGATGATGTATTACCTTGTAAACTTACTGCTTTTATAGTTTATTGATAAAAAACACGATCATCTTTAGAAAAATGAATTTGAACTTAAGTAACTTTATTTTTTATAGTATCTGTATATGATGAGCATATTCTTTGTCACTTGGTTGGAAAACAGTTATGATCAATTATATTTTACTTAACATACTGGAAGCTAGTGGAATGGAAACCACTCTCAGTTGGTAAGATATAGGCTACAGAAGAAGAGCTTCCTTGCCCATGGCTTTAGCAGTGCAACTAAGATGTGATTTTTAAAAAGACATTAATGGTTAAATGCAAGCTTTATTTTAAGTTTTATATCTCCATCTAATTAAAAGTGCCCTGTGCTAGGAATCAGACCACTTGAGTAAGATTCTCAACTCTGCCACTTATGAGCTCTGTAACTTTGGGCAAGTCACTCAAGTTCTCTGTGTTTCTTTTGTAAACTGGAAATGATAATGCTTGCCTTTTATTTTATATTGGATTGTTAACAGGATCAAATGAGAGAATAAATGAAACATTATTTTATAAACCATAAAACAGTTTATGTTCTCAGCAAGTCAACTTCATTCTTTCACCAATTATTTATTAATTCAATAAGAATTTAATAAAGGCCTCCCATATATCCTGAATCCTGGGAGTTCTGAAATAGCTAAGACGTGATTATAGGCTCTCGGGAACTTTTATAAGGAATACATACAGAAATCATGATTATAGTGGTATATTGTGTTAAAACCTGTGCTCAAAGTTAAGTTCATTGGGAGCTCCAAGACGGGCTCTAACTTGACCAGGAATGAAGGAGTAGTTGGACCTTCAGTTTTCTTGGACCAGAGTGCCTCTGGATTAACTCTGAAGGAGGCATATGAATCAGCTAAATGAATCAGGGAAAGAGAAGGATTGTGTGCAGAAGAAGCAACATGTGTATCTTCCTATTTTATACAGACATTTCAAACCATAAAGTTTAAGAGATGAGCCAGACTGTGATTTGCCTCTCCTAAGGAGGATCCTGGTTAGGAGGTATAGAAGAATGAACTCTTGGCTGAGTGCGGTGGCTTATAACCTCTAATTCCAGCACTTTTGAGAGGCGGCCAAGGCAGGCAGATCATTTGAGGTCAAGAGTTCAAGACCAGCCTGGCCAACATGGCGAATCCCATCTCTACTAAAAATACAAAAAAATTAGCTGGGTATGGTGGCGCATGCCTGTAATTCCAGCTACTGGAGAGGCTGAGGCAGGAGAATTGCTTGAACCCTCCTAAGGCAGGAGATCATACCACTGCACTCCAGCCTGGGTGACAGAGTGAGACTCTGTCTCAAAAAAAAGAAAAGAGTGAACTCTTGTTGGAAAAAAAAAAATGAACTCTTAAACTTATTGAGCACAGAAGAATCAGGAGATGTTTATTTCCTGGATCGTATCAATTCAGTTTGAAGAAGATTGCTCCCTAAGACCTTGTGGGGTTTTTTTGTTTGTTTCGTTTGTTTGTTTTGGAGACAGGGTCTCATTCTGTTACCAAGGCTGCAGTGCAGTGGCACGGTCATGTCTCACTGTAGCCTCTACCTCCTGGGCTCAAGCCATCCTTCTACCTCTCAGCCTCCCGAGTAGATGGGACTACAGGTGCATGCTACCACACCCAGCTAATTTTTTTGTTTGTTTTTTGTAGAGACAGGGTCTCCCTAGGTTGCACAGGCTGGTCTCAAACTCCTAGGCTCAGCCTCCCAAAGTGCTGGGATTACAAGCATGAGCCACTATGCCTGGCTATTGTGTGTCATTTTTGAAACATTTACATCAAAAGGCTTATTCTGGTTATCAGAAGACTTAATATGGCTCAGCATTTGTCTGCTACCATGCCAAATACTTTTTGAGCCCAAAATTTGGTATGTTCTAATGAGCCATTATAATTATATTTTGAAAATTGTATTGGTCATGAAATCTCTTTTACCAAAGTTTTATGTTGCCAAACTTAACTTTGATCATTTCTCATTTCCATAGTTTATCCATGCCCACTATTCAGTGTCAGATTTCGGAAGCCATTGTTTGGAGAGACGGGGCATACCATCATGAATCTTCTTGCGGTAAGTTGGGAATTTTTTTTCCTTTGTCCTTACTGGAGTTTATATGGGAGAAGGAAGAAAGCAATTTTATTATTTTCTTGGTAGCTGTGCCCAAGCTGGTTAAGGCAGGTAAAGATTTATGCTGAAGAAAAAAACAGTATATATATGTGTGTGTGTGTATATATATATACTGTATATATATACACACACACACATATATATACATATATACACATATATACATATATATTCATATGTATACACACACGTATACACATACACACACACACACACACACACACATATATATATACTCTTTTGCAAACATGAAGTGAAATGGTACAGGATTCCAGCACCTGATTATATACTTACTGTCTAACCTTGCAGAATTATTGTGAGGACTAGAAGTAATACATAAATAAAACACCTAGCATTCTGTCTTGTTTTTAAGACTGGCATTCTATGAGTTTCCCTTGTGTCTATATAGGTTATTATCCAAGCAAAGATTGGTCAGAGATTGTACCCAGATACCCCAAGCCAGTAAGGGTACTGCTCTCTGCTGATGGATCTGAATATGGACTGGAATTTAAACTTCATTGTTTTCCTTTCTTCTGGGCTCTCTCATGTCTCCTACACACGTGCACAGGTTCTGACTCTGTTGGCCAAGATCATTGGTTGGCTTGAGTCCACTAAGTTCTCTGCTGCATATATGCACAGACTAGGATTGATCCTGGATATTTGGACAGTTTATGAAGCTCCCTATGGTTGTCTCACCTCCCAGAACTTGCCCCAAACAGGTTTAGTGAACTCAAGCTAATCAAGCTACTGGGCCTCCCTTTTTAATAACCACTGAGATTACCACTTTGACAATGTTCCATAGCAAGTAAACTCCTTCAAGTAGCAAAGCTCATTTTTTTGTTTGTTTTGTTTTGTTTTGTTTTGTTTGAGACAGAGTCTCTATCGCCCAAGTTGGAATGCAGTGGTGCGATCTCAGCTCATTGCAACCTCTGCCTCCCAGCAATTCTCGTGCCTGAACCTCCCAAGCAGCTGTGACTATGGGAGCACACTACCACACCCAGCTAATTTTTGTATTTTTTGTAGAGAGAGCATTTTGCCATGTTGGCCAGACTGATCTCAAACTCCTGGCCTCAATGATTCACCTGCCTCAGCCTCCCAAACTGCTGGTATTACAGGCGTGAGCCACTGCTCCCGGCTGGAAAGCTCATCGTTTTTACAAACTACCTTGCCCTAGTTGAACTACCTAACTACCTAATGGGGCTAGGGGGCAGCCCCAGGCAAGAAGGTCACAGACTCAATTCAAAGTTCAGTAGTTTTCATGAAAAAACCCTTCTTTTTTTTTTTTTTTTTTTGAGACAGAGTCTCGCTCTGTTGTCCAGGCTGGAGTGCAGTGGCGCAGTCTTACTGCAACCTGTGCCTCCCAGGTTCAAGAGATTCTCCTGCTTCAGCCCTCAGAGCAGTTGGGATTACAGGCACCTGCCACCATACCCAGCTAATTTTTTGTATTTTTCATAGAGACAGGGTTTTACCATGTTGGCCAGGCTGGTCTCAAACTCCTGACCTCAGGTGATCTGCCCGCCTCAACCTCCCAAAGTGCTGGGATTACAGGCATGAGCCACCACGCCCAGCCAAAACGCTTCTTAATGTTATATGCCTTTGATCTAATTCTGGAGCACTGAAATGGTTCTTTTTAAACCACTTACACAGCTTTTCGGTTGCTTTTTGAGGAGTGGGTTTGGTGATTTCCTCCCTCTGTGATGCTTAAAAGCTGTAATTCCAGTTGTCTTTTTCTAATTTCTTTTTTAAAAAAAATTATTTTTGTTTTTGTTTATGTTTTTGTTTTGGGACAGAGTCTCGCACTGTCGCCTGGGCTGGAGTGCAGTGGCATGATCTTGGCTCACTGCAACCTCTGTCTCCTGGGTTCAAGCAATTCTTGTGCCTCAGCCTCCCCAGTAGCTGGAATTACAGGCACGAAACACCATGCCCAGCTAGTTTTTGTATTTTTAGTAGAGACGCATGTTGGCCAGGCTGGTCTCAAACTCATGACCTCGAGTGATCCACCCACCTCAGCCTCCCAAAGTGCCTTTTGCCTGTTTTTTAATTGGGTTGTCTTTTTGCTGCTAGGTTAAGTTTGTTATATATTCTGGATATTAACTCCTTTTCAGATGTATGGTTTGCAGATATTTCCTCCCATTTCTGTAGGTTGTGTCTTCACTCTGTTAATAGTTTCCTTTTCTGTGCAAAATCTTTTTATTTTGATGTAATTCCATTTGTCTATTTTTGCTTTTATTGCCTGTGCTTTTGGGATCTTACCTAAAAATTCCTTGCCTAGCCCAATATTGTGAAGCATTTGCCCTGTTTTCTTCTAATAGTTTCATAGTTTTGGGTTTAAATTTAAGTCTTTAATCGATTTTTAGTTGATTTTTGTATATGGGGAGAGGTGGGGGTCTAGTTTCATTCTTCTGCATATGGATATATCCACTTTTCCAAGTACTATTTATTGAAGAGAGTCCTTTCCGCAGTGTGTGTTCTTGGCACCTTTGTCGAAAATTAGTTGGCTGTAGGTGTGCAAATTCATTTCTAGGCCTTCTATTCTGTACTGTTGGAGTATGTGTTTGTTTTGGCCACTACTATGCTGTTTTGGTTACTATAGTTTTGTAGTATACTTGGCCAGGTAGTGTGATATCTTTAGCTTTGTTCTTTTTGCTCAGGACTGCTTTGGCCATTTGAGGCCTTTTGTGGTTTTTTAAGAATTTTAAGGTTTTGTTTTTTTTTTTTTTTTCTGTTTCTGTGAAGAATATCATTGGTATTTTGATAGAGATTGCATTAAATCCGTAGATTGCTTTGGGTAGTATGGCCATTTTCACAGTATTAATTCTTCTAATCCATGAACATGGAATCAGTTTCCTTTGTCAATGTTTTATAGATTTCATCGTAAAGATCTTTTACCTCTTAACTAAGTGTATTCCTAGGTATCTTATTTTTTTATAGCTACTGTAAATGGAATTGTTTTATTTATTTTTATTAGCATATAGAAACACTACTGATTTTACATGCTGATTTTGTATCCTACAACTTTACTGAATTTATTAGCTCTAACAGGTTTTTGGTGGCATCTTTAGGGTTTTCTATGTATAAGGTCATGTCATTTGCAAACAAGCACAATTTGACTTGCTCCTTTCCAGTTTGGATGCCTTTTATTTCCTTCTCTTGCCTAGTTGCTCTGGCTAGGACTGTGTTGAATAGAAAGGATTAAAATGGGCATCCGTGTCTTGTTCTTGATCTTTGAGGAAAAGATTTCCACTGTTCCCATTCAATATGATGTTAGCTGTGGGTTTGTCACATATGGCCTTTATTGTGCTGGGCTGCTTGTCCGGCTGGGCACAGCAGGCCAGCCAGCTGTGTGTTGGTTTCTCCACTGTACAGGTCTGCCTGTTCCCTGGGGCAGGGAGGTGCCATGTGAGTTCAGTGCCAGGGCTTCCTCATTCTGTTGGGCCTAGGCTCTCAGCAGCTGGATGGTGGTGATGCAGCTACATGTGTGTGTTATAGACTGACAGTGGGGCTTCAGAGATGGAGAGATGCAGTGGCAGTTGGCCCCCAGGCAGGATGAACTCTAGCAGTGGGTCCAGTTTCAAGACGGCACCATGCTATGACTGGAAATGGGGGCTGTATGACGTGGGCTCCAACTCTGGAGCAGTGTAGTCCTGTGAACTGCAGGCAATTACAAACTGGATTCAGGGTTTGTGGGGACTGCGGGACTGTCCTGTAGCAAGGTATGCAGGAGGCTGCAGTGGTCATGGGGACCATGGGTCACCAGCTGACCCTTTCCCCATTAGAAGTAGTCCTTCCTGACTCCAGGACATTCCTTGCAGGGAGGCAGTGCGGCAGAGGCAGACTGCTTCGCTCCCATCTCTGTGGTGCTATCCGGGGCATCTGGTGCTCCACAGGAATTTCAGCACTCCCCTGGTGCTCTCCAGCATACTTCCACAGCCACTCCAGTTGAAATATAGTTTGTTTAGGGGGCGCAGTGGCTCACGCCTGTAATCCCAGCACTTTGGGAGGCCGAGGCGGGTGGATCACAAGGTCAGGAGTTCAAGACCAGCCTGGCCAAGATGGTGAAACCTCATCTCTACTAAAAATACAAAAAAATTAGCCAGGCTTGGTGGTGGGCACCTGTAATCCCAGCCACTCAGGAGGCTGAGGCAGAGAATTGCTTGAACCTGGGAGGTGGAGGTTGCAGTGAGCCAAGATCGTGCCACTGCACTCCAGCCTGGGTGACAGAGCAAGACTCGTCTCAAAAATATATATATATATATATATAGTTTGTTTATTGTTGTTTTGGTCCCTTTTGTTGAGTAGAGGGGAGCAAGAGCCAGACAACTCCAGTCAACCATCTTGCTGATGTCACTGTCTTTTAGAGAGAACAATAAGAAAAAAAAAATCTTGGCTGGCCGCGGCGGCTCATGCCTGTAATCCCAGCACTTTGGGAGGCCAAGGCGGGCGGATCACAACGTCAGGAGTTTGAGACCAGCCTGGCTGATATGGTGAAACCCCGTCTGTACTAAAGCTACCAAAATTAGCTGTGCATGGTGGCACGCGCCTGTAAATGCCAGCTACTCAGGAGGCTGAGCCAGGAGAATCTTTTGAACCTGGGAGGCAGAGGTTGCAGTGAGCCAAGATTGCGCCACTGCATTCCAGCCTGGGCAACAGAGTGAAACTCAGTTTCAAAAAAAAAAAAAAAAGAAAAGAAAAAGAAAAAAAATCTTGTAGATTTACCCATCTAGTTGCCATTTCCAGTGTTTTTCATTCCTTTGTATAACTCTGTATTTTCATCTGGTGTCATTTTCCTTCTGCCAAAATGATTGCCTGTAATATTTCTTACAGTGTAGGTTTGCTACTGATGAATTCTTTTAGCTTTTGTGTTTCTAACAACGTCTTTATTTGATCTTCATATTTGGAAGATACTTTTGGTGGATGGAGAAGTCTAGGTTGAGTTTTGTTTTTTGGGTTTTTTTTTTCTGAGACAGAGTCTCACTCTTTCACCCAGGTTGTAGTGCAGTGGCACAATCTCGGCTCACTGCAACTTCCACCTCCCCGGCTCAAGCGATGCTCCCACCTCAGCCTCCCGAGTAGCTGGGATTACAGGCATGCACCACCATGCCCAGCTAATTTTTGTATTTTTAGTAGAGACAGGGTTTCACTATGTTGCCCAGGCTGGTCTTGAACTCCGGACCTCAAGGGATCCTCCTGTCCTGGCCTACCAAAGTGCTGGGATTACAGGTGTGAGCCACCACGCTCAGCCCGAGTTTTCTTTGAGTATTTTTAAGATGTTACTCCACTGTCTTCTGGTTTGCATTGTTTTCCCTCTCATCTTTGTTCCTCTCTACATAACAATTTTTTCTTTTCTTAATGTTGTTTTTCTTTTTCCATCTTTTTTTTTGGAAATAGGGTCTCACTCTGTTGCCCAGGCTGGAGTGTAGTGGCACAATCATGGCTCACTGCACCCTTGACCTGCAGGGCTCAGGTGATCCCCCCGACATTGGCCTACCAAGTAGCTGGGACTACAGGTACGTGCCACTACGCCCAGCTAATTTTGTTTATTTTTTATACAGACAAGGTCTCACAGTGTTTCTCAGACTGGTCTCCAACTCCTGGGCTCAAGCCATCCTTCCACCTCAGCCTCCCAAAGTATTGGGATTACATGCATGAGCCACTGTGCCTGACCTTCTCTGGCTAGTTTCAAAAGCTTTTTAAAATTACAAGTTTGAAGCAAATTGATTATAATGTGCCATAGTGTAGTTTTCATGTTTCCCGTACTTGGGGTTTATTGAGCTTTTTGAATCTATGAGTTTATAGTTTTCATCTGGTATTTTTTCTGTTCATCCCCTTCTCTCCCCGAAGGAGATTACTCCACTTACATATATATCAGGCTGCTTGAAATTGTTTCACGGCTTACTAATGTTCTTTTTATTTCTTTTTCATTCTTTTTTGTCTCTGTTTTCATTTAGGATGGGTTTTATTGCTGTGCTCTCAATTTCACTGATCTTTTATTTTGGTTTAAACTGCTGTTAATTCTATCAATCTTTTAAACAATCTCAAATACTGTGATTTTCATCTCTAGAAGTTATACTTGGGTCTTTTAAGATCTTTTATGTCTCTGCTTAACATTTTGTACATGTAGAATACAATATAACTATTGTAATGCCTTTAGTAATTCTAACATCTTGTATAAGTTCTGGCTCAGTTTCCATGGATTGATTTTTTTTCCTTTATTTTGAATCGTATTTTCCTGCTTTGAATGTTTGGTATTTTTTTATTGGTTGCCAGACATTCTGATTTTACCAGTTGGGTGCTGGTTATCAATATTCTTGAGTTTTTTTGCAAGTAATGAAGTCAAGTTACTTAGAAATACCCTCCATCTCACATCATATTCTACATTTCAGTAAATGGCAGTTCCAGTCTTCTAGTAACCCTGGTTATAAAATTTAGAATCATCTTTAACGTTTATCATTTGTTCACATTCCACATCCACGGTGGCAAATATTATCAGATTTTCCTTTAAAATATGTCTGGAAACAGGCTGGGCGCAGTGGCTCACACTTGTAATCCCAGCATTTTGGGAGGCCAAGGTGGGCGGATCACCTGAGGTCAGGAGTTTGAGACCAGCCTGGCCAACATGGCAAAACCCCGTCTCTACTAAAAATACAAAAATTATCTGGGCCTGGTGGTGCATTCCTGTAATCCCACCTACTTGGGAGGCTGAGGCAGGAGAATTGATTGAACCTGGGAGGCAGAGAATGCAGTGAGCCAAGATTGCGCCATTGCACTCCAGCCTGGGTAACAGAGTGAGACTCTGTCTCAGGAAAAAAAAAAAAAATCTAGATCTATATATCTAGAAACTGACAACTTCTCATCACTTTTTAAACTGTTGACATCCTGGCCAGATGCAGTGGCTCACGCCTGTAATTGTAGCATTTTGAGAGGCCGAGGCAGGTGGATCACCTGAGGTTGGGAGTTCAAGACCAGTCTGGCCAACGTGGTGAAACCTTGTCTCTACTAAAAATACAAAAATTAGCCAGGCATGGTGACGCACATATGTAATCCCAGCTACTTGGGAAGCTGAGGCATGAGAATCACTTGAACCCTGGAGGCGGAGGTTGTAGTGAGCCAAGATCACACCACTGCACTCCAGCTCGGGCAACAGAGTGAGACGCCATCTCAAAATAAATAAATAAACTGTTAACATCCTGGTCTAAGCTCTCACTATCTCCTACCTTGATTGTTTTTATTGTATTTATCTGATTTTCTGTTCTTCCTCCCTTACCACCTATTCATTACCAAGAAGTCAGATCTGTTAAAACAGGTCAAAAGCCTCCTAAAGGCAAAAGTCCTCGTGGTGACCTATAAGAACCTATGAAATCTAGCCATTTGCTATTACTTTGACCTTGAGTCTACCACTCTTGTTCATTTTGTTTCACCCATACTGGATAGATGGTGTGTTAGTGTGTATACGTTTCCTTACAGATAATCATTGAGTGCCTAAGATGTTCCAGGTGTTAAGGATATAGCAAGAACAAAACAACTGAGAGTTTATACTCTCTTGGAGCTTCAGAGGGAGGAGACAGATAGTTAACAAATAAATACAGAAAATGTTAAGTGGTGGTAAAGCAGGGTAAACATTCAAAAATATTTTTTAATGTTGTGTATAAGAGGTATATGATAATGTTTGGTTTACTTATAAGAGTTTAAAGACTAAAGAGCTAAAATACATACAGTGGGGCTTTCATTATACATTTCCTTATTATTTAAATAAATAGGATCTTTCAATATTGACATTTTTTCAATTTGTGTTAATTTTATTACTGTAAATTAAACCCTACCATTGATGAATTAATTTATTCTGCTTCAATCTGCTTTGGCCCAGGACTTCAGAAATTACCAGTATACCTTGCCAGTAGTTCAAGGTTTGGTGGTTGATATGGAAGTTCGGAAAACCAGCATCAAAATTCCCAGCAACAGATACAATGAGGTAAGATTTACCATGAAGGCGTATTTTTCATAGTTGAAAACATGAGTGAAGGTGAAAAATGCATGATTATGTATAAATTTTACTTATAATTAATTAACAATGAAATCAGTTCATAATATTGTATGGCTTAGTTCAGTTATGGGGAATTTCATTACAGAAAGACAAGATGTCAAATTTGTGACCTAGTTGTTCATTGGATGTGTCATTTTACCTTTTAATGTTATGATAATTAGTGTTAGATTTGCATTTTGATTAGGTCATGAAATTAGCCTTGTATCTGTAATATTAGTGGTGAGATTTTTAAAATATCCCCCCTCCTACTATAAATATTTATTTATTTATTTGTTTATTTTTTGAGATGGAGTCTCGCTGTGTCGCCCAGGCTTGAGTGCGATGGTGCGATCTCAGCTCACTGCAACCTCCACCTCCTGGGTTGAAGCAGTTCTTCTGCCTCGGCCTCCCGAGTAGCTGAGATTACAGGCACCCGCCACCATGGCCGGCTAATTTTTGGATTTTTAGTACAGACGGAGTTTCACCATGTTCACCAGGCCAGTCTTAAACTCCTGACCTCAAGTGATCCACCCGGCTCCGCCTTCCAAAGTGCTGGCATTATAGACGTGAGCCACTGCGCCCGGCCAAATATTTATTATTTTCAACTGTTCTTAGTATTTAAGCACAGCTTAGTGTAAGTCTCAAAATGGCTTTAAATAAGGTTCCAAAAGCAAATGATTCATTTTGAATTAAGCTACATTTTGTAACTAAAGTGAAATTGTACATACTATACACACATTTAACAGAATTATGTAAATATTCTTTGCCTATTTGCACGTGAAGTCTTTCATGAATTTAAATATTTTTTAAAATCAGTTCTAAAATGTCTAATGATAATTATTGGGCTTTTAAAGAGATTTTATTTTTAAACTTAGTTTGGTATAATAATGATTAAAATTTGTTGTTTTATTAGGGTGATAATTCCACTTCTTCCACTATTTCTTAGATTTCTTTCTTTCTTTTTTTTTTTTTTTTTTTTGAGACACAGTCTCACTCTGTCGCCCAGGCTGGAGTTTTGCTCTTTTTTTTTTTTTTTTTTTTCAGTGGTGTGGTCTCAGTTCATCGCAACCTCTGCCTCCTGGGTTCAAGTGATTCTCCTGCCTCAGCCTCCCAAGTAACTGGGATTACAGGCACCCGCCACCATGCCTGGCTAATTTTTGTATTTTTAGTAGAGACATGGGTTCACCATGTTAGCCAAACTGGTCTCAAACTCCTGATCTCAGGTGATCCACCCACCTCAGCCTCCCAAAGTGCTGGGATTACAGGCATGAGCCACTGTGCTCAGCCGGGTTTCTTTGTATAAAATAATTTTTCTTTCCTTTTCTTTTTTCTTTTTTTTCCTTTTTCATTTCCTTTTTTCTTCATTTAGCCACTGAATCATTTATGCGTTGAATAAGCATTATGTACTTCGTATGCACGTAGAATCACACAGATGTTTTATTGGATTTGTGAGCTCAGTTCTCAGCATTATTATGAGAATGACCTCTGTGAAGAAAGTTTTTACCCATGACTTTCCACGTGATTTTTTTTTTTTTTTTAAGGATATTAGAAAATAGTAGCTAGAATGTGTGCTTACTTTTTTCTGGGATACAACTAGCAGTCTTCAGCATTTAGATAATCCTGCCTTGGAGTATCAAGGAGTAATAGATGAGACTAGGTAGAGTCAAATCTTTAAAGTGAACTATTTGTAGTTCACAGATCTTGCTCTGTTGCCCAGGCTGGAGTGCAATAGTGCAATCTTTCATGGCCTAAAAAGTTTTAAAAGAGATTGTGCTTTGAAAACCTATTTTATTTCTCAAATTTGAAATATTATTGTCTATTTCACAAACATTTATTAAATATGTTCTTTGATTTGAAATATAAAGATGAGATAAGAACATTAGGCCTGCTGGCCAAGCGCGATGGCTCACACCTGTAATCCCAGCACTTTGGGAGGCCAAGGCAGGTGGATCACCTGAGGTCAGTAGTTTGAGACCACCCTGGCCAATGTGGTGAAACCCCGTCTCTACTAAAAATACAAACATTAGCTGGGCGCCTGTAATCCCAGCTACTCTGGAGGCTGAGGCAGGAGAATTGCTTGAACATGGGAGGCAGAGGTTGCAGTGAGCTGAGATCTCATCATTGGACTCCAGCCTGGGCAAAAAGAGCAAAACTCTGTCTCAAAAAAAAAAAAAAAAAAAAAAAAAATCTTATGCCTGCTTTCTGAGAGTTTGCTGTCCAGTAAAATGATGCCATCAGTGGCCTGTCTGGAGTGGCTGCTGCCATCATGCTGGCTGCAGCAGGGAGGTGCTGCCAGGGCTGCATACTCCATGGAGCCTGTAGGAGCCGGGGACAAGTGGGAGCCCCACCCCTTCCAAGTTGGTGGGGTGGGCCTCCCGAGGTGCAGCTGCCCAAGTTATGGGTGCAGACCTGGGCCTTCTGCTCCACGGAGCAGGCAGGAGCCCCACCCTTGCAGGCGCAGCTGTAGCTACCCAAGTTGTGGCTACGGACCCAGGCATCCTCGCACTCTTGGGTGCCTGTGAAGGACCCCCTCCCTCACGGCCCTGGAAATGCCTGCTCCTACTGCCTGGCTTTTCCCTGCTGTCAGCACCCACTCCAATCTCGAGTAAAATTGGGGCAGTGCTGACACACCAGTGCCCTGCCACCTTGGCCCCCTCCGGACCTTGGGCACTGACAAACATAGGAGGGAAGCTAATGGGGGATGTGTGCAGCTCAGTGCTGGCCTGCAGACACCCCATGGAACCTACAGCTTGGGCACCATGAATAGCAGGAGGCAAACACATTCCTGAGCAGAAGAGGGCAGGTCCCCGATGATGTTCCACCTTCAGGCTAGGAAGGGCCTGAAGGCTGGGGGGCCAAGGCACCAGTCCCATGGACTGTAGTGGGAACTTGCGGTGCCTTTTCTCGGCCTGCCCGTGGCTGTCCATGGACCGGTTGGTGCACGCTTCCCCTCCTCTGAGGCCTATAAAAGCCCTAGGATCAGCCAGAGCTGAGCAGACATCGGGATGACCAGCTGCAGAGAGGAGCTACCCACTCCAGGGTCTCCTCTCTCCTGAGACCTGCAGACATTGAGATGACCAGCTGTAGAGAGGAGCTGCTCACTCCAGGGCCTCCTCTCTGCTGAGAGCTGAATACTCGATTTGACAACCTGCCTGTAGAGAGGAGCCACCCACCCCAGGGCCTCCTCTGAGCTATTATGTCACTCATAAAGCTCCTCTCCACTTTGCTCACCCTCCACTTGTCTGCATACCTCATTCTTCCTGGATGCAGGACAAGAACTTGGGACCTGCCAAATGGCAGGGCTGAAAGAGCTGTGACACCAACAAGGCTGAAACATGCCCCTTGTTTGCCACATTGCAAGTGAAGAGGAGAGAAGAGCTGCAGCCCTTTGGGGAGCCCAAGCTTGGGAGCTCCCTGAGCCAGGGCTGTGACTCCCTCTTTGGGGGCCCTGTGGTTACTGAAGTCTCCAAGTTTCCGAATGCCACCACATTCCCTGGTGGCAGCTGTGGAAGCTGCTTGCGATGCACCTGGTCCAGCCACAGCCTGGCAGAGAGCCAGGGCCTGTGCAGGCACCTGGAGCTACCTGCCTCACTGCAGCAGCCAGCATGCCTGACTGTGTGCAGTGGCCGGAACCCACACTTGCTTTCTCACATACCCCTTGCTGCTCCATGCCTGGCTCACCCTTGGCAGACATGGGATCCAGGCTGGTAGTGTAAGCCTAGCACAGCCTGCCAGGCTGAGTGGCTGGAACAAGCCCAGCAGGCCTGAGCAAAACTCAGGCAAAGGCACCACTGGCCACAGAGCTTTCCAGCCAGAAAAGCAACACACCAAGGATCCTGTAACAGTTAGATGATCAGATGTCATTCCCAAGCAAATAACATATATTGCTATCCTTGAAGTTTGCGAGGTAGTGCTGTGTGTTTAGAAATCTTATTTGTTTGTACAAGTATATCTGTAAAAGCTATGAGGCCCTCATAGTTATTGCTTTTTTTTTTTTTTTTTTGAGACGGAGTCCTGCTCTGTCACCCAGGCTGGAGTGCAGTGGCACAATCTTGGCTCACTGCAACCTATGCCTCCAGGATTCAAGCAATTCTCCCACCTGAGCCTCCTGAGTAGCTGGGACTACAGGCACACACCACCATATGCAGCCAAAATTTGTATTTTTAATAGAGACAGGATTTCACCCTGTTGGCCAGGCTGGTCTCAGACTCCTAACTGCAGGTCATCTACCCACCTTGGCCTCCCAAAGTGCCAGAATTACAGGTGCGAGCCACTGCGTCAAGCCCCTATAGTTACTTCAGTACTGACTGGACACATTCACAACAACAGCTCCTATTCATATAACCTGTTTTTATCTGAACTCTGCTGCCTCCATTTATGGTGTGCAGGTTCAGAATCCTTTGTTCTAAAAGAGTAACAGTATTTCCTGTCATTTATTTTATGGATTATGTGTCAGGTCTTTTTCTTACCTGATTTAGCAAACTGAATTTTCTTTTTTTTTTTTTTTTTTGAGACGGAGTCTCACTCTGTCGCCCAGGCTGGAGTGCAGTGGCATGATCTCGGCTCACTGCAAGCTCCGCCTCCCGGGTTCACGCCATTCTCCTGCCTCAGCCTCCCAAGTAGCTGGGACTACAGGCGCCCGCCACCACGCCCGGCTTATTTTTTGTATTTTTAGTAGAGATGGGGTTTCACCATGTTAGCCAGGATGGTCTCAATCTCCTGACCTCATGATCCACCCACCTCGGCCTCCCAAAGTGCTGGGATTACAGGCGTGAGCCACCATGCCCAGCCGCAAACTGAATTTTCCTTCTGATTAAATTTTTATTTTAACTCAACATAATTTTATCCCCTACAATCTCATACAGTTAAATTGTGTTGTGTCTAATAATTCCACTTCATTGTTGAAAAAGTGATTTCTTTTTTCTTTTCTTTTCTTTTTGGAAACAGGGTCTCACTGTGTCACCAAGGGTAGAGTGCAGTGGCACAATCATGGATCACTGCAGTCTCAACCTCCTGGGCTCAAGTGATCCTCCCACTTCAGCCTCCTAAGTAGCTGGGACTATAGGCGTGTACCATCACACCCAGCTAATTTTTGTATTTTTTTGTTTTGTAGAGAGAGGGTTTCTCCATGTTGTCTAGGCTGATCCTGAACTCCTGGGCTCAAATGATACTCCCACCTTGGCTTCCCTAAGTGCTGGAATTACAGGCATCACTACACCCGGCCATAATTTTCTTGTACATTTTATTTAATCACAATATTCTTCTTTTCCTCTCATTCATTTTTTCTATTTATACTCATAGTCTTTCTTATTATTGCCCATATTGTGTGCTCTTTTGTTTCATGGCTTTTGCAGAGCTGCTTCCTTATTGATTCATACTTCCTCTACTCTTCACCTGCCTAACCCCCACTCATTATTCAGGTGTCACCGTAAATGACATTTTTTTCACATATACTTTGATTTAACTCCCAACTGGGGTAACTCTATTATATGCATTCCTAGAATTCTATGCATACTATTTGTAATAATCAGTACATTTATAATTCCTTGTTGTGTGTCTGTTTTCTCTACTATACTGTGAGTTCCATAAGGGACTATGTCTGTCTTATATACCACAGGTATCATTAGCAAACACCCTAGTACGGAGTGGGGTAGCAAGAAATATCTGTTGGATGAAGACATAGAACAGAACTAATATAGATAAAACAATATGAAAACAAGTGGTGAAATTTATTGCAAGTACTCTAAAGGTACAGAGAAAGTAGATCTCTAGAGGATGAATAGAATAGACACCAATGTTTCTTAATTTCTTATTGACCCTGAATCCCTAACAGAGCAACACATTTCATGTAGGAGGTATTCATAAATGTTCACCAAATAACTAGACGAATGAAAGATTTGAAATGGATAATGAATGATACCTAGGCACTAGAAAGAGAAGGGCAGACTGGGCATGGTGACTCACGCTTGTAATCCCAGTACTTTGGGAGGCCAAGGTGGGCAGATTGCTTGAGCCTAGGATTTCAAGATCAGCCTGGGCAACATGGCAAGACCCCATTCCTACAAAAAATTAGCTGGGCATGGTGGCATATGCCCTGTAGTCCCAGCTACTTGGGAGGCTAAGGTGGGAGGATCACCTGAGCCCAGGAAGTCGAGACTGCAGTGAGCTGAGATTTCTCCACTGCACTCCAGCATGGGTGACAGAGTGAGACCCTGACTCAAAAAAAAAAAAAAAAAAGGGCAGAAAAGACCTTAAGCGAAAAGGGGGATAGATACCTGCCTACACAAAGGAAGGGAAGGAGCATATCTCATAGGTAAATGAGAGACAACAAAGTGCCTAGCAAAGAGGGGGTTAAAGCAGACTGATGGCTTTGTGGGATGTGAGGTTGTACTAAGACTGCTGGCTTCAAAATCCACTCAGAGGAATTTAGATTTTAATATGATAATTTATAAAGAGCTTTTGTAGGTTCTTAAGCAGAAAAAGTGACTTAATGAAAGCAGGATTTTGGAAAACTGAGTTTGGTGGCTATATGGAAAATGAGGAGGGAGGGAGGGACTAAGGAAAGACTTTAAGCTTAGAAAGCTAGAAGATAGTACTTCTGACAGCATGGAAATTTTAATAAATAAGCATCGTATATAAAATTTCTAATCTCTTTTGTCAAGGCCATTAAAGATCCTTGTTGGTTAAGGTCACCTGGCTCATATATATATATGTATTTTTTGAGACAGGGTCTTGCTCTCGCTCTGTTGCCCAGCTGGAGTGCAGTGGTGGTGTGATCTCGGCTCACTGCAACCTCTGCATCCCAGGCTCAGGTGATCTTCCCACCTCAGCCTCCTGAGTAGCTGGGACTACAGGCACACGCCATCATGTCCGGCCAAATTTTCTGTTAGTAGGGATGGGATTTCCTCATGTTGCCCAGGCTGGTCTTGAACTCCTGGGCTCAAGCGATCTGCTTGCCTCAGCCTCCCAAAGTGCTCGGATTGCACCACCGCACTGGGCCTCATGTTCTTATAATGAGATTATTTTCACCATTGTATTAACTAATAATAAATATTTAGTATGTACCAGGCACTATTCTAAGCATATATGTATCTTTACACTAACTCTATGACATGAGTATGCTAAATACCTTTTTACAGATGAGGAAATTAAGATGCAGAGAGCTTAGCTAGGTGCCATATTGAATGTGTATAGTCCTAGGTACAGGCTGAGGTGGGAGGATCACTTGAACCCAGGAGTTTGAGGCCAGCCTAGGCAACATAGCAAGACCTCATCTCTTAAAAAAGCAAAAAAAGACACTTAGAACTTAAGCAACTTGCCCATGATCATACAGCTAGCAAGTAGTAGAGTTGCCATCAAACCTAGGCGTTCTGATTCTGGTGTCCCTACTCTTAACCACTGCACTGTAGACTTTAGTTTAAATAATTACCAATTTAGTTTTAGGGCTGATGAGTTAAAGTGATTGTATGTGGTTCTATTTACATTTTGTATGTAACCAGATTACTGGCATAGCTAGTACATGCACTTGAATACTAAAGTCTCATGGAATGGTAAAACTAAAATTACCTCTGGGGCATTTCCTAATATGTGACTAGTTTTTTGTTGTTGTTGTCATTGTTTTCTTTTTTGAGACAGGGTCTTGCTGTGTTGCCCAGGCAGGAGTGCAGTGGTGCAATCGTAGCTCAGTGGTAGCCTCCACCTCCTGGGATCAAGGGATTCCCGCGCTTCAGCCCCTGAAGAAGCTGGGACTACAGGTGTGCACCACTATGCGCAGCTAATTTTCAAGTTTTTTGTAGAGATGAGGTCTTACTATGTTGCCCAGGTTGGTCTTGAACTCCTGAGCTCAAGTAGTTCTGCCTTGGCCTCCTCAAAGTGCTGAGATTACAAACATGAGCCACCATGCCTGGCCATGACTCTGTTATTTAATATGTTTGTTTAAGATCAGAAAAATGATGAGCCATAGTGAAAGAAAAAGAGATGTTAGAATCAAATAGACTGTGGATTTATTTATTTTATTTTATTTTTTTTTGAGATGGAGTTTCACTCTTGTCACCCAGGCTGGAATGTAGTGGCGCGATCTTGGCTCACTGCAACCTTCACCTCCTAGGTTCAAGCGATTCTCCTGCCTCAGCCTCCTCAGTAGCTGGGACTACAGATGTGCACCACCACACCCAGCTAATTTTTGTATTTTTGGTAGAGACAGGGTTTCACCATGTTGGCCAGGCTGGTCTCAAACTCCTGACCTTAGGTGTTGTGTCCGCCTCAGCCTCCCAAAGTGCTGGGATTATAGGTGTGAGCCACCACTCCCAGCTGGATTGATGTTTAACTACCAGCTGTATTACCTTAGTGGGTTAATCTCTTCTGGAATATGGGTATGCTCATATTATGAAGTTTTGTGACATTTCAATGATGTGTCAAATAACTAGTGTTGTGTATTAGCCTGGTATACTATAATTGTACATAAATTGTATGCTATTGTTGTTGTGTTTATTTTTATCATTCAGATTAATTGTTCATATGGTTAATTTTTATTTTTTATTTATTTATGTATTTTTTTTTTGAGATGGAGTCTCACTCCATCGCCCAGGCTGGAGTGAAGTGGTACAGTCTTGGCTCAGTGCAACTTTCGCCTCCTGGATTCAAGTAATTCTCCTGCCTCGGCCTCCTGAGTAGCTGAAATTACAGGCGCATGCCACCATGCCCAGCTAATTTTTGTATTTTTAGTAGAGACAGGGTTTTGCCGTGTTGGCCAGGCTGGTCTCGAACTCCTGACCTTAGGTGATCCGTCTGCATCAGCCTCCCAAAGAGCTGGGATTACAGGCATGAGCCACCATGCCTGGCTTCATTTGGTTAACTTTTATTGAACTTGTGTTACAAACTTCTCATTTTCATGTGGTTGTAGGATTTATCTAACTTCCCAATATAGCTAAATTCCTTTAGGAAGTACAGGGCATCTGGGTAAATCTACAAGAAGGTGAAGTGGTGAAGACTCAAAAAATCATTTAAAAATATATATATATTGAATCTAACTGTAGGTATTTAATATAAGGAAAAGAAGACTATAAAGGAATAGCACAGCATCCACCATTAATATGCATAGGCTCTATTACACTTTGAGACTCATGAGGTTATTTGGTTATAGGATATACTTAACCCTAGGGTTCCCATAAGGATGTAGAACATGAACCATAGCTTGATAGTAGTACAGTGTCAGGCTTTTGTTATCTTTGACAGTCTTTGCAACAACCCATGTAGCATCTGACGTAGCTAATTGGGAGCATCTTTTTGGGCCTTCCTCCATCCCCAGATAACTGCTCAAACGACAAGATTCACATCAGGCAGGTGTAGGAGCTGTCCTGGCTTAGAAGTCTTATTCCTGACAGCAACCAATATCTCTTGGAAAAACTTCATAGGCATAGATTCCAGGGTGTCTCTAGGGGACTTGCTCTGCTGCAAGAGTGACTATTCAAGTAAGACCAAAGTTATGGCTATCTATCAGGGGTTTATGGTTCTCCCTGTTCAAATATAATTTATTATCTTTCACTTTTGCCCATGTTGGAATAGTAGGGATTGATTGTATGGATTGAATTGTGTCCCTCTAAAGTTCATATATTGAAGTTGTAACCTCCCAGTACCTCAGAATATCACTTTATTTGGAGAGAGGGTCTTTACAAAGGTAATCAAGTTTAAATGAAGTCATTAGAGCAGGCTCAAATCCAATATGACTGGTGTCCTTATAAGAAGGGGAAATATGGAAACAGACACACATATAGGGAAGATAATATGAAGAGACATAGGGAGAAGATTGCCAACTACAAGCCAAGGATAGAGGCCTGGAAACAGATCCTCCTGTCACAGCCCTCAGATGGAACTATCTCTGCTGATGTTGATTTTGGGCTTGATTTTGGACTTCTAGCCTCCAGAAATGTAAGACAATGCATTTCTGTTATTTAAGCCATCCAGCTTGTACTTTGATGTAGCTGTGCACGCATGCTATCACACCAGTCCACCTTAAACAACTAAATATCAAGACAAAGTATGATAAAAACAAAAGATAATGGGCAGAGAAGGTGAGTCTTCTGCTTACCCTATCTTACTGCCTGTGGTTTTCAGGCCATAGAGCAGGTAGGGGAAACGCAAACTGACTTAGAGGTCTCCCTGACTTGAGGAGACAGAGTTGAGAAATATAGAGAGCCCACGATGGTTAGAATTTGCAGGACCAATTGCCAGAAGTTTTTTAAAAATTCAGGAGATCTGGAAAGATTTCTGGAGTCTTAGCTGATTACTTACTAGTCAGTGTGTCTATACGAGGAAAGCACTGCAAAGAAATGGGTAGAACAATTCTCACAGGGCCAGGAATAGTTTGTATTCTTACCAGCCAGAGTGAAAAAGGTTCTTGTACTACATGGGCACATTATGTCTAATGACTCAAATTATGTACAGATTCAAACTGCTCTGATCCTACCTAATAAGCTTTAAAGAAAGCTTGAAAAGGATGAAAGAATGGGCACATTAAGGAGAGCTATGGAAGATACAAAAAAGACCCAAATCAAGCTTTAAGAAATGAAGGTGGCAACGGGATGAAAAGTATGCTGGATGAAATTAAATGCAGATTAGACAATGCTGAAGAAAAAACTCATGATCATGAAAACATAACAACAGAAATGATCCAAAATGAAACACAAAGAGAAAAGGCTGAAAAATTAAATGAACAGCACATCATCGAGTTGTGGCATGTCAGGCAGCCAAATTCTGTAATTGAAGTACCCAAAGGAGAGAAAAGGTGGTGGACCTAAAAAATATTTGAAGAAACAGTGGTTAAAAAATTTCCAAATTTAATGAAAATTATAAACTTACAGATCCAAGAAGCTCAATGAACCCCAATTGCAAGAAACAGGATAAAAACTACATTAAACATTATGATCATAATCAAATTGTATAGAAATTCACATAAAGAGAAGAACCTTAAAAGCAGCTTGAGGGAAGAAATCTTCCTTATATACTTAGGTATTTTGCAAATATAAAAATGACAGCGTATTTCTCATGAAAACAGTGCAAGTTGCAAGACAGTGCAGCAAAATCTTTAAAATGCTGAAAAAGAAAAACTGTCATCCTGTATTTTATACCCAGTAAAAATATGTTTTAAAAATGAAGGCAGGCTGGGCACAGTGACTCACACCCATAATCCCAGCACTTTGGAAGGCCGAGGTGGGCGGATCACTTGAGGCCAAGAGTTCGAGACCAAACTGGCTAACATGGTGAAAGCCCCATCTCTACTAAAAATACAAAAGTAGGCCAGGTGCTGTGGCTCACACCTATAATCCCAGTAGTTTGGGATGCCAAGGTAGGTGGATCACCTGAGCTCAGGAGTTCGAGGCCACCTAGGACAATATGGTGAAGCCCGGTCTCTACTAAAAATACAAAACAATTGACCGGGTGTGGTGGCGCTCGCCTCTAGTCCCAGCCACTTGGGGGCCTAAGGCAGGAGAATCGCTTGAGGCAAAGGTTGCAGTGAGCCGAGATTGCACCACTGCACTCCAGCTTGGACTACAGAGTGAGACCCGGTCTCAAAAATAAAAAAAAAAGCAAAAACTAGCCAGGCACAGTGGTGGGCGCCTGTAGTCCCAGCTACTCAGGAGGCTGAGGCACGAGAATTGCTTGAATCTGGGAGGCAGAGGTTGCAGTGAGCTGAGATCATGCCACTGAGGCAAAGCATTTTCTCAGATACATAGAATTTATCACCAACAGACCTGTTCCACAAGAAATGTTAAAGTCCATCAAGGAGAATACCAAATATTGGAAATCTGGATCTACACAAAGGAATAAAAAGTGACAGAAATGATAAATTTATAGGTAAACATAACATTTAAGACAATTAACTGTTTCAAATTAAACGTTTGGCCGGGTGCAGTGGCTCATGCCTGTAATCCCTGCACTTTGAGAGGCTGAGGTGGGAGGATCACTTGAAGCCAGGAGTTCAAGGACACAGCTAGGCAACAAAATGAGATGCCATCTTTACAAAAAATACAAAAATTAGCTGGGTATGGTGGCACATACCAGTATTCCTAGCTACTCTCTAGGCTGAGGCAGGAGGATTGCTTGAGCCCAGTGATTGGAAGTTGCAGTGAACTATGATCACACCATTCCACTCCAGCTTGGGCAATGGAATGAGACCCTGTCTCTAAAATAAAATAACATATATTAAATAGTAATGTATTGTGGAATTTATACCATATGTAGAGACAAAAATGTAGAACAGTAGCAAAAAGGCCAGGGAAGAAGATATGGAAGTATATGACATGTGATGTGGTATAATTTTACTTAAAAGTTTATTGATAAGTTGAAGATACATAAGATAAACCCAAAAGCAACCACTAAAAAAATCAAAATGGGTAGGTATAGCTAATCAACAAAAATAGTAAAATGGAATCATAAAAGAAGGCTGAAAAAGATAACAAAGAAGAGATGGGACAAATAATAAATACCAAGATAGTAAATTTAAATCCAGCCATGTAAAAAAATCACTCAAATATAAATGATCTAAATACCTTCAAGTAAAAGGCAGAGATTGTCAGACTGAATAAGGAAGATTCATCTATATGTTGTGTAAGAAGCATATGTATAAGAAAAACACGGCCGGGGCTGGGCGTTGGTGGCTCACGCCTGTAATCCCAACACTGGGAGGCTGAGGCAGGCAGATCAGTTGCAGTCAGGAGTTAGAGACCAGCCTGACCAACATGGAGAAACCCCGTCTCTACTAAAAATACAAAAGTAGCCAGACGTGGTGGTGCGTGCTTGTAGTCCCACCTACTCGGGAGGCTGAGGCAGGAGAATCACCTGAACCCGGGAGGCAGAGGTTGTAGTGAGCCGAGATCCCGCCATTGCACTTCAGCCTGGGCAACAAGAGTGAAACTCCGTCTCAAAAAAAAAAAAAAAGAAAAGAAAACCACGGCTGGGTGCAGTGGCTCATGCCTGTAATCCCAACACTTTGGAAGGCCAAGGCGGGTGCATCACCTGAGGTCAGGCGTGTGAGACCAGCCTGGCCAACATGGTGAAACCCCGTCTTTACTAGAATACAAAAATTAGCTGGGCTTTGGTGGTGGGTGCCTGTAATCCCAGCTACTCGGGAGGCTGAGGCAGGAGAATTGCTTGAACCTGGGAGGTGGAGGTTGCACTGAGCCGAGATCACACCACTGCACTCCAGCCTGGGCGACAGAGTGAGACTCGGTCTCAAAAACAAACAAACAAACAAAAAACAGTAAATGGGTAGAAAAGATAGCACAGTAATATAAATTAAAAGAAAGCTGAAATGGCTATATTAATATCCAGGTTATTTCAGAACATATATTATTACCAGGGATAAAGAAATACATGCCATATTTATAAAGGGATCAATTTATCAAAATGATACAACAGTTTCAAAACATGTATCTAATAACAGAGCTTCCAAATGCACAGTGCGAGAACTGGTAAAACAAAAGGTTAAATGGAGAAACCCACAATAATATTTGGAGATTTCAATAACCCTGTCTCACTAATTGAAGAAAGTAGTAAATAGAAAATCAGCAGGACTATGGAAAACTTGAAACAACACAGCCAATTTTACTTAATTGATTTTTATAAAATACTCCACACAACAGCATCAGAATGCACATTCTTTTCCAGTGCACACAGAACATTTACAAAATAGACCATTTTCTGTGGTGTAAAGGAGGTCTCAATAAATGTAAGATGATTCAAATCATACAGTGTGGTCTGTGACCACACAGCTTTAAATAAGAAACCAATACCAGAAAGATCTCTAGAAAATTCCCAAATATTTGGAAATAAAGTGTACATTTCCCAATAATCCATGGGTCAAAGAATAAACCAAAAGGAAAATTATAAAATATTTTGAACTGCTTGAAAATGAAAACATGAGATATAAAAATTGGGGGATACAGCTAAAACAATGATAAGAGATAAATTTATAGCATTAAACCCTTATATTAGAAAAAAAGGCCAGGCACGGTGGCTCATGCCTGTAATCTCAGCACTTTGGGAGGCCGAGGTGGGCGGATCACTTGAGATCAGGAGTTTGAGACCAGTCTGGCCAACATGGTGAAACCCCATCTCTACTAAAAATACAAAAGAATTATCCGGGTGTGGTGGTGCGTGTCTGTAATCCCAGGAGATGGAGGTTGCAGTAACTCGAGATCACACCATTGCACTCCAGCCTGGGTGACAGAGCAAGACTCTGTCTCAGAAAAAAAAAAAAAAAAAAAAGACATCTCAAATCAATGACCTACTCGTCTACCTTCAGTAATTAGACAACAAAGAGTAAATGAAATATAAAACAAAAGAGAAGAAATAATAAAGATAAGCAATCCATAAAATAGAAGACAAAAACAATAAAGAAAATAATGAAACCAAAAGCCAGTTCTTTGAGAAGAGCAGTAAAATTGATAAACCTCTAGTTAGACTGATTTGATAGGGAAAGCACAAATTACCTTTTTAGGATGTAAAAGAGGGAAACTATCATTACAGGTCCAGTAGACAGTTTGAACATGTTTTGGCCAGTGTGCGTTCAACTTAGATAAAATAGGCAAATTATTTGAACAGTAAGTTTTCACAGCCCTCAAGATTAAATAGATAACCTAAATAGCCCTGTGTTTATTAAAAGAATTGAATTTATTGTTTAAAACCTTCCCACAAAGAAAAGTCCTAGTTCAGATGGTTTCACTGGTAACTTAACAATGAAGGAAGAAATAACACCATTTCTGTGCAAACACACCAAGAAAATAGAAGAGAAGGAATCTTACTCTATGAGGTCAGCCTTATACTAATAACAAAACCAAAAAAAGACATTACAAAAAATAAAAACTATACATCATACCTCTCATGAAGATATTTGCATAAATAGTTAACAAATTTTTAGTAAATCCACCCTAACAATACATAAAATAATAATGTGTATTACGACTGAACGTGGTTTATTTCAGGAATGCTAAGTTGGTTTAACATTCAAAACTCATTCCATAGTTTAGGATACAGGATCCTTTAACAGGATGAAAAAGGAAAACCATATGATACAGCAAAAGCAGTTGATGAAATCCTATTTCCATTCAAGATTAGAGAGAGCATGATTGTGTGTGTGTGTGTGTGTGTGTGTGTGTGTGTATGTATTGGCAATCTAAGAAGAGAACTTTCACAAGTTAGTGATTATCTGAAAAATCTATAATTAACATCTGTAATGGTAACAGACTGAGTGCTTCCCCTTTAAGATTGGAAAGAAGAAGGGGATGTTCACTCCTGTTTTTATTGAGCATTGTAATGGAGCTTCTAGCCCATGTAATAAGGGGAAAAAAAATAAGAGTCATAAAATTATATATATCAAAAAAGACTGTCGGTATTCATGGATAACATGGCTATGTAGAAAATCCTGTGGAGTCTACAAAATGGCCACTAGATCTACTAAGTGAAGTTAGCAAAGTCATGAGATTATTGTATAAAAATCAGTAGTATTTTGGTATACTAGCAATGAACAATTGAATACAGAAATTTAATAATACAGTAGGCCAGGTGTGGTGGCTCACACCTGTAATTCCAACACTTTGGAGGACAAGGTGGGCTGATTGCTTGAGCCCAGGAGTTCTAGACCAGCTAGGCAACACGGTGAGAACCTGTCTGTACAAAAAATACAAAAATTAGCCAGGTGTCATGGCACATGCCTGTAGTTCCAGCTACTCAAGAGGCTGAGGTGGGAGGATCACTTGAGCCTAGGAGGCAGAGGTTGCAGTGAGCTGAGATTGTGTCATTGCACTTCACTCTGGGTGACAGAGTGTGACCCTGTCTCAAAAAAAAAGAACCACAATATCAAAAATATGACATAATTTGGGATAAATTTCTTAAATTATCTATAATACTTATACACTGAAAACTACAAAATATTGTTATGAGAATTTAAAGACCTAAATAAATAGAGATATATAATATTTATGGGTTGGTAGACTCAGTACTGTTAAGATTGCAGTTCTCCCCAAATTGATCTGTAGCTTCAACACAATCCCAATCAAAATACTAGTAGGCTTTTTTAAAAATAAAAATTAGCCGGGCACAGTGGCTAATACCTGTAATCCTAACGCTTTGGGAGGCCAACGTGGGCGGATCACCTGAGGTCAGGAGTTTGAGACCAGCCTGACCAACATGGTGAAACCCCATCTCTGCTAAAAATACAAAAATTAGCCAGGTATGGTGGCGCATACCTGTAATCCCAGCTACTCAGGAGGTTGAGGCAGGAGAATCACTTGAACCTGGGAGGTGGAGGTTACAATGAGCCAAAATCGCACCATTTTACTCTAGCCTGGGCAACAAGAGCAAAACTCTGTCTCAAAAATAAATAAATAAATAAAAACAAATAAAAATTGAGGTACTGATCCTGAAATTTATATGGGGATGCAAAGAACCTAGAAGAGCCAAAACAACTTTGAAAAAGAACATAATAGCCAGGCACAGTGGCTCAGGCCTGTAATCCCAGAGGCTGAGGTGGGCGGATCACGAGGTCAGGAGATCGAGACCATCCTGGCCAACATGGTGAAATCCCATCTCTACTAAAAATACAAAAATAAGCTGGGCGTGGTGGTGTGTACCTGTAATCCCAGCTACTTGGGAGGCTGAGGCAGGAGAATCTCTTGAACCCGGGAGGCAGAGGTTGCAGTGAGCTGAGATTGCGCCACTGCACTCCAGCCTGATGACAGAGAGGGGGAGACTCCGTCTCAAAAAAAAGAAAAAGAACATAATTCCAGGACTTCTTAAATGATGTTAAGACCTTTATTTTTTTTTTGACAGAGGTTTGCTCTTGTTGCCCAGGCTGGAGTGCAATGGTGCGATCTCGGCTCACTGCAACCTCCGCATCCTGGGTTCAAGTGATTCTCCTGCCTCATCCTCCCGAGCACCTGGGATTACAGGCACGTGCCACCACGCCCAGCTAATTTTGTATTTTTAGTTGAGACAGGGTTTCTGCATGTTGGCCAGGCTGGTCTCGAACTCCTGACCTCAGGTGATCCACCCGCCTCGGCGTCCCAATGTGCTGGGATTACAGGCATGAGCCACTGCGCCCAGCTGTTAAGACGTATTTTAGAAGTAGAGTGATCAAAGCAGTATTGTTTGGGTGTAAATATATATGAATAGACCAATGGAACAGAACAGAGAGTCAAAACATAGATGCTCACAGATGCTCAATTGCTTTTCCATAAAGATGCCAAGGCAATTCATTAGGAAAAGGATAATCTTTTGAACAAAAATGATCTTTATAATTGTATAGCCAGTTGTTTGAAAAAGAAGATGAACCTCAACCTTTACCTCATACCATGTACAAAAATTAATTAGAAATGGTTCATAGATTTATGCAGAGTTAAAACTAAAACTTCTGAAAGAAAACATGAGATAAAAATCTTAGTGACCTTTGGCTTGAAGGAGGGTGAGGGAACAATATATTACAAAGGGGCTCAAGGAAATTTTGGGGGGTGATTGCAAGTGCCTTTTTATGAGTATATGTACATGTCAGAATTCATCAAATTGTACACTTTAAATATGTGTAATTCATCAGTTATTTTAAATATAACTGTAAAAGAAAATACATCTTTTTTTTCTGGTAATGTAATAGACATTCAAACTTTGATCAGGTCACTGCAGTGATATAGCCAAAGAGTTAACCTGTCGAAGTCTCACATAAAAAGGAACAAGGTTTTGTTAACTCTTTACTCAACACCAAAAAGATAGGAATAGAGAAGTTTATGTTGGTTGTGATACAAGAATCTGTGAAATCATGTATTTGTACAATTCTCCATCTTGTATAAGACAGGCTGAAAAATAGACTGAATGGCCTCTTGAGATTCTTTCCCACTCTAAGCTTCTAAAATAGGAGTTTTGGTTTATTTTAATTTGAAACTACACATATTCTTCAGAGAAGTGTGAAATTACAAAAGCATAATTTCATAGGTTCTTTGTAGCACTGGCGAGAACAGATGGCGCTAAAATCTGTTTGAGGAATGTTTGATTCTCTGGCCTTCAAGGAATACATTTCTTTTAGGGAATTAGGAGCTGATAGTCCTTTTCTTAGAGGAATGAAAGGAGTTGGTCAAAGGTCCTCTGGAGAATAGTGCAGACGAGAGAGATGATGTTCCATTGATTATTGGTATAGCTTTTCCTAGTTTATACATAAAAGACAGTATTTACCAATAGATATGTTCAAATAAAAGAATCCTTAAGAAGAAGCCCATGATGCTGTACCTCCACTGACTGCAAGAGGAGGCCACTGCTGAACCCCACATGCCCATGATAGTACTGTCTTCTCTCTTGTGTACATGCCCATTGACAGGAGTGGTTCTACTACACTGGACTTCTTTCTAGTCAAACTCCTGGCTTTCCCTGTCTCCCAGAACTCACAACCTCGCTGCCATATTTGTCCTTGAGACCATCAGCTTTAATCTCATTATGTGTATGTCAAGCACCACAGGAAGTTCTGGACTCCTAGGGCATTCGTCATTTATCATAATTTAATTTCTATCTCCGTACACCCTCCTTTCTGACCCCATTTTGTATTCATTTTCGAAAACCCAAGATATTAGTTCTTGTAAGTCTTATTTGCCTCTATACATTTCCTTGGTAATCTTATCCAGTTCTATGGGCTTAAATACTGTTTCTAAGCTGACACTTCCAAATGTTTGTTTTTAGCCTGAATCTCTCTGCTGTTTTGTAGACTTGACGGTCTTACTGCCCACTTGACATCTCCATTTGCATACACATTTCAAGCTTAGCAAGTTCACCTTTGACATGGTCATCTTACAGGCTTCTCTATCTAAATTAATGACAGTGCTGTCATCTTTCCAGTTACCCAGGCCCAAAACTTTAGAGTCATCCTTGAATCTTCTTTCCCTCATTCCCTGATAGACAAACCTATCAGGAAATTCTGCTGCCTCTACTTTCTAAATATATCTATAATCCAGCTGCCTCTCAATCCTGGGACCAGTCTGGTCTCTGACCTAGATTTCTGCAGTGGCCTCCTAACAGGTCTTCCTGTCAGTACCCTTGTCAGTCTGTTCTCAATGTAGCAGCCTAAGTGGTCTTTGCTTTTCTTTCTTTATTTATTTTTTGAGACAGAGTCTCGCTGTGTCGCCCAGGCTGGAGTGCAATGGCGTGATCTCAGCTCACTGCAACCTCCGCCTCCCAGGTTCAAGCGATTCTTCTGCCTCAGCCTCCTGAGTAGCTGGGACTACAGGTGCGCACCACCATGCCCAGCTAATTTTTGTATTTTTAGTAGAGACGGGGTTTCATGATATTGGCCAGGCTGGTCTCGAACTCCTGACCTTGTGATCTGCCCGCCTTGGCCTCCCAAAGTATTGGGATTATAGGAGTGAGCCACTGCACCCAGCCTAGTCCTTTCAAAACTAAGTCATAGCATATCACTCCTCTGCTTAAAACCTTCCACAGATTTTTCATCCCAATCAGAATGACACAAGTCCTCTACACCATTTGTATTTCTTGACTCATTATCTCTGTGATCTCTTTTTTTTTTTTTCTTTTTTGAGACAGAGTCTCGCTCTATCGCCCAGGCTGGAGTGCAGTGGCGCGATCTCGGCTCACTATAAACTTTGCCTCCCAGGTTCACGCCGTTCTCCTGCCTCAGCCTCCCGAGTAGCTGGGACTACAGGCACCTGCCCCCGTGCCCGGCTAATTTTTTGTATTTTTAGTAGAGATGGGGTTTCACCGTGTTAGCCAGGATGGTCTTGATCTCCTGACCTCGTGATCCGCCCACCTTGGCCTCCCAAAGTGCTGGGATTACAGGTGTGAGCCACCGTGCCCAGCCCTCTGTGACCTCAGTTTTTATAACTCTTCCTTTTCTGTCACTTAGCTCTGGCCACACTGTCCTCGATGTTCCTTGAAATTCCAGGGCATGCTACCTTACTGCCCTCCAGGGCCATGCACATATCCCCGTGCAGTGGGATAAGAGCCTTTGGCTTTTCCCTCACTTTTTTCAGTAAGACATCCTCTGACTCTCCTATTTAAAATTGTACCCACCAATACTCCCAGTCCTCCTTCCATGTTTTATTTTTCTCTGTAGCACTTATCATTGTATAATGGTTTTATGTATTTTACTTATTTGTTTATTGTTTTCGTCTCCTCCTTCTACACACACAAGAATATAAGCTCTGTGAGGGCAGAAATTTGTTTGCTTGTCTACTACTGAATAAAGCAAGCACTGAAACAGTGTCTGGCACATATTAGATACTCAATGCCCGTTGGCTAAATGAATAAGTATTTTCTAAATAAATGAGTGAAGGCAGCCTGGGCAGCATAGCGTGAGACCTCAGCTCTACAAAATAAAAAATAGGGCAGAGGGCCAGGCACAGTGCCTCATGCCTGTAATCCCAGCACATTGGGAGGCCAAGGAGGGAGGGTCACTTCAGGTTAGGTGTTTGAGAGCAGCCTGGCTATCATGGTGAAACCCCGTCTCTACCAAAAAATAACAAAAATTAGGCGGGCGTGGTGGCACATGCCTGTAATCCCAGCTACTCGGGAGGCTGAGGCAGGAGAATCACTCCTGAGGTCCAGAGTTCACAACCACCCTGACTAACGTGGTGAAACCCTGTCTCTACTAAATACAAAAAAAAAAAAAAAAAAATAGCCGGGCCTGGTGGCACATGCCTGTAATCCGAGCTACTTGGGAGGCTGAAACAGGAGAATTGCTTGTACCTGGTTGGCAGAGATTGCAGTGAACTGAGATTGTGCCATTGCACTCCAGCCTGGGCAACAAGAGCAAAACTCAAAAAAAAAAAAAAACCAAATGAAAATAAAGATAGCTGGGTATAGTGGTACATACCTATTGTCTGTATACCTGGGAGGCTGAGGTGGGAGGATCACTTGAGCCCAAGAGTTGGAGGCTGCAGTAAGCTATGATTATGCCACTGCACTCCAGCCGGGGCAACAGAACAAGACCCTGTCTCAAAAAAAAAAAAAAAAAAAAAAAAAACACAAAAAACAGAATGAATGAAGACTCATAGTTGTCGTCAATATGTAGATTCATAGGACTTGAAGATGGGGTCTAGCCTCTGGACACTAGTGAATTTCAGCTAACTGGAAGGGTACGTATTTACATTTTTCTTAAAATTACTCCAAGAAAGTATATTCTTCTACCTTTTCTTTCCATCGTTCTTCAGCTCAGTGTTTCTTTCTCAGTTCTAGTTCTGTTCCTCACTCATGCTGTTTCCTCTGTCCAAAATATTCTTTTTGTATACCTGATAGCCTTTAGCAAACCTCCCTAGAATTCTCCATCCCCTAGACAGTGTCATTGTTTTTCTCCTCCATTTTCCTGTTGTTCTTTATTTCTGTAACATGCACAGGGTGATGTGTATGAATCCTGTCCTCTGAATTGTGAGCCTCTTGAGGGCAGAGAGTGTCTTTCATGCTTCCCTGTATCCTTGTAGTTGTTCACTTTTCATAGATTTTCCACACCTTTATACTGGATCTTCCTATCTAAAGCCTTTGTTAATCACTTGATAATGTTTGTAGAATTGAATCACTAAAACTTATTTTATTTGGCCGGGTACAGTGGCTCACGCCTGTCATTCCAGCACTTTGGGAGGCTGAGGAGGGAGGATCACTTTAGTCCCAAGATTTGAAACCAGCCTTGACAACCTAGTAAGAAAGACCCCGTCCATACAAAATTAAAAATAAAAGAATTAGGCTGGGCGTGGTGGCTCACGCCTGTAATCCCAACACTTTGGGAGGCTGAGGCAGGCGGATTACGAGGTCAGGAGATCAAGACCATCCTGGCTAACGTGGTGAAACCCCGTCTCTACTAAAAATACAAAAAATTAGCTGGCTGTGGTGGTGGGCGCCTGTAGTCCCAGCTACTCGGGAGGCTGAGGCAGGAAAATGGTGTGAACCCGGGAGGCAGAGCTTGCAGTGAGGCAGAGCTTGCAGTGAGGCTGAGGCAGGAGAATGGTGTGAAGCCAGGAGGCAGAGCTTGCAGTGAGCTGAGATTGCACCACTGCACTCTAGCCTGGGCGACAGAGCGAGACTCCGTCTCTTAAAAAAATAAATAAATAAATAAATAAAAAATAAAAGAATTAGCCAGGTGTGGTGGCACATACCTGTAGTCCCAATTTCTTGGGAGTCTGAGGTGGGAAGATCACCTGAGCCCCAGAGGTCAAGGCTGCAGTGAGCAGTGATCATGCCACTGCACTCCAGCCTGGACGAGAAGGCGAGACTGTCTCAAGAAATGAAAACAAAAACAGAAACTTATTTTATTAGATACCCAATCTATGCGACACTAATTACAAGTGAATCAAGATTTCAAAAAAAATCGTGCTAACCACGTTAACTCTCAGTATAGTTTTATGACTATTACAAGCCATCCAAATCTATTCCTACTTACTCGGTTTACTAATTAGTATATTCAGCAAGTATTTATGGAGTGCCTGCCATGACAAAGGCCCTATGCTAAGCCTAACACATATACAAATTGTATCCACTCCTCAAGACCCTGCTTAAACTCCTCTAAAAATCCTTTCCAGTTCAAATCGAAAGGCTAAATAGTCCTTTTTAAAACATGAGATCTGAGAGGAAATTGAAGTACATGATGTGTTAACTCAAAGATGGATTAGATGTTATAACTCTCTTCATACACTTCTGCAGCATAATCATTCATAGAACTGTGTTCTTTTAATTAGCTCCTGTGATTTTCCAGGACTCCAAGGGTGGGAAACACTGGGAGGTAAAGCTCGTGCTGTTTCACTTCATGTGCTAAAATGGTTCTTTTGAGATAATACTCCTGTAGCATTTAGCTCAGCTTGCTCAGTGCCTGGCTCATGGTTGGTGCTCTGGAAATGTTACCTACTTTGCACATTCTGTTGTTACAGCAGTTGTTTCTCTGCCTTTTACTGGTATGTCATTCTCAATAATTTGTAAACTTTTAGGAAAGGTCCTTAATTTCGTTATCTTATAAGAGGTATAGGAGCTACCTGGTTGAATTATTTGCTGCTGATTTTACAGTTGCTTTAAGGTTCAGTAGGCAGGTAGGGAAGATAGGCATACAAATTTTATTTAACAAATTGTTTGTTAAAACAGTACTTATTATATGTTTGGTGCTGTCCTAAGCACTTTGTAAATATTAATTTATCTAACTCTCATAACTCTATGAAATAGTTACTTTTATTATCACATTTTACAGAAGAGGGTCCTGGGACACAGAGAGGTTAAGTAAGTTTACCGAAGACACACAGATAGTTACGAGCAAAGCCAGTATTCAAATACTGTTGGTCGAAGGCTGGGCATGGTGGATCATGCCTGTAATCCCAGCACTTTGGGAGGTCAAGGTGGGTGGATCACCTGAGGTCAGGAGTTCAAGACCAGCTTGACCAACATGGTGAGACCCTGTCTCTACTAAATACCAAAAAAAAAAAATAGCTGGACATGGTGGCACATGCCTGTGCCTGTAATCCCAGCTACTTGAGAGGCTGAGGCAGGAGAATCACTTGAACCCAGGAGGTGGAGGTTGCAATGAGCCAAGACTGCACCATTGCACTCCAGCCTGGGCAACAAGAGTGAAACTCCATCTCAAACAAGGCCGGGCACAGTGGCTCATGCCTGTAACCCAGCACTTTGGGAGGCCGAGGCGGGTAGATCACCAGGTCAAGAGATCGAGACCATCCTGGCTAACATGGTGAAACCCCATCTCTACTAAAAATACAAAAATTAGCTGGGCGTGGTGGCGTGCACCTGTAGTCCCAGCTACTTGGTAGGCTGAGGTAGGAGAATCGCTTGAACCCAGGAGGCGAAGTTTGCAGTGAGCCGAGATTGCACCACTACACTCCAGCCTGGTGACAGAGCGACACTCTGTCTCAAAAACAAGCAAAAATACTGTTGGTCTTGCAATTAAGCATTATTCAAGGTTGAATGTGAATGATGGCATATAAAAAGTACAGAGAATGTGCTGTGGCATTTCAAAGAAGGTAATGGTCACATTAATGTCTCATTGGGGGTTAAAGAAGTCTTCATGCTGGCCAGGCGCGGTGGCCCACGCCTGTAATCCTAGCACTTTGGGAGGCTGAGTCGGGCAGATCACAAGGTTAGGAGTTCGAAACCAGCTTGGCTAATATGGTGAAACCCCATCTCTACTAAAAATACAAAAATTAGTGGGCGTGGTGGCATGTGCCTGAAGTCCCAGCTACTCGGGAGGCTGAGGCAGAAGAATTGCTTGAATCCCGGAGGCAAAAGGTTGCAGTGAGCCGAGATGGTGCCACTGCACTCCAGCCTGAGCAACAGAGGGAGACTTGGTCTCAAACAAAAGTCTTGAAGCTGAAATTGGCATTTTCAGGGGACGACTTTTTCAGGTGCTTGGACATGGGAGAAGAAAAGAGAAGGTAGGCCGGGTGCGATGGCTCACGCATGTGATCCCATCACTTTGGGAGGCCGAGGTGGGTGGGTGACTTGAGGTCAGGAGTTTGAGACCAGCCTGGCCAAGATGGTCAAACTCCATCTCTACTAAAAATACAAAGAATTAGCTCGGCGTGGTGGCGGGCGCCTGTAGTCGCAGCTACTTGGGATGCTGAGGAAGAAGAATCGCATGAACTCAGGAGGCAGAGGCAGCAGTAAGCCAGGACCACACCACTGCACTCCAGCCTGGCCAACAGAGCAAGACTCTGTCTCAGAAAAAAAAAACCCAAAAAGAAAATAGTAATGCAAAGCCTCAGGGATGGGAAATGGTAGGCCATCAGGAAGCAGTATATAAGGATACTATAGGAGGGAGGCAAGACAGGAGAGCTGATCTGGGGTTAGAGCATAGGAAGCTTGAGATTCTAAATGGAGGACAAGCTGGAGAAGATGTGACATAGAGCTGTGCTTTGATAAGTACAGAAACATTGTATGTGATGAATCAGAACGGATAGAGATTCACTGTAAGAAAACCAGTTATAAGGTCATTATGTCCAGAAAAGAGGCAGTTAGGCCTTGAACTATGGTGAAAATAGGTATAGATACAAGAAACATTTCAGAATTTGAATTCACAGCAGAATAACACAACCAAAATGGATAGTCAAGTATTTATATCATTATATGACTAGTGTAAGTTTGTTTTATGGTCAGTAAGGTCCTTTGAATATCTTGAAAACTCTGCTCTTGTTGTAACTGAGCATTATTTTAAGAGAAAATGTATTCATTTATCTCTAAAGAAATATGAAGTTTCTTTCATTGGACTTGTAATTTACATCCAAGGAAATGATTTCCTTTGAGGCCAGCTAATTTATTCAGAATGTCTGGATTGAAAATGTTTCTTAGTCTGCTTAGTGTAGACAAAATTAGAAACCACTTTAGCCTAATGATTCGGAAGAAATGATTTCTTTAAAATTGTGATCATCTCAGTTTCTTTCATGTGATACAAATGTAAATTGCAAATGAGAACCTAAATGTGTCTGTCAGTTGGCTTTGCTAAGCAGAAATCTTCTAGCTGACTCATCCTATTTACAGAAGAATTATTTCAAAGTAACCTTTGGAAAACCTGGGTAGAAGTGGTTTGGATTAGTGAAGTTGATAAATGTCAGTGTAAGAGGAGTATTCAATTATAGTTTGGATACCTCTGGTGCTTTGGAAGAGTTATAGCATAGTAAAGCCAAGAGATGATGATGATGCCTTAGAGTTGTACTGATACAATACCGAGGAGTAAATTTAACCAAGGAAGTAAAAGACTTGTACCCTGAGAACTACAAAACGTTGCTGAAAGTAATTAAAGACCTATATAAATGGAAAGATGTTCCATGGATTAGAAGACTTAATATTGTTAAGATGTCAATATTAAAAGTGATCTATAAATTATTCATTGCAAGCCGTATCAAAATTTCAATGGCCTTTTTGCAGCAATGGAAAAGCTAATATTCAAATCATCTGTAATTGCAAGGGGCCCTGAATAGCCCTTCATGGATATTCTTGAAAAAAGAAGAACAAAATTGGTGGATTTATACTTCTCAATTTTAAAACTTACCCTTACCTCACATTATATATAAAAACTGACTCAAAACAATCAACCAACAAACTAAATATAAGAGCTAAAACCATAAAGCTATTAGACAAAAACATAGTAATTCTTCATGACCTTGGATTTGGCATTGGATTATTAGATATGACACCAAAAGCACAAGCAACAAAAGAAAAAAAATAGATGAATTGAATTTAATAAAAATTAGAAATTTTGTGCATCCAAGGACATTATCAAGAAAATGAAAAGACCTATAAAATGGGAGAAAATATTTTCAGATCATATCTCTCATAAGGGTCTTCAGAATTCTTACATATCGGCCGGGCGCGGTGGCGCATGCCTATAATCCCAGCACTTTGGGAGGCCGAGGTGGGCGGATCACGAGGTCAGAGATCAAGACCATCCTGGCGAACACGGTGGTATTTTAGAGACTATGGGTGCACCATAGTCTCTAAAAAAAAAGACAACCCAGTTAAAAAATGAGCAGGCCAGGTACGATGGCTTACACCTATAATCCCAGCACTTTGGAAGCCAAGGTGGGCGGACCACTTGAGGTTGGGAGTTCGAGACCAGCCTGAGCAACATGGAGAAACCCCATTTCTACTAAAAATACAAAATTAGCAGGTGTGGTGGCACATGCCAGTAATCTCAGCTACTCGGGAGGCTGAGGCAGGAGAATCGCTTGAACCTGGGAGCTGGAGGTTGTGGTGATCTGAGATAGTGCCACTGCACTCCATCCAGGACAACAAGAGTGAAACTCCATCTCAAAAAAGGAATAAAAGAATGGCTGCTCCATAGGCAGGGCAGTGTCCTGGGCTGCCTGACCGCGTATACTTACGGTATTTCCTGATTATATGCTAAACAAAGGGTTTTCTGGGAAAGGGGTGGGGAATTCCTGGAACTGAGGGTTCCTTCCTTTTTAGATCATATAGGGTAACTTCCTGACATTGCCATGGCATTTGTAAACTGTCATGCATGGGTGGGAGTGTCTTTTAGCATGCTAATTCATTATAATTAGCGATAATGAGCAGTGAGGACCTCCAGTGGTCACTTTCATCACCATCTTGGTTTTGGCAGGTTTTGGCTAGCTTCTTCACAGCATTCTGTTTTTATCAGTGGGGTCTTTGTTACCAGTATCTTGTACTTTCCTCCTATCCTAAGAATGCCCAACCTCCTGTGATGCAGCCCAGCAGGTTTCAGCCTCATTTTACCCAGCCCCTGTTCAAGATGGAGTCAAACAACTCTGACAGCACTACAACTTTTTTATTTTATTTTATTTTGAGATAGAGTCTCCCTGTGTTGCCCAGGCTGGAGTGTAGTAGCGCAATCTTGGCTCACTGCAGCCTCCACCTCTTGGGGTCAAGTGATTCTCCTGCCTCAGCCTCCCGAGTAGCTAGAATTACAGGCACCCGCCACCACACCCACCTAATTTTTTTGTACTTTTAGTAGAGATGGGGTTTTACCATGTTGGCCAGGCTGGTCTTGAACTCCTGACCTCAAGTAGTTCACCCACCTCGGCCTCCTAAAGTGCTGGGATTACAGGCATGAGCCACCGGGCCTGGCCCGCAACACTACAGTTTGTAGGAGGAAGAGGGGAGTAAAACAAAATAAGTTTCCAATTAGATGTTTAAAGGCTCAATTTTAAAGGATTAGATCAGAAAGTTGGACAAATGGGATGACATGAAGGAAAAAATGGGAAATAAAAACAAATTATCATTAACCCAGAGCTGGGCTAGGTGGCATGTGCCTATATAATCCCAGCTACTCAAGAGGCTGAGGTGGGAGGATCACCTGAGCCAAGGAGCTTGAATCCAGCCTGGACAACATAGTGAGATTCCTGTCTCTTAAAAAAAAAAAAGGTGTCGGCCGGGCGCAGTGGCTCACGCCTGTAATCCCAGCACTTTGGGAGGCCAAGGTGGGTGGATCACGAGGTCAGGAGATCGAGACCATCCTGGCTAACACGGTGAAACCCTGTCTCTATAAAAATACAAAAAAATTAGCCAGGCATGGTAGCAGGCACTTGTAGTCCCAGCTACTCGGGAGGCTGAGGCAGGAGAATGGCGTGAACCCGGGAGGCGGAGCTTGCAGTGAGCCACGATCGCGCCACTGCATTCTGGCTTGGGCAACAAAGAGAGACCCTGTCTCAAAACAAAAAAAAAAAGGTGTCAAACTCTTTATTTTTTTTAATTTTTTTTTTGAGACAGAGTCTTGCTCTGTCCCCAGGCTGGAGTGCAGTGGCGCGATCTCGGCTCACTGCAAGCCATTCTCCTGCCTCAGCCTCCGGAGTAGCTGGGACAACAGGCATCTGCCACCATGCCCAGCTAAATTTTTTTGTATTTTTAGTAGAGACGGGGTTTCACCGTATTAGCCAGGATGGTCTCGGGCTCCTGACCTCGTGATCCGCCTGCCTCGGCCTCCCAAAGTGCTGGGATTATAGGCGTGAGCCACCGTGCCCGGCCCAAACTCTTCATAGAAACAAATAACAAATTATCATTAACCTGTTTCAGCCAGGGGCTGGAGTTTAACATCAAGGTGAGTTCTTAAGTATTACATGGAAAACAGTGGCCTATGAATTTTTTTTTTTTGATTAGGTCAGAATTATCATGTTAATCTTTTGAGAAGAATAAAGCAAAATATTAGTAACTAATTTCATTGAAGATCTCAAACATAAGTTAGTAAAATTAAGAAACAATTTGAATTTCATATGTTTTTAGAGGGAAGATTCACTCCTTTGGAAGTTGAAAAAGAAAGCAGATGTACTTAAATATGGGACATTCTTTTGAACTTAGAATTTCAGATTATGTATCTTCAGAGAATCCAGTATATAGGAGAAACTACAATTAGCTAAACTAATTTTAGCTACTTGAGTTCAGTGCAGCAATAAGACAAAAAGTGAATGCAAAATGTATCATGTGCTTATTAGGTCATAGTACAAATCGCTTATAAAATGTACAGGGAATTTTTGTGTACATTGATTTGTTAATGGTGACTGATTTTTTTACTTTGTTTCATTATTTGGTGGCCCTTTTTGTCACTTTAATATGTAATATTCTGTTAGTTTTGTTTTTGAGAAGATGGAATTGCACCATGTCAGACAGAAAAATGCCCATTCTTGTCAGAATAAGGTTATCTCTTTGATTGCAGATGATGAAAGCCATGAACAAGTCCAATGAGCATGTCCTGGCAGGAGGTGCCTGCTTCAATGAAAAGGCAGACTCTCATCTTGTGTGTGTGCAGAATGATGATGGAAACTATCAGACCCAGGCTATCAGTATTCACAATCAGCCCAGAAAAGGTGAGCATTTGAGCTGGTTGAGATTATGATAATGGAAAATTATACTGGACTTGGACAGTTAGATTACTCAGTCCCGTAACATTCACTTTCCAGATAGGTGACCACAAACAAATTAATTAACCTTTCCAACCATATTCTTCAGGATTATATTGACTCCCCAAGTGGCCAGACTCAGAGTTGCAAATGGGATATGTGTTATTGAGGGAACAGTTTTGAAAATATGCCCTTTGGAGAGAGGGATAGCATTAGGAGAAATACCTAATGTAAATGACGAGTTGATGGGTGCAGCAAAACTAACATGGCATGTGTATACTTATGTAACACACCTGCATGTTGTGCACATGTACCCTAGAACTTACAATAATTAAAAAAAAAAAAAAAAAAAAGAAAATATGCCCCTAGGATATTGACAAGGGCCAGCACTGGCATTTGAAGGCAAGACTAGGCCCCATAATGAGAGTATGTTTAGGTAAATTTGAAGCTTGTTGGATGACCATTCCCACAGAATGCTAATTAACTTGACAGGATTCTGAAGGAGGGTTCAGTGCTATTCAGAATGTGGTCTCCACACCCCAGATTCACTAATCAAAATTTGCATTTTAACGAGATCTCTGTGTGATTCAAGTGCACATTCGACTTTGAGAAGCATTGCTCAAGAGGCATTACCCAAAGTGTTTTCTCAGGCTCTATGGTGTTAAAAACTGTTCACATGAAAAAATAAGTCTTGTTTAATACATTTAAGAAACGCTGTGTTAGGCCAGCCATGGTGGCTCATGCCTGTAATCTCAGCACTTTGGGAGGCCAAGGCCAGAGCATCATTTGAGCTAAGGAGTTCAAGACAAGCCTGGACAACATAGCAAGACCCTGTCTCAAAAAAAAAAAAAAAAAAAAAAAAAAAAAGAGCTAGGCATGGTGGCTCACGCCTGTAATCCCAGCACTTTGGGAGGCCGAGGTGGGTGGATCACCTAAGGTCAGGAGTTCGAGACCAGCCTGACCAACGTGGTGAAACCCCATCTCTACTAAACATACAAAAAAGTTAGCAGGGCGTGGTGGCACATACCTGTAATCCCAGCTACTTGGGAGTCTGAGGCAGGAGAATTGCTTGAACCCGGGAGGCGGAGGTTGCAGTGAGCCAAGATCACGCCATTGCACTCTAGCCTAGGCAACAAGAGTGAAACTCCGTCTCAAAAAAAAAAAAAAAAGAACAAACGCTGTGTGTTAAACAAGTTTAAACAGGCTTCTTTACTATGGGACTTTATAGACCCATTAAGAAGCTGATGTGTAATCTAATTTTTCAAAAGGAAGATAGCATCTAGCTATTCCCAAATTTATTTGAACCACAAGTCTTTTTTTCCTCAGAGTTTCTCCAAAACCAGTGTTCCTTCGTATGTTTTGTGAAACACTTGTCTATTAGGCATACAGTAGGTCACTGTCTTCAAGATCTATCTATATATAATATATAGATATGAAATATGATATATCTATATCTATATACAGCGAGCGAGTGAGAGAGAGACAGATAGAGGCAGAGTCTCGCTCTGTCGCCCAGGCTAGACTAGTGCGGTAGTGTGATCTCAGCTCACTGCAACCTCTGCCTCCTGGATTGAAGTGATTCTCCTGCCTCAGCTTCCTGAGTAGCTGGGATTATAGGCATGCACCACCACGCCCAGCTAATTTTTATATTTTTAGTAGAGACAGGGTTTCACCATGTTGGCCAGGCTGGTCTCGAACTCTTGGCCTCAAGTGAATCCACTTGTCTCAGCTTCAGTGCTGGGATTACAGGTGCAAGCCACTGCAGCCAGACAATATATTTTTAAAATCAATTGTTCAGTAAAGGTATAAAAGGAACTTAGCACATGTATATTCAAATGCAGTATCCAAAATAAGGTAGGTGTTGAGGATACAATGCTCCCTATTAGTCATGTTGTATCTAGAATATTCAATTAAGTTTTGTATATCATTAATGAAAATATAGTCATAAAACTAGAGGGTCTCCAGAGGATAATTCAAGACCTGTGAGAAATCTGGAGGTCAAAGGAAGCCTTCTTGAATAAAGTATGAATGTTTAACCTGGAAAGGTAGAGATTAGAAGAGGATGAAAGGTAACCATCTCTATTCTTACGGTGTTTTATTATGTAGAAATAAGGCTGAGCTTCTTCTCTATAGCTACAAAAGGCCAGAACTAGCACCAATGGGTGAAAGTTATAGGGAGCCAGATTTGGGCTCAATTTGAGAGCACAGTGTGTAACCCGGGAGTTATCCAGAGGTACAATGGGTTGCCTTGTATGATTGTTGGCTCCTGTCACTAGGAGTCTCTAACAAAACCTTGATGACCACCTCTTAGAAATATTGTTGGGCCGGCCGGGCGCGGTGGCTCACACCTGTAATCCCAGCACTTTGGGAGGCCGAGGCAGGCGGATCACAAGGTCGGGAGATTGAGACCATCCTGGCTAACACGGTGAAACCCCGTCTCTACTAAAAATACAAAAAATTAGCTGGGCGTGGTGGCAGGCGCCTGTGGTCCCAGCTACTCGGGAGGCTGAGGCAGGAGAATGGCGTGAACCCGGGAGGCGGAGCTTGTAGTGAGCAGAGACCATGCGCCACTGCTCTCCAGACTGGGTGACAGAGCGAGACTCTGTCTCAAAAAAAAAAAAGAAATATTGTTGGGCCAGTGGGTAGGAAATTGGATTAGTCCAGTCCAGTTTAAGTAAGATCTGGAAAAATCAGGAAAGTACAGTGAAGTTTCCATAAAGCTAAACGTAACTGGGTTTTTTTTTTCTTTTATGAAGAGATAGTGGTAAAAAGAGTTTGTCTTTTAAATAGATGCTTTTATTAAAAAATAACTCTACTTGGCCGAGTGCAGTGGCTCACGCCTGTAATCCCAGCACTTTGGGAGGCCGAGGTGGGCGGATCATGAGGTCAGATCAAGACCATTCTGGCTAACACGGTCAAACCCCGTCTCTACTAAAAATACAAAAAAATTAGCCGGGCGTGGTGGCGGGCACCTGTAGTCCCAGCTACTCAGGAGGCTGAAGCAGGAGAATGGTGTGAACCTGGGAGGTGGAGCTTGCAGTGAGCAGAGATAGCACCACTGCACTTCAGCCTGGGTGACAGAGCGAGACTCCATCTCAAAAAAAAAAAAAAAATTACTTAGCAGATAAAATAGTTGGCAACCATATTTCTATCTTCAGAATATATTTGATCTAAAAAAATCTGAAGATCAATGGATTAGATTGGGAGTGGCAAACTTTTTTTGCGAAGGGCCAAATGATAAATATTTTAGACTTTGCAAGCTGTGGTTTTTGTCAACAACTATTTGGCTCTAGTATTATAGTGCAAAAACTGCCATAGACAATAAGTAAATGAATGGACATGGCTGTGTTTCAATAAAATTTTATTTACAAAAGCAGGCTAGAGGCCAAGCAGGCTATAGCTTGCCAACCCCCTGACCTCAACCATTAAGATTCCTTTTCTTGTAAGATACTTGGATTCTTAATTAGAGGAAGAACAAAACAAAATGGGGGAGTGGAGTGTATCTTAAAACCTAGTTCCCAGCATTGGAATTGTTGGTTACATGTTTATTGTGGAATATAGATTTGATTTTTTTAAATTTCCTGTATGATGATGGTTGGAATTCTCAACTTTTAAATATTTTGTTATTGTTCTCAATCCCTCCTCCAGCTTAGGGTCTGTCTTACTAAACTATTTCTATTGCTGTTTTAGTGACTGGTGCCAGTTTCTTTGTGTTCAGTGGCGCTCTGAAATCCTCTTCTGGATACCTTGCCAAGTCCAGTATTGTGGAAGGTAAAGAATGAATTGTTCAGTCCTCATAATAAGGACTGAACTTATGTACATAAAGGGAATCCTTTACACTTCTGCTGTAGATGTCTGACTCCTACTGTTTTTTCAGTAGAATCTCTTCAGCAAATTAAAACTGCCATGAGAGTGCTTAGTTCTCTGAAGAAAGGAATAAGTGGTAGGGATACCATGTGACAATGACATTAAAACTAGGAGATGCCCTTTCAGAGCTCTGGGATAAGGTACCTGAGGGCATGTAGTCTGAGTTCAAATATATCATTGGGTGGAAATATTAATATCTAAATGTGTAGATGAGAGTCAGTCTGTCCTGTCCACAAGAATGCTGTGGTCATCATTTGGAGTACAAAATGGGATGTGCTTGCTGCTAGTGTGCTATAATTAGACATGACACATATGTTGGCAAAAGTTAAACTAAAGGCTAATTGGCACACCGTTTATTTTGTTGGTTATTCATTGTGTTGTGATTTTGTTACTCTTATTTCATAACAGATGGCTTAAAACAACCATTTTATCATGCTTGCTTATCCTCTAGATCAGGAATCTTGACAGGGCAATGCAGGGATGGCTTAACCCTGCTTCATGATGTTTAGAGTCTTAGTTGGGATGACTTGAAGTTATCTGATGACTGGGAGCTAGAATTATATGAAGGTTTGTTCACACACACGTCTGAGGCCTGGCCTGGGATGATTTAAAGACTAGGAGTGGTGACTGGGGTACTTACATGGGGACTCCTTAACATGGCTTGGTAGCATTGGGATAGCTGGACTTTTTACGTGGTGGTTCAGGACTCCAAACATGAATGTTCTAGCAAGAAGGTGGAAGCTGCATTGCCTTTTGTGACCCATCCTTTGAAGTTATATTGTGTCATTTCCACCATACTCTGGTGTTGGAAAAAGGGAGGGGAATTAGACTTCACTTCTACATGGGAGAATGGGAAGATAGCATCGTAGAAAAATGAGATGGGAGATATGGCCGTTTATGGAAAATGTAGTCTGCCTCACATGATGACAGGTTTTCATTTTTATGGTAGCTCACTCCAAAGCTCTGTGTAAAAACAGTCCTTTCTTAGGCCGGGTGCGGTGGCTCATGCCTGTAATCTCAGCACTTTGGGAGGCCGAGTGGGGGGCAGACCACTTGAGGTCAGGAGTTGGAGACCAGCCTGGCCGACATGGTGAAACCCCATCTCAACTAAAAATACAAAAAACAGCCGAGCGTGGTGGCACATGCCTGTAATCCCAGCTACTTGGGAGGCTGAGGCAGGAGAATCACTTGAACCTGGGAAGCAGAGGTTGCAGTGAGCCGAGATTGTGCCATTGTACTCCAGCCTGGGTGACAGAGTGAGACTCTATCTTTAAAAAAAAAAAAAAAATAGGTCCTTTCTTAGGGCTGGATTCCAGTGTGTTGATTGAAATACATAGATAATCTTACATATATTTATAGATACTGGCTTTGGTCTTCTTTTGGTAAATTTAATAAAACAGTGAATGAAAGAGTGCACTAATATTTTACAACTAAAATTTACAACTCTTGACTACAAAACAGAAACATGCCGTTAATAAATTGTTATGAAATCTAAGTTTTTGTTTTTTTTTTTTTAAGATGGAGTCTTGTAGCCCAGGCTGGAGTACAGTGGCACAATCTTGGCTCACTGCAACTTCTACCTCAAGTGATTCTCCTGCCTCAGTCTCCTGAATAGCTAAAATTACAGTTGTGCGTCAACACGCCCAGCTAATTTTTTTGTATTTTTAGTAGAGACGGAGTTCCACCATATTGGTCAGGCTGGTCTTGAACTCCTGACCTCAAATGATCCACCAGGCTCAGCCTCCCGAAGTGCTGGGATTATAGGTGTGAACCACCACACCCAGCTTAAAATCTAGGAGTTAAACGGTCATTTGGTCTAAAGCAACTAGTTAAAGCCTATATGATCAAGTGTTGACTATAGTTGAAATTGTGACTTCACAAGGTGATTTTAAAACACCCCTTAAATGTTGTTAAATTATAAAATGAGCTGGGCATGGTGGCATATGCCATAGTACCAGCTACTTGGGAGGCTGAGGTGGGAGGACCCTGTGAGGCCAGGAGCTTGAGGCTGCAGTGCATTGTGATCGTCCCTGTGAATAGCCACTGCACTCCAACCTGAGCAGTCATCTCTTACAAAACAAAAGGATAAATTGACCAGACACAGATCCTTACCAATTCAAAGCAGTGTGTTTAAAAATTATGTGTTTATGTGTCTGGGTTGGGAATTTCTTGGGTCTTGCATTTCATTTGTGTGTTTCAGTGGAGTGATTGGCTGACCATGAAATTTTTATTGAGACTCTTTAGAAATTATTTCATTATGTGTCAATGAAGCAGAGTAATTGCTCAGCATGTGACAACTTTTACTGTCAATTTCAGTGTTTGCCTTCAACTCAGGTAGGTAGCAGCTGAAAAAGTTACCATCTGTTGGTTATCTGGTAGCTCATATGAAACTCTGTGGTAGGTTTGCCTTATTTGCTAGTCAATAAATGGATTTATCTCCAAGCCCACCACTGTAATTTATTCAGTGATTTATTTAGCAAACATTTATTGGGCATTCACTCTATGCCAGGCAGTCATAGTAAGGTGAGAGAGATGGAGATGCATACAAATAAATATGATCAGAGGATGATAAATGCAGGAGTGAAAGTAGGAACAAAATGTTCAGTGTGTCCAGAAGAAGAATGTGACTGTGTTTAAGTTTTCCCCTTAAGTAGTCTCAGGAGAAATTCTTAGTTGTGTCTGAAGTGAAATCAACAAGCAAGTGTCTTAATCTTGGCATTGCTTCTCGCAACACTTTCAGTAAGAGGTTCAGCTCAAAGTGCAAAACCTCTGTATCAGTCAGCTTCGGAAAGCAGAGCTAAGGTTTACATTTAACTCGGAGGGATTTGCTAGATGCCAGGTGATGTGTTTCATTTGCCTCTCCTTTGGCTTTGTACTGATTCTTAGATGGTGTTATGGTCCAGATTACTGCAGAGAACATGGATTCCTTGAGGCAGGCACTGCGAGAGATGAAGGACTTCACCATCACCTGTGGGAAGGCGGACGTGGAGGAACCCCAGGAGCACATCCACATCCAGTGGGTGGATGATGACAAGAACGTTAGCAAGGGGTAAATGCAGCACATGTCCCCCCTTGTGGCTTTTAGTTATAGGTTAGGCTCTGGGTTTTGTCTGCTGTCTACATTGGTGTTTTATAGTTTTACTGAAAGCCCTGCCTAAAAGAAAGACTGCTTTGTATGCTTAATGTAGAATTTTAAATTTCTGGTTTTGTAAGTTAGTTTCTGAAGGAGTTTCTGTATGTATTTTTGAGGGAAGTATAAGTAGAGGCGTTGATGAAACAAAAAAGTCCCTCTGTAGTTATTGAGATAACAGTAATACCTGAGCCTTTTAAGATTTACAACACATTTTTGCCAACATTGTTTTGTTTGATATAATAACAGGTGTTAACATTTCCATTCTATAAATAAGTAAACAAGTACCAAAAGGCTAAGTGACTTTTCAGGTCTACAAAGCTAGGAAGTGATAAGTCTAGCTCTTAAAACCACCTTCTTGGGCTTCAAACTCTATATTCTTTCTCAGTGTTCGGCAACTCTGTTCTAATGGTTCAAGCCAAAACCTTGGAGACATCTTTGACACTTTTCTTTCCCCCTCACCCCTTTCTTTCTCTCATACCCAGACATTCAGGGACAAGCTGGAAAACATTGCATTTATACATTACAAACTGAACTTTGTATCCTTTCTCAAAGGATTCTACACAACAAAGGGTGCTCTTTTTTTTTGTTTTTAACTTTGCTATTTGATGAATTAGAAATTAAACTTAAATTCAAGTAATTTTGACTAAATGAAGTGAATGCCTGATATTGAAGTTTAAGTTAGATTCGACTTTTAATACACAGAGATTTGGCCGCGTGTGGTGGCTCACGTTTGTAATCCCAGCACTTTGGGAGGCTGAGGCAGGTGGATCACCTGAGGTTGGGAGTTCAAGACCAGCCTGACCAACATGGAAAAACCCCATCTCTATTAAAAAATGCAAAATTAGCTGGGCATGGTGGTATATGCCTGTAATCCCAGCTACTCAGGAGGCTGAGGCAGGAGACTCACTTGAATCGGGAGGCGGAGGTTTCGGTGAGCCGAGATCATGCCACTGCATTCCGGCCTGGGCAACAAGAGCGAAACTCTGTCTCAAGAAAAAAAAAAATAGAGATTCAAGAACATAAACAGGTTTGAAAATTGTTAGGGAAAGTTTAGAATCTTTGTGCCAATTATTTTGAATCCTAATCAGAATGGATGTGTATCTCCATGTATTTATACTTGTTGTATTTCAGGGAGGAAATTACTATCAGAAGTGGCCTTTTTGTTTAGGAATCTAGGAGTGATAATTTAGCACTAAAGGGAATGTGTTATGACAGATACATAGATACTTGTTTACACCAGCACTGTCATAATTAGCAAGCAACTTGGTCAAATAATTCCTTTTTTTTTTTTTTGGAGACAGAGTCTTGCTCTGTAACCCAGGCTGGAGTACAGTGGTGCAATCACAGCTCACTGCAACCTCCGCCTCCCAGGTTCAAGGTGATTCTCATGCCTCAGCCTGCCCAGTAGCTGGGATTACAGGCGTGTACCACTATTGCCCAGCTAATTTTTTGTGTTTTTAGTAGAGGTGGGGTTTTGCTATGTTGCTGATGCTGGTCTCGAACTCCTGAGCTCAGACAGTCCACCCACCTCGGCCTCCCAAAGTGCTGGGATTACAGGTGTGAGCCACCATGCCCAACAAATGATTCTTAATAAATATTTATTAGACTCCTAAGTTCCAAGCAGTGGGTCAGTAATGGGAATATAAGCACATAGAGGTGAATATATCATATTCCCTCCCCTTCAGAAGTTCATTTGTAAGTCAGGTATGCAGACATGAAGAATATATCATGACGAGTATGATTACAGAGTCAGGAGCAGAGTGAAAACAAGATTGAGTAGGTGACCATGCATTCACTGAAAGAAGGAATACTGGAAGAAGAGCAGGTTTGATTAATCAATTTCTTTACATTAAAGAGAACTAGCTCCTGGAAAAATGATTCCTTTTTTGCATGTGTGTTCTTTGAATTATTTCAGTGCATAGATTCTTTCCCAAGAGCTCAGTTCATGTATATTTTTATACAGTGGCTTCTTCTTGCTATGATGTGCTGCACAGGTGTGTTCAGCAGGGTACCCAGTGTAATTAGCAGGAAGACTTCTGCAGGAAAACGTGATAGGAAAAATGGCTTTTCTGACCTCAAGAGCTGCTTCTATCTTTCCTTTGCCTCTATTTTAGTGTCGTAAGTCCTATAGATGGGAAGTCCATGGAGACTATAACAAATGTGAAGATATTCCATGGATCAGAATATAAAGCTAATGGAAAAGTCATCAGATGGACAGAGGTAAGGAAATGAAACTTGGCATACTTGACCCACTTTGGGCACAACTTTTTGCTAGGCCAAGAGCCACATTCTGGGTTGACTCTGTAGGATAAGAAAAAAAAAATCTCTGAGAAAAATTTTTCTCGTTTATACTCCAATTCCTATCTGAAATCACCAGGAAGAAATGCTGCCAGTTGCATCCTGCACCCGTCTGATGTATCTTCCTTCCTGTGAACTAACTTTTAGATATTTCTTTGCATTGGAACTCAAGAAGAGTAGATCTCTGAGTGGTACATTCCATCTTTGCTGTATTCTTCAGAAAGCTGGGTCAGTTATTCTGTACTTATAAACTATCTTAGATAACACGACGGTCTTTAAAAAATAGACTTACTTCACTAACAAGAAAACTAGACCAGGCACAGTGGCTCACACCTGTAATCCCAGCATTTTGGGAGGCTGAGGTGGGCAGATCACTTGAGGTCAGGAATTCAAGACCAGCCTGGGTAACATGATGAAACCCCATACCCACTAAAAATATAAAAATTAGCCGAGGTGTGGTGGTGCACGCCTATAGTCCCAGCTGCTTGAGAGGCTGAGGCATGGGAATCACTTGAACCCAGGAGGCAGAGATTACAGTGAGCCGAGATCATGCCACTGCACTCCATCCAGCCTGGGTAACAGAGCAAGACTCCGTCTCAAAAAAAAAAACTAGGCTGGGCGCGGTGGCTCACGCCTGTAATCCCAACACTTTGGGAGGCCAAGGTGAGCAGATCACCTGAGGTCTGGAGTTTGAGACCAGCCCGACCAACGTGGATAAACCCCATCTCTACTAAAAATACAAAATTAGCTGGGCGTGGTGGCGCATGCCTGTAATCCCAGCTACTCAGGAGGCTGAGGTGGGAGAATTGCTTGAACCTGGGAGGTGGAGGTTGTGGTGAGCCGAGATTGTGCCATTGCACTCCAGCCTGGGCAACAAGAGTAAAACTCCGTCTCCAAAAACAAACAAACAAAACTAAAGCTCAGAGACTAATTAACTTGCTCAAGATTACAAGGCAAATAAATAATGATAAAATCCTGATTAAAACCCAGATCTGGCCAACTCCTAAGCTCTTTCCCACTGTATTAATTTGCTCCTTAACTTGAAAGCTGTATTAGAGGCTCACCTGGGAATGAGAGGAGCAGGGCAGTGACCCTTTTTTGTATGTACATATCATATAGATCAGAAAGTTTATTCTCTTTATCCCCAAGAGGTCTGAGAAAAAATAAAATATGAAAAAAATTTTAAAAGTTCTCATGAGTAAACAGGTAGATCTTAGATCCCTTTATTACTTTTGTACCTCATGTATGCTCATTTGTAAAGGATTAAATTATAAGATCTCTAGGATTCTTTTGAGCTTTGAAACTCTTATGTTTTTTTAAAAAAATTCTGTGACTTCTAGCTTTTCCATTTCACATGAAACAGAGACCCAGGGTTGTTAAATCTCTTACTCAAGTTCATATGGCTGGTCCCTGATAGCAGAGATGAGACCTGGTTCTCCAGTTCTGAGCAGTTGTCCTAAGGGACTCATCCTGCATAACAGGCTCCATGATTTCATATGCAGCCAAGGGATTTTAGTTGCTTGCTATGTAATGATTCATCCCTTTGACACATTTTGAGCAGTGCAGAGTCTAGAACGTGTAAAACACTTTATGGCTTATAAAGCAGTTTGACCTCTGTTCCCTCCTTTTTGCTCCCCAGTAGCAGTGAGGTAGGCAAGCTGCCCATCCTAAGATACAAATGAGAAAACAGGCTCAGACAGGTCATGTGACTGTAACTTTGGGACTGATGTTGGTTAACGGCAGAGCAGGGGCCAGCACTCAGGTCTCCTGACTCCCACTCTGTCATTTCATGCCACCACTCTCCAGTGCATCCAGGTACGGGGCTTCGGAGCTGCCTCCTTTGTAGTCCTCTCAGCGTAAGTTCCTTATGGAGCAGTAAGCTAGGGGTTGCTATATAGAAACATCGTGTATTTGCATTTCTGTATCTTTTATATTTTGCCTTTTTTTTTTTTTTTTTTTTTTTTTTTTTTTTTTTTGAGATAGAGTCTCGCTCTGTTGCCCAGGCGGCAGTGCAGTGACGCAATCTCTGCTCACTGCAAGCTCCGCCTCCCGGGTTCACACCATTCTCCTGCCTCAGTCTCCCGAGTAGCTGGGACTACAGGCGCCCACCACCATGCCCGGCTAATTTTTTTTTTTTTTTGTATTTTTAGTAGAGATGGGGTTTCACCATGTTAGCCAGGATGGTCTCGATCTCCTGACCTCATGATCTGCCCGCCTTGGCCTCTCAAAGTGCCTTTTTTTTTTTTTTTTTTGAGACTGAGTCTCGCTCTGGTCGCCAAGGCTGGATTGCAATGGTGCGATCTCGGCTGATTGCAACCTCTGCCTCCCGGGTTCAGGCGATTCTCCTGCCTCAGCTTTCTGAGTAGCTGGGACTACAGGCACGTGCCACCACGCCTGGCTAACTTTTGTATTTTTAGTAGACAGGGTTTCACCATGTTGGCCAGGCTGGCCTCAAACTCTTGACCTTGTGATCTGCCCGCCTCGGCCTCCCAAAGTACTGGGATTACAGGTGTGAGCCACCACACCCAGCCTTATATTTTGCCTTTATATAGTTTTATCTTCACAATAACCAGAGAAGTCAGGTGCTTTCCACTTTACAGAGGCAAATTAATTTTTTTTTTTTTTTTGAGATGGAGTCTTGCTCTGTCGCCTAGGCTGGAGTGCAGTGGCACAATCTCGGCTCACTGCAAGCTCTGCCTCCTGGATTCACGCCATTCTCCTGCCTCAGCCTCCCAAGTAGCTGGGACTACAGGCGCCTGCCACCACGCCCGGCTAATTTTTTGTATTTTTAGTAGAGATGGGGTTTCACCATGTTAGCCAGGATGGTCTCGATCTCCTGACCTCGTGATCTGCCTGCCTTGGCCTCCCAAAGTGCTGGGATTACAGGCGTGAGACACCACGCCACCGTGCCTGGCCTTTTTTTTTTTTTTTTTTTTTTTTTGAGACGGAGTCTCACTGTCACCCAGGCTGGAGTGCAGTGGTGTGATCTTGGCTCACTGCAAGCTCCACCTCCCAGGTTCACGCCATTCTCCTGCCTCAGCCTCCCGAGCAGCTGGGACCATAGGCGCCTGCCACCATGCCCAGCTACTTTTTTGTGTGGTTTTTTTTTTTTTTTTTGTATTTTTAGTAGAGACGGGGTTTCACTGTGTTAGCCAGGATGATCTTGATCTGACCTTGTGATCTACCCGCCTTGGCCTCCCAAAGTACTGGGATTACAGGCGTGAGCCACCGCGCCCGGCTGAGGCTAATTATTAAGTCTTCAGCCTGGCCAGCATGGTGAAACCCCGTCTCTACTAAAAATACAAAAATTAGTCTGGCTTGGTGGCAGGCTCCTGTAATCCTAGCTACTTGGGAAGCTGAGGCAGGAGAATCGCTTGAACCTGGGAGGCGGAGGTTGCAGTGAGCCGAGATTGTGCCATTGCACTCTAGCCTGGGCAGTAGAGTGAGACTCCATCTCAAAAAAAAGAAAAAAAAAAGTCCTTTGGGCCGGGTGCAGTGGCTCACACCTGTAATCCTAGCACTTTGGGAGGCTGAGGCAGGAGGATCACCTGAGGTCAGGAGTTCGAGGCCAACCTGGCCAACATGGTGAAACCCTGTCTCTACTAAAAATATAAAAATTAGCGAGGTGTGGTGGTGCACACTTGTAGTCCCAGTTACTTGGGAGGCTAAGGCAAGAGAATTGCTGGAACCCTGGAGGTGGAGGTTGTAGTGAGCTGAGATCGTGCCACCGCACTCCAGCCTGGGCAGTGGGCAACAGAGTTGAGACTCCATCTCAAAAAAAAATAAAGTCCTTTGGGCCAGGTGCAGTGGTTCATGCCTGTAATTCCAGCTCTTTGGGAGGCCAAGGCGGACAGATCACCCGAGGTCAGGAGTTCAAGACCAGCCTGGCCAACATGGTGAAACCCCATCTCTACTAAAAATACAAAAATTAGCCAGGCATGGCGGCACATGCCTGTAATCCCAGCTACTCAGGAGGCTGAAGCAGGAGAATCACTTGAACCTAAGAGGCAAAGGTTGCAGTGGGCAGAGGTCATGCCACTGCACTCCAGCCTGGTGACAGAGCGAGACTTTGTTTCAAAAAAAAAAAAAAAAAAAAAAGAACTTTAACTTCCTTTAGTCCTCTAAGGGACTTGCTCATGACCCTTCCTCTATGGTGCTAGGACTTGGGTCATCAGTTCCAAGTGTGTTCCACTTCTGTCTGTGCACAGTGCTGACACAGCGCCCGCCTCTATCGTGGCAGGGCTGTGTGGTGGAAAAAGCTCTGCAATAAAAGGCTCAGATGCCAGGCTCAGCCTGGCTCTTCCTCTGTCTTTTAAGTTCTTCTGTGCCCTTGAGCCAGTCAATTCCCTTCCAAGACTAATTGTAAAATAAAGCAGCTGGGTCACGTCAGCTATAAGGGCCATTCTCTTAGACTTAAGATCATTTTCTAGGTAAATTGTCCACATATAGGGATTACCTTTTAGTGGCATACAATGCAAAATGGAGGCCTTTTCTAGTTCTGAGAAGAATGTGCCATTGCAACCATGGAGGCTTGCAGGGAGTTAGGCAGGCTGCTGCTGCCGTTTTGTGGATGCAGAGACGGAGAGACGGATTTTTTTTTTAGGTGGAAGACATAAATGTCCGACTTTTCCTGGCCCAGGGACTTTATGGTGTCCTGTTCCTGTCATGTCTTCTGCACATCTTGAAGAATCAGGGTGCTCATATACAGTAAGCTAATCTACTTCTCCCAAAATCTAGGCACAAGTTTAAAAGTCTCTTTTGTTTGGGGAGCAGGTGTTTTTCCTAGAAAACGATGACCAGCACAATTGCCTCAGTGATCCTGCAGATCACAGTAGATTGACTGAGCATGTTGCCAAAGCTTTTTGCCTTGCTCTCTGTCCTCACCTGAAGCTTCTGAAGGAAGATGGAATGACCAAACTGGGACTACGTGTGACACTTGACTCAGATCAGGTATGACATGTCTTCCACAGCTTTTAAAGCTGGTCTTGGGCAGCATCTGTATTTCTGACATGTGAGTTTTTCTGCATCACCCCAGAGAGCTTAATTCTCCGACCTTGTGGCCTGACCAGATATAGTGTTCTGGCCCTCTCTTTAATAGTACTATACCCACATGTGATGCTTGGTCAGATTCTCTCAGAACCCTTTGAACTGTGGCTTCTTCACCTGCATGCCTTCCAAGGAGCTGGTTTCCTTCTTAGTGTGGGGTAAAGAGGGGAGCATGTGGTAGGACCTGCCAGGTCCTGCCTTGATGCTTACAAATCGCCAGACCTCTCTGTTCCCTCAACACTTTAGCTTCGAGTCACTTAGAACTTGGGTGTAGACTCAGCTTGATCCCCCTTCCCCACTGAGTATTAATTCTGCCCAGCAAGCTGCTTCTGGCCTGAGTGCTTATGAGGAGAAACTGGTTCCTGAGCACAGGGTTGTGCCATTATCAGGGAATGATGAAAGGTTCCGTGTCTGGCCCCAGTTCCTGACTAGTCATCAAGAAATATTTATTTTCTGCTTAACAGTTTGCCCAATGCTATACTAATGAAGTATTCTGGTCCTATCTCACGTAAAACAAAGAACAAGCATTTTTCTGCTAAATATGTGAGCCTCTTGAGGGCAGGGCCCTGATACATTCATCTTTGGATCCCTGTGTTTGTAGTTGCTCAGAAGATGGTGCATGGATGAACAGATGAATGCAAGAACAAATACTCAGTTCCTACCATGTTAGGGAGCTGTACATTGTGTATTTCCCATTTTAATTTTCACAACCAAAGATTAAGGTATTATTTCTGATACTCCATAACTTTTTACACACCTCTCCCCTTCCCCAGAAAACTAAGACCATAACAGGTTAAGTGGCTTACCCAGTGCCTCATGGTTGTCAAGTGGTCAGGAGGAGTAAACAACAGGATAAGTGACAATCCAGAAAAGAGGATAAATTTGTATTCACTGCCATATGTCTAGCCTATGGCCAAAAAGGACATCTCCTTTCCTGCTCAGCCTCCTTGCCCTCAGCCCTGGAGAGGCCTTCTCTGTTCAGTAACCTCTCCTCCTTTTCTCTCTCTGGTATAGGTTGGCTATCAAGCAGGGAGCAATGGCCAGCCCCTTCCCTCGCAGTACATGAATGATCTGGACAGCGCCTTGGTGCCGGTGATCCATGGAGGGGCCTGCCAGCTTAGTGAGGGCCCTGTTGTCATGGAACTCATCTTTTATATTCTGGAAAACATCGCATAAACAGAGAAGACTTCATTTTTTTTCTGTTCAGACTTGTTGCAACAGCAGTCATACCCAAATCATTTGCACTTTAAAACTGGAAGATTAAGCTTTTGTTAACACTATTAATGGGGTGGGGAATAGGGTGGGAGTGGGGGTTTGGGAGACGGGTGGGAAAGGGTGGTTGGGGGGACAGATGTTCCATAATTCTAAGTCTTCTATGCATTGTCCACCAAGAAGATCTGGGCAGCTTCTGTTCCTGCACAACAGTTATGCTATCCTCGCAGCTAATCCCATTCTGTTACTGTTTAGACAAGAATTCCGCTCCTCTCTCAAGATTTACGTATGGTCATGTGCTCAGAAATGCTCAAATGGGTACAACCATCACCAAGGGTGGGATGGGAGGGCAGAGGGAAATAAAATATGAAGCATCAGTTCTTGCACTCTTTGTACAGAATTGGTATAAAAAGGATAATTCCACACTGATCTTGTCCCAGTTATATCACAGCTGTTTATCAAGTAGAAGTCACACTTAGATTTTTGTTTTTACCAGATTATTCACTGAAGTGAATCGAAGACTCAAGGGCTTAATCTACTCTTCTAGTTTCGGAAAGGCAACTCAGTGTAAATGTCATATGGAGAGCAGAGCTGAGTTCAGGATTGCTGGAGATCTGCCCGTGTGGATGGCAGGTATTCAACTGGGTATTTCTGTGAATGCTGATGGAATACACCCAGGACATTTTTAGTTATAAATACTGGAGGAATTTAAAAATGCATTTTATTGAGAAATAATTTAAACTTCTAGGAAGTTGCAAGTACAAAAAAACCCATGCACACTTTACCCAGATTCCCCTCTTGTTCACTTATTAACATTTTGCCCCATTTGATTTGTTAGGGTTTCTCTCTCCCTTTCTCCTTCTCCATAAAAAATTGAGGCATTTGAAACTGGCCGGGCACGGTGGCTCAAGCCTGTAATCTCAGCACTTTGGGAGGCCGAGGCGGGCGGATCACAAGGTCAGGAGATCGAGACCATCTGGCTAACATGGTGAAACCCCGTCAATACTAAAAAAATACAAAAAAAAAATTAGCCGGGCATGGTGGCGGGCGCCTGTAGTCCCAGCTATGCGGGAGGCTGAGGCAGGAGAATGGCGCGAACCCGGGAGGCGGAGCTTGCAGTGAGCCGAGATCGCGCCACTGCACTCCAGCCTGGGCGACAGAGCAAGACTCCGTCTCAAAAAAAAAAAAAAAAAAATTGAGGCATTTGAGAGTAAATTGCATACATCATAGGCCTTTACTCCTAAATGCTTCTTTCCTAAAAATAAGGATATTCTCTTACACAACGGTAGGACAGTTCTCTACTTCAGTCAGACACTGATTTGATACGTTAACCTGGCATCTGCCCAATGATGTTCTTTGTAGCATTTTTTCCCTCCAGTAAACCTTCCAGTATAGAATCAGACATGGCTATGGCTGTCATGACTCGTCTTGATCTTTTATGTCATTGATATTTTTTTTTTTTTTTTGAGACGGAGTCTTGCTCTGTCACCCAGGCTGGAGTGCAGTGGCGCAATCTTGGCTCACTGCAATCTCCGCCTCCCGGGTTGAAGCAATTCTCCTACCTCAGCCTCCGGAGTAGCTGGGACTACAGACGCCCGCCACACCCCCAGATAATCTTTTTGTATTTTTAGTAGAGACAGGGTTTCATCATGTTGGCCAGGCCTGACCTCAAGTGATCCGCCATCCTCTGCCTCCCAACTCCTGACCTCAAGTGATCCGCCATCCTCTGCCTCCCAAACTGCTAGGATTATAGGCATGAGCCACCGCACTCAGTCTCATTGATATTTTTGGTGAATGTAGCCCCCCCCAACCCTGTTTTTTTTTTTTAACAGAAAACAACTCAGTTTGATATTTCCTCATATTTAGAAGCAGTTTATGTGTTTTTGCCCGTAATGACTTGATAGCCATCTGCCCCTTCATTGACTGGTAAATCTTGATCACTTGGTCAAGGTGTTGTCCAACTTCTCTGTATATCCGCCTACCTGGAGCTTATAACCAGTATATGTAGACTTTCAGACCATGCAAATATCTTGCCTATGAAAGTGTCCTGTTAAATTAGCATGCATTGATGTTTCTTACCTGCACTGATCTTTTACTATGATGTTTGCAAAACGATTTTCCAATTCTAGCGCATTCTCCAGCTTTACAGGTTGCATTTGGTAATCTACTATAAGCAGAAGCCCTTCCTTCCCAATTTATTCATTTAATTTTCATTATACACTCATGGCCTGTTTTTTTTGTTTTGTTTTGAAACAGTGTCTCACTCTGTCACCCATGCTGGAGTGCAGTGGCACAATCTTAGCTCACTGCAGCCTCAAACTTCTGGGCTCAAGCAATCCACTCACCTTGGCCTCCCAAAGTGCTGGGATTACAGGTATGAGCCACCAAGCCTGGCCTTTTTCAGTGGTTCCAGTTCATTATTTTGGTGCACAAATGATCTCAGCTTTAGCTAGACAAGAGACTCTTCAAGCTGGCTCCTACATCCTGGTGACATGCTATTTTTTTTTTTTTTTTTGAGTACTTCTTTTTTATTTCTATCCTAACAAGATGCTTCAGGCTTATCTTGTGCTTATCCTGCCCTAGCCCTGGAATCAGCCATTTCTGCAAGGAGCCCTGGCTTCTTTTAATGGGAGTGGTATTAGAAACCAAAATCTGGTTTATCCATGATATGTGTGATGCACTCTGACCTTTTTCTGTTTCATTAAAAATTTATTTTGATCTTAGACCAAATGGATTCCACAATGCACATTTTGAAAATACTGCTTTAGGGCAATGTACTCCATTGTCACTGGCGTCTTCTAAAAGCCAAGGCTAAACTAGTTTTTCTGCAGTATTAGTACAGCTCCAAGAATTCCCTGGAAACTAGTGCAGGCTTCTGGGACAGCGACAGGCTGCTCCCCAGTGGCTAGTGCTGGGTTTAGCACGAGGCAACAGCAGGCTGTGGAGCGGTTTGCGGCGGCAGCTGTTTTCCAGAGGCCTAAAGGCCTGGCCTGGGAAATGTCTGGGTAGGTTCATCCTGCTCTCTGAGGTGGGAGCTTATAGTCGACATCTGCCTCTCCAAAGGTTTTACCGGTGGTGGCTGCACAGAACTCTTACTGTGACCTTTCCCACAGGCTCAGAGGTACTCAGAGCTTCTAAGGGGGAAGCTTGGCCCACAGAGCAGCAGCTTCTCAGGACTGAGCCCTGGGAACCACTACCTCCAAACCTGACAAGAATAGGAAGCACTTGTTAACAGGGGCAGGTTATTTTTGGTCTAATAGCCAGCTTTGTCTGAACATACCTCAAAAGTTTGGAACTTCTACAGGGACTGGTCCTGTTTTCCTGTGGTTTATCTTCCTGCTTGCCATTGTACTTATTTATTCTGGTTCAGTGCAAGCTTTTAAATTCTCCCACTAAGGACAAACTCTGGCCCTCAGATCCTTTCTCAGCTGCATCAAATGTCCTCTGTGTTTAGTAAAATCATTTGTGGAATTGGGCATAAAATAGCCAATGCTAGTTAATTGTTTTCCTTGTTTATCCTTGCTTTTATACAGTGTATATTGTAAGAATTATATATAGCAAGGGGCTGAACCACCACATTTCGAAATAGGCAAATTTTCTGGATTGTAAACTTAAAAGATTGAGATACAGTGATCCTTCTATACTGAAGAGGAATAGAATTGCCATTCTGGTAATTTATTAAATTTTTAAAAATTATTAAATGCTTACCAAATGCTAGGCAATGTATTTTTATCAACATCTTCTGAGGAACTACTGGACTCTAGGGCTACAGATTTGAAATTATGCTTCTGTAAATTCCCACGTCTTGTCTTCCCCCAGCCACAGTGGTTCCTCAACACTGGTGGGCCCAAGATTTTCAGTTAAATTTACCTCTAGATAACTGGTCACCTGGGAAATAATTTATGCATTTAACACATTTCAAACAACAATCAACCTGCTGAACATAATTTCTGGAATTAGCAAGTTTGTAATGATGTTTCTTTTTTTTTCCTTGAGATGGAGTTTTGCTCTTGTTGCCCAGGCTGGAGTGCAATGGCACTATCTCGGCTCACTGCAACCACCGCCTCCCGGGTTCAAGTGATTCTCCTGCCTCAGCCTGCACAATATCTGGGATTACAGTCATGCACCACCACGCCCAGCTGATTTTGTATTTTTAGTAGAGATGGGGTTTCACATTGGTCAAGTTGGTCTCGAACTCCTGACCTCAGGTGATCCGCCCACCTTGGCCTCCCAAAGTGCTGGGATTACAGGCATGAGCCACCGTGCCTGGCCGGTTTCTATTTTTATAATGCAAAAATAATAATAATGGCAATGGGAATTCAGGGATTGTATGTAGTCAGAAGGGCTAAGGAGTGGGGAGAAATGATGCCATTTTAGAGCCTGGGCAGCTGAGGCAGAGAAGAAACAAATCCGTCTGTGGAGCTGACCCAGGTGCAAGCTCCCAGGATCTGCCAGTTTCAGTCGCATGGTTTCATCCTGAAAGCAGCTGCCCTTACTTAAGGGACAAAGTCTTTTAGGAGCTGCCCACAAATACTTGGAAAACAAGGCTTCAAAATCCAGAAGCAACAATGCAAATTTCAGAATGGTGCTATGAGAAAGGAAAAATGTTAGAGTCACAAGAGTTTGCCCTTTAATTGTAAGCAAGACTTCGTGATTCTAAAAAATTTCCGTAGTTTATTCAGTTCGCTAATTCAGAAGAAAGTGTGCATTGCATGAGATCAAAGAATTGAAAATTTTAAAATGATTTGGGTTGTAGCTGGCTCCGAACTGCAGGTGAGTCACTAATCTCCAGTGTTTGGTTACTGTATTTGTGTTTGTTTTGAGACAGAGTCTTGCTCTGTCGCCCAGGCTGGAGTGCAGTGGTACAGTCGAGGCTCACTGCAACCTCTGCTTCCTGGGCTCAAGCGATTCTTGTGTCCCAGCCTCCCTAGTAGCTGGGATTACAGGCGCTGGCCACCATGCCCAGCAAATTGTTTTTGTTTTTAGTGGAGACAGGGTTTTGCCATGTTGGCCAGGCTGGTCTTGAATTCCTGACCTCAGGTTATCCACCTGCCTCAGCTTTCCAAAGTGGTGGGATTACAGGCATGAGCCACCGTGTCCCGCCTGTTTACTGTATGTGGATAAATCTCAGGACAAGATGAGGCTGGGACAGGCTCCTCCCACTACCAGTGACACATGCATGCCTTTGGCTACAACAAAGGCCTTTTAAGAACTTCAGTCTCCAAGTCTGGTGGGAGGCTTTGTCTTGCCTCCTCAGCCTGGAGGTTCTGTTTTGAAAGAGCAAAGAAGCAGACTGAAATTGAATGGGTTGCAAAGGAGAAACCTTTAGAGCCATAGAAAACTTTGTATCTATAGACATAGGCCATTTACAGCAGAGGCCTGAATTTAGAAACTCCTAGAGCTGGCCGGAACTTTAGAGGATAACCACAGTGTTCCCTAACCCTCTTAAAGGGAAGCACTGGGTTGGATACACACCCTAAGGGGAGTAGGTTGGGTCAGGAACCCTTCCAGCCACCTTTCTTTGCTCTATAGGTCATCTTATGAAGGCTAAACACCCTCCTTTTCATTCTAGATTATTGCTGTGTTGCATACACGTGACTGCAATTAAGTGTTAAATCTCACATCTGTGTTAGTTTTGGTAGCTCACTTCTGATAAGATTGGCCAGCTGGGTGCGGTGGCTCACGCCTGTAATCCCAGCACTTTGGGTGGCTGAGGTGGGCGGATCACGAGGTCAGGAGTTCGAGACCAGCCTGACCAACATGGTGAAACACTGTCTCTACTGAAAATACAAAAATTAGCCGGGCATGGTGGTGAGTGCCTGTAATCCCAGCTACTCAGGAGACTGACGCAGGAGAATCGCTTGAAACTGGGAGGTGGGGGTTGCAGTGAGCTGAGATCGTGCCACTGCACTCCAGCCTGGCCGGCAGATACTCTGTCTCAAAAAAAAAAAAAAAAAAAAAAAAAAATTGGCCAGAGGGCTCCCAGGGAAAAAGAAGTCACTTGTGTGTAGTTCCCGCTCTGTGACCCACTAAAAGCTCTGCGTTTAAGGGCAGGGAAGCATGGTCCAGCCCTGTTATCCCCCAGAAGGACACACATACAAAGCTCAGTTCTTGAGCTGTGCTTATGCAATACTATAGTGATCAGTAAGCTGAATGTATATTTGCTTCACTTCTAACCTTTTTTAAAAGTGATCTTGAGGAATGCTTTGTTGATCTTGAATTAATGATTCAAAAAGGGGGTGGGGGAAGATGGGGTATTTCTAAGAAATGTAGAATATTTCAGTTTTGAATATTAAATCTATTACAACTCCAAACCCCTTCATAGTCTCCATCCATTCAGAAAAACAAAGCCAAAGGAGAGTTTCTTGGAAAAAACTAAGGAAGTTCCCCAGGTTAACCAGCTGAAGAGGAAAGGCTTTCCCTGCCCTCTCTCAAGAGGAAGCCACAGCAGCCGTTTGTCACGTTACTGCTACCCTGGCTTTTAAAAAGTGACAGGGAGCAGGACTTTTGTTTAGGACTTTGATGGATACTCTGTGTAGTTGAGTATAAAATCCCTACAATGAGTTAGACTTAGTTTCCTAAATAAATAAACATGTCTACATAAAATTTTATATATATATTTTTTCTTCCAGTTAACAGTCTTTTTTCCTGGGTGGGTGGACCAAACCCAAGATCCAACCTTCCCCCTTACTTCCCACCAAGTAGTACCAAAAACAAACAACTTTCCCCCTCCACTAGGTCCTTAGGGAAGCAGGAAGGCTAGTGCAGCAGCTGTCAGGGATAAAGGCACAGGCAGAGCTGGGGTGACGGAGTTGTCTGGGACAGGCTACCACTGGCCCACTGGAGTCACGGAACCCTGACATCACCCTCAGTAGGGGAGGTTCCTGATCACCCTCAAGTTCTCCCATCCCATAGTTACATCTTTTAAAGGCACATCTATAGAAGTGGTGCAACTGGAGGCAGGTGTAAGCTGTACACAGTTGCCACGCAGGGGTTAAGGGGCTGCAGGACTCCATGGTACAGAGGAACGAAGGTGTCCTTGCCCTCTTCCAGACTGGGGGCAGGGGGGGACAGCGGGGAGATGGGCTCCTGGAACCCAGCCTGTTTCTGTAGAGGCCCCAGAGGGGCCAACAACAGGAAAGACTAGGGTTGTGGTCAGTAGCGCACATGCTTAACAGGTCTTTGGTGCTTGGGTAGCAGCATCTCTCTTATGTACAAAGGCTTCTGAAGCCAGCAAAGCTGGGAAAGTCAACTCCTGCGCAGTCGCGGCCTGACTCCTCTCCTGGTGCTGGCCATCGGCTACACGGGTGCAAAGCACAAGAAGTCAGTCTAAACTGCAGTGAAAACACAAAGATTTTAGAAAGGGTTTCCTAAAGATAGTTAAACCTTGGAAGGTTACCTTCTCTTCCCAGTTCTACTGAGGAACATCAGAAACTCAGCCCATAAGCCCTACCCAACAGTTTGGCCTCTTCGTCTTTCTCACAGATGAGAAACTCCTAGGTTTTCTCTCCAGATACGAGTTGAGTAGTTGAGTAAAAGGAGGGGGCAAAGGTTCTGAAGGCCCAGAGAACTGCCCACCTCACAAGCCCCTGGGCTCCAGAACCAGCCAGTTCTCAGTGACCATCTGCACATCCTGGCCACTCAGAGGCTCCCGCAGCCTCACCTTCACCTCCAGCTTCCCCCCGGTGGGCTTCCTTCCATCCAGGACCTATGAGGACCACAGAGAGGGAGATGGTAACTAAGGGGACAGAGATGGGGAGCAGGCAGGTCCCTACATTCCCAGGAAAGAAGTGAGAGGAGCTAAGATGTCCTGTAGCATGAACATAGGAATCTCCATTCATGACAACCCTACCCTCCCAGTATTTGGAGGAGGAGGTGGTGGTGGTTTTAGGTGAGTCTTATTAAAAAAGTAATAAATCTAGACAAGCATCCTAGAGCTCTGTTCATTTTCTCCTCCATCCCCACAGCAACTTCTGGAAGAAACATTGGCTTGAAGAAGCAGCCTTCCACTGACCCAAACCCTCACTTCACAGATGGCCAAGAGAGAGAAGCAGATGACTCTATGTGGCAGTCAGCACTGGAACCCCACGCCCAGGGTTCCTTCCCATTCACCACGCTACTCCCTCTTCTGGGCAGAAGATGAGGCAGTTAGGGCACAAAGCAGTACAACAGGCCCAAGAAGTCCAACCACCCTCAGTGGCTCCAATAGAGACCAGGGCCCACATAAGAACAACTTCCCCAGGCAGGTAGTAGGGGCAGGTGTGCTGCAGTGGGAAGAGCTCCAGCCTACATAGGTTATCAGTAAGGAGCTGGCCATAGCTCTGCCAAGGACACACCATATGAGCTTACAGAACCCCCTTTCCTCTCGGACCTGAGTTTCCTCATTCGTCAGAGGCAAGGTCGTATAGTCCTTGCCTATGGAATCCATTGAGTTCATGGAAACAAGGAGGCTGCCTTCTCCTGGGTCCCTCTGAGATTTCTCAGACCTTCTGAACCTCTCCATCTGTGAAATGAGGATTCCACCTACTCTAAGCACACTTGTGGAGAATTTCAAATTAAGTAATGAGCACGAAAACCTACAACAAAGTGTGGCGTTCAGTGCATATTGGCTCTTCTTGTACCAACCCCTTTGGCTTGCCCACACCCCAGCCCCTACCTCCACAATTTCTCTGATCTCACACTCATTCTCCAGCCGCTCCAGTTTCAGGTGTGCTGTGCCAACCAGCTTGTCGCTTCTGAAGAACGACCTGGGGAGCCAAGAGGCAGCAGAGGATTGGACTGGGCAGGGAAGGCAGGAATGTGCTGGCTGAGCCCATGCAGGGGCAGCAGTGACAAACGCTCTTCCCTCCTCCCGGCCCGTGTGGCAGTGTGACCGATGGGAGCCTCACCCTTTGTGGAAGATCTCAAACTTGATGCCTTTGCTCTGGATCACCCTCTTGAAGCCCCGGTGGTTTCGGTTGATGTTTAGTTTGAAGAGTTGATCAAATTCTGGCAAAGGGGGAGAAAGCAAGGAGGGGCTTGGCTCTCGGGATTTCCTGAGGAAGTGGAAATGGAGGCCCAGGGCTGGCAGCCTTCCCCCGATCTCTCCACCTGCATTTTGGGGTGACTGCCTCCAAAGGGTGGTAGAGCATCGAGGTCCTGGCCTTGGAAGTGAGGTTTTGTACTCTTTTTAGACATAGATTATAACAAAGTAGGAAAGACTTGGAATTGGGATACAGAATTCCTGTGTTCATATCCCATTTCTACCACTTCCTTGCCATGAGGCCCCAGGCAAGTCCCTGCACCTCTCTTCGCGTTTCTCCAACTACAGAAGAGGCATGTTAACAGCACCTTTATCTCCCAAGTGGGGTGGATCAAGTTAAGGGCGTAGATGGGAACCCACTCTGGAAACACCAGTGCTGCCCACACACTGAGGGAGGAGAAAGGCCCACGTGTGGCCCTCACCTGGAGAGTTTGTGTTCTTCACCACAGCTGTTTTGCTTTTTTGAGCCTGGTCCTAAGCAGTGAGGAGGGAGAAGTCAGGACAGCATATAAACACAGAGGCACACAGGGCAGGCACTGCAGCCACACCTCCCAGGGATGGGAAGAAAGTGAGCACAGGGTCCTGGAATGCAAGGCGGGTTTCAGAGGATCCTACTTCTACCTGAACCTCACCGAGTTAGGGTAGTGAAACTCAAACCGCACAAAAGCATCCAGGTCATCGGGAGTCACCCCTGGGAAGGAGAAAAGGGAGTCAAGTCAGAGGGAGTGGTCAGGAGCCTAGCACTTGGAGTGGAGTGTCCGGGCAAGAGCCTCCTGGAGTAGAGGTGGCCCTAGGGTTACCTGGAGGGGCTGGGAGGTTCATTCCCCGGACAATGATCAGATGCATTTCTGTGCTGTTGAGTTCTGAGAAGATCCTAGAGCCAAGAGGGAAGGAGAAAATGCTCAAAAGTGAAGGACAGTGGTGGAACAGGGTCCCTTCTTCCAGGGCCTGTCTGCCCAGCTGGGTGGTGACAGGAGGGAGGGAAGGCAGAGCTGGTAGGCAGACCTTGGTCTCTGACTTCTGGTCCAGAGCTCTTTCCACAGCACCCAGACAGCTGTGTGCTCTCCACTAGCATGCACCCTGTCCTACTCCTCAGCAGCTCCAGTGCCCACAGCGGGGCCAGGGTTGGGAAGCCTCACTAAAGGGGAGAAGTCTCTGGCCTGGGCTCCCAGCCTCCTGCCCCGCCCTGCCTGGAGCCCCTGTTTCCCTAGGCCATGGTACCTCACAGTCTGGAATGTCTTCAACTCAAAGTGGTGGCTGGGAGGGTCGAGGCCCTGAGCCTGGGCCAGCTGCAGGATCTCCAGCTGTTTCTTACAGTCCTGAGCAAGCTTCTCAAATCTGACAGGGATGGGTATGCCAGCATGATGGTGGATTTTCTGCTCCCCACCCCATGAGCCCAGCCCCAGCCCTTGCACTTACCGGGTGGTCTCAGCCACATTGCCTTGATGCATGAACTGCTTGGAGAACAGCAGGCACTTCTGAAAATAGAGGCCCAGAATGACTGCCGAGCCCAGAGCAGGACCTGCCTCGGTTGGCATTCAAGGCTAGACTTCTCAAAGCTTCAACTTTCCTCTGTAGCCTCACCTCTCTCCTCCCACAACACAGCCCCAAGGGCACTACTCCCAAGTCCCACCACGTTTCTCTGCCTACACTTTTGCCATTTTCTCTTCTGAGGACAGCCATTTCCCAAATTAGCAACTCTTTCCATCAAAACCTAACTCAGACATCTCCTCAGAAGGCAGCCTTTCCAGAACAGGTGGCAGTTCAGATAGATACATACATAAACATACATGCACATCACAATGTTCTTTCCCTCTTCTCTGTTGTTTGAACTCTGTACCACCCCGAAAGAGGGGTATTAACCCATCTCACAGATGAGGAAAATGTAGTTCAGAGAGGGAAGTGCCTTGCCCAAGTCACACAGCGAGTAAGTGGAAGAGCTAAGAATTTGAGTCCAGGGCCGTGTGGTCTGAGCTCCAGGTCTTTCTCCACGGGGAGGCTGTGGGCACAGAGGGGAGGAACAGACGAGGGGCCTGCTGACCTCTTGTTGCTCCAGAAGCATTTTTTGCAGCTGGGCATACACCTCCTCTGCCTTCTGGGAGAGTCGCAGGTCCTCGTGGTGGATGAGGATGAAGTCACCCTCCTCATCCGTCAAGGGCGAAGGCACCTACCCAGGTCACAAGGCCCCTCGGGCCCCAAGAGTCAGATTACTCCTCTACCAAGTCCAACAAAGGCAGGAACCCAAACTAAATAATTCCTCAGCTTCTACTAAAGTCCAGTGATGACAACTCATCGCCTCCCATTCTATCCCAAGATAACACTCTTGCCTCCCATGGCCTGGCCCAGTCTTGTCATCTCTGACCACGGGCAGCCCACCTTCCCTTCTCCTGGTTTCCTTTGGGGCCGTGACATAGAGGGGTATGAGCAAAAGGCTCTTTCCCAGCTGTCATCATGTCCTGTCCAAACCCCACCTCATCCCAGAAGCTGCCCTCGTTCATAGCCTGTCAAGCCCGCCAGCCACCTTCTCCGCCTGAGAAGTCCTGGTGGTTAACCAGGTGGGACTCACCTTGGACAGATCAACAGGTCTGCCAGATCGGGCCTGGATGATCTGAGCCTCAAGACATTTGGCCACCCGCAGATGGGCTTTGGCCTGCTCCAGGTCCTGGCTGCGCTTGGCCTGCAGGGCTGCCCGCTGGTACTGCAGTTTCCGTGCCTCCAGCAGTGCCAGCTGCTCCCGCACTGAAGGGAGAAGGCCACTGGTTAGGGCCACAGCTGCCCTCTCTAGGCCCTCGGTTCTTCACCCTGCTTGTCCCCAACTCACCAGATGGACTCGGTGACTCCTTAGAACTTGAGGCCCTGGGCTCAGGCAGGCGCTGGGATGAAGGGACTGCGGGCCGTGCAGGTTTCTTGGCCACTGGGGCCTGTGCTGGGGGCTCACCCTGCAGGTGCCCAGAAGGCTGTTAGGAGGGGATGTCTTCCCCAGCATGGCCATGGCGGCTCCCAGACTTGGGCTGTCTTCCTAACACTGTACTAAATTGCTGTGTGACCTGAGATGGGTGGCTTCTCTTCCTGGGCCCTAAAAGATCTGAGAGCTAGAAGCAGCCTCAGAAGCTCTCACATCTAACCTCCCCAACAGGAGAGAGACTGCAGGGTAATGGGGACAGAGCTGGGGCTCTGGGTTCAGAAAGACCTTGGTTTGAATCCTAGCTCTGCTATTTCCTAGCTGGGTGTCCTTGGGCAAGTTTCTTCTCTGTACAGTGGAGGAAAGGATATGTACCTTATTGGGCTTGTTAGTATGGACAACAGGGTCTGGGTTTACCCCTCACCTGCTATTCTCCCCACCAGTCCTGGAGTTGAGCCCTCAACCAAACCTCATCCTCGTCTTCATCAGCCGGGGCTGTATCCTCTGCGGAGGCCAGTTTCTCTGCAGCTGCCAATGTCGCTGCCACTGCGTCCTCCTCAACACCCATAGTGGGCTCCAGGCCAGGGATCGGGGGAAATCCTGTGGGAGAGAGACGCATGGGAGGGGCAGGGAGCAGCCTCAGAGAAGCACAAAGTTACCCGGGGCCCTGTCTGGGGCACAGCTCTGCTAGGGCATGGCTGGGATGGATGGCTCCACAGCGGGGAGGCAGACGCATGAGAAGTCATCCCCACTGGCTGTCCCCTATTCCCTTCTTGCCCAGGGACCACCTCCTCACAGAGCCCCTAGGCCATGCCCCACTCACCTGGAGGAACAGGCAACTCAGCAAAGTTGACTTTCCGTCCTGCTCGGTGTGCTCGAATAGCATCTTGATATTGCTGCAAGGGAAGGAAGGGAGGGGCCTGTGGTCGGCAGCAGCCCACAGGCCCTCTGCCCAACATGACACACAGTGGAGCAAGGAGAGGGAGACTGGTGGGAAGACAGCAGCCAAGGGAAAAAAAAAGATCCCTAAGGCAGCAAGAGCCCCAGAGAGACAAACAGATGAAGGTTCAGAAAAGACAAGGACTAGCCGGAGGACCAGGGAGACAGAGCACCCAGCCAGGGAAGAGGCCAGCACAGGCAGGGGCTGCACAGCCACGGGCCCACCTTGGCAATTCGCTCATGCATCCGAGCCTTGCGCTCGTCCCCACCACTCCGGGCCTGGATGCCCGCCTCGCGGTACTTGTTCAGCCTCTGCTGCAGGGCATCCAGCACTGTCTGTGACTCTGTAGGGGCCACTTGAAGGAAAGAAGGAAGAAGTGGGCATCAGCTCAGCCTGCCCCCCAATGCCTGCAGGTCCCCACGCCACAGTCCCACCATCCTGCCCTACCTGGGGTTGCTGGGACATCAGGGGCCATCACTGGCTGGACTCGCTCCACGGCTGGGGGAATGACTGAGGGTGCTGTGGGGGCCTGAGAAGCCTGCCGGGGCTCCAGATCTGGGGGACCCAGGGTAGAGATGTAGGTGGGAGGGCCTGGCCAGCCCCAGGCCTGCTACTCCTCCCCAACCCCACCACAGCCTGAGCAGATGCATACTGACCCTCAGGTGCCGGGGGCATGGCACTGAGATCCACAGGCTGCCCCTTCTCCAGGGCCTCCAGGACAGCACCAAATCTCTGCAGAAGTTGGAAAAGCAGGTGTGGGTGAAAGCCAGGGGACCCCAAGAGCCTGGGCTGAAACAACCCCCACTCAGGCCAATCTCACTCAATCTCAGTCTAGCTCCCTTTCTGAGCCTCAGTTTCCCCATCTATAAAATGAGGGTGGGTGCCCTGAGCCAGATGCCATACCTTCCCAATCCTCATGAGCTCTCGGGCACGGTCTAGCTCTCCAGCCCGCTTGGCACTGAGGGCAGCCACTTTGTACTCTCTCTGTCGGGATGACAGCAGGGCCCGCGGGTCCGGGTCTGAGTCTGAAACGGGCTGGGCAGAAACGCCAAGGAGGCTGGTCTCAGGTTGGGAGGGGTTGTCTATAAGGAAACAAACAGTCCCCAGAGAGCACATGAGGGTCACAGAAGAAGGTGCCCATGGACCTCACTGGCCTGAGGATGTCCTGGGGAGGATGTGACCAATGGTAATGAACAGTGGTGGCAAGCTGGGGACACAGGCTGTGGGCTATGACCCCAGGAACTAGAACAGGATTTGGGGCATCTGCAGATACCTGACTCCAAGACGGGGGGAGCTGGAGGGTCTGCCTCAGGGCTCCTGTTGGCTGGTTCCTTGGGGGCCAGGGGCCGCTTTCCTAAGGCCACTGGAGGTGGGATCTCATCCTCACTGATCTTTCTGCCTCTCCTCACAGAGGCTAGCTGTGACTCCAAGGTCTGAGGGAGAGAACTGGTCCAGAAACCCAGCCAGCCATCTCAGCCCAGACCCTGCTCCAAGACAGCCCAGGGGTGGCCCCCTAACCCCCAAAGTCTGGTGGGGTGACCTCCCCTCCACTGGTGCAATCTCCACCAGCCACCATTCATGCAGCCCCCTCCCCTGCCCTGCTCCCAGCCTAGCCCAACTCACCTTCAGGCCACGCTCACAGCGCCTGGCTTTGGCTGCTTCGCCTGCCTCCTTGGCACTGGCCACAGCCTCTTGGTAGTTTCGAATCCGTTCCTCCAGCAAAGCATGTAGACCCTGAGATGCTCCGGCCTATGAACAATTCAGCTAAGGGCCTGGCCACTCCAGGGCCTGCTAGGCCTACCATTCTCCCTCCGCAGAAGCTCCCCTAGAAGATGGAGCTCTGGGACTCCAGGAGAAAGAAGAGCCTAAAAGCCTTAAGGCAGGAAGCAAAGGCTCACTGGAGAGGCCAGAGGCCATGGCAGAGGCAAATACAGAGCCCCAATTAGTGGAAGCCAGGAAGTGGCTCCCGGGGGTGGTCTGGGAGAACAGAGAGGCCTTTGAGGCTGGCAGCCACGGAGGAGTTTCTTGTGCTCAGTTTCTGTTTGGGGCGGCTACTGGAGGAGGGTCCTGGAAAGGGTGACTGCAGCCTTGCTGTGCAGGCCAGGCCACACATGTGTTATGTCTGGGCACACAGGAGCATCAGACGCACAGGGGCCCTCCTCCAGAACCCACCTGAGCTGCTGGGGCTGAAGCTGTCAGGACGGCTGTCTGCACTGGAGGTTCAGTGTCTTCTAGGCCGTTCTCCTCAGAGCCGCCTGGGTCAGCTACCTCATCACCATCCAGGGGCTCAGTCTCCTGGTCCACACCTAAGACTTCCTGCAGCTCCGTCTAAGGAGACAAAACACAGCCCAGGAGCTTGGGGTCCTCAAGACCATACCCACGACAGGACCTGAGAGTAAAGGACCCTCTCTCTCAGCAATATTCCCTAACATCAGTCACTGTGCCTGAGTCCCCTTCACCAAAACATTTCTTTAATCTGACCGAGGATAGCCTTGAAAACAGTAATTACTCCAAACCTGAGAATCCCCAACTGCAGAGCTTAGACCAGAAGTCAAAGAGACACGCCACCCACTGTACAGCAAGCACTCACTCAGAGTCAGAGAATAGAGGGGCACCCCCAGCCTCCTCTCCACTGCCCTCTCCTCCACCAGGCCCAAGCTTGCCTGGGATACCAGCCTGGCAGACACACCAGCAGCTCTGCATCTTCCTCCAGCCCTTCCTCCTCCTCCTCCTCCTCCTCCACATCCTGCATACAGTCTGCCGCCAACTTCTCGATGTGGGCCATGGGCAGGGGGGCTGGGGGAAGAAGGTCACAACAAGTCAGCACAACTCAGATAAGGTTGGGGATGAGTAAAGGAGGGGCTTGGTAGATCCACCCAGGCAGAAATCCCCCTTCCCTCCCACAGCAGAGTCCCACCTGGAAAACTGTTCTTCCTTTAAGACCCAGTTCAAAAGACCCTCAACAGGGAAACCTTCCTCGGCCCCCCACCAAGCAACAAGCTGTTCCTTTCTCTGCACCTCCGCCTACAGTAGCCTGACATAGACATGGCCATCCACTCTCTCCAACCTCCAACAACACCTTTCACATCTGTAAAGATTTTCAAAGTCCAATTGAGCTTCAAAACAAATCTGCAAGATGGATAATATCCCCTTTTCGTATACTGAATAAATTGAGAAACTTCCAACATTAATTTTCCTGTCACTGCAATCCTAGTAAGTGGCAGAGCTAGGATTCAAACCTAGGCTTGTGCCACCCCAAGGCAGGAACAGTGAGCCCCTTCCTAGGTCCTCCCATTATCCTCAGCTCAGGGACACACAGGATGGTGGAGGATGATGGGGGGATTCTCTGAGGGTTCCTGGTGAAAAGAGAGGAAGATTTAGACCTCCTGATCCTCCCAGGCCTAAAGTCTCTGTTCTCATCTGGGCTGTGGAGGGAGATTCCACTTAACTCACTAGACACCATTTCTATGTACTTCCTACGTACCCAGTTCATTCTGTGCTAACTGGGCCCCTACCCTACACCAATACCGTGGCTAGGGCTAAGGATGGGGACCTGAGTCAGTCTGAGAAACACATTTGTCCATAATGGGGAGGGGCCAGCCCAGGCCATGACACAAGGTGGGGAAGCAGGGCGAGGCCGCCTCTTGGTGGGAGTGCTGCAGAAGGTACATGGGTATTGGAAGGACCAGGGGATCTGGCTGGCTCCGTCCAGCTGCAAGGTACCACCAGCCTGTGCCCATCTTGTCCAGCACCAAGCCCAGCCCTGTGTCCAAACTCACCCTGCCCCTTGGGTGCTGGCTTCTTGCCTGTGGTTTGTGCTTCCCCTGTGAGAGCCAGCAGCTCAGCTTCCAGGTCCTCATCATCTTCAGCCTCATCCATGCCCAGCAGCATGTCCTCAGGGCCAAACTCCACAAAGAGCCCCATCTGAGAGCAGAGCAGGACTCTTAGGAACCACACAACAAGCAGGGTAGAGCCCAGCTCCAGAGCCAGACTTGGGGCTCTCCAAGTCCCAATCAGTGGCTCCTTCAGTCTGTGAGGCCCAATGTGCAGAAAGAAACTGAGGCCTGCAACATTACTCCTTGAGACACTTACCTTCCTAGGGTCTCAACAAAAAACCCAGTAAGACCACACTGAAACTGAGACAGTCTTGTGAGAGAGTCAGAATTTAAAACACACTACCATTATTACGACTAACAGCAATAGCTGCCACGCACTGTTCTTAGCGTTCTATGTGATTATCTTAACTACCTCAGTTAATTCTCACAATTCTGAGAAGGTGGTCCTATTTTTTAAAACTCTGGTAAAACACATACAACATGAAATTTACCATCTTAACCACTGTTAAGGGTGAGTTCAATGGCATAAGGACATTCACACTATCCTGCTACCATCGCCATCATCCATCCACAGAACTGTTTTCATGTTGTGAAACAAACTTTCTACCCATTAAACATTAACCCCCCTTCCTCCCCTCCTTCCAGCCTCTGGTAAGCACCATTCTTCTGTTTCCATGCATCTGACCTACTCTAAGTAGAGGTACATCCTTTTTTTTTTTTTCCTGAGACACAGTCAGGCTCTGTCGTCCAGGCTAGAGTGCAGTGGCGCTATCTTGGCTCACTGCAACCTCTGCCTCCCGGGTCTAAGCGATTCTCCTGCCTCAGCCTCCCAAGCAGCTGGGACTACAGGCACATGCCACCACGCCCAGCTAATTTTTGTATTTTTAGTAGAGATGGGGTTTCACTATGTTGGCCAGGCTGGTCTCAAACTCCTGACCTCAGGTGATCCACCCACCTCAGCCTCCCAAAGTGCTGGGACTACAGGCGTGAGCCACGGCACCCAGCTCACATTCTGTTTTTATCCCAATGTTCAGATGAAACTGAGACAGTCTTGTGAGACAATCAGAATTTAAAACAAGCTCTTTGCGACTTGAGTCTATGCCCTTTACCCCACCTCCTTTCTTACCTGCCTTTTTAAAGACAGTAAAAATGGACTAAGAAGTCTCAAGACGTAGGCCCAGAAGAAATAAAGGAAGAAAACTGGAGAGGAGACCCCCCTGTTCTTCCACTTGGGGCACAGCCATCTGGCCCTAGGCAGTGAAGTCCTCCCACTGACTACAGCCCTCATGCCCTGGCATCCCTGGCTAACAAGCAAAGTTCTGACCCTATCTAAGGAACCTTTGAGAGCACTGAGGTCCCATCAGAACATCCTAAACTTTGGTGATTCCTGAACCCTCTCCCCACTTGTATGTGGCAGAGACGAGTAGGAGGGTGTCTAAGGACTCTGCCACCTCCAGGAGGCATTGCTCCGTCTCTGAACTAATGGGGGAACTACACGTGATCCAGTTTGCCTAAGCTGTCTAGGGACCCCCATCCCCAAACTGACCCAGTAGCTTAGAAGGCTAAGTTCCATACCTGCTTGGCAGCAGCCACTCCTTGGCCTCTGGCCTGAGGGCCCTTCCGAGGTCTTGGCCCTGGCATCATGGCAGCCTAGATACCTATGGAAGAGTTACAGAGATTCAGGCTGGAGTAGCCCATAAGCCATGCCCCCAACAGTGCTACCTGTGGTAAGGTGTGGATAGTAAACTCCCAAAGAAGGCAATGCTGAACACCAAAGGATGGGTTACCTTTAATTAAAGCACTGAAGCAGCACAGGCCACGGGAGGGATGGGGGATCACCTGTTAATGGGTTTACTGGGGAGTGTTCTGAACGGACTCAAATTTAAAAAGCACACTCAGGGAAGTACTCTAGGTTCAGGGTGGGTGGAAGGCTGGGTAGAATTCAGAAAGGCTCTAAAGCTGTGCTTATGGAAGTCACAGCTGGCTATTTAATTTTAAATTTTAATGAATTAAAATGAAACAAAGCTAAAAATCTAGTCCATAAGCCACAACAGACACATTCCAAGTGCTTAACAGCCATATGTGGTGAGGGGCTATGACCAGACAGCACACACACAGAACATTCCCATCATCCAAGGACATTTCATCAAAGTTCCATCTCACAGCTGTGCTCTGGAGAAAGCTGGCTCGGCATTCTGATTCCCATAAAGATCTCACAGTTATTCACAGGACCTCCTGTGTCAGACCTTGTGCTGGGCACTGGGAGCGCAGAAATGAATCTAAAACGGTCTCAGCCTTCAATGACCATTTACAGGGTGGAGGTAGACTACAGGGGGTTGCCCCAGGGGCCATGGGTGCCCTGAGGTGACCCTTTCTTCAGCACTGGGAGAAAAGGCTCCTCCTTCGAGGCGGTGACGCCTGGGCTGAGTCACGCAAAGTTGGGGGAAAGAGGGGAATAGGATTCCAAGCCCAGGGAACACCTGCCGGCTCTGAAGTGGGGAGCAGCTTGGCCTGTACAATGGAACCTGAGGCCTGGTATGACTGGGGCATAAGCAGTGAGGCCTGAATGCACAAACCGAGGTGCAAATGTGAGCAAGCAGCAGAACACGAAAACCTCTAAGCCGAAAAGCGTTTGGGCATTATTCTGAGTGCGCTGGGAAAGAAGTGGCGGGATTGGATCGGTGTTTCAGAAACCCCATTCTGGCAGCAAAGGGAAGGTGCACAGGAGGTAGGGGGTAAAGGCAGGAAGCCGGCGCATCTCGCCACAGCCCAGGCGGGGAGACCAGCTGACGGGCGTGGAGGCGGCGGGGAGCGGGCGGAGGAGCTGGCTGGCGCCGCGGGGGACTCTGAGTGTCAGATTTCGGGACTTAGGTGAGCGGCAGGGCCCCCGGAGTGACCCCGGCTCAAGTGAAAGCGAGGCCGGTCAGACACTCCAAGGCTGCGGCCCCAGTGACAGGGCCAGGCCTCAGGAAAGGTGTGCAACAGAGTCCGTAGGGGGAGGCGACACGGGACCACCACTCCCGCGCTGCGGGACGCCGCCCTGCCCCGCCCGCGCCGCCTCCATCTACCCCGCAGTCCCCAGAGCTCCCCACGCCGAGAGGCGGGGACGCGGCATACCTCGCGGTGAATCCGAGCCAAACCCCGGCCTTGTCCCACCCGGCACCGCCCTGGGCTCCCGCGGGCCCTGGGCCGCAGCGGTAGCGACAGGAAGCGCCCGCCGGGGAGGCGGCTCGCGCGCAACACGTGACCCCACTGGCCGGCGGCCGGCAGTGCGCATGTGCACGGCTACGCGGGCGGGGGGGGCTCCGACAGGTGACACCAGGGCGGGGTTCGCAGCGCGCAGGCGCGTTCGGGCAGGTAGCGCAGGACGGGAACGCTGGGCGGTTCCGCCAGGGCGTCCACCGGCCGGCTCAGATGAGGTCTCTGCGCCCAGCCCTCGCCCACTTGCAGCCTCTCCACCGAACCTCCTCCCTCACTCAGCCCGAGGCGCTGGGCGCTCGCTCGCTCGCTGGACTTACCCCGCTTCCAGCCCTCGCCCCGCCCCACCGAGCAAGAGGGCGGGGCCTGCCCAAGCTCCGCCCTGGAAGCGAGACAGGGGCGGTGCTCGCCTGCTTGTCCAGGTCCTTTAAGTCTGGGGAAATGGAAATGGGGCCCACCATATTTTTCTTAATAATTCAGCACCTGAAAGTATCCTTTTCCGGTCCGTTGAAAACTTAAGACAGGCAGAGCTCGCTGCACATCTTAAATACTTTAGAAAGTCTAACACTAAGTTCTCACTCGCCTACCTTGCTGTGCAATCAAATGGCATGGAGGGTATTAAGGAGAGAAACGGAGTGTACCCGTTTTCTGCCAAGCTTGTGGCAGTCACTTTTCATAATGGAGCTTATACCAGTTCTCAATCCTGCAAGATGGACATCATCTCTAGAAGAAACGGAGGCTCAGAGAGAATTATTTGCCCAGGGAAATACAAAACCAACCTCTTTAGCATCAGTAAATATGCTCTAGTCTAGTTTTCTAAGGAATGCACGTTTCTCCCTGCGGCTTGCAGAGTCCAGTTAACAAGAGATTGAGCTCAGGAGTCCGAGACCAGCCTGAGCAACATGGCGAAACCCTGTCTCTACAAAAATTTACAAATATTAGCTGGGTGTGGTGGTGCGTGCCTGTAGTCCTACCAACTGAGAGGCTGAGGCAGGAGAAACGCTTTAGCCCCGGAGGTCCAAGCTGCAATGAGCTGTCAACTGCACTCCAACCCGGGTGACAAGGTGAGACCCTGTCTCAAACTAAAACAAACAGAAAAACCGAGAGAGTAATGGGGAAGTGGCCAGATTCCCATCTAAAGTAACCACTTCGATTTTTGGGGGAAAGAGAAGGGCTTAAAAGGAAAATTTGATATGGGAAGCATGCAAGAATTGTACAGAGTACAACGTCTATGTGTCTCGTTCTGGTGGCTATCTCGGGTCCCAGCCTACCTGGAGCGTGGGCTGGTCTCATCTCCACAATGGCCCCGCTGTTGACTAGCCACCTTGAAGTAATCTTTGGAATTTTGCAACTGTGTCTCCAGGCTTGGTTTGTCTGTCTCAAGATTAGCCCTTGGAACTTCTAAGAAGGCAGATAATTAAATACTAGCATACAGTAAGATAAATGTGAAGGGTGTATATACAGTGAGAAAGGGAGGGATATGGGGTCTACTTTACGGCTAAGGGAAAAAGGCTTTTGTAGTTTGCTTCAAGGTTATATCTTGAAACCCAAGAGAAAGGAAAAAAAAGTTTTAAAATGTGTTTTAAAGTTAAACTGCTGGATTAGTTTCTTCTGTCTAAAACATTGCCATCTCCCCTCCTGCCTATGGCTTGAACTTTTAAATTATGTTTTGTAGTTAGCGGTTTCAAAGATCTCCCAGTTTACTTGGACAAAGGGCTTTTCCATCTCCTGATTGCTTACTTTTTTTTTTTTTTTTCTTGAGACAGGATCTCACTCTATCACCCAGGCTAGAGTGCAGTGGTGGGATCTCCGCTCACTGCAACCTGCACCTCCCAGGTTCAAGCAATCCTCTCACCTCAGTGTCTTGAGTAGCTGGGACCACAGGCACGTGCCACCACGCCCAGCATTTTTTTTTTTTTTTTTTTGTAGAGACATGTTTTTGCTATGTGCCCAGGCTGATCTCAAACTCCTGAGCTCAGGGGATCCACCCACATCAGCCTCCCAAAATGCTGGGATTACAGGCGTGAGCCACCATGCCCTGCTCGTTACCATTTTTAAATTGAGGTTTCACATCCATATTTCTCATTCCTTTTAAAATTATTTAAAGATTTTTATAATGAAACATTTAAGATATACACAAAGATACACAATATTTAACATTTACTAGAATGCAAGCTCCAGAGGGAGAAATTTTTTGTTGCTTCTCCAAGTGTCTCGTGTCTACAGCAGTGCATGGTACATAGTAGGCACTCAATAGTTCCTTGTTGTGTGTGTGAATTAACTACGTGGGCATCTATTACCAGTTTAAGGAAAAAAAAAAAAAACAGGTGAGCGGGCGCATCCCCGCGACCGCGCTGCCTCCCCGAGGCGGTTCACGTAAAGCCAGCGAGGCCCTGCCGGCCAGCCGGGAAGGAGGCATGGATATGGAGCTGGCGGCTGCCAAGCCTGGGGCCCGCGCCGCTGCCTAGCGCGTCCCGGGGACTCTGTGGGGACGCGCCCCCCGCCGTGGCTCGGGGACCCGTAGAGCCTGGCGCTGCGCGGATGGCCCTGCTCCCGCGCCCCGCGCTCACCCTCCTGCTCCTCCTCATGGCCGCTGTTGTCAGGTGCCAGGAACAGGCCCAGACCACCGACTGGAGGGCCACCCTGAAGACCATCCGGAACGGCGTTCATAAGATAGACACATACCTGAACGCCGCCTTGGACCTCCTGGGAGGCGAGGACGGTCTCTGCCAGTATAAATGCAGTGACGGATCTAAGCCTTTCCCACGTTATGGTTATAAACCCTCCCCACCGAATGGATGTGGCTCTCCACTGTTTGGTGTTCATCTTAACATTGGTATCCCTTCCCTGACAAAGTGTTGCAACCAATACGACAGGTGCTCTGAGACCTATGGCAAAAGCAAGAATGACTGTGATGAGGAATTCCAGTATTGCCTCTCCAAGATCTGCCGAGATGTACAGAAAACACTAGGACTAACTTAGCACGTTCAGGCATGTGAAACAACAGTGGCGCTCTTGTTTGACAGTGTTATACATTTAGGTTGTAAACCATATCTGGACAGCCAATGAGCCGCATGCAGGTGTCATTATGAGGAAAAAACCGATCTTTAAAGGAGATGCTGACAGCTGGTGACAGATGAAGACAGAAGAACATAACCTTTGAGAAATAACTAATGTTTTTACAACATAAAACTGTCTTATTTTTGTGAAAAAAAGAAAAAAACAACGTAGTTGAAGCTACCTGTACATCTCCCATATTGCAACACCTCCCTTTCCCAAAGATGTACCCATTATCCTAAATTTAGTGTTTATTATTCCTGAGCATTTCTATTTTTATGTAGGTATTCTTAAGCAATACATAGTTTTTTTTTTTTTGCAAGCTTTTAAAAATTATATCATTGGTTACATACAGTGTAATTCTTCAACCTTTTTCTACTCAACCGTTTGTAAGCTTCGCTCAAATTGACATGTATACTGTTATCTAGGTAGCTGATTTTCATTTCTGTATATGATTCCATAGCATGAAAATAAGTCACTTTCCCAATGGCTTACCATTATAGAGTGCTATGAACTTTTTGTATATGACTCTTGGTGTACGTATGTGAATTTCTCTAGAGCATATACTTAGAATGGAATTGCTGGCTGCATTAGTCAGGTTTCTCTAGAGGAACAGAATAGGATATCTATGTGTGTGTGTGTGTGTGTGTGTGGTGTGTGTGTGTGTGTGTGTATAGTCCCACAATAGGCTGTCTGCATGCTCTATTAACCATCACACTGGCTGATATGGTTTGGCTCTGTGTCCCCACCCAAATCTCATCTTGAATAGTAATCCCATAATCCCCATGTGTCCTGGGAGGGATCTTGTGGGAGGTAATTGAATCGTGGTTTCCCTCATGCTGTTCTTGTGATAGGAGTGAGTTCTCACGAGATCTGATGGTTTTATAAGCACCTGGCACTTCCCTTGCTGGCACTCATTCTCTCTCCTGCTGCCCTGTGAAGAGGTGACTTTCACCATGATTGTAAGTTTCCTGAGGGCTCCCCAGCCACGAGGAACTGTGAGTGAATTAAATCTCTTTTCTTTATAAATTACCCAGTCTCAGGTATTTCTTCATAGCGTGAGGGCAGACTAATACACTGGCTCATACAACTTCTTGCATTTCCTAGGCTAAGATTCACCAAATAATCTTCAAAAGTCATTCTACCTCCATCAACAGGGTATTGGGGTTCCAGTTGTTCTGTATAACCATAGAAAGGTTTTCTAATAGATGTGAAATGGTTTTGGTTTGCATGCCTCTTTTACTGCATGCAAAATGGATTTTCTCAGTCATTCGTGTTTCTTCTTCTTTGCATGACTTGTTATTTACCCATTGTTTTCTTTTTCCTTTTTTTTTTTTTTTCCTGAGACAGTCTTGCTCTGTTGCCCAGGCTGGAGTGCAGTGGCACGATCTTGGCTCACTGCAACCTCTGCCTCCTGGGTTCAAGCAATTCTCCTGCCTCAGCACCCCCTAGTAGCTGAGATTACAGGTGCACGCCACCACCCCTGGCTAATTTTTGTATTTTTGGTAGAGATGGGGTTTCACCATGTTGGCCGTGCTGGTCTCGAATTCCTCACCTCAGGTGATCCACCCACCTTGGCCTCCCAAAGTGCTGGGATTACAGGTATGAACCACTGCGCCTGGCCCATTTTTTCTTTTTCATTGCAGAAGTTTTAAAAATATTGATATTGATCCTCAATCCATTATATGTAATTATAAATATATATGTGAATATAGAAATACATTTTTGCTAAATGATTTGAGAATGAGTTGCAGATATAACACTTCACTTATAAATATTTCATTATGAATCTCCTAAGAACAGCATTCTCCTATATAATCACAAATTTATCATGCTCAGGGAATTTAACACTTACAAAATACTGTTGTCTAATACATAGTTAATAATAATGTTTATAATTGTTTATATTTCCTAAATCCAGGACCCAGTCAAGGTTTATATAGTGCATTTAGCTCTCATGTCTCTATTCTCCTTTGGTGTAGAATAGTTCCTCCATGTTTTATGTTTTTTTTCTTGTGATATTAGTATTTTCAATGAGTTGAACAGCTGCCTTGCAGAGCACTCCTCCCTCAATTTAGATTTGTCTGATAATTTTCTCATCAATAAATTTAGGACAAGCATTTCTGACAGGACTAGTACACGGGTGAGGCTGGTTTTTTTTTCAGTACCTCATATTAGGTTTTATTTATTTTTTTTCAGACAGAGTCTTGCTCTGTCGCCCAGGCTGGAGTGCAATGGTGCGATCTCAGCTCACTGCAACCTCTGCCTCCTGGGTGGGTTCAAGCAATTCTCCTGACTCCCAAGTAGCTGGGACTACAGGTGACACCACCATGCCCGACTAATTTTTGCATTTTTAGTAGAAACGAGATTTCACCATATTGATCAGGCTGGTCTCGAACTCCTGACCTCAGGTGATCTGCCTGCCTTGGCTTCCCAAAGTGTTGGGATTACCGGCATGAGCCACCCACACCCAGCCTCAGTACTTCATGAGGTTTTAGATGTCCATTGCCTGTTGTTGGTTTCCATATAAATATTAGAATTAACTGCAAAGTCATACAAGAAACCTTGCCAAGATTTTGATTGGAATTGATTTCTATCTGGAGATTACTTGCATCTCTTTATTAGATTTATTCCTAGGAGACAGACATGGTGGCCCACACCTGGAATCCCAGCTACTTACGAGGCTGAGGCAGGATTACTTGAACCCAGGAGGTTAAGGCTGGAGTAAGCTATGATCCATTACTGCATTCCAGCCTTGTAACAGAGGGAAAAAATAAACAAATATTTAAATCAATTTATTTCTAAGTACCTTATATTTTCTGTGACATATAAATCTTTTGTATTTAAAGATTTGTTTTGTTTTTATGGTAAATGGTACCTTTGTAAAAATTACACTTTCTAGCTATTTGTGGCTAGAGATTACTTATGATTTATATTATTTCCAGTAGTTCCTTTTCTATAAACTAAATTTTGTTTATATTATTCGAAACTTAAGACAGATAATGACATACAGTGAAAAGTCCTCCTCTAACTCCTAACCCTGGCCATCTGATTCTTTCCAGAGGTAATCAGTGTAATCAGTTTCTTGCATACTCTCTCAGAAGTATTTTATATAGATACAAGTAAATCGTGTACTTATATTTTATATATGTTACCATTAAATAAATGGCAGGCCTAGTAACAGAAATAAAAGTCACATGGAAGGACTATTGTAGGAAGGACAGTTTGGTTTCATAATCAGATGTTTGTAATGATTATAATGTAATAACTTCATAAACACTCAGGAAAAAGCAAATTATTTAATGGAAAATTCCAAAATACATGAGAGCCATTTCCATTCAATATACTTTGTTACAACAATTCCATGTACTTAGAAAATGGAAATCAGATTCTCTGTAGACTAGCTGGGCAACATAGTGAAGCCCTGTCTCTACAAAAAATCAGCTGGGCGTGGTGGCATGTGCCTGTAGTTTCACCCACCTGGGAGGCTGAGGTTGGGGGGTCACCTAAGCCTGAGAAGTCAAGGCTGCAGTGAGCCATGATCGTGCCACTGCACTCCAGCCTGGGCGACAGAGCAAGACCCTGTCTCAAAAAACAAAACCCAGCAAGACCACAGTCTTTTAACTTGTGAAGCCCCTTTAATCTTCTTTCAGTGCATACAGCACATCGTCCTGGCTGACGTTGAGCCGCACCCGAAGGAGCAGATCATTCCTGCTGGGTTCCACAAGCAGGAGGCGACAGGAGCCCAGACGAGAACACACGGCCATGGTCTCTGACATGGTGGGGTATGGCAGCCCCTCCATTCTGCACAGTGCCACATGTTGACTATATATCTAGACACAAATAGCAAGGCAAAGGTTAAGAGGAAATACAATCCTGGGGCTTTTTCTGTTCCTTTCTTTCTTCATTTGGGAAAATCAGACACGTGGCCCCCAGGATATCAAACACTCCAGAAGGCATCAATTGGTGCCCCAGTGGTACACAAAATGCAGAGGCAGAATGGGATGCTAGCCTTGGAATCAGAAAACAGCAGGCCTGAATCCTGGTGCTACCATTTACCTAAATATGTAAACCTGGGCAAGTTACTGCACTCTTTTGAACTTCAATTTTATCTATAAAATACACTGTACATCCCTTGTGAGTTAATGGATATAAAATGACTAGTAACTCTCACTGGTGATACAAATAGTCTTGTTTCCAGGGGCTGAGAGTTCCATAATTGAGATTGTCAAAATTCAAGTCAAATTTTACTACAAGGCCACTTTCCTTATCAGGTACAGTGAGCAAATGCCAAGGCATGACCCTTGGAAAAGCACAAAGGCCTAGAGAGAAAATTGAATAAAGAAATAAAGGGAGGCAGGAGGAGAGCTGGAAACATAGATTCCTACCCTAACGTTCTCAACTGGGTCAGCTAAATCTGCAGCATTTCTGGTCACTTTCCATTCTAAGTATCTATGAGTCCATCCCCGTCCCAGCCCCAAGACTGGGAGCTTGTCAGGAACAGAGATGTTAACCAAATCAGCTTGGGGTTCAAGGATCCATCACAGTTAATGGCACACTGCAGATGTTCAGGAAATGCTTACAAACTAAAATGAAAGTCACTCTCTGCAGAAGAGCTATCTCAGACTCTAGGAAGAGAACAGTAATGGGAAAAACATGACCAGTAGCTAAAATTTTAAACAAGAATTTACAACCAACCCAATAAATAAGTAGCTGAAAGGAAAATGTTTTCCTGACTTATTTTAGTTAAATAAAGATGTCTAAAACATACATACACAGACATACACCTCTCAGGTACACACTCATAAACACCTTTAACAATTCATCTTCCAAGGCAGCCAATTACCTAGAGATACCAGTCTTAAGTAAACTAACAAAGCACAAGCCCTACTGATTCCTCTCACTTGATCTAATTGAACTATACCCATGTAGGGATTGGACTGATCTGTGATTTGTTCTCAAATATGGCCTCATTCTGAAAGCCTTGACTCCACTACAACATAAGCTGTAATCAGGAAGTAACTGTCTTGTTCATCTCATTCTTTGAACAGTGTCTGGCACATAGGCCTTCAATCTAACATGCAGAAACCAGTCACTAAAGGTCTCTTCTCATGCAGCTCTATAAAATGTCACATTAAAATAGGTGCCGGTCTGGTATTCTTTCACATACTCCAGGTGGCACAAAATAGAGACTGTCACACATTCATGGAAATTTCCACGTATTTTAAAAGCGCAAGTCCAAAATCTAGAAGGATTTGAAAAGAGGAGGAGATCACCTGTTGAAATGTGGCTTCCTCCAGTCCTGATCGATGGAACTCTGCGAGGATGGCTCTCAGGAAGCTCTGTTCCAGAACAGAGGAATTTCTTAAAGGAAACGAGGGGATGTGAGTTGTTAGTGGCTGTAACCTCAGCCCAGAGGAAAGCCAAAGAAAACTTTTCTGTGTCTTTAGAAAAGAGAAAACCTGCGAAATAATTTCTCCTATATTATGTGGCAAGGTTCTCCCTAACCCCCAAACTCTCAAACTGATACAGAAAATGTCACTGTGGAAGTGAGGAAACACAGCAACTACATCTGGAAATATACTGGTCACTCATAAATACCCGTGCCCTCATTTCATGAGCTGAGCACATCAATCAGTGTGAGAGAAGCAGCTGCTTCTTTTTTTGTTCTTATCATAGCACTTTTACGCCCTAAACACCTATAATATAGCTCAATAAGTGGCAAATATTCTATTATCCTAGGGTTATATTTCTGTTTCCCTGACTAGATAATGTCCCTACGAAAAATAACTGTGTTATTAGTAAGCGCAGGTTGAATGAGTAAAAGCTTAGAAAGGGAAACATGTTGCTACAGCCTTCCAGGAAGGCTTAGGAAGTGGAGCATCTTACTTGATGGCCATGATGTGTGATGATGAAAACATCTCATCCACAGCTTCCATTGAGTGGGCTATGGTGACCAGGCCAGGGGAGTCAGGCTTCTGCTGGGAGAACTCACAGATCTCTGTGGCACGCCTGCAGATGTCCAGGCACCGTCGTGCATCTCCAGAGAGTGCTGCTACCTACAAGAGGGAATATTTTATTCCTGAGGCCCCCTTAGCCCAGAAGAACAAATAGATTCTGTATTCAACTAAAAAGAAAAGGTAGTGCTGGCAATGGACATAAGCGTAAAGTTGAGTACTTAGCCCTGGCAGGGAACCTTGAGGAAGAATAGAAATGAATTATTATATTGTGCATGGGACTCTAATCCTCTAGTCCAAACCTCTGTCTTGGTTTTACAGTTAACTCCACAGTGGACAACGCAGAAATTCTCAGCTTTACTATTCAGGAAATGAAGTCTAAAATCAGAGACGCTTGGTTCAAGATCATTATTGAAGCATCTGCAAACAGAGTTCTCACTCCTTGTATAGAAAGAGACGTGTGCCCCCAGAAGCAGCCAGCCAAAGACAAGAGGCTGAGGTGGAGCCTATCTGGAGATAAAGCCATAGCCACGCACCCCTTACAGCACGTGGTGAATTTGGGGTTGGCTTGGTCAACGGCTAAGAGGACTAGAATCAAGAATGGAGGAAGGGGCTGGATGCGGTGGTTCACACCTGTAATCCGAGAACTTTGGGAGGCCGAGGCAGGCGGATCACCTGAGGTCAGGAATTTGAGACCAGCCTGGCCAACATGGCGAAACCCCATCTCTACTAAAAACACAAAAATTAGCCAGGGTCGGGGGCGCGGTGGGTCACACCTGTAATCCCAGCATTTTGGGAGGCCCAGGCAGGTGGATCGCTTGAGGTCAGAAGTTTAGGACCAGCCTGACCAACATGGTGAAACCTATCTCTATTAAAAATACAAAAATTAGCCGGGCATGGTGGCACGCGCCTGTAATCCCAGCTACTGGGGAGGCTGAGGCAGGAGAGTCACTTGAACCTGGGAGGTAGAGGTTGCAGTGAGCCAAGATCATGCCACTGCACTCCAGTCTGGGTGACAAAGCTAGAGTCCGTCTAAAAAAAAAAAAAAAAAATCACTTTTCAAGTAACCCAGGACACAAACATGACTATCAGCTTATATTTTTCCCTTCCTCTAATCCCCAACATCGAACTGGTAAGGGTGTCCTGTAGACCTTCTGCTTTGTCAGTTCTCCTCCCCTCCCATCACATTGGGCTAATTTTTAAATTTTTTGTAGAGACGTGGTTTTAATATGGTGCCCAGGCTGGTCTCAAACTCCCGGGCTCAAGTAATCCTCTCACCTTGGCCTCCCAAAGTGCTGGGATTATAGGCATGAGCCACCCCACCCAGACACTTCCCTGAGTTTTTACAACCATAAGCCCTCGCTTGGATTTGGAGCCCAAATTTATGTTGTATTTCCTACAGTTCTCAAGTGGAGAATTTTATTTTAAAAATGGTAACAGTTGGTAGTGCCCCTAGATAACAGAAGCAAAAAAAAAAAAAAAAAACAAATTCTAAAGGAATTCAACTTCAACCCAGGCCCCAATTAACTCTCAAATAAAGGAGCATGCTGAATCCCATGCATATAGTAAAAATAAAATAAAAATCAAGACACAAAAATAAGAAAACGAAGCCACATATGCATGGGAACCAGCAGAATCAATGGTTATCAGAATCAGATCCCTGAAGACTTCAGATATCATAATTATAAGATATAGAATATAAAACAGACTCGCTTCGTTATATGTAAAGAAATAGAGAGGGTCCTTCCTTCCCTTCCCTTCCCTCCCTTCCTTCCTTCCCTTTTTCTTTCTTTCTCTTTCTTTCTTTCTTCCCTCTGTGGCCCAGGCTGGAGTAAACTCGGCTCGCTGCACACTCCCTGCGTCCGGCTCCCGTGATTCTCCTGCCCTGGCCTGCGGGCTGCCTGGGATTGCCGGCGCGCGCCACCACCCCTCCCTGGTTTTTTGTCTTTTTTTTTTTTTTTTTTTTCTTTTTCGGGAGAACGGGGTCTCGCTATATTGCCCAGGCAGGTCTCGAACTCCTGGGCTCAAGCTATCCTCCCGCCTCTTGCCTCGCTGAGAGCTGAGATTACAGGCGTGAGCCACCGCGCCCAGCCTCTCCCTGGTTTTTCTCCTTTGGCTGGAGGCGCGCTTTCGCCATGTCGGCCAGGCTGGTCTCCAGCTCCTGACCTCCAGTGCTCCGAGGTGCTGGGACTGCAGACAGAGGCTCGCTCACTCGGTGCTCGGTGTTGCCCGGGCTGGAGTGCGGTGGCGTGGTCTTGGCTCGCTGCAGCTTCCGCCTCCCAGCCGCCTGCCTTGGCCTCCCAGGGTGCTGGGATTGCAGCCTCTGCCCGGCCGCCGCCCCGTCTGGGAGGTGGGGAGCGTCTCTGCCTGGCCGCCCATCCTCTGGGTTATGAGGCGCTCCTCTGCCCGGCCGCCCCGTCTGGGAGGTGAGGAGCGCCTCTGCCCGGCCGCCACCCCGTCTAGGAAGTGAGGAACGTCTCTGCCTGGCCGCCCATCGTCTGGAATGTGAGGAGCGCCTCTGCCCGGCCGCCCCATCTGGGAAGTGAGGAGCGCCTCTGCCCGGCCGCCCCATCTGGGAAGTGAGGAGCGCCTCTGCCCGGCCGCCCCGTCTGGGAAGTGAGGAGCGCCTCTGCCCGGCCGCCCCTTCTGGGATGTGAGGAGCCCCTCTGCCTAGCTGCCACCCCGTCTAGGAAGTGAGGAGCGTCTCTGCCCGGCCGCCCCATCTGGGAAGTGAGGAGCACCTCTGCCTGGCTGCCCTGTCTGGGATGTGGGGAGCGCCTCTGCCCGGCCGCCCCGTCTGGGAGGTCTACCACAGAGGCCAGAAGCAATGTGGGGGCTGGATGTGGTGGCTCACGCCTGTAGTCCCAGTACTCTGGGAGGCTGAGGCGAGTTGATCACTTGAGGCTAGGAGCTCGAGACCAGCCTGGCCAACATGGCGAAACATATGAAAAATACAACTGTCAAACCAACCAACAAACCAAGCGACAACAAAACAGGTCTACCCTGGAGTCATACTCTAATTTTTTCTATTTTCCTCCCTTTCTGATCCTTTATCCCACTTTCTTTTTCTTCCTCTTCCTTCTCCTTCTTCTTTGTCAAATAGAGGATTGAGTTATTATCATTGATCCATAAAAAAAAAAAAAGAAATAGAGAGGGCTTTGAAACTATCAGCAAGAGATTTGAGGAAGAGCAGCATCCAAATCGGATGTCTTCTGAATCTTTGTTTAAAAAACCAGGCTGGGGCCGGGCGCAGTGGCTCATGCCTGTAATCCCAGCACTTTGGGAGGCTGCAGTGGGCAGATCATGAGGTCAGGAGATAGAGACCATCCTGGCTAACATGGTGAAACCCTGTCTCTACTAAAAATACAAAAAATTAGCTGGGTGTGGTGGCACATGCCTGTAGTCCCAGCTACTCAGGAGACTGAGGCAGGAGAATTGCTTGAACCCAGGAGGCAGAGGTTGCAGTAAGCCGAGATCATGCCACTGCACTCCAGCCTGGAGACAGAGTGAGACTCCGTCTCAAAACAAAAACAAACAAAAAAAAGCACCAAAACTCTGGCCAGGTGCAGTGGCTCACACCTATAATCCTTTAATTTTGGGAGGCCAAGGCAGGCAGATCACTTGAGGTCAGGAGTTCAAGACCAGCCTGGACAACATGGTGAAACCCCGCCTCTACTAAAAATACAAAAATTAGCTGGGCATGGTGGCGGGTGCCTGCCTGTAGTCCCAGCTACTCACAAGGCTGAGGCAGGAGAATTGCTTGAACCTGGGAGGCGGAGGTTGCAGGGAGCCAAGATCGTGCTGCTGCACTCCAGCCTGGGTGACAGAGCAAGACTCTGTCTCAAAAAACAATGACAACAACAACAACCCACCCAAAACTCTAAAAGGAAGGGAAGCAACGGGAGGAGATTTAAAAATATAATTTTGCAAGTTAGTGCCAGGCGCAGTGGCTCACGCCTGTAATCCCAGCAATTTGGGAGGCCAAGGCAGGCGGATTACGAGGTCAAGAGCTTGAGACCATCCTGGCTAACACGGTGAAACCACGTATCTACTGAAAATGCAAAAAATTAGCTGGGCATGTTGGCGGGCACCTGTAGTCCCAGCTACTAGGGAGGCTGAGGCAGGAGAATCACTTGAACCTGGGAGGCCGAGGTTGCAGTGAGCCGAGATCGTGCCACTGCACTCCAGCCTGGACAACAGAGCGAGACTCTGTCTCAAAAAATAATAATAATAATTATAATTCTGCAAGTTAGAAAGACATGGAAGAGTAGCAGTTAGTGTAGCAGACTGCAGAAAGCCAAATCCTAAACCTGTATTGGGGAATCCAAGAACAAATCTAAGTTACATTAAAAATCCTCAAAATGCTCAGGAGTTAGTGGTGCTGGAAAGAGGTAAAGCGGGGTTGTTTTGCTAAAGTAGGGAATTTTTTTTTTTTTTTTTGAGACAGAGTCTTGCTCTGTCTCCCAGGCTGGAGTGCAGTGGTGTGATCTCAGCTCACTGCAAACTCGGCCTCCCAGGTTCAAGTGATTCTCCTGCCTCAGCCTCCCTAGTAGCTGGGACTACAGGCTCGTGCCACCACGCCCAGCTAATTTTTTGTATTTTTAGTAGAGACGGGGTTTCACCGTGTTAGCCAGGATGGTCTCGATCTCCTGACCTTGTGATCCACCTGCCTCAGCCTCCCAAAGTGCTGGGATTACAGGCGTGAGCCACCACGCCTGGCCAAAAGTAGGTACTATTTGGTTGCAGTTGAAAGTTAAAAAAAGTTGAGGACGTTAAGAAACTAAAGATGCCTTAGATCAGGAAACAACAAAGTGTGGCTCACCATCTGTTTTTATAAATAAAAGTTTTATTGGCTGTAATCCCAGCACTTTGGGAGGCTGAGGTGGGTGGATCAGGAGGTCAAGAGATTGAGACCAGCCTGGCCAACATGGTTAAGCCCTGTCTCTACTAAAAATACAAAAATTAGCTGGGTGTGGTGGTGCACACCTGTAGTCCCAGCTACTTGGGAGGCTGAGGCAGGAGAATGGCTTGAACACAGGAGGCGGAGGTTGCGGTGAGCCGAAATTGCACCATTGCACTCCAGCCTGGAGACAGAGTAAGACTCCATCTCAAAAAAAAAACAAAAACAAAAACAAAAATAAACAAAAACAAAAAACAAAAACACAAACAAAAAAACACAAAAACAAACAACAAAAACAAACACAAACAAAAAACAAAAAAACAACAACAAAGGAAATTTATTCTCAAGCGAAGTTTAGCAAAAAGTCTCTGGTCCTAGGAATGCTAGGCATTATTGTAGAAGAGGTGTCCCTTACCAAAAATAGATGCTTACTATATGCATGCCAAACTGGAAGACCTCTTCTGTACCTGGCATCAGCCCCTCATTCCCAGAACACTGCCCTCCAGACAGGACAGGGGAAGCATACTGAGAAATCTGACTATCCCCATGGGAAAGATGGAAAGACAGTGATATTGGCCCACTCAGATCATCCCACAGCAAAGCTCATAGTGAATAAACCCCACTCACATGATCAGAGCCAGCTGTTTAATCTCTACACTTACACCTGAGAGGACAACCAAGACAACTGCAGAAAGTCTCTAACAATGCAAGATAGAGACCAAAATCAACTGACAGAAGCATCTTGGAGGAAAACGGGAGAGGACAATCTCAAATAAATAGGATGGCATTGCCTGAGTGCAGTGGCTTGCTCCTGTAATCCCAGCACTTTGGGAGGCCAAGGTGGGTGGATCACCTGAGGTCAGGAGTTCAAGACCAGCCTGGCCAACATGGCGAAACCCCATCTCTACTAAAATACAAAAATTAGCCGGGCATGGTGGTACACACCTGTAATCCCAGCTACTCGGGAGGCTGAGGTAGGAGAATCGCTTGAACCTAGAAGGCGGAAGTTGCAGTGAGCTGAGATCACACCACTGCACTCCAGCCTGGGTGTCAGAGTGAGACGCTGTTTCAAAAAAAAAAAAAAAAAAAGGATGGCATAAAAAAAGGATCGTTCGGAAAAAGAAAAAGCCTCTTAGATAGTCTAGATAGACAGCATAACAGCAAAAGTGAAAAACTCTACCCATAAAATGCCTAGATGATAACTTTGAGGATCTCTCTCCTGGAAAGCAAAGCCTGGAGACAGGCACACAGCTGGCTCACCTCTCACCCCAGTCCCTAATATAGTAGCTAGTTCCAAGCAGGAGTCACAGTCATGTGCTGCTGCTACAGCCATTCAGGGTGAAGGGTGTGTTGGCAAGAGGAAACTAGAAATAAGTTTATAATTCTTTTATGTGCTGAAATACTTGTGGATGTACGGTTTTTCTTTCTTTCAGCTTGAGGCAGACATTTAACCCACTTTGTTCCTCAGTAGCCGGGGAGACTAGTCTGTGGTGAACTCTCAGGGAGCATTCTCCTATTAGACTTGGAGGGGAGGGGCATCTAATACCTCATATCTAGCCTGGAGAGTGTGCCTTGCTGGGCATGTAATAGACGTGATCTTGTTATATTTTCACAATGACCCTATGAGGTAAGTGCTCCCATTCTTCTTCAGAGAAGAAAACTGAGGCTCAGGAAATTTTTAAGTAACTTGCCTATAACCTTCTGCATGCCTACTAAGCGTTACAGCCAGAATTCAAACCAGGTTTGTCTACCTGACTACTGTCCCTTTCATCATGCCAAACTGCTTGCTCCCTGAATCAATTCCTATTAGTTTGCATATAAACCCACAATACTTAGGGCCCTCTAATCAATCATAAAATAACAAGGCTGAGGAATTTCTCAGAATCTTGTCTCTCTTTTTTGATATTTTTACAGGACTTTCTAAATTTCTTTTCATCCTCAGAGTACCAGCATAGGGCCTCATACCCAGCAGGTACTCAGCAAAGATGTGCTGACTGATTTATGGGTGTAGCTGGTGACTTACCTTCCTGGCTACCAGCTGGATGGCATCATCCTCAAAGGCCTTTAGATGCTTGAGCCGGGACCTTAGGATCTGCTGCAGCTGGCTATATGTATAGGGCTGGAAGGACATCCTGGTAAGACCCTGGGGAGCCAAAACAACAGAGGAATAAGTTCGTTGATTGCCCAATGATTATCCAGGTGGAAAGTCACCCTTGGGCCCCCAAACCCGATTCCCAGGTCCCATATAACAAATTACACATTTCATACCTAGACTACCACTGCCTTTACTGACAATGACCAGTGGTGTCCTGTAGGGCAGTAATTCTTGAACTATTTTTTCATTTCATTTATGTACCTTTGATTCTTTTTTTTTTTTTTCTTTGAGACGGAGTCTCACTCTGCTGCCCAGGCTGGAGTGCAGTGGCATGATCTCAGCTCACTGCAAGCTCCGCCTCCTGGGTTCACGCCATTCTCCTGCCTCAGCCTCCCAAGGAGCTGGGACTACCGGCACCCACCACCACGCCCAGCTAATTTTTTTGTATTTTTAGTAGAGACAGGGTTTCACCGTGTTAGCCAGGATGGTCTCGATCGCCTGACCTCGTGATCCACCCGCCTTGGCCTCCCAAAGTGCTGGGATTACAGGTGTGAGCAACCACGCCAGGCCTAAACCGGGATTATAGGCATGAGCCACCAGGCCCAGCCTAAGGACCTTTGATTCTATCAGAATCATTTGGAAGTAGATAAAAACTGAGGTGCTTTAATTGGTGGGTGAGAGGATCTTCAGATCTATGCTATACATTGTCACTGCACTTGGCTTCACTTACCAGGCTCTTCATGATTTCTCGTTGTGCTTCCTGCTGAACTGCAAGGCCCGTGAGGGCAGACATTGCATCTGCCTGCTTTATTGCACTATTCCAAGCACCTAACGCTGCCTGGCAGGTTATAAGTGCTAAAACTTTTTTTTTTCTTTTTTTTTTTGAGACAGTTTCGCTCTTGTTGCCCAGGCTGGAGAGTGCAGTGGCGCGATCTCGGCTCACCGCAACCTCCGCCTCCCAGGTTCAAGCGATTCTCCTGCCTCAGCCTCCCAAGTAGCTGGGATTACAGGCATGTGTCATCACACCTGGCTAATTTTTGTATGTTTAGTAGAGATGGGGTTTCTCCATGTTGGTCAGGCTGGTCTTGAACTCCTGACCTCAGGTGATCTGCCTGCCTTGGCCTCCCAAAGTGCTGGGTTTACAAGCGTGAGCCACCACACCTGGACCATTTTTGCAGAACTTCTTGGCCAAGCTTACAGATCTACAAGAACAGCATGGGAACTGCCCTAGAACCTACCAGTCGGCTGGACACCCGGTTCATCATGATTCGCTCTGGCAGGTCCATTGTGTTGGCAATTGTCAGGACCACAAGCCGGGCCTCCTTATGAGTGGGCCAGTCAAAGAGATTGTACATTATGTCTTGTTTGTGAGTCCACAGAAGGTCGAGCTGCCAGGGAAAAGGAGAGAGGTGCAGAGTCAATCACAGAGACTGAGCTGGGGCTTCAAAATGAAGACCTATAACCACTGCTTTAGCTGCATGTTTCCCAAGTCATAGCACCAAAGCAGTCCATTGACACATGCCTCTCAGCACCAGAAAATGGGCTCATAGGAATGGAGAAGGGAGCCAGGACTTTCCTCCCTCCCACCCAGCACTTGCTCCTGAAATGTAAGTACAGCCCCGTTTCTTCTCCTGTCCTCCCATGGGCACCTCACCTCATCCACAAGCAGGATGGTGGTTTCCTGAGGAGGCCCTCGGGTGCAGAATCGCTTTGCCAGCAGTTCTGCCGCATGGTTAGCTGTTGCTTTTTGGCCTGTTAGCTTCTGCATTAGGAGAAACACAGTTGTGAGGAACTGTAAGGATATTACTCCCTTGGGCTTAAAGTTAAATCTGCAAATGGAGGGAGGCATTTAGCCTGAGGACTTTGGTATCCTATATTCTGCCTCCCAATCTAGTCTTAACCCTAACTTGGAAGGACAAGAGAACGCACCAAAAGAGAAGATAAAGAAAGTATATGAGTTTGAAATGCAAATGAGTCACAGGCTGGGCCAGAAGCCCCCTTAAAATCACTATTACATAATTCTATAACTGGATGTTACCTGCTCCAGAATAACAGCCCATGGACAAAAGAGCAAGGCTCAACCTCTGGCCTGCCACGGACTCCTTTTCCATGTTGCCACACTGCTACCTGTGAGCTCACAGATTTCACCATGTGGGTAAGTACTGGCTTCCTGGCTTGTAATCATTATCCAGCTCCTAGACTTTGAAGTCCCTTAGGGTAAGAATTCTGTCTTCCTTGCCCTTGCTACCTCTACAGAAAGGACAATGCCTGGTATATCATGAATATGCAATACACGCAAAATTAAGTAACTCTTTCCTTTTTCATGTGTCACGAAGAAACAGTATTTTCCAAAAAGCCCAAACAGCTCTGCTTACCTGCAAGATTTGCACATAGACTTGGTGGGGCTCCGTCAGCTTCATGCCATTGACCTCAATGTATTGAAAGGGAGGAACATCATTGGCTTGGGCTGCCTGCTGCAGGCAGCGTATCACCTCATGCACAGTAGCAGTCTTCCCTGTCCCAGGGACACCGGAGATGTACATGCACCTAGAGCAAGAAGGGAAAACCCGTGGGGTAGGTCTCAGCCAGCCACTACACGCTATAATCAGTTAGGAGTGTGGTAATGTATACTGAGGGAAGGACCGAGACCCTTGAAATGTGGAGGTGGGGGCAGTAGGGACCATCCTTGGAAGCTGGTCAGAGTAGGACCTGCTTATATAGAATCATTCATTCCACAAGTAATGCTATATACAAACTGCCTACTCAATGAAGGCCAGTTTCATTCTTTCTGAAAGGCAAAATTTCTGTTCCTATAGGATTACTTTGGCAACAAATGTTTCAGAAGCTTTAGGCTTCAGCAATGATTTGGTCTAGTCTGCTGATACTGGAGAAAGCCTCTATGGCTGAACTGTAACACCCAAGGCATTCTACTAGCAGGGGCCTTATTCCCCAAACTACCCTGCCTGCCTCACATGACTCACCCTCCGGTATGGTCAAGGAGTTTGCTTTCCACAAAGTTGTAGATGTCTTGGAATTCCTGTTCCCGACAGGGAAGAGACTCAGGTACAGCAGAAACGTGCAGCCTACCATTGGTGGCAAATGAGAGAAAATGAAGACTTTAGGAACATTCCCCAACCATGTACTCATTAATCAATGGAAAATGATTATGGTTTCTTGTCTATGTTTCTACCTGAAAACTCAATTTCAAATGCCAGAGAACCCCTTCATTCTCGAATCCCTCCATTTGGCCTCATAATCCTTGGCCTCCGTTTCTCCACCCAAATCACATGGGTGGACCTCATCCCACAGGAGATTCAGATTTTGCTTGATTTCTGACAGGATCCAGACTTATATGAAAGTCTCCATATGGTTCTAAAGGGCATCATAATAAAGAGACACTGTCCTGACTAATCATCTTCCATCCCTGCGGAAATGATGGCAGCAGACGGGAAGGTCAGTCCTCCCAGGGCCTGTCCACATTGGCTAACCCAGATGCTACCTGAGAGGTTTCTTTTTTCTAAACACACACTCACTTTACCTAGATAGGTAAAAGTATAGACACATAGTGTATCTATCTTTATTAGGTAGACCAGTGACTGCTAATTTCATGTGAATGAAAGCAGAGGCCCCATGGTTCCTGCCTCTCTGAAGGGGAATCAAGAGCAGCAGTACCTCAGTCGGGCTTTCTCTAGCACACTGGCTGGCTCCTGGGCAGCCAGGCTTCGACTACGGATCTGAGGAGTGGCACAACGTGGTGTTCTAGGCTTGAGCTGTATTCAAAACAGAGAACATATTTCACAAGAGAAAAGCAAAACACCATCCAGGACACACCAGCAAATGTGATTTGTGCTGATCTGATAAAAGGAAGAGAGGTGGTGAATTCTTCTTAGTTCCTTTCTGGATTTAAAGGACCATGACTCTCCCTCTCTCACCTCACATTGCATAAACTTTGTTCATCGTCCAAACATGGTTTCTTTTTTCTAATGTATGTATAGTATCAGGATTTATAACAATGTCAGTCTGAGGAAAGAATTAAGTTTGGATGAAATACTATTTAAAAGTAAAATATTATCTTGAAAGACAAGAAATGTTTAAGAAACCCTAACTACTCTGCCCAAATACAGAAGAGAAGAGGAGGCATAAACTAGGTTTGATTCATTAGATCTTTCCCTGGGCTTATTTGAAGATGTAGTCAAGCATCAGCCCAGGACTTCCATGGCCCACGGTATGGGACTTGGAGAAACCTTGGCAGATTTTTCCACTCCAAACCCCCAGGTCACCGCTTAGTGTAGTCTAACAGCCCTCTATCTTCTTCCTTGCTCATGGCTAGAGCAAGCCTGCTGCTGCTTCCCTCATCTTCATGGCGTTTCCACAAAGCATTCCTTTCTATGGGGCATTTCACTCTACCCATCCTGTTTTCAGCCTGGCTAGAGAGAGAACAATCTCTCTACTTCCTCCTGAGGCAGAAAGCACTTAAACTCTGTTTAAAAGGCTTTACAGGCTGGTGCGGTGACTTACGCCTGTAATCCCAGCACTTTGAAAGGCCAAGGCAGGAGGACTGCTTAAACTCAGGAGTTCGAGGCCAGCCTGGGCAACACAGAGGTGAAAGCCCCCTCTAAATTAGTTAGGCATGATGGCACACTCCTGTAGTCCCAGCTACTCAGGAGGCTGAGGTGGAAGGATTGCTTCAGCCCAGGAGGTTGAGGCTGCAGTGAGCTGAGATTGCACCACTGCACTCCAGCCTGGGCAAGAGACAGAGCAAGACCGTGTCTCAAAAAAAAAAAAAAAAAAAAAAAAAAAAAAAAAAAAAAAAAAAAGAAAAAAAAAAAAAAAAAGCTTTACATTTATTAATTTTGGAGAAAACAGAAAAGAGTTGATAAGGCCTTGCTGAGAAGGTATCAAGAAACCTGATGGGCTTCTGCCCTTTTTTATTATGCTGAAGGTACCCTACACCCTATATCCCTACTCTTGGGTGGGGGCCAGGAGACACAATCAAACCAGAGGCCTGTTGGGAACCAGGACACAGCAGGAGGTGAGTGGTGGGCAGGTGAGTATTACCACCTGAGTTCTGCCTTCTGCCAGAGCAGCAGAGGCATTAGATTCTCATAGGAGTGCAAATCCTATTGCGAACTGCGTGTGCAAGGGATCTAGGTTGCACACTCCTTATGAGAATCCAATGCCTGGTGATCTGGGGTAGAACAATTTCATCCTGAAACCATCCCCCGAGCCCCTGCCATTCACAGAAAATTTGTCTTCCATGAAGGGGGTCCCTGGTGCCAAAAGGGCTGGGGACTACTGATCTACTGGATTCCTTTCCCTAGAGACTTTTTTCTTGAGATAGAGTCTCACTCTGCCACCCAGGCTAGAGTGCTATGGTGCGATCTCAGCTCACTGAAACCTCCGCCTCCCAGGTTCAAGTGATTCTCCCACCTCAGCCTCCAGAGTAGCTGGGATTACAGGCACCTGCCACCATGCCCGGCTAATTTTTGTATTTTAAGCAGAGACAGGGTTTCACCATTGTTGGCAGGCTGGTCTTGAATTCCTGACCTCAACTGATCCACCCACCTCGGCCTCCAAAAGTGCTGGGATTACAGGCATGAGCCACCGTGCCCAGCCGAGATTTTTCTTTGATTTCAACCCAAGCCAAATCACATCTTCACATGGAAAAATGGACATCAGCTTTAGAAAGTCTTCTAATTAAGATTTCTCAATTGTGTTCCAAAGAATAAGATGCTCTGTCAGTTTTAAACTTTAATTCAAACATTTCTCAAGCACATTCGAACACGAGAAGATCCTCATCTGAATACCTTTTTGGTGTTCTGCTAAAGTTCCACAGGAAGCAGAAAAGATGTCCATTGATCTCCTCCTTCCATCTTGCTGTGACACGATTTGTTACCAATATGTAAGTAGCACTCCCGGTTTCTCAGGTGTATCAAGTGGGACAACAAAACTAACACCACCGCTCGGTGGCTGTACATGCGATACCCACTCTGCCAGTGCTCCGTGGGAAATGCAAAGAGGAGTGGGTCTTGTACTTCCCTCAGGAAGTTCAGCTCTTGGCCATCTGATTCTGTACCGTAAAAGGGACTTACCTCAAAAATCACTCTCTACTAGATTCATTTTCAGTCCTAGTGTTCACTTAGGTCCCTTTCTCCATGAATATTCCACAGAGAATAGCACTGAATATAACAGACCTGTCCTCAGATTCCAGCTGTTACTAATCTGTGACCTCAGCATTTGTAACTTTTAAACTAAGAGAGGGATGCTTCAATGGGAAGTAAACCTAGAAGAACCTTACACTTTTCTTTGGCACCTTCGTGGGGGTATGTAAGGATGACTTCAAGGAAGATTGCAGGTTCCTGGACACAGTTCTGGGTGTTCTCCTTGGACGGGGTGGTGTGGAAGCCTCTTCTTCATCACTGCTAGAGTCTGAAATCTCTGCTGCTGGCAGAATCTCTTTCTCTTCTTGGTCACTTTTACTATTACCTAGAAACCTGAATGGTAGGGACACATTTTTTGATACTCAGTGTTCAAGTCTAAATAAGGAGAACTCTGTAAGATTAGTGTGGATTACAAGTATTGCAGGGTCCCTCCTGTGACCAGGCAACATGGGTGCTTGCTACCGAGACACTCTGTTAGGAGCGTTATTTATATTATCTCATTAAACCCCTCAACGACTTTATGACATGTATATTATTATATTTTGTAGATGAGGAATTTCAGGCTTAGAAAGGTAATTTTGCCTTCCCAAGGTTACACAGATGGTAAATGACAAAGCCCAGGTTCAAATCCAGACCTGTCAGAATCCAAGTTCATGCTCTTACGCACCCCATCCCACCACCAGTCTTGCTGGACATGATGATTAGGGATGGGAGCCACCTAAGCCCAGGAAGTATTTCTTGCCCCTTCAAACTAAGACAATTATTTGAAACTTAACATAATTCCAGACATGCTAGGTAAAAGGTCAATTTCAATGGATTGGCAAATAAACAGGATAAGAGGCTTTAAGTGATAAGATTATAGATATCAGAGATGGCAGCAATGTTTCTCTGCCTGCCAAGGAGTAGTCTTACCGAAGCTGCTGCCTAATCCGGTTCATAGTCAAGACAGAACTCTTTCTGCGGATACGATGGGTAGTAGAGGTGGCTTCATTCTGAGCTTCTACTTCTTTTGCATCCCTACAAGAAATCACAGCGAGGTCAGGGGAAGCAGTTTTGGATACCAGAGTGTACAACAGGCACCAGAAGATAGTCAAGTGGCCCGACTGGCTCCCAGTCTTTTTATACATACTTTGAAAAGAGCAAAACTGGCCAGGCGCGGTGGCTCACGCCTGTAATCCCAGCACTTTGGGAGGCCGAGGCAGGTGGATCATGAGGTCAGGAGATTGAGACCATCCTGGCTGACAGAGACACGGTGAAACCCTGTCTCTACTAAAAATACAAAAAATTAGCTGGGCATGGTGGCGGGTGCCTGTAGTCCCAGCTACTCAGGAGGCTGAGGCAGGAGAACGGCGTGAACCTGGGAGGAAAAGCTTGCAGTGAGCTGAGATTGTGCCACTGCACTCCAGCCCGGGCGACAGAGCGAGACTCCATCTCAAAAAAAAAAAAAAAAAAAAGAGAAGAGCAAAACTTTCTTTTTGCTAAAAAGTTGGCAAAAAATTATAACTAAAAAGTTATAATTGAAGCTTGACTCAAACCCAGAGTTCAAAGTCTGCCTTAAGCTTATTTAAATTAGACTCACCACCTCCCCAACTAGAGACCAAAATATACTACTCCCAGGGAGAGGTGCTTGTCCTTTTTTGTTTCTGATGCATGCATGAATTTATTATCCACACAGGCTCAAGGTTAACAGAAATGCAGCTATATATTCAATATAAAGCATTTATTGAGCAACCTATTATGGAACAGGTGCTGAAGTTTCTAGGTAGCAAACACTACAAATTGTAACTTCTGGCTTGTTGCATTTTTATTTGTACAGCAAAGTTTGTTCTAAATGTCTTATCTTTTTGTACAGTTTGTATTTGAGAATAGTCTCCAGTTAAAAAATGAGTCCTAGCCAGAGCAATCAGAAAAGAGAAAGAAATAAAGGGCATCCGAATTAAAAAAGAGCATGTCAAACTGTTAATGTGCACCAATGATATGATCATATACCTAGAAAACTCTGAAGACTCATCCAAAAAGATCCTAGATCTGATACATTACTGAAAGAAATCATAGATGACACAAACAAATGGAAACACATCCCATGCTCATGGATGGGTAGAATCAATATTGTGTAAATGACCACACTGCAAAAGCAATCTACAGATTCAACATATTCAGTGCAATTCCCATCAAAATACTATCATCATTCTTCACAGAACTAGAAAAAACAATACAAAAATCCATATGGACCAAAAAAGAAAGCCCGCATAGACAAAGCAACACTAAGCAAAAAGAAAAATCCGGAGGCATCACATTACCTGACTTCAAACTATAACTTCAAGGATGTAGTTACCAAAACAGCATGGTACTGGTATAAAAATAGGCACGTAGACCAATGGAACAGAACAGAGAACCCAGAAATAAAGCCAAATACTTACAGCCGACTGATCTTCAACAAAGCAAACAAAAACATAAAGTGGGAAAAGGACACCCTATTCAACAAATGGTGCTGGAATAATTGGCAAGCCACACGTAGAAGAATGAAACTGGGGCCGGCCATGGTGGCTCATGCCTGTAATCCCAGCACTTTGGGAGGCCAACATGGGTGGACCACCTGAGGTCTGGAGTTTGAGATCAGCCTGGCCAACACGTTGAAACCCTGTCTCTACTAAAAATACAAAAATGGGAGGCCGAGGTGGGTGGATCACCTGAGGTCAGGAGTTTGAGATCAGCCTGGCCAACACAGTGAAACCCTGTCTCTACTAAAAATACAAAAAATTAGCTGGGCATGGTGGCAGGTGCCTGTAATGCCAGCTACTCAGGAGGCTGAGGCAAGAGAATCGCTTGAACTCAGGAGGCGGAGGTTGCAGTGATCCGAGATCGTGCCATTGCACTCCAGCCTGGACAATGAGAGCAAAACTCTGTCTCCAAAAAAACAAAAAAAAAAAAAGAAGAAGAAAGAAACTGGATCCTCATCTCTCATCTTATACAAAAATCAACTAAAGATGGATCAGAGACTTAAATCTAAAACCTGAAACCATAAAAAATCTAGAAGATAACGGGCAGGAGCAGTGGCTCACGCCTGTAATCCCAGTACTTTGGGAGGCTGAGGCAGGTGGATCACAAGGTCAGGAGTTCGAAACCAGCCTGGCCAATATGGTGAAACCCCGTCTCTACTAAAAATACAAAAATTAGCCAGGCGTAGTGGCTGGCGCTGGTAATCCCAGCTACTCGGGAGGCTGAGGCAGAAGAACTGCTTGAACCCGTGAGGCAGAGGTTGCAGTGAGCTGAGATCATGCCACTGCACTCCAGCCCGGGCGTCAGACAGAGTGAGACTCCATCTCAAAAAAAAAAAAAAAATCTAGATGATAACATCGGAAAAAGTCTTCTAGACATTGTTAGGCAAAGAATTCATGACTTAGAACCCAAAAGCAAATGCAACAAAAACAACAATAAATAAATGGGACCCAATGATACTAAAAAGCTTCTGCACAGCAAAAGAAATAATTAGCAGACTATAAACAGACAACCCACAGAGTGGGAGAAAATATTTGCAAACTATGCATCCAGCAAAGGGCTAATATCCAGAATCTACAAGGAACTCAAACAAATCAGCAAGAAAAAAACAAATAATCTGATCAAAAACTGGGCAAAGAGCGGGGTGCAGTGGCTCACGCCTGTAATCCCAGCACTCTGGGAGGCTGAGATGGGTGGATCACTTGACATCAGGAGTTCGAGACTAGCCTAGCCAACATGGCAAAATCCCACCTCTACTAAAATACAAAAATTAGTCGGGCGTGGTGGTGAGTGCCTATAGTCCCAGCTACTCAGGGAGGTTGAGGCAGGAGAACTGCTTGAACCCAGGAGGCAGAGGTTGTAGTGAGCCAAGATCGCACCACTGCACTCTAGCCTGGGCAACAGAGCAAGACTCCCGCTCAAAAAAAAAACAAAAGGTAAAAAAACGTAGGCAAAGGACATGAATAGACAATTCACAAAAGAAGATACAGAAACAGCCAGCAAACATATGAAAAAATATTCAACAGCACTAATTATCAGGGAAATGCAAATTAAAACCACAATGAAATACCACCTTATTCCTGTTAGAATGGCCACAATTTAAAAAATCAAAAAATAATAGATGTTGGTGTGGATGTGGTGAAAAGGGAACACCACTTCTTTTTTTTTTTTTTTTGAGACGGAGTCTCGATTTGTTGCCCAGGCTGGAGTGCAGTGGTGCAATCTCCGCTCACTGCAAACTCCGCCTCCCAGGTTCGCCGCATTCTCCTGCCTCAGCCTCCCAAGTAGCTGGGACCACAGGCGCCCACCACCACACCCGGCTAATTTTTTGTGTTTTAGTAGAGACAGGGTTTCACCATGTTAGCCAGGATGGTCTCGATCTCCTGACCTCGTGATCTGCCCGCCTTGGCCTCCCAAAGTGGTAGGATTACAGGCGTGAGCCACCACGCCCGGCCAGAAAAGGGAACACTTCTACACTGCTGGTGGGAATGTAAACTTGTACAACCACTATAGAAAACAGTGTGGAGACTCCTTAAAAAACTAAAAGTAGATCCACCATTTGATTCAGCAATCCCACTCCTGGGTATCTACCCAAAGGAAAAGAAGTCATTATATTAAAAAAAGACACATGCATACACATGTTTATAGCAGCACAATTTGCAATTGCAAAAATATGGAACCAGCCTAAATACCCATCAACCAACGAGTGGATAAAGAAAATGTGGTATATATCTACCATGGAATACTACTCAGCCATAAAACAATGAAATAATGGCACTTCCAGCAACTTGGATGGAGATGAGACCATTATTCTAAGTGAAGTGACTTGGGAATGGAAAACCAAATATCATATGTTCTCACTTATAAGTGGGAGCTAAGCTATGAGGATGCAAAGGCATAAGAATGATATAAGGGACTTTGGGGACTCAGGGGGAAGGGTGGAAGGAGGGTGAGGGATAAAAGACTACATATAGGGTACAATGTATACTGGTCAGGTGACAGGTGCAACAAAACCTCAGAAATCACCACTTAAGAACTTATCCATGTAACCAAAGACCACCTGTTCCCCAAAAACTATTGAAATTAAACAACAATGAAAAACTGCTTTAAAAAATGACTGTTAAAGTGTGGCAAAAAGCCACAGGAACTAATGAAATCCCAAACTGGATAGCAATGCAGGTTTGGGAAGTTATCTTCTATAGCAATAATCCCCAAGTAACAGCTCAGTGTACTGGAATCATCTGAAGAGCATTTCCAAATACAGATTCCTAGGACCAGTGCTTGGAGTCTGACTCACCAGGTGTGGGAAGAGGCCTAGAAATCTGTATTTTAAGAAAGCTCCCCAATACTTCTGTGACATAGGTTTTTCAACTACTGTTCTAACTTTTTTGACTATGACCCACACACTTCACATGATGTGAAGGATTTCAGTTTGCTCTGTGGGTAATGTCCCTGGTCACCTCTTTTTGATGTTTTCTGGTTTCAGAATCACGGATGGCACCACTGAAGATCTCTGTCCCCCACTGATAGGGGTAAGTGTTCTCTCCTCTCTAATGTCTATGGTTTTCGAAGCTGGAATTCGGGTTCTCAGGATTACGCAACGTTCAGGTGAAGCCTTCTTGTCATCCTCAGTATAAGAGAGTTCAGTCTCTCTGGTTTTCTCTGGGGCTTTCAGAGCTGGAGACAAGGTTTGAAGTTTATCAGGCTGAGATCTCTTAGAAGGTGAGGTGATCTCCGAGAAGGCCACTTTCCGTTTTATTCTTCCTGGAGAATCCAAGGAGGCACATGAAGTCTGCTGGGACATCTGAGGGTTACCTAAACCCAAGAGAAATCACCACAATGTGTAAATTTTTTACCTAACAATGTACAAACGTGCAATCTCATCACAGCCAAATTCAGCCACTGAGTTATATGTAAAACAGGAATTATCTTATATTTTTAATCATTCCAGGCTTTCTTTCTCCAGCCCAGGTAGCTCTAATAATTTTTCATCTCTCACCTAAATTTTAGGAGTGATTTTCCTAGTTAGAACCATAAGTCAACTTTTAAGTCAGCTTTTGCAGATAAATGGGGTAAGTGTTCTCTCATCTCTAACAGGTTTCCCTGAAATAACCTATCAGAACAGTGGGTCTCAATCAGGGGTGACATCACATGCCTTCAACCCTAACTCAATGACATTTGAAGAAATTTATACTAGAGGTGCTATCAAGTAACAATGAGGCCTAGATTTTTCTTAACCCAGATTATATCTGCCAGTGGAGAGAAGGGGGTTCCTGGGGACAATCCACTGGGTTCTGTGAATACACAAAACTGTGTGGAATTGCTCCTTCCTCACAAGAACCACAGCACCAAGGACCCCAGCTGCTCATTTGCAGATACCAACTGAGCAGTTAAAAAGGCAGGCGTGTGCCAGGGGCTAAGGTTAAACAAAAGATGAATGAGGCTCAATCCTGGTTCCAACACACAAAACACTCTAACAGATGATATACATGCCTGCCTATTTTATTATATAAAGTGAAATAAGTGTCCAGAAGCACCTGAGTGCTCATAAAGATGGCTTTTGAGATATACCTTGAAAGAAAGGTAAAATTTTAACAGAGTTGAAAGAGGAAGAAGAGGGGACATATGAGGACCTAAGGAGAAAAAAAAAAACAAAAAAACCCTTGTTTCTTTCTTTTTTTTTCTTTTTTTCTGAGACAGAGTCTCGCTCTGTTGCTCAGGCTGGAGTGCAATAGCGTGATCTCAGCTCACTGCAACCTGTGCCTCCCAGGTTCAAGCGATTCTCCTGCCTCAGCCTCTCGAGTAGCTGGGATTACAGGCATGCGCTGCCACACCTGGCTAATTTTTTGCATTTTTAGTAGAGACGGGGTTTCACCATGTTGGCCAGGTTGGTCTCAAGTGCCTGACCTCAGTTGATCCACCCGCCTCAGCCTCCAAAGGTGTTGGGATTACAGGTGTGAGCCACCACGTCCAGTCAGCCCCTTTATTTCTGAAGGTGATATTACAGATTAGTTAATATTTTTGCAGCATTTTCTAAATGTTTTATACATTTATATTCAGCTCCTAAAACACATACTGTACTATAGAGCTATCAAGAATACAAGTAACTTATACTTGAACTTGACACCTACACAAAAAATTCAAAAAAGGATGACTATAACAAGATGAGGATGAGGAAAGGCTGTGGAGTGAGTTTCAGATACATTGTAAGGGGAAACGGCAAGTTGGAAAAGAATATATCCAGTATGCTACCCTTTTGGTAAGAAAACGAAAAATAAAAATATATGTGTGTCTGTATATAGGTATACATATATGTATACATATCTGATTTTTCCAAAACGAAACATACGAAAGATAAACCAGAAAGTAAAACAATTAATTAACATACAGAAGGTGGGGTAAGCAGGGTGGGAGGGCAAGGAAACGAGTAGTGCTTTTCTGGGTACATTTAAGTAGTTTTGACTCGAATGATATTAATGTTTCACATATTTAAAAAATTAAATAAAAAATGGGAGAAGTCCTAAAATTAAACACAAACTTTGATAGTTGGGCATGGTGGCTCATGCCTGTAATCCCAGCACTTTGGGAGGCCAAGGCGGGTGGATCACTTGAGCCCAGGAGTTTGAGACCACCCTGGGCAACATGGCAAGACCCTCTTGCTACAAAAAATTAAAATAAAATTAGCCAGGCATAGTGGTACGCACTTGTAGTCCCAACTACTTGGGAGACTGAGGCAGGAGGATCATTTGAGCCCAGGAGGTCAAGCCTACAGTAAGTCGTGATTGTGCCATTGCATTCCAACCTGGGTGATACAGCAAGACTCTGTCTCAAAAAACAAAAACAAAAAAAAACCCAGAAAATAGAGCCAAGTGCAGTGATGTATCCTTGTAGTCCCAGCTACTGGGGAGGCTGAGGCAGGAGGATCGCTTGAGCTTGATCACTTGAGTTCCAGGCTATAGTGCACTATGATTACTAACTCAATACTTTCCCATAAATTAACATTTTTATCACATAACCCTTTAGCCCCAGTATTGCCCACTGTGATCCATTCCACAACTTACTGCCAAGCTCCAGCCTCTTTCTGGCTCTTGGGGTAAGAGGATGGGTAGGAGTTTGGCGAGATTTGCAGGCGGAGTGCCTTGATTCAATCCTTTTGGCCACATGTTCTGCTGGGGTCCAAGAAGGGGTTTCTGCACTCTTACTCTTGGCTCCCACGGGTTTCTGGAACTTGGCTGCACTCTCTTGTGGTTTATTCAACTCCGCAAATAGTTTTGAGGAAAGTGGCCTGAACTTCTTCTCATTCCAGGATAGTTTCACAAAGAGTGTCTTCTCATTTTTCAGATTCGTCGGTACCACATCCTTTGGGGCTAAAGGTATCACCTGAATTTAGGAAGTACAGATAAGCAGGAAGAGATAAGCCCCAAGAGAGCCAAGGAGTATTCCATCAGAGCTACAATTAAAAACATTTAAGTCCACATCTGTACCTAAAATGTTACCTTTCCAATCTAAAGACACAAAGACATGGTATAGCATATTGCTAGAAAAACACACAATAATGAATATTTACTGAGTATTTACTCATTTAATCATTAATGGCTTTAAAGACATCAATGAAATAAATTATTCCTTTCATTTCATTTTAAAAATGCTTATTGTTCATCTCTCAATTCCTATTATTATCACCCTAGTTCAAATACGCATCCTCTCACTGCTGGGTTATTTTCACAGATTCCTCCTAGCTGATATTCTTATACCCTACCATTGCTTTCTTTTCCAGTCCATTCTGTTCAGCTATGCCAAGTTTCCCCACAAACTTATCTAAACATGCTCCCCTGCTCAACAGCCAATAATGGCTCCCACTGTAGCAAGACCAAATTACTTAAACTAACTTTTCAATGCCTTCTAAGATCTGGCCTCATTTTACCTACAGAGTGTGCAATACTCCTTGAAGTGGTCTTGTTACAGTCCTGCTATTCCCACCACTGTGCTCCTGCCCAGATGCTCCAAGCCCTGTGCCTCTGCGTATACTCATCCTGCTGCCTCAACTTTTGCATCTGCCTCACACTCCTTTAGCTTTCTCTACTTCACTCATTTAACTCAAAGATAAATTAAGATAATCATGCCAGATGAGAGTCTCTACCCTAACGTTCAAAGAACCACATAATCAGCATACAACCACACCTCACATCACAACCTAATCCCATGTTGGGGAGCCTGAAGTCACTTCAGGAAAAACTCATAACCAGTGACTTACTTCAGCCTGCAAACCAGCCGCTCATTAGCACCTGATTTATTAAGAAATCCTGTCATACAAATTTGTCTGTAGCAACTAGCACTCTTTGTACTGATTTACTCAAGGTGCAGTCCTCGTTTAAGCCAGCATATTCAGCCTCACAATGCTTTATGCATGCTACAGTCATAGCTAAATATAACATCCCCCTGAGATACATCTGCTAATTCCTGCTCATCCCTCAGGTCACAACCCAAATGTCACTTCTTGTAGGAGGCTCCTAACACATGATATGTGCTCTAAATAAGTATCTGTTGAGATGAAACAGACAGGCAAGCACAGAAGATGACAGGAAATAATGCATTCCCCATGGGGTATTAGAGCCGGTAATATTTCTGGGGTCATGAAGTTCAGGAGGCAGACAGAAATAAGCTTCAAGGTAGAACCAAGGATTGTGGCATCACCTACCCCAACAAGGCCAATGATGGTCTCTGCATTAATATTGCTGTCACGGGCCGGGTAATCATACCAGAATATTTCCTGTGCACCAGGCTTCCGGCCCAACAAATGCCATTTACAGGCAGGGACTTCACAGAATCGGACAAACCACTGTACTCGAGCGCGTTTCTTAGAAGGAGGATCAGAATCTAGAAAGAATTCGGTGGAAAGGGAAAGGTTAAGACAACTCAAGGACACTTTACTGAGCAATTCCTATGTGCCAGACACTGTGCTTAGCCCTTGACATGTGTGGTTTTGTTTTTTGAGACAGAGTCTCTGTCACCCAGGCTGGAGTGTAGTGGCCCCATCTTGGCTCACTGCAACCTCTGCCTCCTGGGTTAAAGTGATTCTGCTGCCTCAGCCTCCTGAGTAGCTGGGAGTACAGGCGCCTGCCATCCTAATCGGCTAATTTTTGTATTTTTAGTAGAGACAAAGTCTCACCATGTTGGCCAGGCTGGTCTCAAACTCGTGACCTCATGTGATCTGCCTACCTTGACCTCCCAAAGTGCTGGAATTACAGGCATTAGCCACCACCTCTGGCCGACATTTTTTTTTTTTGTGACGGAGTCTTGCTCTGTCCCCCAGGCTGGAGTGCAGTGGCGTGATCTCGGCACACTGCAACCTCTGCCTCTCTGGTTCAGGAGATTCTCCTGGCTCAACCTCCCGAGTAGCTGGGACCACAGGCCTGTGCCACCACGCCTGGCTAATTTTTATATTTTTAGTACAGATGAGGTTTCACCATGTTGGCCAGGCTGGTCTCAAACTCTTGACCTCAAGTGATCTGCCCGCCTTGGCCTCTCAAAGTGCTGGGATTATAGGCATGAGCCACCGTGCCTGGCCCAACATGTGTTATCTTTTTTTTTTTTTTTTTGAGACGGAGTCTCACTCTGTCACCTGGACTGGAGTGCAGTGGTTTCATCCTGGCTCACTGCAAGCTCCGCCTCCCAGGTTCACGCCATTCTCCTGCCTCAGCCTCCCTAGTAGCTGGGATTACAGGCGCCCACCATCACACCTGGCTAATTTTTTTTTGTATTTTTAGTAGAGATGGGGTTTCACCGTGTTAGCCAGGACGGTCTCAATCTCCTGACCTTGTGATCCGCCTGCCTCGGCCTCCCAAAGTGCTGGGATTACAGGCATGAGCCACCACGCCCGGCCCGATCCTTAATCCTTCTAATAACCCTACAAGGTAGGTACTACAGCTATCCCCCTTTTCAGGCAAAGAAATCAAGTGACAAGGACCTTAAAGAGTTTGTCAAAGGTCACATGACCAACTGCAGCAATCTAATTCCAGCCTACACACCCGCTCTTCTGGGATTGCTCCATTTCCTAATGGTGCTATCAGCCGGCAAAGGAATGACAAAAAGGCCTCTGAGAGGAGCTTCTCTAAACACAGGCAATGAACAAATAAAAATCAGTGACTATAAAGACAGCATCAAACAGCAGCAAAACAAAAATCTTAGCAAGAACTATAGCATCAGGCTGGGTGCAGTGGCTCACGTCTGTAATCACAGTACTCTGGGAGGCCAAGGCAGGTGGATCACTTGAGGTCAGGAGTTGGAGACCAGCCCGCCCAACATGGTGAGACCTCATCTCTGCTAAAAATACAAAAAATTGTCCAGGTGCGGCGGCTCACGCCTGTAATTCCAGCACTTTGGGAGGCTGAGGTGGGCGGATCATGAGGTCAGGAGCTCGAGACCATCCTGGCTAACACAGTGAAACCCCGTCTCTACTAAAAATACAAAAAATTAGCTGGGCATGGTGGCGGGTGCCTGTAGTCTCAGCTACTCCAGAGGCTGAGGCAGGAGAATGGCTTGAACCCGGAGCTTGCAGTGAGCTGAGATGGCGCCACTGCACTCTAGACTGGGTGACACAGCGAGACTCTGTCTCAAAAAAAAAAAAAAAAGAAAAGAAAATTAGCTGGGCATGGTGGCAGGTGCCTGTCATCCCAGCTACTTCGGAGGCTGAGGCAGGAGAATTGCTTGAACCCAGGAGGTTGAGGCTGCATGAGCTGAGATTGTGCCATTGCACTCCAGTCTGGGCGACAGAGCAAGATTCTGTCACACACACACACAAAAGAATTACAGCATCAACTACTGAGATGACTTCTGGCAAATGCTTGCAATCTTCAGCTTTATTATTATAGCATACGATTAGTATCACTCCATACCAGCAATAGCTCCAACCGAAAGAACATTCATTAGTGCCATCATCATCATCATCATCATCATCTCTTCCCTTCTTAGCTTTCTTCAGAGAAAGACTAAAGCCATCCAATGGAGCACCAAGAGAGGATTCTAGAATCTATACACCGAAGCCCATGATTCTGATGTGCTGCCTCTACTGGACATTAGTTTGATGAGGTTTTTCTCCATACTTCCAAGTATGTCAAAGAGAAAGTATGCCAAAAATCCCCCTTATCTATGTGCAGTACTATCCCCTTATCTGCTGAGGGTATGCATCAAGACCAGTAGATGCTTGAACCTGCAGATACTGCCACTAACCCTGTATATGCTATGCTTTTTCCTACACATACATACTGTACAGCACAGATACACTGGACAAAGGGATGACTCACATTCCGGGTAGGAAAGCGTGAGATTTCACCACATTACTCACAATGGCACACAATTTAAAGCTTATGACTTGTTTTTTTCTGTAATTTTCCATTTAATATTTTTGGACTATGGTTGTCGTCAGGTAACTGAAATCGCAGAAGGTGAAACCACGGATAAGGGGGACTATAGTAATATAAAACATCTTTATCCACTCAGTCTATCAGTTCCTTCTCTTGGGCCTACAGACTACCACAGGATTACCTAATGACCATGTCCTTCTTCTGTCTCTTGAACGAGGCAGTTTTAGATAGTTTCAAATTGCTGTCTTCAGCAACTCAGCTAAGGCTTTCAATGTGGGCTTGTAGGCTCTGGTTGATGCCACCTTCCCTTTTGTTCCTCCAGCCTAGGGGCAGCAGTGGCTTCCTGCACTTACTCATCTCTGGGAAATGTCACCTTTTCTTCTAGCCTTTCCAACACTAACACACAAGTTCCTCTGGGTAAAATATCTTAAGTGTTTTTGTTTTCCCTGACTGAAACCCCAATTGCGACACCTTCCAAATCCAACTTACCTCTTCACTTGTAATGAAGTAGCCAAAACTAAAGGACACATCTCTACGATAGTGCAAATTACCTGTTTTTTCCTTCTCCCTTCCTCCCAAATTCATCCATTCTCTCCATCCCCCCCAATTCTGCCTTAAAAGCCATGCTTACTCCCCAAAATAATGAAAAAGTTAAATTATTGAGCCTTCCAGTTCCATTTTACTCAATACTGCTTTGATGAGTAAAGAAGTTTTCTAGATGGAAGAAGATGCAGCTAGTTCTTACGTGATCCCAGCTCAGTCTAATGTGCCCTGCACACTGCTGTGAACAAAAGAATCCACAATCTCCCCACCTCCCAATCATTCATGACAAGGAACGGTTTATTATTCCAGTCCCAAACTCACCATCTTCGAACAACTCAAGCAATTTAGCAACATACGGGTTTTCATCATCATCCCCTTCAATCAACACAAACTGTCCAATCTGGATGTGAATCTCGGTGGAACAACCTTCTGTTTTCACACACATTTCTCTAGGAAGTAACAGAGAAGCACATTAGGAAATGACTTAAAGTGGGTCAAGCTCTTCAGATCCCCTGGGCACAAAGGAGAGCGCTCTCCAATCCTGATTTCTTTCTGCTGACCAACTCTCCTACTGGGAAACCAATTCGCCCAGTTGTATTTAAGAATAGGCAAAATGGGTTGAATGAATTGTTTTAGCTGAGTAATGAATCCAAAGGTCTTATTATGAACCCTAATTCCTCTCAGTTATTGACAAAGAACAACAAATGCTTCCCACAACAAATGTTTCCCAAAGCTGTCAAGCTGCCCAGTAACAATGTCAAATTGTCAGAGATCTCCAGGGCTGGGAAAGACACAGTAAAAACATCTATCATCTCGTTTTCATCAAAAGTTATATAGAACTCACCTAAACAGACATGACATTATCCTACATACAAAATTTTATGAGCCTGCCATAATTTTGCTTCATCACTAACTGCTATATTTATCCCACCATCTTCTTGCATCAAACAAAACCCTCCTTACAATCAGTTCTAATCTCCTGTTCATTCATCATCAATCTGTAGTAATTAGAACAGGCTAGATACAAGCTGACTGTTTAGCTTGAGAAGCTGTATTTCCAGGACAACCAAAGGACCTCATCACTCACCTATAGGTTTGGTAGTGCAGTTTTCGATCCAACAATGGCCTGCCAACCCATGAATAAGTTTTTCTGGTCTTCAGCCTTGTGGGGTAGTGTGCCATGGCTTCTGTGGAAGAGTCCAAACTCTGAGTTACCATGATAAATATTTGGTATTTATCTGATGGATTCTACAACATAGTCAGTCCCTGCCTTCAAATGAGGTCAGACTTATTTTCTGCCCCTGCTACACTCCCATACATTTTAGACTAAGAAAACATTTTATTTGAAGTCATGGTCTACAAAGATTACACACAGGCAATTTAGTATCATCTGTGTCCATCTTGTACTATGTCGTATCTCTTCTCATCCAGGAAAACCAAAAGGCCAATTCCTAAGAAATGAAACTATAACATTTAGAAATACTAGGAATAAGGCAGAAAAATAGGTGTAAAACATCTAACAAAGTGAAATTAAAAGACAGTGATACAGGGGTTGTAAATGTCTTCATGACACTTATAAAATGCACACAAGGATAAAACAGAAATACAAAGGCTGGGCGCAGTGGCTCACGCCTGTAATCCCAGCACTTTGAGAGGCTGAGGTGAGTGGATCACCTGAGGTCAGGAGTTCAGGACTAGCCTGGCCAACATGGTGAAACCCCCGTCTCTACTAAAAATACAAAAAGTAGGTGGGCGTGATGGCAGGCGAATCACTTGAACCCAGGAGGTGGAGGTTGCAGTGAGCCGAGATCGCAACACTGCACTCTAGTCTGGGTGACAGAGCAGAACTCTGTCTCAAAATAAAAAAAGAAAGGTAGATGTTATTATCACTTCAAGGTGATAACTTATCCTATCTTATACAGGATGGCACAGCCTTAACTCAAACCCCGAAAAGCCAGATTGCAATTACTGTGCTCTTAACTACTTCACCTTACAACACACTGTGTGAAACTGGATAATGTTAATATGTAACCGAGAGCTTGCTTTTGGTGTACTTATTACAATAAATCAGGCTTCCCAGCCACTGACTGAGCATTGTGGATTGGGCCTCAATTTGCTTACCCACAAAATGGAGAAAATAGAATCTTCCTTTTATTCAACCAATATTTATTAAGTACGCATCGTGTGCCAGGCACTACTTTAGGATAATGGAAGATTAAGTAAAAAAATGCAAAATGGTAAATCCACTTTCCCACTACCTTAATCCCTTGCATTTATTTGTAAGGTACAGTGGTTTCACTTATTAAGTATCATTTGATGAATATTATGGAACTAACATATAATTCAAGTAAAATTTTGCATTCAATTTCGGCAGATTCACAAACCTCCTAAAGTCCACATATTGCCCTCCATTAAAGTTAAAAACCGTTGCAAAGGGACTTAAACCATTCTGTCATATTGGAAACTCCTTTGGCATTTCCAGCCCACCTAATACAGCAGAGAAGAGGGTACTATTATTCATGTATTACAGACAACTAGAATCGTATCTAATCATTGCAGTTTCACAAATAGACCAGGATAAGAATGCTTTTTCCAACTGTCACAGCAGAAGACTCTTCAATTCCAGGGTTAGACAAGAGAAGTAGAAAGGGGGCCACCAGACTTCTCTTCTGAAAAGGTGAATGACAGCCCAGCGGTTAGGAGCTCATCTGAAAAAAAGATCTGGGTAGGAGCCCAGACTGCTTAGTCACGAAAAGCGACCTAAGACACGTCCCTCTCTGGGAGCAATTTGCTACGTCCGTAAAATAGGGTAATAATCTCTGCTCCGCCTTCCCAGTAGTGATTCCTACACTATAGCTCAAAGGACGAAATAAGTAGAGTGCTTTACAAATGCAGATGGAGGGAAAGTCATCACTGAGCCTCAGGGTGCGGAGGGCAGGTACGCTCCTGCTTCTCGGCTGTTGGCTTCCGCCTTCCCCCCCTGCAAACTCAGTTCCCTGCAGCGCGGGAAGCCTTTTAGGAATCGGAATGTGGAACACAGGAACGCTCTTAACAGTTCAGAATAGTGCCTGGCACTGAACAGGCGCTTGGTACATGTCAGCTGAAAGAATCAATGACTGAGTCTACAGAGAACATCTTCAGTTTCAGAGGTTGGGATGCGCCCTCCCCCGAGTCCCTGGCAGCCCGCGGGACGCCACACTCACCCGGCTCCAAAGCTTCCTCCGGCTAGCCGCAAGCCCTCCGTTTCCTACCGCCTCCGCTTCGAGAGCTGCGGGGGATGCGGCGCCTCTAACCTGCACCAGCAGGGTTCCTTCTACAGCTACGGGCCGAAAGCCAGGACCAAAGCGTGTGTCTCGCTAGAAATGGAAAGAAGGTGGAAGGAGAAAAGAAAATTTCGCGCCAAGCGGCGCGGCCCCGCCCCCAGCGGCGCGGCCCCGCCCCCAGACCGTCCCTTCGTTGCGACACCAACTAGCTCGCCCCGCCCACTCCGTACACCTAAGAGGGGCGCATGACGTACATCCGCTAACGTGCAGCCGCCATCATTGATTTGATCGGCGACGCGGGGCGCGGAAGGTCTTTACACTGCGGTGTTTCCGGTTTCAAGATGGTCGCATAAGCCGTTTAGTGAAACTTCTTCCACCTTTCTCCATTCCTCTAGGTGCTTTTTCTGAACCTGGATGTGATGCATTAAAGGATCCAACTGAAATAGAATTGAAGGCATTCTAAAATGGCTAACCGTACAGTGAAGGATGCGCACAGCATCCACGGCACCAACCCTCAATATCTGGTGGAGAAGATCATTCGAACGCGAATCTATGAGTCCAAGTATTGGAAAGAGGAGTGCTTTGGCCTTACGGGTAAGTGGAAGCGCGCGGAGCGCCTCTCAGCCCCTTTGTGGCCCATTTCTCCTGACCGAGCGCCGGTAGGACTAGCGACTGGCCTCTGGGGGTGGTACTAGAGCGGAGTATGTCGATTATTCAGAAAAATTTGAGTGCCTGCTAAGTGCCTCGTCTTGTGTTGAGTATTAGAGACACAGATGAATCTGATAAGGTCATATTCTGAAGGGTGTCTCAGTTGGGTGTTGTGAGTTATTCCGTATTTAATGATAGCAGGTTGGGTTGCAACAGTGTTAAGCTCAGGGATCCGGATATAACACTTTGACACAATCTGTTGAAGGTCTTTAAGGACCTAACGTTAATATGCCAGAAACCAAATTCATGATCTTACTATCCTTAGATCTGGGCCGGTTCCAGTATTTATAAATATTAGTGCTTCAGAGAAGTCTTCCAGGTAATCTTCCGATTTGAATTCTGGCTTTAAATCCATGTCCTGTGACAATCTGTGGACCTTAAGCAAGTCACTTTACCTTTCTTAGCCCTCATTTTCCTTACCTGGAAGAACGTTGCTAGAACTTTCTTCATGACTTGTTAAAAAAGGTTAAGTGAGATAATATGGAAAGCTTAGCAGGGTACCTATTTTATTATCCATTCTCAATGTATATTAGCTGTTGTCGTTACTGTTATTAATACACATTCTTTCTCCTAATATTACACTGTTGATGTATATTTTGGAGAACCAAAGCTTGAACTAACTCCACTCCAACTAGGAAGAGCTTCGCCCTAATATGTCACTCTATTGTTTTTGTTTTTTAGCTGAACTTGTAGTCGATAAAGCCATGGAGTTAAGGTTTGTGGGTGGCGTCTATGGTGGCAACATAAAACCAACACCCTTTCTGTGTTTAACCTTGAAGATGCTTCAGATTCAACCCGAGAAGGATATCATTGTAGAGTTTATCAAAAATGAAGATTTCAAGTGAGTGCAATGTTCACTAGCTAATATAAGAGGTTTAATTTTGGCGGTTCAGAATTGGGCTTTGGTTAAGAGGGGTGTACACAATGTATCTCATTTCTGCAGAGTTCCACTCCAGATTTTTGCTTTTGAGCCCTTCAGTTTGTATTTTTTTTGTTTGTTTTTTGTTTTGGAAACAGAGTCTCTCTGTGTTGCCCAGGCTGGAGTGCAGTGGTGTGATCTCGGCTCGCCGCAACCTCCATTTCCTGGGTTCAAGTTATTCTCCTGTCTCAGCCTCCCGAGTAGATGGGATTACAGGCATGTGCCATCATGCCTGGCTAATTTTTGTATTTTTAGTAGAGATGGGGTTTCACCATGTTAGCCAGGCTGGTCTTGAACTCCAGACTTCAGGTGATCCCCTCCCCCCTGGGCCTCCCAGAGTGCTGGGATTACAGGCATGAGCCACCACACCCTGCCAAGTTTGTATTTTATCTGTTCTGATTGTATTAATCTTCTACTTTACTTTCTCAGTTTTGGTAATTTTTCCCTGAAAAAGGATTTCACAAATTCACTGAATATATATTAAGCAAAAGTGAGTGCCTGATATGTTGGTAGGCACTGGACGCTCAGGGGTGAAAATCAAACAACAAAAGGTGGTGGTTAAGAGGTGTAAGATCTGGGTTCACATCCAGATTTCTGTTGCCCATTAACTGTGACATTGGAGAGGTTACTTAATTTTCTAAACTTTGCTTATCTGTAAAATGGTGACTATAATATAAAAGTGAAAGAAGGTAATGCATGCAGATCTCTGAACACAGCACTTGCTGCATGGTAAACACCTAGAAAATGTCAGCTTCTCATTACCGTATTACCCATTCTCAAGGAAATCACAGGCAAGTATAGGAGACAGACATAATAGCTTCTTATGTGCCATGCTCTAAGGGCTTTGCATATAATAATTCATTTCACTTTCACAACAACCTTCTAAACTTTTAATCCCTATTGTACAGGAGAGGGAACTGAGGCACAGAGATTAAGTAATTTTGTCCAAGTTCAAACAGCTAGTAAGTGGCAAATCTGGCTTCAGAGTTCATATTCTTTGCTACAGTATTCTGCTTCTCCTACAAAGAAACTATAAGTTTCAAAAGCCTCCTAGTTACCCAAGAGGAAATTTAAGTAGTTGGATATAGGAAAAAGGGAAGAGGAATGACTCTTCTTGTTTGTTTGTTTGAGACGGAGTCTCTCTCTGTTGCCCAGGCTGGAGTGCAGTGGCGCAGTCTCGGCTCACTGTAAGCTCCGCCTCCCGGGTTCATGCCATTCTCCTGCCTCAGCCTCCCGAGTAGCTGGGACTACAGGCGCCCACCACTACGCCCGGCTAATTTTCTGTATTTTTACTAGAGATGGCGTTTCACCGTGTTAGCCAGGATGGTCTCGATCTCCTGACCTCGTGATCCACCCGCCTCAGCCTCCCAAAGTGCTGGGATTACAGGTGTGTGAGCCACCGCCCCTGGCTGGAACGACTCTTATAAAGCATTAACAGCTAGAAAATACCTAACTTTTGTTAGGCACTTACTGTGTGCTCTGTGCTATACTTAGCACTTTAAATGCATTTCTTGTTTATATACCAAGCCATAAATTAGGTATAATTATCTCCATCTTACAAGGATTGAGAAAACACATGATTTGACCAATAGTGTCACAGAATTAGTAAATTATGGAGTCAGAATTTGAACCCAGATTACTTTTTTCCAAAACCAGCAGTCATGTTTATGTGTACTTGTTCCTGTATTGTTATTAAATATATCTTCTACTTTCTGTTTTACAATTCAATATCTGGCCAGGTGTGGTGTCTCACACCTGTAATCCCAGCACTTTGGGAGGCCAAGGCAGGTGGATCTCTTGAGGTCAGGAGTTTGAGACCAGCCTGGCCAACATGGGGAAACCCCGTCTCTACTAAAAATACAAAAATAGGCCAGGCATGGTGGCTAACACCTGTAATCCCAGCACTTTGGGAGGCCAAGGCAGGCAGATCACCTGAGGTCAGGAGTTTGAGACTAGCCTGGCCAACATGGCAAAACCGGCCCCTACTTTTTTAAAAATACAAAAATTAGGCTGGGTATGGTGGCACATGCCTGTAATCCCAGCTACTTGGGAGGCTGAGACAGGAGAATCACTTGAACCCAGGAGGTGGAGGCTGCAGTGAGTTGAGATCGTGCCACTGCACTCCAGCCTGGGCAACAGAGCAAGATTCTGTCTCAAGAAATAAATAAATAAATAAAAATACAAAAATTAGCTGGGCATGGTGGCGGGCGCCTGTAATCCTCGCTACTCAGAGGCTGAGGCAGGAGAATTGCTTGATCTCAGGAGGCGGAGGTTGCAGTGAGCCAAGATCGTGCCACTGCACTGCAGCCTGGGCTACAGAGCAAGACTCTGCCTTAAATAAAATAAAATAAAATTCAGTATTTCTTTTATTCTTAGAGTAATCCTGTGAGATAAATAGGTTTTATTCTAGTTTTACTGATGATATATTTGAAAGTTGATCAATATGTGTGATGTTCCCACAGCCATAAATGGTAGCATGGGAACTTGAACCCAGGTCTCCATATTTTACCTGTCTTTCTTCTGCTGCATTCTGCCTCCACAATTGCAGCTTTCTTACCTGCCAAAGAGAAAAACATGTTTATTCACTACTGTCATGAGAAAAGCTAGTTGTAAAACTCAGGAACTTCTAGAATGGCCTGTTGTTTCACTGTCATCTGTCTATCAGGTATGTCCGCATGCTGGGGGCACTTTACATGAGGCTGACAGGCACAGCAATTGATTGCTACAAGTACTTGGAGCCTTTGTACAATGACTATCGAAAAATCAAGAGCCAGAACCGAAATGGGGGTGAGTATGGTGCTAAGTTTCCTGACTGTCATTTTTAAGCCAGTTTTTGTTTCACTAATACTTCTACCTTTGCATTGTCATAGACAGTGTGAATGCTCCTCTTCATCTACATTGTTACTGTCTCTATGCAGGTTTTCCCTTGTCCCTCATGGGAGTTTTCAGTCTGACTGCTAGCTTCGTGTTGGCCTTACCCAGCCTGCCTCTGTCTGCCTCCCTTTCCAAGTGCATCTTATGTTAATCCCTGCCTTGCATCATATGCCCCCTTTACATGTGCTCCATCCCAAAAGATCTAGCTGCAGAATGGCTTCTCCATAAAAACCTTCCCCAGCCCTCTCAGACAAAATTAGTTTTCCATATTTTACATCTTCACAGTTCTTTCTACTGTCCTCTCCTCTAGCACTGTAATTCACACTGCAGCATATAAGACTACTCATTTTTATACAGGAATCCCACTGAAAAATAAGTATATCCAAGAGAGGCAGCTCCATACCTTCTACAAAGAGATTACTTAATGTGTTAAGGAGGGATTCCAAGTAATGCAGTCAAAACCTTTTCTCACTTGGTGTCATAACAGAAAATAGGAACATTTACCTTTCCCCCTACATGTATCATTAAACAGTAGAAGGTTAAGAATTTGGGGCCAAGCATGGTGTCTCACACCTCTAATCCCAGCACTTTGGGAGGCCAAGGTGGGCAGATCACTTGTGGTCAGGAGTTTGAGACCAGCCTCGTCAATATGGTGAAACCCTGTCTTTACTAAAATTACAGAAATTAGCAGGGTGTGGAGTTGCACACCTTTAATCCCAGCTACTCAGGAGGCTGAGGTAGGAGAATCCCTTGAACTGGGAGGCAGAGGTTGCAGTGAGCCGAGATCACGCCACTGTATTCCAGCCTGGGCGACAGAACAAGACTCCATCTTAAAAAAAATAGAATTTGGTATTATACTTTAAACTTATTAATTCATTCATTGAATAAATACATTTTAAGTGCCATTGACATGTCACATACTGTGCTATGTGGTGTAAATACCATGGTGAACAAGATGGAGATGGTCATGGCCATGATGGAGTTATTTATTTATTATTTTATTACGTAAAACTAAGAATTTCTGAACCTATTGACATTTTAGGTCATACAATTTTTGTGTGAGGATTGACATGTGCATCATAGAATGAGTAGCAGTATCTCTAGCCTCTACCCACTAGATGGAAGTAACACCTCCTTCTAAATAGGGGGATGGGCATGTGCAAAATTGCCCATGGTTGAGAACCCCAGAAGTAAGGTAATGTTTACCATGGAAGTTCTCAAAAGCTATATATGTGTATGTGTATACATATATGTATATATATGTGTATATATGTATATGTATATACACACATATACACATATAATTTATATATAAATATATGCATATATAATTATATATAATTATGTATAAATATATACATATATAATTATATACGATTTGTATATATACATGTGTAATTATATGTGTATATAAATTATATATGTAATTATATATGTAAATTATATATAATTTATTATATAAATAATATAATTTATATGCAAATATATATAATTATATATAAATGTATTATATATACAAGTATGTAATTATATATACAAATATATATACAAATATATAATTATATATAATTTATATACATACATAATTATATTTACATATAAATATACATAAGTATATATAATTTTTATATATAACAATTTATATATAATTTTTATATATAACAATTTTTATATATATATATATATATATATATATAAAATTTTTTTTTTTTTTTTTAGACGGAGTCGCGCTCTGTTGCCCGGGCTGGAGTGCAGTGGTGTGGTCTCAGGTCACTGCAACCTCTGCCTCCCAGGTTCAAATGATTCTCCTGCCTCAGCCTCTTGAGTAGCTGGGATTACATGTGCCCACCACCATGCCCAGCTAATTTTTGTATTTTTAGTAGAGATGGGGTTTCGCCACGTTGGCCAGGCCTGTCTTGAACTCCTAACCTCAAGTGATCTGCCTGCCTTGGCCTCCCAAAGTGCTGGGATTACAGGCGTGAGCCACCGCTCCTAGCCAGTTCTCAAAAGCTATCACTCCATGTGCCATATAAGATACATGTTCTAAATTCAGAAACATTGCAGGTTCAGATGAGAAATTATATTTGAGTTATATGATCTCTTCAAGATCACCCCTACATAATTCAGGACTGTTTGTGCTTGCTTTTGTGTTTGTCTCCTGCTAATTGGGACATCTTCATTCATCCCTTAATCTCTTCTAAAGAGGCCTAGCACATAGATGTCCCGATATGAGGTCTTAACACTTCTTTTACTTTTTGGCATCTAAATCTATTATTTCCAGGTTGTTTGCTCTAATGACTTTTTCTTGCAGAGTTTGAATTGATGCATGTTGATGAGTTTATTGATGAACTATTGCACAGTGAGAGAGTCTGTGATATCATTCTGCCCCGACTACAGGTAAGAAATAAAAGTCTCTTACCAGAGTCACCCTTCTCTTCCTAGACAGGCAGGCAGGCAAACACATACACACAGCTTAAACACTGAAGCCTGTGGATCTTATGGGTCCTCTTAATGAATAGTCTTCCTGTCTGGGAGAAAGATAGTGGATTGGGAGTGAGAGGAAAATAGATAAAATATTTGAAGGGTAGGGCTTTAAAAGTGAATAGTTTAAAACAAGGAAACTTTGTTTTTCTCCATCCTTTTGTAGTTCACGTGCATGTGTGAATTGTGCCTCCCTCAAACCTTGTTACAACGTCAGCACGTTACCCACCTATAATGAAAAAAGAAATTTATTAAGGATGTTACATCAAGGGTATTATAGCTAGATTAGGTAGGGATTTTTTAACTCCATGAACAGTTTTTTTCAAACTAATCTTCATGTAAAAAGCCAGGACATAAAACAGATAAAAATAGGGCCAGGAGTGGGAGACTGAGCCCTTAATCCCTTAAACTTGCCTTTACCATCCTGCTTCCCTTTCCTAGTGATAAACGATTATCCATGAGGCATCTTTTCAGGAAATGAGTGTGATACAGCTCTCCTGTTCCATGTTGGCACTGTAGGGCATGTAGTGGAAAGAATGAGATTATAAATTTGAAAACCTACTTTGAGGGCCCAATTCTTATAGCAAGACAATGTCTTGCTATGTTGCCCAGGCTGGTCTTAAAACTCCTGGGCTCAAGAGATCTTCCCACCTCAGTCTCCCGAGGAGCTGGGACCATGGGTACATGCCACTACATTTAGCCATTTGGCGTTTTTGAAATCAGCTTTGCCTCTCTGATCCTTAGCCACTCAAACATTGCTAAGCCATATCCCCGATTAAAATGGAACCAGTTCAAAATGCATGAATATCAGCAGCTCCTGAGATCCTGGGTCTACTGGAGATTTGGTGCTACTCTAGGGCTAGGCCTCTTCTAGTGGAATTACCAGCCATGAACTTACTAGCCCTTGAATTTTCTCTGTGTATGAAGCCCTTACTTTTCGTTCTAGGCTATACCTATACTGATTGATACTCCCATGACTTTAGAGTGTAAGATACAGGGAATAGAGCCAATAGAAAATGAAGATGTTCTCTTGAGGTTTGTATTTATGTTTATAGGAGAACTATAGATTTCAGGTCTATTAAACTTGTTAGGAAAATCTTGAACTGTCTTTGAAATGAAATTGCCTCAGCTGTGGCTCCTTGGAACCCTGAAGCCCAGTGTTGAGGTTTCAAGAAACAGGGGAAATGGCAACAACCCCTAACTCTCATTATGTTCTCTGTAGAAACGCTATGTATTAGAGGAGGCTGAGCAACTGGAGCCTCGAGTTAGTGCTCTGGAAGAGGACATGGATGATGTGGAGTCCAGTGAAGAGGAAGAAGAGGAGGATGAGAAGGTCAGGCACCTGAGACTTTCATGGTTGTAGGGGAGGGAGTAATAGAAAATGGGAATGGTTTTTTGTTTTTAGACTTTAATTTTTAACTCTATTCACCAGGCGTGGTCGCTCACACCTGTAATCATAGCACTTTGGGAGGCCAAGGTGAGCAGATGACCAGAGGTCAGGAGTTCAAGACCAGCCTGGCCAACATGGTGGTGAAACATCTTCTCTACTAAAAATACAAAAATTAGCTGGCGTCGTGGCGGGTGCCTGTAATCCTAGCTATCCAGGAGGCTGAGGCAGGAGAATCGCTTGAACCTGGGAGGTGGAGGTTGCAGTGAGCCAAGATTGCACCACTGCACTCCAGCCTGGGCAAAAGTGAGACTCCGTCTCAAAAAAAAAAAATGTTTTTTAACTCTAACCAAAAACAATATTTCTTTATTAAAAGCACCTCAGCTCTGCCATATACTAGTGGTATAATCTTACACAAATTACTTAAATTTAGTTTTCTCCTATGTAAAGTGAGGTTAATGATACTTTTTTCCCCAAGACTGTTTAAAGTATTAAATAAGATTATAAACTTAAAGCCCTTAGCAGAGTATTGGCACATTATAATTGCCTAATAAATGGTGGCAGCTATTAAATACTTGGAAAGAAGTAACACTTTCATAATTGCACCTATCCTAAGGAATAAGCCTTGTTTAGGAGGGGGAAAATGTCAACCGCATAGTCATGTTCTTTCAGTACTAGTTACAGTGCTGAAAAGTTGAAAACAACCAAGCTGCCCAGTTGTTTCAGGAAGCAGTCAAACTTTTTTTTTTGAGATAGGGTCTTGCTCTGTTGCCCAGGCTGAGGTGCAGTGGCTCACTGCATTCTCAGCCTCCCAGGCTCAAGCAATCCTCCCACCTCAGCCTCCCAAGTAGCTGGAACTACAGGCGCGTGCCAGCATACCTGGCTAATTTGTGTATTTTTTTTGTAGAGATGGGATTTCAGCATGTTGCCCAGGCTGCAGATAAACTAAACATACACACACACAGGTCTGTTTCTGTTCCCTCTCCTGTGAGTCATTTTGGCTGTCTTACATAGCTCATAATAAGTTTTGTTAGTTAATAGGGTAAGTGCCTCCCTCTTTGCATTCAGGTTACTGTGCTTTAAAGTCACATGGAGATGGTCTTTGGGACAAGATGGGGCATGAAGTATAATTAGTGTTCCTAGATGGCTCTTTATAAGCCTGTGCCTTTCAATGACCCAGTCATCTTGTTTCCAGTTGGAAAGAGTGCCATCACCTGATCACCGCCGGAGAAGCTACCGAGACTTGGACAAGCCCCGTCGCTCTCCCACACTGCGCTACAGAAGGAGTAGGAGCCGGTCTCCCAGAAGGTAAAGCCTAGTCATTGGCCTTTTCCCAGGAGATTTTGAGCACTGTAACCTAGAAGTTTGAATTTTAGAGAAGGAAAAATGCCAGTCTATGGAGAATGTTTGCCCAATGTATTAGTTATCTGTTGCTGCAAAACCACCACCTATAAAACCTCATTGGCAGACAACAACCATTTGTTCCTTTCACAAGTCTGCAGTCAGTGATTTAAGCAGAGCTTGGATAGGCAGTTTTTTAAGTACCTGTTCTGTTGTCGGCTGTCTACTGGCTGGTATGGAATTGCCTTAGCTTGGATGACGGGAAATTTCTCTTCTCTGTGTCATCCTCCAGCAGGCTAAGTTGGGCATATTCTCATGGTAGTGGCAGAACTCAAGAGCAAACAAACCCGGTCATGCAAATGTTTTTCCAGTATCTGCTTTTATCACATTTGCAAATATCCCATTAGCCAAAGCAAGTCATGTGGCCAGTCCTAAAGTTAGAATGGGAGGGTGCTAGAGTTACATGACAAAAGACATGAACACAGAGAAGGGTGATACAGAGAAGCGTGAAGGATAAGATTGGGGCCGTTTTTGCAATCTACAACATCCAGTGCACCAACCTAGGCTTTCTTCTTCCTCTCCTCTTTATAGGCGGAGTCGATCTCCCAAAAGGAGAAGGTAGGCCTTCAGTCATTTGTGATGAAGGATAGGGCTTTGGGGAGGGGGTGGTGGTATTGGTGTTGTACGTATATTGCTAACCAGATGTGGTAGTCTGACCAGTCTTTTCTACAGCCCCTCCCCTCGCCGAGAAAGGCATCGGAGCAAGAGTCCAAGACGTCACCGCAGCAGGTCCCGAGATCGGCGGCACAGATCCCGTTCCAAGTCCCCAGGTAAAGCATGTGGGCCTTTTGCCACAGGTTGTCTTAACAAAGAAATGTAAAAGGAGTAGTTAGCCTCCTGCAGTACAGGAGTACCTGACTGTACTGCCTAACAGAAAAGGAAATGGACATAGAATTTGAAAATTAAGGTTCACAGCTTGACTGTCACTTATAAGCTTTGCTGATAAGGTTTGCTTCAGTTTTTTCATCTAAAATTATAGGAATAAGATCTAACATAATAGTGAAAACCCAATATGATGTTTGTGAAATTAGCCATAAAGCCCTTGAATGTATATGTATTTGAACTGGTCTCATTACTACTTTCTTTGGTGCCTCTTCCTCCACTAATTCAGAGTTGCTTCCACTAAGAGGTGTCCCCTGCATAGGCCAAAAGAATATTAAGCCAATGGCAGGTATTAGGGGAGGTGAGAATGACAGTTTAATAAGAGTAGAAGGGTAAGATCTTATACAATGGCCTTTTCTTCCCCAGGTCATCACCGTAGTCACAGACACAGGAGCCACTCAAAGTCTCCCGAAAGGTAAGGAATTGATCTCTGTTTTAACTTTACAGAAATAGTCCAAATTACAACTAATTGGACCTGAAATTTTCTTGTTTTGTTGAGGGATGTTAGGAATTCTCCTTCATTACTAGACAAAATTGGTCTATTGCTTTGAGAATTACTGGGGTTAGATAACTTTTTCTTTTTTCTTTTTTTTTTTTTTTTTGAGAACTGAGTTTCGTGCTTGTCTCCCAGGCTGGAGTGCAATGGTGTGAACTTGGCTCACTCTAGCCTCTGCCTCCCGGGTTCAAGCGAGATACCTGTTTTGCTTTGTTTTGCTTTACAGGATTGCAGCTTTGGATAAAGGATGAGCTTTGGTCTCAGAAAACATGGGGTTTAGTCCCAAGTTTTAAAACTTAACAGTTGAGTGACCTTGGACAAGTCACTTTCATTTGATAAGATTTCATTAGAAACCCCCACGTGCCATATACGGTTGGGTGCACTCTTTTTTTTTTTGAGACGGAGTCTCGCTCTATCGCCCAGGCTGGAGTGCAGTGGCGCGATCTCGGCCCACTGCAAGCTACACCTCCTGGGCTCACGCCATTCTCCTGCCTCAGCCTCTCGAGTAGCCAGGACTACAGGTGCCCACCACCACGCCCGGCTAATTTTTTATATTTTTAGTAGAGATGGGGTTTCACCATTTTAGCCAGGATGGTCTCAATCTGACCTTGTGATCCGCCCACCTCGGTCTCCCAAAGTGCTGGGATTACAGGCGTGAGCCACCGCGCCCGGCCTGTTGGGTGCACTCTTAACCTCCGAGAGGTGAAATGACCTATAGTGACTCACCTGACTCAATAGTGTTGCTGCTATTATTCAAAGATCAAAGGAGTAAAACATTTCCTCAATGGTAAAATTTGGATAGTCATGCCTGACTCAATAGTGTTGCTCTGAATCAAAAAAATACCAAGCAGTTTAAAGAATATTGAGTGTCAGCTCCATCCCCATCAATGTCAGCATACCAAGGTCTTTCTCAGGACTCCTTTTTTTTTTGTTTGAGACGGAGTCTCACTCTTGTCATTGAGGCTGGAGTGCAATGGCCCAATCTCGGCTCACAGCGACCTCCGCCTCCTGGGTTCAAGCAATTCTCCTGTCTCAGCCTCCCGAGTAGCTGGGATTACAGGCACCCACCGCCACGCTCAGCTAATTTTTGTACTTTTAGTAGAGACAGGGTTTCACCATGTTGGCCAGGCTGGTCTCGAATTCCTGACCTCAGGTGATCTGCCTACCTTGGCCTCCCGAAGTGCTGGGATTACAGGCGTGAGCCACCATGCCTGGCTGCCCAGCTTCTTAATATAATTATTTATATGTGTTGCCATTTCAGGTCTAAGAAGAGCCACAAGAAGAGCCGGAGAGGGAATGAGTAATGGACTCAGTTTGGTTTTAGTCCACATGACCTCCTGTGGATATGAGGATATCTGTCTATGTGGAAGGATTAAGATCTCCCCCAGGCAGCTATAAGAATATTTTAGTTTTTTTCTTATCAAGTTTCTCAACGTTTATTTTTAATGAAGGAGGTGCTGAGTTTTGTATCTTTTTAATCATAATCAACATAAGTGTTTTTGACCCAACTAACCTTGACTGTAATCAAACTTATGAGTAGAAAGGATCTGGAGGTTGGGGATATGAATGACAAGGAAAGGATGTGGCCACTTGATGACCCTTTCCCTTTTTATTAAACCGGACACACCTGTTTCCCATTTTTCTGTAGTTTAGTTTTGGTTTGTTGTGGTTGGAACTGCTTTGAGAATCCTGGGATTTGTGTTGCTGCTATTATTCAAAGATCAAAGGAGTAAAACATAGTAGCTCCTAACTTTTTTCCAGCAGCAGCAAGTGGTAATAAACATGAAAACTGGTTTGTAGCAGTTTTGAAAGAACAGAATGCATTCAATTGTAAGGCTTCTTCTGGATCATTAAAGCCAGTTTCATCAAACAGTTCAACAGAGAGCAGCACTTAATACCCTTTATACAGCCCATTTTTTCATAGTTTCATTTGTTCTTGCCCACAAGCTTGAAATCCTGGTTAAGCTATCCAGCCTTTATCATATAAGCATTGACATTATCCAGGCCTAGTCAGTAGCAGTAGGGTAACAGGATTGAAAAAGATTTGATGGAGAGGAAAGTATCTAATATTAGTCATGGTTTTGACCTAAATTGCTAGACAGTTGTGCCATTCACAAAGTCAGAAAATACAGCAGGAAGAGACAGCTTTTAGAGGGGCAGAGAATTAGAGGATTGTGGTAGTAATGAAAATGATGCATTCAGTTTAACAAGTTTAATTTGAGATAGCTATGGTATAGCTAAAAACAAAAGCCCATAAAGTTGGAGATAGGGACCAGAGTTTAACATAGCTATCTAGGCCAGAATTGACAATGTTTAAGTAATTGTGGAATCTGTCAAGACTTCCCAGAGTGTTTATATATATCAGAAATGCACACAACAGAACCATAGGCAACACCAACACTGGTGACAGGAAGAAACAGAAGTCACCTGTTGGAAACTGGAATGGCCCATTCAGAAAGACAGGAGAATTAGGAGAGAATGAGTGAAAGAAGCCAAGGGTCAAGAATGCAGAAGCAAAGGAAGGACTAAAAAGCCTCCACGGACATCAATAATCAAGAGATTATTAAGATCTTTGCTAGAAGAGTTCCTTTACCTGTACTTAACTCCCTTAAAAAGAGAAAAGTGATGGAATGACTTCCTGCAACTGTAGTCCCAGCAGGAATTGTGAAGACCAGCTGCCCTGCAGGATCCAGTTTTTCTTGGGAGGCTGTATCTGGTCATAAGGTAAACATTCTATATATTCTATGCCTGCTTTAGAATTGAAAGACTTCAGCAGTATTAAAGCATTTTTTAATCTTATTTGAGCTTTCATATTCTTCAGTGATTCCTTTCATAATACCTGAGTTAATAAAAGTGGTCTGAAAGAGCTCTTACGGTTTCTGATACAACTATATAGGACTACCTTTTAAGATTAAATATAAGCATCTGTATGTAAATGTATTACAGTGTCATAGCAGTTATGTCTTTATGAAAGTGATCTAGGTAGAAAGAAATGTCTTCTGGCACAGACAGAAGTGACCTATGGACCAACCAAGCTGTCATCCAGTACACTCTTAAAATAAAACTTTATCTTAAAATATGTTTTATTTATTTTTATTTTTTTTTTTTTTGAGACGGAGTCTTGCTCTGTCGCCCAGGCTGGAGTGCAGTGGCGCAATCTCGGCTCACTGCAAGCTCCGCCTCCCGGGTTCACGCCATTCTCCTGCCTCAGCCTCTCCGAGTAGCTGGGACTACAGGTGCCCGCCACCACGCCCAGCTAATTTTTTTGTATTTTTAGTAGAGACAGGGATTCACCGTGGTCTCGATCTCCTGACCTCGTGATCTGTCCGCCTTGGCCTCCCAAAGTGCTGGGATTACAAGCGTGAGCCACCGCGCCCGGCCTTAAAATACGTTTTAAAGTAAAAATAAACCCACACACAAAGCCCAATAAATTTTAGTAACAGAAATAAACCTCCCTAAACAAACGTTAAAACATACTTGTTTAGACGTATGGTAATATGTGGACCAAAATAGAGGTACCACAGCCAATCAATAGCAGGAAGGAGAATGTCCCTATTCTTTAATTAGAAGAAGGAGGTAAGAGTAAGATATGTTGCATGTCTGTAGATACCGTTTTGATAAAATTACACGGGAGATGGAGCTTGAGGACAAACCTTGCTGTAAGGCTCTTTCTGTCATCCACATGCTTGCTTATGGATGAAGCATTTTAAACTTTTTGACTACAGCATACATTTTAAAAACGTATTTTACCTCTTATGTACACATCTGTATTCTGTACTGAGACAAATTTCAGGAAAGAATACTTAACTATGCAAAGTGAATTCTGGTATTTCCTACTTGGTAACAGTTTTTAATATTGGATGAAACCACTTAATCGATTTTACTTCCAATAATTTGAAATACACTGACTTAAAAGCTTTGCCATAGGGCACAATCACCTTTTAATACAAAGAAATTAAGGGAGATGTGTTCCAAGGGGCAAAAGAAATAATGCATTTTTGGCCAGGCGCGGTGGCTCACGCCTGTAATCCCAGCACTTTGGGAGGCCGAGGCGGGCAGATCACCTGAGGTCGGGAGTTTGAGATCAGCCTGGCCAACGTGGAGAAACCCCATTTCTACTAAAAAATACGGCTGGGCATGGTGGCACATGCGTGTAATCCCAGTTACTCGGGAGGCTGAGGCAGGAGAATCGCTTGAACCCAGGAGGCAGAGGCTGCGGTGAGCTGAGATCGTGCCATTGCACTTCAGCCTGGGCAAAAAGAGCGAAACTCCATCTCAAAAAATAATAATAATAATGGGTTTGGTGAGAGAGTTCCAATATTAACAACCCAACTTCAAGCTCATTCCTCTAACCTCTTCCTGTTATTCTTCAGTAGACCAAAGTTTAAAGAAGCATTATTTAGAAGAATGATCACAGATTGCCCACTCCCTCAAAAAGGTTAATGTGACAGAAATTCTCCACATGCTCAAAAAAGGCAGCAGACATGATCTCTTTTAAAAAAAAAAAAAAAAAAAAGGTTCAAAAGAGATTAAGAGATGGAAAATAAGATTGGTGGAGTTTAAAGGCCTTATACTAGAAACCACAAAACATAAAACAGCACAGAGAAAATAGGCTGGAGGAAATAAAAAATGGAAAAGAGAAATATATAGAATAAAGAAATACTCTGATGGTTTAAGAAGAACTGGCCGGGTGCGGTGGCTCACACCTGTAATCCTAGCACTTTGGGAGGCCGAGGCAGGTGGATCGCGAGGTCAGGAGATCGAGACCATCCAGGCTAACACAGTGAAACCCGTCTCTACTAAAAATACAAAAAAATTAGCTGGGTGTGCTGGCAGGCGGAGCTACTAGGGAGGCTGAGGCAGGAGAATGGTGTGAATCCGGGAGGCGGAGCTTGCAGTGAGCCGAGATCGCGCCATTGCACTCCAGCCTGGGCAACAGAGTGAGACTCCGTCTCAAAAAGAAAAAAGAATTAAATGGGGTCAGGATGGTCTCAGATCTTATAACAAGAAGGCAATGAAGCAAAAGGCTCCAAAGGTTTGAGAAAAAGTGCCAGAAATTTTATACTTTGCCAAAGTTGTCTTAAAATACAAAGGCTACAGATGTTCTCAAGTTTGTAAGAACTTAAAAGTACAAATCATGAGCCTTTGGGAAAAAACTGCCCAATAATGAAATTCAACTAAAGAAGAAATGAATCAAATTAAGGACTTAGGAACAAAGAATCAGTAAAAGGAGGGTTAGTAAACACTTCAGAAACTTTAAAAATAATGGGCAATGATTATAAAGTCAAAATTAAATATGAACACTGTCTACATAGAAATAACAAGTAGAGTGTGCTGGTTTCATCTTTCATAGCAGGAATCACATACAGTCTAATTAAAACAAACATGAAGCTAGAAAAAAAATAGCCTCTTTATTTTCCGTAATTGTCCTTAATTTTAGGAGAAATCTTACAAGACTAGATTCTCCTGTGGGAAAAAAGTATTTAAATTGAGCATTTTTTCAGTTTCACACTTGTTTTCCTTTTGTTAATGTGCTATATTTGTTAAATATAGCATATGAGCCCACTTTTGTAAAACTGTTTGTATCTATGTGCCTGTATGATTAACAGAGATGGTTGGAATGAATGAAGTTCACCAGATAAGTACTTCTTTCTGGCTGATGAACTTTTGAGTGATTAAACCTTGTACTTTTATATAATGCTTATTTTCTTTTTACAATAAACATGTTAATTTCTACAAGGAAGAAATGAGTTGTTGGGAGTTAAAAGCTTTTTTATAAGCATACCAACACATTTTACGTATTGTTTGCTGGAACTAAAAATTAATAACCACTTTTATGAAGGTCAATTTGGCAATATGTAGCAGGAACCTTAGAACTTTTGATCCTTTTACCCAGTAATCCCACTTATGGGAATTCACCCTAATAGAATAATTACATGTACACACAAATAGCTTTATCCCATCATCATTTTACACATTATATATATAATATATATATATAAGAATAACTGGAAACAGCAAAAATATCCATCTGTAGGGGATATAAATAAATATACAGTACATATTTATATTTTTAATAATCCTAATGTCAAGGGAAAATACTAATCTCCATGTTATTAAACAGAACATTTCAAAACAATTTGGTCTTAAATGTGTGTGTTCTCCCTGTATAAGATTGATAATTTTCTACTTAACTGCTCTACAATGAATCTGAACTCATAATCTACTTTGCAAACTTAAAATCTGAGTGAGTTTCTACTGTATCAATTTTAAACTACATATGTTTTCCAACAGAACAGTTTTGCCAATTATTGAACACTGGCAGTTACTGAAGGAGGGGCAAATGAGATGCTGAAAACTAGTATCTATAACACTATCATATAAGTAAAACCTAGGCTATTGGTTACTAGGTTGCCAGTTAATAGGTTTTGCCAAGTGGTATTATACTGCCTTCCTTAAGGAAGAAAGGTTGAGGGGTTGGGGCATTCTGTTATTGGAAGTTGTTTTATTTTTAATGAATACTTTTTTTTATTTTTTTATTTTTTTATTTTTATTTTTGCACACAAAACAATAAACATTTTCTAAAAGTACATACAAACAAAAAGATGCATATCAAACATATTAGGAAGGTTGCCCATGGGAAGACGTGGAATAGAAATGAGGGGTGGGAATTAAAGAAAATAAATGAGAGAGGGACTTTGTATGGATCAATGATAATATCTCAATCTCTATTTGACAAAGAAGAAGGAGAAGGAAGAGGAAGAAAAAGAAAGTGGGATAAAGGATCAGAAAGGGAGGAAAATAGAAAAAATTAGCGTATGACTCCAGGGTAGACCTGTTTTGTTGTCGCTTGGTTGGTTGGTTGGTTTGTCAGTTGTATTTTTCATACGTTTCGCCATGTTGGCCAGGCTGGTCTCGAACTCCTAGCCTCAAGTGATCAACCCGCCTCGGCCTCCCAGAGTACTGGGACTACAGGCGTGAGCCACCACATCCAGCCCCCACATTGCTTCTGGCCTCTGTGGTAGACCTCCCAGACGGGGCGGCCGGGCAGAGGCGCTCCCCACATCCCAGACGGGGTGGCCGGGCAGAGGTGCTCCTCACTTCCCAGACAGGGCAGCCGGGCAGAGACGCTCACTTCCTAGACGGGGTGGTGGCCGGGCAGAGGCGCTCCTCACTTCTTCCCAGACGGGGCGGCCGGGCAGAGGTGCTCCTCACATCCCAGAAGGGGCGGCCGGGCAGAGGCGCTCCTCACTTCCCAGACAGGGTGGCCGCGCAGAGGCGCTCCTCACTTCCCAGACGGGGCGGCCGGGCAGAGGCGCTCCTCACATCCCAGACGATGGGTGGCCGGGCAGAGGCGCTCCTCACATCCCAGACGATGGGCGGCCGGGCAGAGGCGCTCCTCACTTCTTCCCAGACTGGGAGGCCGGGCAGACACACTCCTCACTTCCTAGACGGGGTGGTGGCCGGGCAGAGGTGCTCCTCACTTCCCGGACGGGGCGGCCGGGCAGAGGCGCTCCTCACATCCCAGACGATGGGTGGCCGGGCAGAGGCGCTCCTCACTTCCCAGACGGGGCGGCCGGGCAGAGACGCTCCTCACTTCCCAGACGTGGCGGCCGGGCAGAGGCGCTCCTCACTTCCCAGACGGGGCGGCCGGGCAGAGGCGCTCCTCACATCCCACACGATGGGCGGCCAGGCAGAGACGTTCCTCACTTCCTAAAAAGGGGTGGCGGCTGGGCAGAGGCGCTCCTCACCTCCCAGACGGGGCGGCCGGGCAGAGGAGCTCCTCATAACCCAGACGATGGGCGGCCAGGCAGAGACGCTCCCCACCTCCCAGACGGGGCGGTGGCCGGGCAGAGGCTGCAATCCCAGCACCCTGGGAGGCCAAGGCAGGCGGCTGGGAGGCGGAGGCTGCAGCGAGCCAAGACCACGCCACCGCACTCCACCCGGGCAACATCGAGCACCGAGTGAGCGAGCCTCTGTCTGCAGTCCCAGCACCTCTAGAGGCCGAGGCGGGCAGACCACCGGAGGTCAGGAGCTGGAGACCAGCCTGGCGGACATGGCGAAACCGCGCCTCCAGCCAAAGGAGAAAAACCAGGGAGGGGTGGTGGCGCGCGCCGGCAATCCCAGGCAGCCCGCAGGCCAGGGCAGGAGAATCACGGGAGCCGGACGCAGGGAGTCTGCAGCGAGCGGAGTGTACTCCAGCCTGGGCCACAGAGGGAAGAAAAGAAAAAGAAAGAAGAAAGAAAGGGAAGAAAGGGAGGGAGGGAAAAAAAAAAGGAAGAAGGAAGGAAGGAAGGAAGGAAGGAAGGAAGGAAGGAAGGAAGGAAGGAAGGAAGGAAGGAAAAAAAAGAGAAAAAGAAAGAGAAAGAAAGAAAGAAATTTCGAATACAATCCTCCCCTTGGTATGTGGTGGGGGATTGGTTCCAGGACTTCCCGCAGATATACCAAAATCCAAGGATGCTCAGGTCCCTGATATAAAATAGTACAGTCTTTGCATATAACCTATGCACATCCTCCTTTATACTTTAAATCATTTCTAGATTATATATAATGCCTCATACAATGTAAATTCTGTGGGAAAAGTTGTTATACTGTATTGTTTAGGGAATAATAACAAACTGTACAAGTTCAGTACAGACACAATTTTTTTTAATATCTGCAATCCGTGGTTGGTTGAATCCATAGATGCAAAGCCCATGGATATGGAGGGCCTACTGTATGTACAGAAGTAAAGAGAATAATAAACACCCCTGTATACATCATTACCTGTTCTCCAAAATGTGGAAGGACATGAAGTATTGAATGTTAATTTAAATCTTTTTTTTTTTTTTTTTTTTTTTTTTTTTGAGACGGAGTCTTTCTCTGTCCCCCAGGCTGGAGTGCGGTGACGCGATCTCGGCTCACCGCAACCTCCACCTCCTGGGTTCACGCCATTCTCCTGCCTCAGCCTCCCGAGTAGCTGGGACCACAGGCGCCCGCCAGCACGCCCGGCTAATTTTTTTGTATTTTTTAGTAGAGACGGGGTTTCACCGTGTTAGCCAGGATGGTCTCGATCTCTTGACCTCGTGATCCACCTGCCTCGGCCTCCCAAAGTGCTGGGATTACAGGCTTGAGCCACCGCGCCCGGCCTGTTAATTTAAATCTTGAATGCTCCAGGTCATTTTAACATAAATGCATAGTTGGGTCGGGTATCTTGTTAATAAATGATTTAAGTCCACCACTTGATAGGATTCTGAAGGATGCTGATGCTTTAATAAGAAAAAATGGTAAATATACCTGACTTTAACTCAGGGCTGTAAATACAGCATGAATACCCTCAACCTCCTGCAATAGGTTTCAAATATCTTCCATGTTGCAAAATATGGCAAGGGCCCAAGCAGTCTCCTATTTAAGTAAATTTAAGTAATGTGTATCAGAGGAAGCACAGCAAAGATAACCCACTGTCCTTACATTTTTGTCTACTTACTCTGCACATTTCCAAATAGATATATAGCATCATTTAGCCTAAAATCCCAGGCAACTGGACGGACTAATTAAGGGGTTAGAGAAAATTACCTCACCTCACTGCTAAAACAGCTAAAACATTATGCCACTAACAACTCGAGTCTGAATTCCAATACCCAATAATAATTAATTCCAAGTATTACTGGTAAATATACTTGGAATTAATTATCATCTTGGCAAGTGTGCTTTCCAGGTGGAAGTATAGGACTCAAAATGAATAGAGTCTGGGCTGGGTGCGGTGGCTCAACACCTGTAATCCCAGCACTTTGGGAGGCCAAGGCAGGTGGATCACCTGAGGTCAGGAATTCGAGACCAGCCTCACCAACGTGGTGAAACCCCACCTCTACTAAAAATACAAAAATTAGCCAAGTGTGGTGGCGTGTGCCTGTAATCCCAGCTACTTGGGAGGCTGAGGGAGGAGAATCACTCAAATCCAGAAGGCAGAGGTTGCAGTGAGCCGAGATCATACTACAGCACTGCAGCCTGGGTGACAGATATAGACTCTATCTCAAAAAAAAAAAAAAGTTATCTTCCCTCCACTCTAATTGCCAATATTAGTCTCAGTGTTTTAAAACTCTCTTTCCAAATACTTTTCAGTTCAGACTCCAGCATGTAAGTTTGCTTTTTGGAATTTACTGCTTTGCATTTCAGTTTTTATTTTCAAAGATAAAATGGAAATGGCTTCTGCTTCTATCAACCTCATATGGGTGTTGTGAACATCCAACCAAATAAAGGACATGAAATGATACTTGAATCTCTAAAACTAAAATCTGTGATTTAGAATGCTCTATTCACTGAAATTAAAAGAAATCTCGTTACATAATATTTCCATCATCTATACAACAGATTAACCAAATTTAACTCTTGTCAAAAAGATTTATTAACTTAAAATAGAAGTACTTCAAATACAGACAAAATCAACTTTCCGTTCAAGTTTGAATGTTCAATATACAAGTATGGAAAAGAAAAAAAATCTGAATCTTCATGTTGTAATTTTATTTTAATTTTTTACCTTTTAAAAAGTTTTTGGCACTACAAGGTTCTGTAAAGAATAGAAGTGACAATTTAAAACACATGAAATTCTTTCCTAACTTTTAAGAACAATATATAAAGTCTGAAGCAACCAAAGTATGAATACAGCTAATAGAAAATAAAGAATGTAATTTTTTAAATTCTCTCTTTATACAATTCATCAAGGTTAAACAAAACATAAAATTCCCTTAAAAATAGGGTAATAAAATAGATGAAATTTGTATCACTCAATTTGGTGATACTAGTAAAAACTATAGTTCATATTTATATACAAATAATACAGTCTGTAAAAACAGTCTTAGAATTTAAATAAGCTATCTAAACGTGTTAAAATTTTAAATCAGGACCTGATTTGTTTTGCTTTCCATTAAATGTCACTTTTTCTGCTGAATGTAACTGACATTGAGGTACGGATACCCTTGAGACAGCAGGATTGGCTGGTTGCTGTGCATCGGTAGACCAGCTGAAAGAAAATGGACTCGCATTACTCCGACACGTTTCCTCTTGGTGGGTGGGGACAACGCTCTCTACACCGACGGGTGGCACATCTGTCTGTTGGATACAACACAGACAGGAAACTGAAAGGCTTGTGCCTGTTTATCTGACAACACCTTAGAATTAACTTGTAGTTAGCTTTCTTTTTTTCTATTTATATAATAGGAGGAGATAAAGCATGCTGCAAAACATTTGAGAGGGTGGGGAGAAAAAGGAAGAAGGGAAGGAAATACCTGTTTGTGAAAAAAGGAGAGGACACGAAAGATGGAGAAGAGGAATCAAAGGGAAAAAACCCACTAAAGAAGAGTTGCAGACTCTCCCCTCCTAAAAGGGCTTATGACTAATAATAACTTCCTTCCGCCCCAGTTCTTTGCTCAAGAGAAGAGCTCAACCACAGTCAAGGCTCTGCCACTCTATAATACAGGGATGCCCCAGTAGTATATGGGTGGTTTAAGAAGGCTTAAATATAACAAGCTTGAGACCATACCAGGCACCTCCCCTTTATCATTTCATTCAATCAGCATTTCCTGAGTGCCTGTTTTAACTTCTTGAACTCCTAGTTTAACTATATGGACTGACCCAAGTGTTCTGAACTAGGTTAACAAGGAGCTGAAGGCCAGACTCAGACAATGCCTGTAAGAACAAATACCTCTGAGGCAAGTAGGTTAGATAAAATGCTCCAAGTTTCTAGGAATTCTTTGTTTGTAATATTCATTACCCAGTCAAAGCCATTATTAGTACTACAATAGCACCAGCAGAACATAATAAATTTTAATGTCATTCAAGTCCTGCGTTTACTAAACAAATCTGATTATGTCTTCATTCCACTAAAAACCTTTCATTAGATCCCCAATGCTCAGTAAACCAAGTCCAAACTCATAATATGGTCTAAGCCTACCCTCTCTAGCCTTATCACCATCTTTCCCATATACCTCCGTCCTCTAGCCCAAATATTTTCTCCTCTTCTTCATTATGCCAGGCAAAACTCAGTGACTGCATATATTAATCCCTCAGCTAAGCATACTCCTCCTCCTCTCTCATCTCTAGGCAAAAAAAAAAAAAAAAGAATTCCTGCGTCTCTTTCAAGATCTAGGTCAACTGTCAAAATCTTGCGATGTAATAATCTCTTACATCCACATCCTGTTTGGATTTGCTAGGGCAATGTTAACTGATTCATCTAAACTCCTTTTCTATTTAACATGTCTGGCTTTCCTAATAAAATGTGCATCGAGTAATTGAGATTTTGTTTTACAAGCACCTAGCACCATCTGACACACAGTATAATCTCTCAGTAAATGTTTACTGAATTTATGAATTTTCACTCCCAGATCCTGGCCTTCACTAAGGCTCTCTATCCCAGAATAAAACCCACCCAAGTCTGTTAACTAATTTGTATGCAATGGTACCTTGAGTATAGAAAGGTTTGTTGGGCTGAAATCGGGCATTTCCCTGATGCATGAAGTTTTGATGCAAACCATAAGGCCACGAAGCTGGGACAAGGGGGAAATGGGGACGCGGTGCATGTTCCCAAGGAATTGGAGGAGTCAGTCCTCGAAAGCCTGGCTCTGCATTTCAACAAGAAGGGAAAAAGACATTTAAAAACATTAGTTCATTCATTGAAATATCCCTTCATTCCACAAAGATATATTCAGTACCTACTATTGGCTAAGAACTATGCTAAATTCAGATAATACTAAACAAATTTTTTTAAAGAATAAAGCATTGGTATTTGCTCAAATTATTCATAAGAGACATACAAGAAGATATATATATATACAACAATATGTAATAATTGCTAGAACAGGCAAAATGTTCTGAAGAGAGGGCTAACCCAGTCTTTGAAGGTTAGAGACAGTCTTCCTAAGATGATTGACTAATTTGAGTTTTAAAAAACAAGGAAAAATTTAGGCAAAATAGGGAGGGGTGGGGGGGCATTTCAGAGAGAAGGAGTATCATGTACAAAAGCCTGAAAGCAGGAAAGCACATCAAGTTTGGGGAAATGCATAACAATCTGCAATATAGGGACAGGAGTGACAGAGGAAGTGGTAAGAGAAAAGGCGGGACAGGTAGGTGGGAATATACATTTCAAAAAACCTTAGTACATCATGCAAAGGAACTTAAGATTTTATCCTAAAGACAATGCCAACTACCCCAGAATCAATTATATCTTGGCCTGGAAGGAGATCCTATTACAAGCTTGAGGCATTGTGGCATAATGGTTGAGAACTTGGGCTTTGAGGCCAAACAGGTCTAAGCTCAAATCTCATTTCCTAAAACTACCAAGGTTCCATTTTGAACCTCAGATTGTTATGAGGTTTAAATTGGATAACCAAAAGAAAGTAGCTTGCACAAGAGCTAGCATATAGGTAGGTACTCAAAAAATGTAAGTCCTATTCTTTTTATGGCTAACTATCCCCCCAAATGTTTCTATTTCCCTTTAAAATGTATCTTTAAGTACATTTTTCGAAGTGCAGTACCCAGTTGATATTCTGGATCATTTCTGGTGGCTTTTCTCATTCAGAGTCACAATGTGCTAGGGAATAAAAGGGAATAACTGCCCTTATTCACTAAACTTCCCAGCAAGAACTCAAATTAAGTATGGGATAGGCAAGAGTAGACAGCAAAAAAACTAAAGCCTGTGTGAACTGCATTCTTAGAAGCTGAATCTTCTCAGGAGGTAAGCAAACCAGCTAGTTCACTGTGAATTCATAAAAGCCAAGTTACAACTAAGGGCTGAAGCTGAAGGGCTCAGGGTTTACAAAAATAAGTGAAACCGGTATATCCAGAATTAGGTCATAACCAAATGAGAAATGATGTTTTAACATAAAAGGGTATTTTTAAAAGATATATTCCAATCCCCTTTGCCTGTTTTTCATAACCCAAAATTTCCATAAAACGAGTAATACAATCTCATTAAAGATAACTTGAAAAATGGGGGAAAAAAACTCATATAATAATCTTCTCTGATACAACTATGATTATTATTTTAATATATTTCCATTCAGTCCTTCCACTTTCAACACAGTGTAACTGTAGCTTTAATATCAATTATGAATTGGGTATCTATACAATGAATAATATTAAGTATAATTTATTAGATAATAATACTATATAACAGGAATAATGTATCTAACATGGCAGGCTACTGAAGAGAAAACTAAACTCGCTACTAGAGAGAAAATGACAACAATTTTTTGCCTCTAGAAGTTCAGTCTAATGGGTTATGCAGATGAGTAAACAGACAATTTCAGCACAGTAAGACAAATGTTATGATATGGATATTAAGAAAATAAGGAGGACTTCCTGAAGAAAGTGATCTAAATTTAAAAATGGAGGATGAGTGAGTTAGCCAAGCTTTGAGGCAGCACAGAAGGAGGTAAGAGTGAGCAGCAGAGGTAACAGAGAGGACATTCCAAGCAGAAGGAACAACTTAGATAACCAGGGGTAAGAGGCAGTACAGTATGTTTGTGGGACATTAATTAGTTCACTGTGACTAAAACATTGAGAACAACAAGTGGCAGGGGGATGGAAGACTTGAAATTATAAAAATGGAGCTGATACATCAAAGGGCAAAACACTGGGTCTGTCTTCATGGTTCTTTAACTCAGTGACTATCACAGTACATGTCATGGCATATACACAATAAACACGTTGAATGATATATGAGAAGGACCATGTATGCCATATATCCTTTGATCTTAGAAATCTAATTAAGTTACCATATTCTGGCATTTTTGCTCAGCAAAATACCTTACTTGCATTGTTCCAAAAGAAGCTGGAGATAGCAAAATAATGGATACTGGCAACAATTATCAATGGCAGCTAAGGCTATTAAGTAAAAATTAATGATGAACTTGATAATGGGTAAAACAGGCTGATAAAACCAAACTCACAGATCAATCTTAAGTCACTAAAATAGTTACAACCAGACAGTAAGTTCCTTCTGAAGTGAGGAAACTGGAAATTATATGGGACCCACCAAGCAGCATTCTTACCAACTGAAAGAGCCTGAATCTAATCCAGTCTCTGAATCTAAATCCCAGTTTACAGGAAATACAGAGACAGAGGTACACATTAAATGATGCCACAAAGACATTATCAGCCAACTCCAGAATATGGGAAATTCTACAGTGCCTTATAGTTAATATTGGAAAAAAAAAATAGAAGCACCAACTGTTACAAAGGACAGTTAAGAGATATAAAAATCAAACACACAGTTTTAATTTTGATTCAAATAATAATAGGAATACTTTTTTAGGCTGGGCACAGTGGCTCACGCCTGTAAACCCAGCACTTTAGGAGGCCGAGGCAGACGGATCATGAGGTCAAGAGATCGAGACCATCCCGGCCAACATGGTGAATGAAAACCTATCTCTACTAAAAATACAAAAATTAGGGCCAGACGCGGTGGCTCACACCTGTAATCCCTGTACTTTGGAAGGCCAAGGCAGGCGGATCATTTGAGGTCAGAAGTTCAAGACCAGCTTGACCTACATAGTGAAACCCCATCTGTACTAAAATACAAAATTTAGCTGGGCGTGGTGGTGAGCGCCTCTAATCCCAGCTACTTGGGAGGCTGAGGCAGGAGAATCGCTTGAACCCAGGAGGCGGAGGTTGCAGTGAGCTGAGATCGTTCCACTGCACTCCAGCCTGGGCAACAGAGCAAGACTCCCTCTAAAAAAAAAAAAAAAAATCTGGGCATGGTGGTGTGCTCCTGTAGTCTCAGCTATTCGGGAGGCTGAGGCAGGAGAATCGCTTGAACTCAGAAGGCGGAGGTTGCAGTGAGCTGAGATCGTGCCACTGCACTCCAGCCTGGCAACAGAGCGAGACTGTCTCAAAAAACTATATACTTTTTTAGATAAACAGGAAAAACTGAACAAGTACTAGGTATTAGATGATACTAGGTATGGCAATGATCTCATGATTTTTTTTTAAGTGACACAACTGAAGTTAAAAAGCAAATTTGATCCAATGTGTGAGATTTGATCAGTCAAGTCAAAAATATTTTTAATGGTTAGGAGTGCTAGATAAAAGAATAGCAAATTATTGATAACTGTTAAAGTTGGTTAATGGGAAGGGGGGTTCATTATATACTTTACTGTCTTTCGTGTATGTTTCAAAATTTCCATAATAGCTTTTTTTTTTTTTTCTTTTTTTTTGAGATGGAGTCTCGCTCTGTCGCCCAGGCTGGAGTGCAGTGGCGCGATCTCGGCTCATGGCAAGTTCTGCCTCCCAGGTTCACACCATCCTCCTGCCTCAGCCTCCCAAGTAGCTGGGACTACAGGCACCCGCCACCACGCCCGGCTGATTTTTTGTATTTTTTAAGTAGAGACTGAGTTTCACCGTGTTAGCCAGGATGTGCTTGATCTCCTGACCCTGTGATCTGCCCACCTCGGCCTCCCAAAGTGCTAACAGTTCTTAAGATAAAAATAATTATCACTAAAAAGTTGGGCATAAGTCAGGCGCAGTGGTGTGTGCCTGTAGTCCCACAGCTACTCAGGAGGCTAAGGCAGGAGGAGCACTTGAGCCCAGGAGTTCAAGGTTGTAGTGTGCTAGACTGGCCTGTGAATAGCCACTGCACTCCAACCTGGACAACACTTTGAGACTTTGTCTAAGTGTCTAAATATATATATATATATATATATATTTTTTTTTGGAGAGAGTCTCACTCTGTTGCCCAGGCTGGAATGCAATGGCATGATCTCAACTCACTGCAACCTCTCTTTCCCTGGGTTCAAGTGATTCTCCTGCCTCAGCCTCCTGAGTAGCTGGGATTACAGGCGTGCATCACCACACCCAGCTAATTTTTGTATTTTTAATAGAGACAAGAGTTTTGCCATGTTGGCCAGGCTGGTCTTAAACTCCTGGCCTCAAGTGATCTGCCCACCTCAGCCTTCCAAAGTTCTGGGATTACTCGTGTAAGCCACAGTGCCAGCCTGTGTGTGTATGTGTAAGTGTGTATAAACATTTATATGTATGTGTGTGTGTGTATATATATATATATATATATATGTATATTTTAAAGCTGGATATAAAACTAGATTTATAGCATGTATCAACTATTTTCTTAAATAGGCAGTTTTTTTTTTTTTAAATGACTGAATGGTAATACACCAAAATATTCCTTAGTATTTATGTCTAGGAATTGAGATGATAGATGATTTATTTCTCAAATACTCTATAATGAACATGTATTACTTAGATATCAGAAAAAAAACTATTTTTCTTTTTTAAAGAATTGTTCCTTACTGAGAAAAAATAGTGTCTAGGGCATGCAGCAGCACAGTTTTGAACAAAGAAATTAGTTTAAGTCTTGGACCTACCATTATTATTAATTTTTTTGGTTTCCTTGATCTTGTTTTTGTTTGAGACAGTTCTGCTCTGTCGCCCTGGCTGGAGTGCAATGGCGCAATCTCGGCTCACTGCAACCTCCGCCTCCTGGGTTCAAGCAATCCTCCTGCCTCAGCCTCCCACACAGTTGGGATTACAGGCGTGCACCACCACGCCCAGCTAATTTTTGTATTTTTAGTAGAGATGGGGTTTCACCATGTTGGCCAGGCTGGTCTCGAACTCCAGACTTCAGGTGATCCACCTGCCTCGGCCTCCCAAAGTGCTGGGATTACAGGCGTGAGCCACCATGCCCGGCCAACCTACCATTATTAACCATGACAGTAAGACAGTGAAGTTACTTAACTCTTCAATTTCATCAACTGTATAATAAATAATACACCAAACAGGGTGGCAGTGAAAATTTTTTAAAATACTTAAATAATAGCTAACATTTATGTGTGTTACACCTCATTTAACATTTACAATATCCCTGTGAGTTAGATGGCCTATTTTACAGATGAAACCAATGCACGAAGACATTAAGTAATTGCCCAAGCTACATAATAAGTGGCAGGGCCAGGATTCAAATCCAGGCAGTCTGAATCCAGAGCCCATATTCTTAATCTTTATCTAATCCTGTACCGTCCATCCACAAATACTGCTTTCCTTCTTTTTCCTCACATTGTTTCTACAGACAGATACAAAAGAAGAAAAGACATGCAGATAAAAAAGAAGAAAAGGAAAGGTTACCTGAATTCCCCACTGCACCATTGTTCACCAGGGAATTCGGAGCCACAGTACGGGGCCAGTGTCCATCGTGAGATGTGTTAGGGATTGCCACAGGTCTGGCAGCAGGCTGTGCAAAGATGATGCTGGGATCATTCAGGCCAATACTGCTGGGGGCACTGCCTGGTGCAGAGTGGATCACTGGGCCATGGATGGGCCAGGACGGGGCAGGGATCTGGAGAGGGTGCACTGGCAACAATCCCATATTGTGCATGGGAGAATACTGAGCTGGTGGTGACTGGGGAAAGTTATACAGTGGCATCTGGACCTGATGGGGAGGTTGGGCTCCCTGCTGAGGTGGGCCAAGCTTAGGTTGGGATCCTGGCTGAGATGAAGGCTGAGTAATAGCAGCTGACTGGGAAGAGTTCTGTGGAAATGGCTGAGGCTGAGGAGAATAAGATGGTGATTCAGACTGCAGACAAAAAAAAAAAATTTAAAATTAATTTATAAACATCTTAATTTTATCAAAGTAGAGATAAAACACAAAACTAAAAACTTTATAAAACAGAACTCTATGATGTATATCATAACAAATAATTAGTTTTTCCCAAGGTACTCAACCCCCCTTTTCAAGTAGGTATTGCCTCACAAATCGTTTTATTGTCCAAAGAAAAGAGAGCCCAGACATGGTTCCCATAGTGCAGAACACATACTTCCTATTGCAAACTCAAAACTTCCATCTAAGTATCTCATAGTCACTTTCCATCAGTCCCTCAACAAGTATTTATTGTGTCAATTATGTACTAAGTATTGTTCTAGGTAATAAAAATGTAATACCAACATGTATGCCCTCATGGAACTCAACGTTTAAGGGGGATAAGGAGGGGAGCAGATAAAGATTACATAAGCAATCAGAATAAGTATAATGAGTACTATGATAAAGAATGTATACTATACAGTTGTCCGTCAGGATATGCAGGGGATTGGTTCCAGGACCCCCACAATCCTCCTGTACTCAAGTCCCACAGTCAGCTCTACAGAATCCATATATACAAAAAGTTGGATCTCTGAATACTTGGGTTTTGCATCCTGGGAATACTGTATTTTCCAACCACAATCTGTTGGAAAAAAATTCATGTGTAAGTAGACCCACGCAGTTCAAACCTGTTTTGTTCAAGGGTCAGCTACATAATGAAATCCCAGTGCTGGAACACCTAAAGCCACTTTGGGAGAAGGAGAGAAGAGAAATCAAGGAAAGCTTCCCAGAAAAAGTGATCTTTTAGCTGAGACTCAGGGTAAACAGAAATCAGTCTGATACAAGAAGGGAGAGATAAGGGGAGAGGAAGAGTGTTCAATATGATTGAAGGTCCAGAGGTATGAAAACACATGGCTTTTCAAAGTAATTGGAATCTGAAAGAAGTTTAATATTACTGGAGTACATATAATGGCAGGGGAATGGCCGAGGCTGAAGAGCTAAATAGGGGCAAGACAATGAAGTGTCTTATAAGCCTTGTAATTTAGACTATATCCTAAGTGCAGCGGTAAACCACTGAAGGGTTTTAAACAGGTAAGGAACATGATCAATCTGAACTTTAGAAAGATTATCCTGGTTTAATAAGAATAAAACAGAGAATTTTTTTTAAAGGCTGATGAGAGACAGGAACAGTGGCTCAAGACTGTAAACCTAGCACTTTCAGAGGCTGAGGCAGGCAGATCACTTGAGCTCAGGAGTTTGAGACCTGCCTGGGCAACATGTTGAAATCCCATCTTTACAAGAAATACAAAAATCAGCCAAGTGTGGTGGTGCATATCTGTAGTCCCAGCTACTCTGGAGGCTGACATGGGAGAATCACCTAAGCCTAGGAGGACGAGACTGCAGTGAGCCATGATTGTGCCACTGCACTCCAGCCTGGGCAACAGAGCAAGACGCTGTCTCAAAAATGAATGAATAAATAAATAAGTAAAAATTAAAAGGCTCTTGAGACTGATTAGGACGTTGCTATAATATAGCAGTCCTGAGATGATAGTAGCCTAGGCTAAGGAAATATAAACAGGGATAGAGGGAAGCAAATGGCTGTGAGATACTTTTTTTTTTTTTTTTTTTTGAGACAGTCTCGCTGTGTTGCCCAGGCTGGAGTGCAATGGTGCAAATCTCAGCACATTGCAATCTCTGCCTCCTGGGTTCAAGTGATTCTCCTGCCTCAGTCTCCCAACTAGCTGGGATGACAGGTTCCCTGCCACCACACTCAGCTAATTTTTTGTATTTTTAGCAGAGATGCGGTTTTACCATGTTGATCAGGCTGGTCTCAAACTCCTGACCTTAGGTGATCCACCCACCTCAGCCTCCTGAAGTGCTGGGATTACAGGAGTGAGCCACCACACCTAGCTTTTTTAAAGGCAGAAACAACAGGACTTAGTGACTGAATATAGAAGTTGAAGGAGAGGGAAAAGTTTTGGAAACTAGATAGAAAATGGGATCATTCAATGAGATATAAAACACAGGAGGAAGAGGCAAGTCCTGGGGGTTGGAAGGAAAGATTAACTATATTTTAGACATGTTGAGGTGCTCTGTTAGACATCAGAGTAGCAATGTCCATTAGACAGACTCTTTCCGAAAGCACGGGTGAGAGAAAAGTGAGGACTAGTGGCATAAAATGAAAATTAGGGCAGCATAGAAAAGTGGTTAGAGCATAAGCTTTGCTGACAGAGAGTCTGAGGGTTCACATTCTGATTCCAAGTGTCTATTGACCTCAGGCAAGAAACTGAAACCTCGGTTTCTTTACCTATAAAATATAATCAGAATTTGCCTCAGGTTTTTGAGATTAACTGAACAATGCATGTGGAACATATAACCACCAAGTTCAAGATAGCAGATACATTTCTGTAGCAAGGGAAGGATGGTAGGAAGCTTTTAAGATAGGAATGGGATCAAAGAAGAATGTACAGGGGTTTCAACTGAGGGTAATTTTTTAATAAAGCTAAAATAACAGTGTTAAAAACTGTTAAAGCCTGGTAGTGATACATAGAGATTTATTTTCTATACTTTTCTGTACTTTTGAAATATTTTATAATCACAAACAAAGAATGAATGCATGTATAGCACACAGTTTACACTCAAAAAATGTTAACTACATTAAATGTGATTATTGTGTTTATGAAAGTATCAAGCACATAATAGGTATTCAAGTGTTTGAGGTGAGGGTGGAAAATTTCCTAAATGTTTTCCAAAGATTCTCCCTAATACTCTTCAAATACTTGAAAGTTTTTTCTACAACACAAATCACATTAGATTTAGCATGTTAAATGGTTAACGGATTTGATGCTAGAGAGACTTCGGTTTGATTTTTATAATCTCTTATTCTCAGTTTCCCAATTGGTAAAATTTGATGATACTAATACCTACCACTTCACATGGCCACTCGAAGGATTAAATTTGCTAAGTGTAAAGCACTGAACATTTTGTCAGATTTAGAGTGTTATTTAGAGTCATTATTAATTAAGAAGTACAAGGTGAATACAGATTTACACAAAGGTTAAGAGCAACTCAGCAAACTTAATATTAAACTTATGAGTCTGGGCTGGGCACAATGGCTCACACCTGTAATCCCAGCACTGTGGGGAGCCAAGGCAGGTGGATCACTTGAGGTCAGGAGTTCAAGACCAGCCTGACCAATATGGTGAAACCCCATCTATACTAAAAATACAAAAATTAGCTGGGCATGATAGCATTGCCTGCAGTCCAGCTACTCAGGAGATGGAGACAGAACTGCGTGATCCCAGGGGTGCGGAGGTTGCAGTGAGCCGAGAACGCGCCACTACACTTCAGCCTAGACAATGGAGCAAGACTCCATCTTAAAAAGAAAGAAAAGATAGTAAAATAAACTTATGAGTCTGAATTCTCATTCAATACTGTTTTTTTACAGGGTGTATTTCACTAGGTATCCACAGGTCAAGCTATGAGAAGACAGAAGTTTCATGCAAGCAAAATGCCATGTATATATTGCCCTAACAACACTAAATGCCTAAAACATCTCAATTTTTATGTCTATTTTTATTAATGGTATTGATATTTTTCCACTAAGCGAAGTCTGAAACCTCAAAGTCATTACCTTATTTTTAATCCATCTTATTAGGTAGTTATTGTATAATTTAAGAGTAGGCTCATGTAAATTAAGTAGCTTCTCTGTAGACAGAAACCCAGATCTACATTATTCCAAAAGGAATGCTCATTCCACCTTATGTGCCTAGCAAGGACATATATACAAAGCACTGTGTAATCTGGAAGATCGTATTTGCCAGTCAGAGAAAACACTATCACCCATTAAAGATACCGCTATCATCAGTCAAGACTAACACATTCACAGGCAGAATACTTACACATTCTGAGGACTGTCTAGTCCTTATGGACTGATCACCCTGTTGCTGAGCTGAACCAGCCACCTGTTGAGCATTTACAAGGTTGCGGACCAGCTGGGCTGCTAAGAGAAGGCATCACAAAGAAAATCAACAGATGAGGAAAGTAGCAGAGAAATGACAATAAATAAACTCCCTTCTTATGTAAAAGAATCTCAAATATCTCTGCAATTTTATAAACTTAGACTTTTAAAACTTAAGTATATTAGCGAAGGACTTGCAGCAACTGAGCTACTTAATTTTAAAAGCTATTTGTCAAACTAGCAGATCAAGAAAAAAAATAAACCGATCCTAGAAGCAAGAACAAATGTCATTCTGCTTTTCTAAAGGAGACAACATATTTATTTGAGAAATACTTTCTGGTTGGGTGCAGTGGCTCATATCTGTAATCCTAGTATTCTGGGAGGCTGAGGTGGGAGGATCACTTGAGTCTGGGAGGTCAAAGCTGCACTGAGCTGTGATCATACCACTATACTGCAGCCTGGGCAACAAGAGTCTATCTCTCTCTCTCTCTCTCTCTCACACACACACACACACACACACACACACACAAACAAAAACCTTTCTGCAGTAAGAATCTGAGTAACTGGAAATCACTACTTCTAAAGTGTTCTCTTATTTTCTTTCAATAAACTCTTACTTGGGTTACTATTTAATTCTCAAAATTCCTTGTGAAATATAACATGAACAGGTATCCTTCTCTCACAGCAGCAGTGGGAAGAAATATAATTTCTCCAATATGTTTCTAGGAAAAAAGTCTCTTGGAAAGAATGTTAGTGACAGAAACAGATGAAGAATCTGACTCAAATCCAAAGAATAGGCTGGCCACGGTGGCTCACGCCTGTAATCCCAGCACTTTGGGAGGCCAAGGCAGGTGGATCGCCTGAGGTCAGGAATTTGAGACCAGCCTGGCCAACATAGTGAAACCATGTCTCTACTGAAGTCCAAAAATTAGCTGGGGCGTGGTGGCATGCGCCTGTAATCCCAGCTACTCAGGAGGCTGAGGCAGGAGAATCGCTTGAACCCGGGAGGCAGAGGTTGCAGTGAGCCGAGATTGCGCCACTGCACTCCAGGCTGGGTAACAAGAGCGAGACTCCGTCTCAAAAAAAAACAAAAAACAAACAAACAAAAAAATCCAAAGAATACTTACAGGGAGATAATTGAATACAACAGACTGTGGAGACCTTGATAATGAACTTATCCAAGTACTATTCAAAGTATAAGCCTCATTGTCTAAATTTTATCTCTTTAAGAAATTGTAAGGTCCAAAATCATACAATTAGGTTTGCAATAGAGAGGAACATAAATGACTTCGTTTCTACCAGAAACTATGTTTGGCCTTCTCTATTTACCTGCCACGCTGCTATTCCTCTGACGGGCCAGCTTGACCTCTGGGCACTCCCTTCGTACGTGTCCAGCATCTCCACATATAAAACATCTGAGGTCTCTAAAGTCTCGGGGGTCATGGAGGTCTCGGGAATCTTTCTCTTCTTCATTCCCTTCCTTCTCCTCTTCACTGTCTTTCTTCTTTAGTCTAAACAGTAAACTGCTGATACCAATAATGTGGGGCTAGGGACTTGTAAATTAAGTGAGTCACAGAATAAACTACGCAGGACTCTCACAATAACAAAAGGACTAACATGCCTGTCATTTCCTGCGTCTTTTTGAAGGCAAGGGAACAAACATTTATGGCACATCTGCTCATTTGGCAGGAACTCGATTTCCCAACAGTTTTGTAAAACAATATTATATTAAATTTTTTTAAAATACCAAATTTTAAACCTTTAACAATCCTTAGAGGTTGATATTTATTATCTCCAGTTTTAAAAAGAAATTGAGGCTTAGAGAAGATAAGTGGCTTGACTAAATTTAATAGTAAATAGCAGTGATGGAAACTGAAGTTTGTTCTGTCTCAAAAGTTCCAAGTTTTTATATTAGGCCAGACTTGATGACAAAAGAAAAAGATCTTCCTGACCTACTACAATATACAGAACCTGGGAGACTATAATTCACAGATATATTTTGAGGGAGTATAGAAGATGTACATTCCCCCAGATCTATAAATATAGCTCACAGCTTCCATTAATTATATTTTAATTATCAGTTTGCATGACTGTGAGATCCTCAGCAAGAACCCAATGTCTTGGTCACTTTTATTTCTCCTAGAACAATTCCCAACACATAGATGGTGTCAATAAACACTTCTTCATTTAAAAAAAACCACAAAACTGGCTGGCATGGTGTCTCACGCCTGTAATCCCAGCACTTTGGGAGGCCAAGGCAGGCAGATCACGAGGTCAGGCGTTCGAGACCAGCCTGGCCAACACTGGTGAAACCCCATCTCTACTAAAGATAACAAAAAGTCAGCTGGGCATTGTGGTGCGTGCCTGTAATCCCAGCTACTTGGGAGGCGGAGGCAGGAGAATCACTTGAAACCGGGAGGTGGAGGATGCAGTGAGCTGAGATCACACCATTGCACTCCAGCCTGGGCGACAGGGCGAGATGCCGTCTCAAAAAAAATAAAAACAAAAACAAAAACAAAAAAACTGAGTGAATTAATGGATAAATGAACAAATGAATGTTAGAAGATACTATTATACCACATACAAATCTTACCCTATTACAAAATTCCACTCAAATGAACATTTACCTTAGGTATAATTAAATACCCTAAACTTTCTCACTTAAACATTTCTGAACATAATTATAGCTACAAATTGGTCTCTCATTTATTTTCCTCAAAATGTTGATATATATACATTTGCCAACCTTTTCCTTTTAGGGCAGTCTTTCATGTAGTGGCCTATTTTTCCACACACACGGCAACATCTATCATTGGGAGCCAGTTCTCCATCTGTTAATACTCTGGAATCAAAGAAGTACTCCTAGGGAGAAAATGCAATTTTACTAGGAGGAATCACTATAAAACTTTTGAATCCAAATGGAAAGAAGACCAAGATGCAAACATGGTTTATTTTTACAAAGAAAATAACAGCAACAAATATTTCACTTGTAAGTAAAACCCAAGATATGAAAATAAGATTCACAATCATCATCATCACAGTTGCTAATAGTACTAACCAAGTTACATCCATATGACATTACACAAAGATGCTACAGATGAATAAGAAAAATCTCAATAAAGTAGATACTATTTTCATTCTCACTTTATAGGTGGGGAAACTGATTCAGGAGTTCAAGTCATTTGCCCATAGAAAAAAATAGGTTAAGTCTCAGATAAAAGATGTAGAGCTAAGTCTGTCTCACAACAAAACTCATGCTTTCTGCTATATTGGGCTACTTTTGGAAAGGAATTATTCTCTGTACAAAATTGCCTGTAGGCTAAGTGCAGTGACTCATGCCTGTAATCCCAACACTTTGGGAGGCTGAGGCAGGGGGATCACCTGAAGTCAGGAGTTCGAGACCAGCCTGGCCAATATGGCGAAACCCCGTCTCTACTAAAAACACAAAAATTAGCTGAGCATGGTGGCGTGTGCCTGTAGTCCCAGCTATTCAGGAGGAAGAGACAGGAGAGTTGCTTGAATCCAGGAAGTGGACGTTGCAGTAAGCAAAGATCGTGCCACTGCAGTCCCAGTTACTCAGGAGGCCGAGATGGGAGGACCACTTGAGGCCAGGAGTTTGAGGCTGTAGTGCATAATGACTGTGCCTATGAATAGCCACTGCACTCCAGCTGGGACGAAGTAGTGAAACTCTGTCTCTAAAAACTAAAAATAAATAAGTAAATAACAACAACAAAAAAAAGCAATTCTCTGGTTTATGTGAAATATGATTGGATTTAATACAGCTTTTTAAGAACATGTAACATGTATCATGTAAAGAGGAACAGACCTAAAGAAAAGGCAGGGGATTAAAAAGAAGTAAATAATTTTCCAAAGTCTTAGAACCAGACTTATTTCTGCTTTATCTTTGCACCTTGCTTATCCCTCTAAACTTTAGCTTAGTTTTGCATTGTCACAAAGACTAGCTGGTCCTAACAGTGTCCATCCTTCTGGAAGTCAAGAGAACATGTCCACTTAGCTATTTTCACATTTCCCTAAACTCAAGGATAAAAGTATAAGAGACATGCCCAATAGGATGCCTACAGCTTTAAAAAGACAATAACAAGTATTGGTGAGGATGCAGAAAAACTGGAACACATACGTATTGCTGGTGGGAATGTAAAGTAGCACAGCCACTTTAGAAAACAGTTCCTTGAAAAGTTAAACATAAATTTATCAAAATGACACAGCAATTACACTATTAAGTATATACCAAGAGAAATAAAAACATACATTCTCACAAAAATTTGCACACAAATATTCACAACAGCATTATTCATAATAGCCAAAAAGTAGAAACAACTCAAATATCCAACAACTGATGAATGGATAATAAAATGTGGTATATCCATACAACGGAATATTTTTCAGCCATAAAAGGGAATGAAGTATTGATACATGGTACAGCATGAAGGAACCTTGAAAACATCACGCTAAAATGAAAGAAGCCAGTTTCAAAATGTTACATATCATATGATTTCACTTATATGAAATGTCCAAAATAGGCAAATCTACAGAGACAAAAAGTGGTTAATGGTTTGAGAAGAGGGGAAGAGAGGGAATGAGAACTGACTGCTAATGAGGACAAGGGTTTATTTTAAAAGAAGACGAAAATGTTCTAAAATTAAATTGTAGGGATGGTTGCACAATCCTGTATATATATTAAAAACCACTGAATTGCACAGTGAGTTGTATATAATGTGGACTCTATTCCAATGAAGCTGTTTGGTTTGGTTTTATTTGCCTTTTTAGAGACAGCATCTCGCTGTGTTGGCCAGGCTGGTCTTGAACTCCTGGCCTCAAGCGATCTTCCTGCCCTGGCCTTCCAAAATAATAGATTACAGGCATGAGCCACCATGCCCATCTTGTGTTTTTTTTTTAAAGACAAGAGATACAATTCTTCATTACTACTGATAAATCAATGTAGCTAATTAAAATCATCATCCTATTTTTTGCCAGGACAACATAAAGGTCTTAATTCACCCAAGCTGCTTAAGACAGAAACCTAAGAAGCATCCTGAACTTGTTCTCTTTCGCCCATCACTTCTAATTAATGACCAAGTTGTATCCATTCTATTGCTGAATATCTCTTGAATCCACTTTTCTCTATCCTTCCACCCCAGTTAGGGTGGCCTACACCTGAGGCCAGCAAACTTATTCTGTAAAGAGTCAGGTAGTAAATCTTTTAGGTGCTGTGACAAAATTGAAGATGTAATATAGGTACTTACATAATGAGAGAAAGCAAATTTCCACAAAAAAATTTTACTGAAGAAATGTTAAATATGCTAATAGAAATAATTAGATATAATCTTTTATAAGTTTACTACTAAGAAGAATATAATTATTTTGGAGGGAGATATAGTTTATTTAATTGGGGTTCAAAGTTAGTGCTCCCTATCATTAAAACTGAGAGCAACTGTTCATCTATAAATGCTGATCTGCAATGACATTTTATGTATTTTAACTAAAAACGCTTTTCACAGATGAAGAGGTTGAAGATTCAGAGGAGATAGAATAATCTAGAGTACATATGTAAGAACTAATCTTTCATAAAGAAGAAATACCTACAGATGCAGGTAGATTTACAGATCTTGTAGCAGAAAGCTAAAGGACTATTTATTTGATACTATGTACTGTCTCAGAGGAAAAGCATCCACTGGAGTGAGAAGGGCAGAGGTAAAAGGTGGGACAAAGTGCAGGGCATACGGCTTTTTTTTTTTTTTTTTTTTTTTGAGACAGAGTCTCGCTCTGTTGCCCAGGCTGGAGCGCAGTGGCGCAATCTCAGCTCACTGCAACCTCCGCCTCCTGGGTTCAAGCAATTCTCCTGCCTCAGCCAAGCTGGGACTACAGGCGTGCACCACCACTCCCAGCTAATTTTTTTTTTTTTTGTATTTTTAGTAGAGACGGGGTTTCACCACGTTGACCAGGCTGTTCTCCAACTCCTGACCTTGTGATCTGCCTGCCTCAGCCTCCCAAAGTGCTGGGATTACAAAGTGAGCCACTGCACCTGGCTGGCATACTGCATTTTGAGTAAAATAAGTAAATCTGAAATAGTGCTAACAGAATAGGAGCTAAAGGTAACTGAAGAAATATGACTGTCACACATTACTGAAAGTCCAGTTGAGGCTGGTAAACGTTTATGACTGTAATATATACTTAAAACTGTCTAGCTTTTTGACTTTTTTCCATTAGTGTACAGCTACCCAAGGACAGGCACATGGTGGATACCTGAATTCATATAAGGTACAATACAGAAGAGTGCACAGGAAGGACTGTGGCACAAAGGAATTCAAGATATATGTTAGATGGCCGGGCGCAGTGGCTCACACCTGTAATCCCAGCATTCTGGGAGGCCAAGGCGGGCAATCATTTGAGGTCAGGAGTTTGTGACCAGTCTGGCCAGCGGGTGAAACCCTGTCTCTACTAAAAATACAAAAATTATCTGGGCATGGTGGCATGCACCTGTAATCCCAGCTACTCTGGAGGCCAAGGCAGGAGGATCGCTTGAACCTGGATGGCAGAGGCTGCAGTGAGCTGGGATGGCACCAGTGCACTCCAGCATGGGTGACAGAGTGAGACTCCATCTCAAAAAAAAAAAAAAAAAAAAAAAGCCAAAGTATATACTAGAGAGCAGACAAAATCTAAGTTAAATGGGGAAGAAAAATGACAGAAGACAGCTGATGGACAGGGACAAAATGGGTCAATATATAGGAGAACATAATGATGTAGAAAAATAACTGAAAGAACAAGAAAGATGAAAGGACAGGAAATATACTTATCTTTATCTTTCATAATTTAGGGAAATAAGGCAAATCTATCTTGCATGCTGTTATAATCTCAGTAACTAGGAGTGAAACAGGTATGAAATATAAGCATGAAAGACTATGTACAAGGACATTTTCGACCATACAGGTTGAGTATCCCTTATCCAAAATGCTTGAGATCAGAAGTGTTTTGGATTTTGGAATACCTGCATTACATTTACACCAGTTGAGCACCCAAATCAGAAAATCGGAAATCTCAAATGCTCCATATGAGCATTTCCTTTGAGGGCCATGTCAGTGCTCAATAAGTTTCAGGCTTCAGATTTGGGGTGCTCAACCTGTGTAAGTTGTAACACTGACACGATGAAGATAACCTAAATGTCCATCAAAAGAAAAGTTAGATAAACTAGTATATCCAAGTTATGGAATACTACATACTGACTTTTGAAAGAGAATAAAGTAAATCAAAAAATGATTAGCAGACTCATGGGCCCTTCTGCTAGGCCCCAAATGACATTCAAGACCAAAGATTTTGACATCTATATGTAATTATAATATATTGCATTAAGAATTACTAAAAATTTGTATGCATAAACTAAAACGGGCCCATTTCCAGTTTACCGAGGACTCTAATTTAGTATTCTACTAGAAAGTCTCGGCCAGGCACAGTGGCTCACGCCTGTAATCCCAGCACTTTGGGAGGCCGAGGCGGGTGGACCACCTAACGTCAGGAGTTCAAAACCAGCCTGACCAACATGGCAAAACCCCGTCTCTACTAAAAATACAAAATTAGCTGGGCATAGTGGCACATGCCTGTCTGTAATCCCAGCTACTTGGGAGGCTGAGGCAAGAGAATCGCTTGAACCTGGGAGGCAGAGGTTGCAGTGTGCCAAGATTGTGCCACTGCACTCCAGCCTGGGAAACAAGAGTGAGACTCTGTCTCAAAAAAAAAAAAAAAAAAGGCCGGGTGCAGTGGCTCACGCCTGTAATCCCAGCACTTTGGGAGGCTGAGATGGGCGGATCACCTGGTCAGGAGTTCGAGACCAACCTGACCAACATGGTGAAACCCTGTCTCTACTAAAAATACAAAAAAATTAGACAGGTGTGGTGGCACGTGCCTGTAATCCCAGCTACTTGAGAGGCCGAGGCAGGAGAATTGCTTGAACCTGGGAGGTGGAGGTTGTGGTGAGCCGAGATCGCGCCATCGCACTCCAGCCTGGGCAACAAGAGCAAAAACCCCATCTCAAAAAAAAAAGTGTCACTACATGGGGCTGAGCATGGTGGCTGATGCCTGAAATCTCGGCACTTTAGGAGGCCAAGGCAGGAGGATCACTTGAGCCCAGGTGTCCAAGGCTGCAGTGAGCTATGATCGCACCACTGCACTCCAGCCTGGGGACGAGAGCAAGACCCTGTATCAAAAAAACAAACATTAACCAAAAGGTCTGACGGCATGCAACACTGTGAGGTTCCTACTGAACACATGCATATATAAACACAAATAGTTGGATTCCTCACAATTCTCAGGTAAAATGCTTTATCAGTGTATCATCATATTTGTTTTGATCTGTTTTCCATTGTTTCTATTTCAATTAAAATATTAGTCAACTTATGCCAAATGCGGTGGCTCATGCCTGCAATCCCAGCACTTTGGGAGGCCAAGGTAGGTGGATCATGAGGTCAGGAGATAGATTGAGACCATCCTCCTGATCAACATGGTGAAATCCCGTCTCTACTAAAAATACAAAAATTAGCTGGGCGTGGTGTCAGGTGCCTGTGGTCCCTGCTACTCTCAGCTGAGGCAGGAGGATCGCTTGAATCCAGGAGGCAGAGGTTGCAGTGTGCCGAGATCACACCACTGCACTCCAGCCTGGTGACAGAGCAAGACTCCGTCTCAAAAAAAAAAAAAAAATTGTTTGCTTTTCCTTTTTTCAGTAATTTTGTTTTTACATTTTTTGCATTGTTTCAAATTTTACGATTATTTTATTTCTCTCCATTGTAATTATTATTACCCCATAAGAGGCTAGAAAATAAAAGTATCTGAGAACCAGTGCTCCAAGGGAAAAGAAGACTTCTGTCTGCTTTTCTTATTCTACCCCCAAGAAATAAGACACCTGAAACTGGACTGAACAAGTTCAAGGACATTCACTAAGTAAATGCATGTTTGTTGTGATGGCTAATATTGAATGTCAATTTGACTGGACTGAAGCATACAAACTATTAATCCTGGGCATGTCTGTTGGGTGTTGCCAAAAGAGATTAACATTTGAGTCAGTGGGCTGGGGAAGGCACATCCGAACTTAATCTAGTGGGCATAATTTAATCATCTTCCAGTGAATATAAGGCAAGCAGAAAAACGTGAAAAGGCAAGACATGCCTAGCCTCCCAGCCTACATCTTTCTCCTGTGCTGAATGCTTCCTTCCCTCAAATGTCGGACTCCAAGTTCTTCAGTTTTGGGACTTGGACTGGCTCTCCTTGCCCCTCAGCTGCAGACACTCTATTATGGGACCTTGTGATCATGTAAGTTAATACTAATAAACTCATATATGTGTGTATATATATGTATATGTGTGTATATGTATGTATATATGTGTATATATATGTATATATGGGTATATATATGTATATATGTGTGTATGTATATATATATAATAGGATATATATATATCCTATTAGCTCTGTCCCTCTAAGAGAACCCTAATACATTTGTTCTCTTTCTTGAGATTTCTTCTAAGTCTCTTGCTCTGAAGCTAAAACCTCCTGCAGTCTCCCTAACCATAAGAAAGCAGGCAAAAACCAGAGTGAATGTGTGACAATGTGTGACCAAGAGGAATGTGTGACACTCTCCCACCCAATTCAGGCAGAAGGAAACTTCTCGGTTCCATGCCATCTAATTCAGCTTACTAAAGCGATACAAAAATTAGGGAAGCCCCAACAAATAATAAAGTATTTCTTTGGTTTTGTCTTCTATGTGTATATTTTCATCAAGATTTCTGGAGATAAAAGAGGGATGATGAGCAGCACCTAAAATTCAACAATCCAGAGTCCTGACTATCTATTCTCATTTCACTCAACAAATCCTTATTTGGTACATCCAATGCGCCAGACACTATGTATGTACTGGAAATAGAAAGGTGAACCTTACAGACATGAATCCTGTCTTCATGGGGTTTATAGTCTAGTGGAGAAGACAGAATTTAACAAATAGTTTAAACAAATAAAATTTTGAAAATATATATCTCATTATGGACTATGATAAATGCATTAAGAGAAAATATACAAAGCTATGACCATCTCTTTCTCTATATCTAACATCAGTTTGGAAACACGATTAAGCTTCTTGTTCTATTTAAAAAGAGAAAAGATTCACAATTCATATAATGTAAACTTACAGCTTCTCTGCCAATGAGTGGATAAAAAGGGGTACCAAAAAGTTTCCTTCCGTTGATAAATGCTTTCATGATGAAATTGGTCACTATTAAAGAAAGAAGAAAACAATAAAGATGCAGACATTAATGTGTCAGAGTTTTAAAATCAGAGAATCTCTATATTTAAAACTTACTTTTTCTAGAAACTCCAGCACCAAGATTATGATTCAAGTCAAAAGGGTCTACAAAAGAAATATATCAATGATTAAGAATTACATTCACTGAACCATAAAAATATACTTAGAAGTCATTGCTAAAGTCTAATACTTATATGTACTCAGACTATACAAATCAGCAAACTCTTCCTCTAAAATTACACATTAAAGGATGAAAACTGATAAAAGAGGAAGAATCTTCCAAATCCTAATGTATTTCAGTTTTCCCCTCAATTTCCTTGACCAAATTTTGGTTGCTCCTGAATTAATATCAGCTTAAATGATTACCTTCAATTGCAATGCACTTGGAAGTCCACTGCTTCTCAAAAGTTGTCAACAGCTTTTTCTGCCGAATGCTAATTACATATTCCTTGAAATCAAACTCTTCAGTATAGAAACGAAGCAGTCCCAACCAAAGCTCCCCTAATGATTCTGTGTTCTTTCCAAGTGAAGGTAAACGCTTTTTCTACATATAAAAAAAAGAAAAGAACAATGTCTATACAGTACTATCCAAAACATGGACAGCAAATCCAAGTAAAATTATTAAATTAAACAAATGCTAACATAATATCAGTGAGCATTCTAGAACATAAAGACTATTTTAAAATTACCAGTTCTTCTGTTTTATCAAAGAAAAAAGCATTCCATCCATCAACCATTCTCTGTGGAATCTGTTTTCCATCAAAGATCTGCATAAAAAAATTAATTGTATTATTAGATTTCAAGTGATCCAACCCAAAGGTCCAAATACTCTAATACCATTTTAGAATTTACCTATAAGACACAGTAAAATACTTCTTCCAAAAAGAACATGTCACGATGATGGTATAATTTGATGCCAAGAAATTAATGAATAAAACGTATCTGAAAGACCAAAGCTGGAAAAGGATGTCTTAAGAGCATCAAACTCCAAATGATACATTTGATGTTATCTACTTGGCCTATCAAAACATACCCAGTCCAAGAATAATGAAGCAAAACTTAAAAAAGAAACAGCAGTCATGATGAAACAGCAGTTTCATCAAAGGATCACAGATGTAAAAATACAAAATAGATAATACCTACTGATTGTGCACCCAAAGGAAGTCAACAGAACTGTTTTGGGACCTAGTACTTTTAATCATTTATCTGTATCAGATAAGGCTAAAAAGCAATTGGACAATCATTTTGTAAAAATGGAAAACTAGGGCCGGGCACAGTGGTTCATGCCTGTAATCCCAGCACTTTGGGAGGCCAAGAAGGGTGGATCATGAGGTCAGGAGTTTGAGACCAGCCTGGCCAACATGGTGAAACCCAGTCTCTACTAAAGATACAAAAAATTAGCTGGGCGTGGTGGCGTGCACCTGTAATCCCATCTACTCGGGAGGCTGAGGCAGGAGAAACACTTGAACCTGGAAAGCAGAGGTTGCAGTGAGCCGAGATTGTGCCACTGCACTCCAGCCTGAGTGACAGGGCGAGACTCCGTCTCACCAAAAAAACAAAACAAAACAAAACAAAAAAAAAAGGAAAATTAGGAAGCTTTCCCTTACATTTTGATAAAGACTATAAACTTTATTAATTATGAATAATAATTCGCTGTCCTAAGGAGAAGAAAAAAGGAGAAAAAAACGCTATTTTTACAAGAAGAAAAATATCCCGTAAGATGTCTGTGTAACTGACTTCCACAAGTAATTGATACTTTTATTCTAAAGGAGGCTTAAGAAAGAGATGCAATAAAGTAGGAAGGTGCAATAGATTCAGTCAGGAGACCTGATTTCTAGCCTCTTATCCTGAGGAATAGTGATTCTGGGCAAGATAATCATCTCCCTAAGTGCTCAGTTTTCCCAGTGAAAATGAGAAAAGACTATATAAATTAGTCAGTCAGTAGTTTATAAATGGAGAAAACATATCACACCACCTTCTCTTTACCCTCCACCCTGACTAATGGGTCCCAGAATACAGTTAAACCACAATACCATTTAAATCCACTAGTTAAGGTGGGCCTGGGCCCAATGGCCATTTCCATTTTTGATGTGACAGTGATTTATAAAATTAACTACATGTCTGGCCCCTCCAATTTTATTCTCAGATTTAAGTTCTTTGTGGGTAAGGACTATGGCTTATCTCTGAAACCCAGAACCCTACTAGACCAAAGCCACATAGAGAACACTTAATATATGTTTGTTGAATGACTACATTTACTATGTAAGTATGTTACACAGAAATCAAGCTTCCAGGGACTAGGGCTAGTAGTTGCTTTTTTACATTTACATATTACTTAAACAGATACAGTTTACCAAAAGTCATCTAGCATATATTCTGACATTTCATAAAACAAAAAAGTGAAAGACTGAGGCCGGGCGCAGTGGCTCATGCCTGTAATCCCAGCACTTTGGGAGGCCGAGGCAGGCAGATCACCTGAGGTCAGGAGTTCAAGACCAGCCTAGCCAACATGGCAAAACCCGGTCTCTAACAAAAATACAAAAAATTGGCCGGGCGTGGTGGTTTGTGCTTGTAGTCCCAGCTACTTGGGAGGCTGAGGCAGGAGAATCGCTTGAACTCAGTAGATTGAGGTTGCAATGAGCTGAGATTGCACCACTACACTCCAGCCTGGGTGACTGAGCGAGATTCTGTCTCAAAAAAAAAAAAAAAGTAAGAGGCAATTACAGCTATTAATATCTGAAACAAAAGATATAGGATTTCTGACCTCAAGAAAGAAGTGAAGATATTAAGGGGCTGACGTGTAACATTTTACCCTTAAAGATTCAGACGCTATTATAGGTACTTCATGTTTTGTAAACACAGATTTATTTGCTAGATATTGAAATAAACTACCTCTTTAGAACCCTGTTTTCAGATAATTCATACTTCTGAGTAACAACAATCCAACTCTTTAGATCTTGATTTTTTTAAGAGATTTCATATTTTTCAGTAATATCCATGATCCAACCCAACTATGTTGGCTGATAACGCAGTGGAGTAGGTCTGTGGGCATTGGAACGTTAATCATCACTCATTTTGCCTACTCTTTTGAATTATCATGTTTTACTGTGTTTAATTCTCCCCACTCTGTTTCAGCCCTCAGAAGCACTAATGCTATCCACTTTTACACACACACGCACACACACACACACACTCTCTCTCTCCCTGCTGTCTCTCTGTTCTCTCTCATTCAACACGAATCATCTTCAACTTAGCACTCAGTCCTCCCTCTAAACAAGTCAATCATATTACAAGGATCACTAAATAAGTCAATCATATTTATGTAAAGAATGACCCTAAACATTTCCAAATTTCTTATCTTATTGTGATATTCTAATATGTACTGCTATATTTATATTGCATTTTTCTTTTTAGACAGAGTCTTGCTCTGTCACCCAGGCTGGAGTGCAGTGGCACAATCTCAGCTCACTGCAACCTCCACCTTGCCAGTTCAAGCCATTCTCGTGCCTCAGCCTCCCAAGTAGCTGGGATTACAGGCATATGCCACCATGCCCGGCTAATTTTTGTATTTTTTAGTAGAGACGAGGTTTCACCATATTGGCCAGGCTGGTCTCAAACTCCTAACCTCAAGTAATCTACCCCCCTCGGCCTCCCAAAGTGCTGGGATTACAGGAGTGAGCCACTGAGACTGGCCTAACTTGTAATTTTTTAGTTGTGGTAAGATACACAAAATATAAAATTTACCATCATAAGCATACAGTTCTGCGGCCTAAGTATAGTCATACTGTCACACTACGATCACCACCATCCATTCACAGAATTCTTATCATCTGGTAAAACTAAAACTCTATATTTATGAAACTATTACTTCCCATTTCTCCCTCCTTGATTTCCTGGCAACCACCACTCTACTTTCTGTCCCTATGAATTTGACTACTCTAGGTACTTCATATAAGTAGAATCAAATAGTATTTGTCTTTCTGTGACTGGATTACTTCACTTAGCATAATGTCCTCAAGGTTCATCCATTAAGTTGCAATTTTTAAGCTGATATGGGTTAAAAAAATTTTTCATAAAATCATGTGTGAACACTCCCAAATCTCTTTTGGAATTAATTTTTATGTGAAAATTTGCTTTTACTTATTATGATTTGCTAGGTTAGAGCAAAAATCTTCTGCCTAGGACAGCTCTTTTTGACATAAAGAACTTTGTACTGCTGACCATCAAAAAAATGCTCTTAGCTGTGCCTTAGTAATACCCAGCCACATAAAGTTAAAGCTTAATTACAAATGGAGGCAGACATCATTAGCTTCTTTAAACATATCCTTACCCTTAAAAGATAATTGATGCCAATGGTCAATACTTAAATGATGCCAGAGCAATGGACAATGAGGTCCCATATGACAACCATTAAAAAAGGCCAGAAACAAAAATCCACGTATCATCAGTGTATATATATCACAAAGTCCCCCGAAATCAAACCTCATTATGATGGGAAACATTCCATGAACTGTCTCTCGTTTGATCAATATTAAGCAGATGTCTGTTAAACAGATAATGAAAGAGTTTTTAAAGTTGAATATGGTAGTCCTACCTACATTTTTCCAATAATAATAGTAATAATGCTGCTAATGAGCATAAATCATAATAGTAAAAATAATAAAAGCAAGCACTGTTTATGAATGTCTACTTTCGCACCTACTACATTCAAAAGCATTCAATGTTTCTGTTCCTCATATCAACACTGAAATATTATCATTATTACATTTTTAATGATGATGAAACTCAGACTTATGCAGATTGTTGAAGGCCAAAATGTTAGAATTAGGATTCTGACTAGTTATCTCTGGCTCTAAATACCATGCCTTGCTATTTCTATTACTTCATGCTACCTCAGTGACTCCTAAATCCATGAGTAAGGAGAGAATACAGACAAACCACCAAGAAAATCAAATTTGTGGTCCATTTTTGTTATTCATAGTATTCTGGCAAAGTGGCAAATGATATTACTGGAGAATTAGTACGTATGATCCCTATTTAAAGCCTAAACAATGATTAGAATAATACAGAGAGTAGGCTGGGTGTGGTGGCTCACGCCTGTAATCCCAGCACTCTGGGAGGCCCAGGTGGGTGGGTCACGAGGTCAGGAGATTGAGACCATCCTGGCTAACACGGTGAAACCCCATCTCTACTAAAAATACAAAAAATTAGCCGGGCAAGGTGGCGGGCGCCTGTAGTCCCAGCTGCTCGGGAGGCTGAGGCAGGAGAATGGCGTGAACCTGAGAGGTGGAGCTTGCAGTGAGCCGAGATTGCACCACTGCACTCCAGCCTGGGCGACAGAGCGAGACTCTGTCTCAAAAAATAACAATAATAATGATAATAATACAGAGAGTAATGCTGGCCTTGGCAGGCCTAATTAATTTATGGTAAATTTTAAATATCATCCAGTGAACAAATTTGTTAAAAAACAATTCACTCCTAGCCAGGCTAATTAAGAAAAGAAGAGAAGGTATATAAATTACTAACGACAGAAATGAAAGAGGGGATATCAATACATATCTCATGGACATTAAAAGAATAATAATACTATGAACTACAATTTTGATAACCTAGATGAAATGAACTAATTCCTTAAAAGACACAATATACCAGCCAGGGGTGGTGGCTCATGCCTGTAATCCCAGCACTTTGGGAGGCCAAGGCGGGCGGATCACCTGAGGTCAGGAGTTCAAGGCCAGCCTGGCCAACATTGGCGAAACCCTGTCTCTACTAAAAATACAAAAATGAGCCGGGCATGGTGGCGGGCACCTGTAATCCCAGGTACTCGGGAGGCTGAGGCAGGAGAATTGCTTGAACCCAGGAGGCGGAGATTGCACTGAGCCGAGATCACGCCACTGTACTCCAGCCTGGGCGACACAGTGAGATTCCATCTCAAAAAAAAAAAAAAAAAAAAAAAAAGGCACAATATGCCAAAACTCACACAAGAAGAAACAGAAAATTTGAATGGGCCTATATCTATTAAATAAACCGAATCAATAATTAATAACCATCCAAAAGAGAAAGCACTAGGCCTAGATGGGTACACTGATGAATTCTACCAAACATTTAAGGAAGAAATTAAACCAATTCTCGAAGAATGAGTGAGGAAGTGTTCCTTCTGCCTCATCTCTTTCAGAGGACAGAAGCAGAATGAACACTTCCAAACTCATTCTACGAGGCCAGCATTAACCTAATACAAAAACCAGACAGAGACATTGCATTGTAAGTAAAGAAAACTACAGACCAATCTCTCATGAACAATGATGCAAAATTCCTCAACAAAATATTAGCAAATCAAATCCAATAATGTACAAAAGAGAGTTATACAAAGCAGGTTCAACATCTGAAAATCAACTGATCTAATTGTGGTATTATAACTGGCCTCCAAACCCGTTTCCTGACATACAACTCCTAACATCCTTGGAATCTCCAAAGAGAAGTCTTTTTGTACACAAGCAAGTTGACTACTGGCTGACAGCCCCTAGGTATCTTTAAAATAGGGGTTGGTCACCAGAAAGACCAAGGCATGATTACAGGGTTGGGACTTTCAGCCCTATACCCCAACCTTTGGGGAGCGGAGAAGGGCTAAAGGTTAAGTTGATCACCAATGGCAAACAGCTTGGCTTAATCGATCTTGCATATGTAATGAAGCCTCCATAAAAACCCAAAGGTCTCGGTCCAAATAGCTTCTTGATAGCTGAACACATGGAGGTTCCTAGATGGTGGTATGCCCTGACAGGGCATGAAAGCTCCTCATCCCTTCTCCCATACCTTGTTTTATGTATTTCTTCATTTATATCCTTTGTAATATCCCTTATAATAAACCAGTAAGCCTAAGTAAATGGTTGAGTTCTGTGAGCCATTCTAGCAAATTAATCAAATCCAAAGAGGTCATCATAGGAACCCAAACTTTAAGCTGGTCAGTCAGAAGTTCTGGGGGGCCTAGACTTCAACTGGTGTCTAAACTGGAGATAGTCTTGTGAGACTGAGCCCTCAACCAGTGGAATATGATGCTATAGACGGTGCCAGAATTGAATTGGAGGACACCATGGTGTTTAGTGCAGAAGTGGTTGCTTGCTTGGTGTGTGGGGAAAACCCCCCAACACATTTGGTCACAGAAGTCTTTTGTGATTATTGTTGTTGAGTGAAAGAATAAAAAAAACACTTTGGGGGCTGGGCGTGGTGGCTCAGGCCTGTAATACCAGCACTTTGGGAGGCTGAGGCAGGTGGATCACCTGAGGTAAGGAGTTCGAGACTAGCCTGCGTGGCGAAACCCCGTCTCTACTAAAAATACAAAACAATTAGCCGGGCATGGTGGTGGGCACCTGTAATCCCAACTACTGGGGAGGCTGAGGCAGGAGAATCACTTGAACCCGGGAGGCGGAGGCTGGAGTAAGCCGAGATTGCAACACTGCACTCCAGCCTGGGTGACAAGAGAGAAATTACGTCTCAAAACAAAAAGAAATAAAAAACATTTTGGGTTTGAGTGTGTGTTTTCTCCTCAGTAACGCATCACATCAACAGGCTGAAGAAGAAAAGTCACAGATCAATAGATGCAGAAAAAGCATTTGACAAAATCCAACACCCATTCATGATTTAAAAAAGAAAACCTCTCTATAAACTAAGAATGGAGAAAAATTTCCTCAGCTTGTTAAAGAAATCTATAAAAATCCTACAGCTAACATCATACTCAAATGGTGAAAAACTCAACGCTTTCCCTTGTAAAATTAGGAATAATATAAGGATGTTCTCTTTCACCACTCCTTTTCAACATCTGGTAAGTCTTAGGTAATGCTGATACTGGAAGTTCTAGCTAATGCAATGAGACAAAAAAAGGAAATAAAAGGTATACAGGTTGAGAAGAAATAAAACTGTTCACATATGACATGATAATCTATGCAAAAAATCCAAATTGGAACAATACTCCAAGAAGTAATAAGCAATTACAGCAAGTTTACAAGACACAAGATTAATATAAAAAATTCAAACACTTTCCTAGATACATGCAATGAACAAGTGGAATTTGAAATTAGAAATACAATACCATTTACATCAGCACCAAAAAATGAAATACATAGGTATAAGTCTAACAAAATATGTGCAAGGTCTCCATGAGGAACACTATAAAACTCTGATGAGCAAAATCAAAGAACTAAATAAATGGAGAGATATTCCATTATAATTGACAGGAAGACTCAAAATTGTCAAGATGTCAGTTCTTCCCTACTTGGTCTCCAGATTCAATTCAATCCCAATCAAAATTCTAGCAAGTCATTTTGTGGATATTGACCAACTGATTCTAAAGTTTACATAGAGAGGCAAAAGACTCAGAATAGCTAACACAATATTGAAGAAGAAGAACAAAGCTGGAAGACTGATGCAACCCAACCTCAAGACTTATTATAACGCCACTATAAATAAGAGAGTATGGCATTGGTGAAATTATAAATAAATCAATGCGACAGTGGAGGGCCCAAAAGTGTATAAATATAGTACATAAATATAGTCAACTGATCCTTGACAAAGGAGCAAAGACAATACAGTGGAGAAATAATATTCTTTTCAACAAATGGTATTGAAACAAATGAACATCCACACGCAAAACAATGAATCTAGGCATAGACCTTATTCCCTTCACAAAAAATTAACTCTAAATGGCTCACAGGCCTAAATGTAAAATAAAACTCCTGGAAGAATACACAAGAGAAAATCTACATGACCTTGAGTATAGTGATATCTTTTTAGACACAACATCAAAGGCAAGAGCTATGAAAGAAATAATTGACAAGACGGACTTCACTAAAATTAAAATTTTCTGCTCTGCAAAAGGCAATGTCAAGGGAATGAAGAAAAAAGCCACAGACATGGAGAACATAGTTGCAAAACACACATCTGATAAAGGACTATTATTCAAAATACACAAAGAACTCCTTAAACTCAACAGTAAGAAAATAACCTGTTTAAAAAAATGGACCAAAGAACCTCACCAAAGAAGACATATGAATGGCAAAATAAGCATATGAAAAGATTTCCACATAATGTCATCAGGGACATGCAAATTAAAATACAACAATGGCCAGGTGAGGTGGCTCACACTTGTAATCCCAGCACTTTGGGAGGCCAAGGCAGGCAAATTACTTGAGCCCGGAGTTCGAGACCAACCTGGGCAACATGGAGAAATCCTCTCTCTATAAAACATACAAAAATTAGCCAGACATGGTGGCTCATGTCTGTAATCCCCGCTACTTGGGAGGCTTATGTAGGAGGATCACTTGAGCCCAGGAAGTGGAGGTTGCAGTGACTGGAGATTGTGCCACTGTAATCTAGCGTGGGCAACAGAGCAAGACCCTCTCTCAAAAATAAATAAATAGATAAATAAAACAAAATATTAGATTGATGCAAAAGTAACTGCGGTTTTGCCATTAAAAGTAATCTCAACACTTTGAAAGGCCAAGGTGGGCTTGAGCCCAGGAGTTCGAGACCAGCCTAATAAGCAACATGGCAAAATCCCATCTCTACTGAATATATAAAAAATTAGCTGGGCTTGGTGGTGTGCACCCATAGTCCCAGCTATTCAGGAGGCTGAGGTGTGAGAATCACCTTAGCCTGGGAAGTTGAGGCTGCAGGGAGCCGTGACTACACCACTACAGTCCAGCCCGGGCAGCAACAAGAGTGAGACACTATCTTAAAAAAAAAAAAAAAAAAAAAAAAAAAAAAAAAAAAAAAGGCCGGGCGCGGTGGCTCACGCTTGTAATCCCAGCACTTTGGGAGGCCGAGGCGGACAGATCACGAGGTCAGGAGATCGAGACCACGGTGAAACCCCGTCTCTACTAAAAATAGAAAAAAATTAGCCGGGCGTGGTGGCAGGCACCTGTAGTCCCAGCTACTCGGAGAGGCTGAGGCAGGAGAATGGCGTGAACCCGGGAGGCGGAGCTTACAGTGAGCCGAGATTGCGCCACTGCACTCCAGCCTGGGCGACAGAGCAAGAGTCCATCTCAAAAAAAAAAAAAAAAAAAAAAAAAAAAAAAAAGGGGGGGGGGAGAGGAGAGGAAGGGAGGGGAGGGCGGGGGGAGAGGAAGGGAGGGGAGGGCGGGGGGGAGGGAGGGAGGGGAGGGCGGGGGGGAGGGAGGGAGGGAGGGGGAGGGAGGATGGACGGACGGATGGACAGACAATTATACACCTAAGAAAACAAAGAAAGACTACTACACACCTAAGAGAATGGCCAAAATTTGGAACATGGACAAGTACTCAAATGCTGGGTGGATGTGGAGCAACAGGAACTCTCACACATTGCTGGTAGAAATGCAAACTGGTACAGCCACTTTGGAAAACAGTTGGCCATTTCTTACAAAACTAAACATACTCGTACGTATGATTCAGCAATGTGACTCCTTCGTATTCACCCAAAAGACTTGAAAACTATGTCCATACAAAAACTTGCACACAGATGTCTGTAACAGCTTCATTCTTAATAGCCAACACTTGGAAGTAACACAGATGTTCTTCCATATGTGACTGAATAAACTGTGGTACATCCCAACAACGGAATATTACTGAGCACTAAAAAGAAATGATAGGCCAGGAATGGTGGCTCATGCCTGTAATCCCAGCACTTTGGGAGGCCGAGGCGGGTGGATCACCTGAGGTCAGACATTAGAGAACAGCCTGGCCAACATAGTAAAACCCCACTCTACTAAAAATACAAAAATCAGCAGGGCATGGTGGTGCATGCCTGTAATCCCAGCTACTCAGGAGGCTTAGGCAAGAGAATCGCTTTAATCGCTTGAACCCTGGAGGTGGAGGTTGCAGTGAGCTGAGATCGTGCCACTGCACTCCAGCCTGGGCAACAGAGTGAGACTGTGTCTCAAAAAAAGAAAAAAAAAGAAAGATAAAATAGATTTAGAGGTTCAACAAAAAAGTCTGAACATTTAAAAATTAAAAAAACAGAAAAAGAAATGAGCTATCAAGCCATGAAAAGACATGGAGGAAATTTAAACACATATCACTGAGTGATGGAAGTCAATCTGAAAAAGCTACATACTGTATGATTCCAACAATATGATATTCTGGAAAAGTCAGAACTATGAAGACAGCACAAAGATTAGTGGTTGCCAGGGGTTGAGGGGAGGATGACTAGGCAAAGTACAAAAATTCTTAAGGCACTGAAAATTGTATGATACTGTAATGGCATATATTGATGTATCATTGATTATGATAAAATGTGTACATCATTATATATTGTCCAAACCCTTAGAATATACAACATCAAGAATAAATGTTAATTGCAAACTATGGACTTGGGGTGATTATATGTCAATGTAGGTTCATCAGTTGTAAAAAATGTACCACTCTGGTGGGGTTAATAATGGGGGAGGCTATGCATGTGTGGGTACAGGAGGTATGTTGGAAACTCTTTACCGTCCTCTCAATTTTGCTGTGAACTTAAAAGTGCTCTGAAAAAATACTTTAAAAACACACCCAAACATACATCACCCAACACAGATTCAGCAACTTAAATCTTTGGCTAGGAAAGGATTCCCATTCGTTGTTTAAAACAGGGAAGGAAACGCTGGTAAAACCATATATATTCATTAGAACTTCTTAAAACTTAGTAAGGCTATCTGACATCTAGTATATGGCTTATAATTTTGTGATTTTTCTTTTTTTTTTTTTTTTTTGAGACGGACTCTCCCTCTGTCACCAGGCTGGAGTGCAGTGGTGTGATCTCAGTTCACTGCAACCTCCGCCTCTCAGGTTCAAGCAATTCTCCTGCCTCAGCCTCCCGAGTAGTTGGGATTACAGGCACACACCACCACGCCCAGCTAATTTTTATATTTTTAGTAGAGAGGAAGTTTCACCATGTTGGCCAGGATGGTCTCGATCTCTTGACCTCGTGATCTGCCCGCCTCGGCCTCCCAAAGCGCTGAGATTACAGGCGTGAACCACCGGGCCTGGCCTATTTTGTGATTTTCTTCTTTGCCATAACTATCAAAATTGATGTGAAACCAGAATATGTGACTTTTCCAACCAAGTCTGATGCTTGTCTCCTAACTAAAAATAGTCACCAGTCTAAAAAATTTGAATTGGATCCTCCCTAACGCCTACAAATCTACTTTGTGCCAAGAATCAGGAGGAACAGATGGATGATTAATATCTCCTTTGTACCAATTTCAGAGAGTATAAATTGACTACAAAAATGAACTTTATAAGTCACCAATTCTGAGTGAATAAGTATAATCTGTTTCTTTCAATGTACATTCTTATGTTTAATGTAATTAATATGACTTCAGAAGAGATAAGGAAGAGTTTCCCTGGGTTCATTCTAAACCAATTCACAAGGTTGACCAAAGTACACATAAGAATAAATCAATCTTCATTGCCAGGCAACAGGAGGGAAAATATTCTAGAAAGAAGAAACTTGTGTACTTGCATCTTGGAGACTATAAAATATATGAGTTCATGGCTGGCTACAAGAACTTCACAATCATCCACAGCACTCTAAGACTGTAAAATTTAAAAACATTACAAAAGATATTCAATGGTTCTGTTCATCTAATATTCTTTTGGTAGTCTATATTTTCCCATAATAAATTTTTCAAAAAGATTCATTGTTTAATTATAGCATTAATGGAAAGAGAAAACTTAGGACATCCATGATGGAAAAATCCTTCACGATGACATGAACCAAGCAAAATCTCCTGTGTTTAGATCTATTGTTTTCAAAAAAACTCCTTTATAGTTTTCTTAAACACCTACCTCTTGTAGAACTGGGATAACTGGTGGCTTTCTCTGCTGCAGAAAGTACAGCACCATAAGGATATATGCATATGAAGATAAACTTCCTCTGGAAGCATCCCCAATGTCACATCGCTAAAAAACAACATGATTGAAAACAAAACTTCAGAGTCTTACTCCATGCAGAAGTATATTAAACATTCTGCCACATCATTTTTTTTTAACCCATAGAACTGGGTTAAATTGGGTTAAAAACAAACTGCACCGTCTATAATCCCAACACTCTGGGAGGTTGAGGTGAAAGAAATGCTTGAGCCCAGGAGGTCAAGACCAGCCTGGGTAATGCAGTGAGACCCCATCTTACAAACAAACAAACAAAAAACTACTATACATGATGTGGGGAAATAGGTACTCTCACACACTGCAGGTCAGAGTGTAAATTAATACAAACACTATGAAGAATATTTGACAATATCACAATTACAAAGCACATTTTCTTTGAACCAGCAGTCCTATTCTAAGAATGTACCCTGCAAACATGCCAAAAAATATGTGAAATGACTAAGAAGGTTTTTTTAATTGCAGCACTATTATAATAGCAAAAAATCAGAAATAGTTTTAGGTTCATCAATAAAGCACAGGTTTAAAATAACTAAGCACTATTCACAAAATGGAATGGTATGCAGCCATTATAAAAGAACGAAGTCCCCTGATGGTCTCGTGGTTAGGAAAAACATCTTTTTTAATAAATAAAAAACAAATAAAAAAGAACAAGGGGCTAACATGATGAAACCCCGTCTCTACTAAAAATACAAAAAGTTAGCTGGGCGCAGTGGCGGGCGCCTGTAGTCCCAGCTACTCAGCACACTGAGGCAGGAGAATGGCGTGAACCCAGGAGGCGGAGCGTGCAGCGAGCCGAGATAGTGCCACTGCACTCCAGCCTGGGCGACAGAGCGAGACTCCATCTCAAAAAAAAAAAAAAGGAAGCCAGATATGGTGGCTCACGTCTGTCATATCAGCACTTCGAAAAGCCGAGGAGGGTGGATTGCTTGAGCCCAAGAGTTCAACAACAGTCTGGGCAACATGGCGAAACCCCATCTCTACAAGAAATACAAAAAATAGTTGGGCATGGTGGCACATGCCTGTAGTCCCAGCTACTCAAGAGGCTGAGGTGGGAGGATCAACTGAGCCCAGGAGGTCAAGGCTACAGTGAGCTGTAATCACACCACTTTACTCCAGCCTGGGCAACAGAGAGGGATCCTGCCTCAAAAATAAAAATAAAGGCTGGGCGTGGTGGCTCACGCCTCTAATCACAGCACTTTGGGAGGCCGAGGCGGGCGGAGGAGGTCAAGAGTTCAAGACCAGCCTGGCCAACATGGCAAAACCCTGTCTCTGCTAAAAATACAAAAATTAGCCAGGCGTGGTAACAGGCACCTGTAATCCCAGCTACTCTGGAGGCTGAGGCAGGGAAAACTGCTTGAATCCAGGAGATGGAGGCTGCAGTGAGCCGAGACTGTGCCACTGCACTCCAGCCTGGGTGACAGAGCAAGATCCCATCTCAAAAAAACATAAAATTAAAATTAAAATTAAAATTAAAAAAGGGGAGGGGGGGAGGGGGGAGGGGAGGGGGGGAATGCAACCTGAAAGAATCTTCAGAGACTTCTTCCCTTCAGCAAGGATTTAGCTTATATCTATATTTAAAGGGGAAAGGGGTGATTTCATTAACAGAATTCTATGTAGTTATAACAAAACTGTCATGTTAGAGTTACGTTGTTAGGTGAATCTAGAGAAGTAGGCATATCAAGTCTTATATGTAGTATGTGCCTGAATGCTTTTCTAAGATACACTCTTGTCTAGAAAGACATGTACAGGAATATCTTTAAAAATATGCTTTCCAGCCAGGCACAGTAATCCCAGCACTTTGGGAGGCCGAGGCTGGAGGATCACTTGAGGTCAGGAGTTTGAGACCAGCCCGGCCAATACAGTGAAACCCCGTCTCTACTAAAAATACAAAAATTAGCCAGGCATGGTGGTGAGTGCCTGTAATCCCAGGTACTTGGGAGGCTGAGGCAGGAGAATCGCTTAAACCCAGGAGGCGGAGGTTGCAGTGAGCTGAGATCCCACCACTGCACTCCAGCCTGGGTGACAGAGTGAGACTCCATCTCAACAACAGCAACAACAACAACAGCCTTCCTATTAGAAAGACAAAGCTTTATGAAATGAAAACCTGACCAAGTTTCTCCCCTACTAAAACTCTTCCACTAACACATTTCTAGTGAGCAGCTACCATAAAGCAGGCACTACAATGAACTAGGGAAACAGAGGTCCCTGTTCTCATCTAGTTTACACATTTAGCAAAAGAATGAGAAAATTAAATTCAATGTCATAACAAGTGTTATAATAGGAGAAGCATAAGGTATTATTGGTATTGTTCTGTTTTCTGGGTCAGAAAAATTTATCACTCAACTCAAATATAAGATTTCTTAACCCAGAAATTCTTAACTAGGATGATATGCCAACTCCCATGCCTGGGGCTGAAAATCACTGCATTAAGAAATGTTACTGCTGAGAAACTGACTAGTCAGTTGCACATGGGAATAGAACACATACAGGAAAAAAAGACAGAGCCACCCTACTCTGATAGGTATCAATTCAACCTATGTAATACTGAAAGTTTCTTTTTTGAAAGCTCAGATAAACAAAACTGAGACAAAATTTTTCACAAATCTGACATTAGTTTTCACTTTAATTATCATGAACAAAGCAGATCATTAATTTTTTCATAAATACCTTAGCAAACACTTTCATAGTATATCCCAAATACTGCACTCTAGGATCAATAGCTGCATAAGTAGCTAGCATTCTTGTGTTATGTTGAGCCTGAAAAATAATTACGTATTTGAAAGGATTTCAAATTTCTTAAAATTAAACTACAAATCAGATTTAAAAATATAATACACTCCAAATACAAAATATATAAATGTAAAATGTAAAATACCTATTAATGAGTCAAACAAAAACTGACCTTCAATCTGAAGGAAATATCAAGATAACTAGTAAAATACTTTTTCCTTATACTGTTCACGTTTGAAAGTTTTAAACATAAAGGTAGAGTCAGTAATCTGTAAAGTTTTAAAATGAAAAGTATATACATGGCCCATAAAGATAAACTTACCAACGTATTATATAAACTGATATCGCCTTCTAACCCACTTCGTCTGTGTTCAAATTTTACTATAGGCACTTTGGCAGTAGTTATAGGCAAAATGTTTCTTAAACCTAATTAAAAAAAAAAAGACTTCAGTAGGTTAAATAATTTTCATATATGCTAAAAAAAACTTCTTTTGTTTTAAAGATAAGATTTAAAATTCATACCTGGATGTCTCTTAAGAATTTTTGCCAAATTTTCAATTATTTCCTTACAATTTAATTTCTAAAAAACAAATCAAATAAATAAAAGTTTGACTCAATTTCACCTTGTGCAAATTCTACTTTAATCTAGGCATTTAATAGTAGCATTTACAATTCCCAGCCATAAAGCTCTATAATAACCTTGCTACTCCAAGTAAGTGATTCATAGACCTACAGTATCAGCATAATCTGGAAACTTGATAGAAATGCAGAATCTGAGGACCCTCCCCAGTCTACTAAATCATAATCTGCATTTTAACAGGATCCCAGGGTAATTCACATGCAGATTAAAGTTTGAGAAGCACAAAGTCAGGAGAAGAATATGGTTTTCAATAAGTGAATAAACAAATAGAGGTGAGTTTGGTAAAGGTAAAACAATATACTGATTAAGTAAGTACATAGGCTCTGAATTGAGACAACCCTGGATTCAAATCTTTTTTTTTTTTTTTTTGAGACGGTGTCTCGCTCTTTCACCCAGGCCAGAGTGCAGTGGTGCTATCTTGGCTCACTGCAAGCTCTGCCTCCCGGGTTCATGCCATTCTCCTGTCTCAGCCTCCCGAGTAGCTGGGAATACAGGCACCCGCCACCGTGCCCAGCTAATTTTTTTGTATTTTTATTAGAGACGGGGTTTCACTGTGTTCACCAGGATGGTCTCGATCTCCCAACCTCGTGAGCCGCCCGCCTCGGCCTCCCAAAGTGCTGGGATTACAGGCGTGAGCCACAGCGCCCGGTCTCAAATCTTAAACTAAGTATTGATTAGCTGTGTGACTAACCAGATGTTTAACCTCTCTGAGCATTACATCACTATTCTATAAAATCAAGATAATCATAAACTCCTGTCCTGCAGAGCTGTTGGGAGGATTACATGAGACATGTATGTAAAGCACTCAGCAGAATGCCTGGCACAAAATAAGCCTTTAAATCTGTGAGTTATTTATTATAATTATGTTCATATGGAAAAGAAAGATACTCCTATTATCACCAGCACCTATTTCTCCAAGGAAATTCTTACCTCTGTAAATTTAAATGTGTTACTATTGTAAAAACCAGAGACAGCAGAGCTGGTATGGTAATGATAATCATAATACATAATGATTATGGCATTAAAAATTAACTGGAAATAGCTGAAGGGTATAAACATCAATCCCAAGAGTAATAAAGTCACTTGCATTTTTCCAACATGTTCTTTTTAGCTACATGAGAGCAGGAGCCATTGCAGCTAAACCAAAGGATTTCAAAGAAACCATTAGTTACTAATTCACATACGATAAAATTAACAAAGAAGGTCATTTTTCTCTTTGTTATCCAAGGATACAATTATGCTAAATCTTAAAAGTTTCAATTATGGCTCATCTGAAAGAAAATGATTTATTATTTTCATTGTTTCAACTTCCCAGTAGGAATGGCACAGATTATATATAATATACAAACCCTTAGTGATTAGAAGTTTAATAAATTTTACATAGAAGATATCTAAAACTCTAACCTCTTTCCTGGGTATAAAAATCTTTTCCTATTCCCTCAATTCTTACTCTTCAGAATGGAGAAGGGCAGCCACTTTCCAAGTAGGTGGCTCTAAGCAGAATTTAAGTAAAGGAGAACAAATAAAATACTTGCAACTTTTCAGTTTCTTTATAAAACAAGATGTTAAGACACCAGAAGCAAATTCTTATGGCCAGAAATAAGTCATCACTGCCATCTTTACTCCGGGTCTAACAATTTCAAAACTACCATTCAAAAGAATGATTTTAGAAAAGCACACTATTCTGCTGAATTCTTTTATAACGTAACAGAGGCAATACTGACACCACTACAGATGCCAGAAGCTGGGCCTCACCCCAATCTTGCAAGCAGTCCCTCATTTTGAAACATAAATAACAATAGCTAGGCTGGTAAAGGACTAAACATCTACAAGGATACCCTCCTTTGCTAGTTGCTGTTGAGAAGGCCTGGGACACTTCTTCCCTGTCCAATCAATCTTTTCCTTCCCTGGAGCTTGGACAATCTCCTTCCCACTATTAAGGCCTGGTATACAAAAAAGGAAAGCGTAAGTACCCACTCTTATTGCTGAAATTGCACTTGGGGAAGGTCTGCTCCTGGCATCTCACAGTGGAACTCAGAAAGCTATCAGTTTCAGAAAGCAGTGGTTAGGTTCTACAGTACTATTAGTACTATATTTCAGCTACATTATGGGTTAAAAAAATTACAGAGAGGCAGTGAGATACAATGGAAAGAGCATGAACTCTGGAGTCAGACAGACCTGGGTTACGAATCCCGGCTCCAACAATTACTAGCTGTGTGAACTTGGACAAGTCAGTTTATCTTTCAAAGCCTCAGTTTCCTCATCTGTAAAATGGGGGAAATAATACCTACCTCGAAGGTGGTTGTAAGAATGAAATGAGATAATGTATGTAAAAGTGTATACTGGGAACTCAATAAATGTTAGTTCTCCTCCCCGCCCAAAATGAGCTTCTAAAAGCTATCTTAGCATTTTATTTATTTATTTATTTATTTATTTATTTATTTATTTATTATTTTGAGATGGAGTCTCACTCTATCGCCAGGCTGGAGTGCAGTGGTGCGACCTCGGCTCACTGCAGGCTCCGCCTCCCGGGTTCAAGCGATTCTCCTGCCTCAGCCTCCTGAGTAGCTGGGACTACAGGCGTGCCACCATGCCCAGCTAATTTTTTTATTTTTCGTAGAGACAGGGTTTCACCATGTTGGCCAGGAGTGTCTCGATCTCTTGACCTCATGATCTGCCCACCTTGGCCTCTCAAAGTGCTGGGATTACAGGCATGAGCTACCGCGCCCAGCCCTTAGCATATCATTTATAACATTGCCTCTATGGAAAAAATTTTATGTTAGTGGTCAAAAATTATAACTAACTTTTAAAACAAAACCAATTATAAATTAGATGACCACCTATATTTACTACCTATAGTAACGCAAAGACATCATCTAATGAAAGAGATATGAGAAGACAAAGTATGAAAGATCAATGTTCACTACAAAACTGACGCATCAGCTTCCCATTGGTTCTAGTGAAAAAATTCCAACTTCGTGGTATATTAACTTTTTCCCAAAATTCATTACAAATCACTTGTAACTCTCAGTGACATGGTTTTTGTATCATAAAATTACTGAAACAGTTTTACTTAAGAGTTTAATGTCTTCTAAACTGAAAATGCTACTGTTTTCATATTTCAAACACTTATTTTGATAATATATTTATACAAAGAGTGATACCACATTTTTATCAATATCACATACAAAAATAAACATAGAATCGTCATTGGGAGAAAATAAACTTACATAACGCTTTCCAAACACTCTTACCTCTGCATTTTCATGGCCTTCCAGGGTCATACAAATATCCAGATCACTATCACGAAATCCAAATCCATTCTTAGAAGAGCCAAATAAGCACAACCTTGCCTTTTCTAAGCAAAGGAAAACAAAGTCCAAAGCCTTATTGTAAGCAGAGAGGAGGAGTCTTCTGTTGTCTACTAATGACTTAATACAACATGCTCTTGTCCATTTCTATGATTTAAATTACCTACCACTGGAAGAAATACTGAGAAATTCCAAAACATCTTGAGCCCAAGCTTTTGCCCAAGTTCCCATACCGATGTACCCAACTGCTTTTTCCAATTTTCCACAGACATCATAAATTCAACATGTCTGAACTATCAACTTTGCCCCAAGTCTATTATTATTTCTATTATCCCTCTTCTTAGCAAATAGTACCATCATGTACTCAGCTGCCCACATCAGAAATACAGGTGCAATCCTTAGTATCCCTCTCTCAATGTCCACATCCAAACAATCATTGAGACTTTTAGCTTTTTCCGACTTACGTAATAAATCCATCTGCTTTTATACATTCTCAACATCACTACCAATAGTTAAGATCAATATTTGAGGACTGCCCTCTTAAAAATAAATTAGTTCTTTCAAAGCACAATTCATGTAGGTTTACAAATATCACCTTAGTATATGATTCTCTTCCAAAAATGAGTGATTATAGTCCACTTGATATAAATTATGACAGGGTTAACACTTCAGACTGAGTGTCATCCAATAACAGCTACCATTTCAAATAAGCTATGGTTTAACAGAATTGGATTTTTCTTCCCATTACTTTTTTTTTTTTTTTAGAGACAGGGTCTTGCTATATTGCCCAGGCTAGAGTGCACTGGCTATTCACAGGCACAATCATTATACACTACAGTCTTGAACTCCTTGCCTCAAGCAATACTCCCACCTCAACCTCCCAAGTGGCTGGGATAACAGGTGTGTGCCACTGGGCCTGGCTCTTCCTATTAATTCTAAAGTAGACTACACATTTACAGGACACTCTGTACCTTCAAAACTTCATACCCCCATCCAGTTCTGATGCTCTACTTGAAATTTCAATGATAGCTGAGAGGCAAAAAAGAAGCTATACTCATCAGCAAATAAAACTGAGCATGAGTTTTATATAATAGAGACTTAGATTTGGTCAATACTTTATATACTCCTATAATCCCAGTGCTTCAGGAAGCCAAGGTGGGAGGATCGTTTGAGACCAGCCTGGGCAACATGGTGAGACTTTGTCTTTATAAAAATTTTTTAAAATAAAAAAGAAGGCGAGGTGCGGTGGCTCATGCCTGTAATCCTAGAATTCTGGGAAACTGAGGTGGGTGGATCACTTGAGTTCAGGAGTTTGAGACCTGCTTGGAAAACATGGTGAGACTCCATCTCTACAAAAAATAATGTGCTGGGTGTGGTGGCGCGCACCTGTGGTCCCAGCTACTCAGGAGACTAAGGTAGGAGGATCGCTTGAGCAGTTGAGCCTGTGTGACAGAGCAATATCCTATTTCAAAAAAAATAAAAATAAAAAAAAAATATATATATATACATATATTTCTTTTTTGAGACGGAGTTTCGCTCTTGTCACCCAGACTGGAGTGCAAAGGCATGATCTTGGCTCACTGCAACCTCTGCCTCCCAGGTTCAAGTGATTCTCCTGCCACAGCCTGAGTAGCTGGGACTATAGGCGTGTGCCACCACGCCCAGCAAATTCTTGTACTTTTAGTAGAGACGGGTTTCACCATGTTGGCCAGGCTTGTCTCGAACTCCTGACCTCAGGTGATCCACCTGCCTCAGCCTCCCAAAGTGCTGGGATTATAGGTGTAAGCCACCGCACCTGGCCAAAAAAAAAATTTCTTAATAAAAAATACATTAGCCAAGCATGGTGGCACACACCTGTAGTCCTAACGACTTAGGAGGCTAAGGCAGGAGGACTGCTTGAGCCCGGAAGTTTGAGGCTGCAGTGAGCTATGATCATGCCACTGCACTCCAGTCTGGGCAACAAAGTGAGACCCTGTCTCTAAAAAACAATAATGATAATATAATTTTTTAATTAAAAAATACTGTTTTCAAATACTTTTAAATGTAATATATAGCACATAATGGGTCATCTTGTAAAAGTACAAATTCATTCTGATTAAAGTAAACTTTTATCCTTTTCTAAAATATTTAGTCACAAAAATCTTTATTCTTCATCCTCATGCCCAAAACTTACTCTTCCTGCTCTCTTTGCCATCTCAGTTATATAGGACCACCCATTGTAACTGTTATAGCAAAAACCTTGAAACCATCCTTGATTTCTTTCTTTCTCTCACACCTCACATTTTCCATCAGCAAATCCTATTGGTTCTACCTTCAAAATATATCCCAAATCTGACCACTTCTCATCTACTCTGGACTCACACAGCAGCCTCCTAAATGTTCTGCTTGCTTCTAGTCTTATAGCTCAGCAACCCATTCTCTCAGATCATGTCATTTATTAACTAAAAATCCTCTAAAAGATTTTCATTAGGTACTCAGAATAAAATTCAAAGTCTTTCTACCAACATCCATAAGGCACTAATGACTCAATCCCTAGACCACCTCTCTGACCTCTTCTATACATTACAATCTACCTCTAATACTCCACTCCAGCCACACTGACTTCCTGGCTATTCCTCAAATATGCCAGACATAATCTAGTCTTGTTCCATCAACAATGTTTTCTCCTTGGATATTTATATAACTTGCTCCTTCATGTTCTTCAGGATTCTGCTCAAATGCTACCTTATGAGAGAGGCCTATCATAACACCCCATCACTTCAATTCTTTTATCTCCTACACTTTTAACAGCATGTATTATTTGCTGACATAATATTATATATTTATTAGTCCACTATTTGTCTCCCCGTTTGAAACATAAGCTTCATGAGGTTTCATCTCTTTTATTATCACTGTATTCCCAGCAACTAAAATAGCACTTAACACATAACATTCAATAAATATTTTTAAATAAATGAAACTCAAGACTATATGACTACAGCAAAAATGCAATAAAATTTTTAACCTATGACATACCATCATATTCTTTTTGAATAAACTTTTCCAAGCCAATTAAAATTTGCTCCCTGTTGTGTTGTTCAGAACAAGGTGGTGATAACTCATCTGGGTTTATAAAAAGAAGAAAAAAGGAAAAAGCAAAGTAAGGAAAACAGAATCTGAAAACATCTTCAAGTTTTTACCCTAAAAATTTTACTTACAGTTTGTTCATTATTTGTTGACTTCTCTGACTTTAAAACCATAAATGTTACTGGGGAAGGGTCTGGGAGACAGAAGGAAAAAAACCGTTTTTCTGTTTAGCAACCCAGGGGAAGAAACGAAAATAAATGAAACAGAAAAATAATTTTTAAGATATATGTACATTTCGCATGATCATTTTCCGTATAGCTACAAACCTATTTACTTCTTCACTCTCCTCCATATCCATGCTTATTTTCCCATCTGTTAAGATCTGTATTCATGTTGCTACACTAGGCATCTGGCCCACTCAAATTTAACAGTTCCCTCAAATGCCTGGTCAAAATTTCTATCTTCCCTATAAACTGTTTTGCCTAACCACAGCCTTCAATCATCTCTCCTTAGTTCCACACTTCTTTGGTTCTTCAAACTGTGTGCCACAGTCTAGTACCTAATTTATTTTGTCCTTTTGGTTTTCTAGTTATTTCATTTATATTCATCTTATTTTTCCAAATAAGTCCATATATTTCTTAAGAACAAAGTCTTTTTTTCCCTATCTCTTCCAGACTTATCCCCAAAAGTTAATACAGTAACAGAAACAAAGCAGTAATTTATTAATAATTTGTTATAATGAATTAAACTAATATTCAGCTTTTTAAAAACAAATGCAGTGGCCGGGCACGGTGGCTCACGCTTGTAATCCCAGCACTCTGGGAGGCCGAGGCGGGCGGATCACGAGGTCAGGAGATCGAGACCACGGTGAAACCCCGTCTCTACTAAAAATACAAAAAATTAGCCGGGCGTGGTGGCGGGCGCCTGTAGTCCCAGCTACTCGGGAGGCTGAGGCAGGAGAATGGCATGAACCCGGGAGGCAGAGCTTGCAGTGAGCCGAGATTGCGCCACTGCACTCCAGCCTGGGCGACAGACAAATGCAGTTTATCAGTGCTTACAGAAGGGGAGTTAAATAAATGAAATTAATGTAATTTGTTAACTTGTTTTAGGGCAGTGAAACTATTCTGTATGACACTCTAATGGTGGATACATGACACAATGCACTTGTCAAAACCCACAGAACTTTGCAGCACAAAGAGTGAGCCTTAATGTATGCAATTTTAAAAAAATCATCTAGGAGGTCAGAGGATCTCAGGATGTAATGTAGACTGTAACAAAATAATCTAACTGTATTATAAATGTATGAAACAACTTCACATGAGGGAGTGGGGGGAAAGGTGCTGACCTAAGTAAATTTGAAAATGAGTGGAATTGATAAGACTAAGGGCAAAAGAAACCATACATAAGCACTGCACTCTAGTTAATAAAGTTGTTTCCCACAGGGGTATTGGTTAACAGTTCTGATACTGCTATACATATGTACTAAAATGGAACAATTTAAAAAATGAATAATAGATGGTGGGAACCAGGTTTCTCACTGTTGGAGTGGGGGTTTACATATATGCGTGGCTAAAACGAGCCATGTGGTAATGAGTTAGTTGGATATACCATTATGAAATCATGTTTGGTTTAATACAGATAAGATGGCTACATATAGGCTGTGCGCCGTGGCTCACGCCTGTAATCTCAGCACTTTGGGAGGCCGAGGAGGGCGGATCACAAGGTCAGGAGATCAAGACCATCCCGGCTAACACAGGGAAACCCTGTGTCTACTAAAAATACAAAAAATTAGCCGGGTGTGGTGGCACGAGCCTGTAGTCCCAGCTACTCGGGAGGCTGAGGCAGGAGAATTGGCAGGAACCCAGGAGGCAGAGCTTGCAGTGAGCTGAGATGGCGCCACTGCACTCCAGCCTGGGCGACACAGCGAGATTCAGTCTCCAGAAAAAAAAAAAAAAAAAAGACGGCTACATATAGAAATATTTATAGTAAGTTTATATACGTAGATTAGTATATACACACGTATTTTCTTGCTCTGAGATGGCCTCAAAGCAATGACAGCCCAGTAACAGCAAGCACATCTAGTGTTCAGGTCTTGGTTTCTAATCTCATTCTCCAATAGAAGGAACCACAGCTCCTTGGACAAATGTCCAATTCTAGGAGTAGGGCACAAAATATACATGCAGTGCCAGGAGCATCTTGTAGTGCCAGAAAGTATGGAAGTGTTAAAACCCAAACAAACAAAAAAACCACACACTGACGGATATATATAAAAGGGACTAGGTAGTCAAGTAAAAGAGCTCCCAATGGCCAAAGCTAGAATAATCTGAACAAAAGAAAATTATATTCAATTATAACCCAAAGTATCAAATATCTATGAGCCCACATTGAGGTAAATAAATGACTAAATAAGTAAAAGTAAATGTAAATTGTATCTTAATAAAGCTGCTAAAAAACATGTGCCATGACCCAGCCATTCTAAGTATTTAGCCAAGATAAATAAAAGCATATGTTCATACCCAGACCCACCCAGCCAAAATTTTGAAATGAGACAAATATTTATCAACAGGTGAATGGATAAACTACACTACTCAGATACAAGAAGAAATTAACCACTGATACACAACAACATAAATAAATCTCAAAGTAATTATACTGAGTGAAAAAAGCCAGACATAAAAAAGAATACATTCTGTATAATTCCACTTTTACAGAACTCTAGAAAATGCAAACTATCTATAGTGACAAAAGCAGAAAAGTGGGAGGCAGAAATGGGGAAGAAGGGAGAGATTACAATGAAGCACTAAATGTTATGACCAGAAATTTTATCTTACCTGGACACTGCAAGTAATTCATAAATGTTTGCTGAGTAAAGGTGACTCCCAGGTACTCCGTAAACGTTTGCTGAATAAAGGCATGCAGGGCTTTCCCCAAAATATCTTTATAGCCTTATCTCTCTCTATTGCCTTTCTTATACCCTACCAAATCAAAGGCAATTATTCCCCCAAACAAATTATGCACTCTATGCTTTTTTTTTTTTTTTTTTTTTTTTTTTTTTTTTTTTTTTTTTTTTTTAAGACGGAGTCTCACTCTGTTGCCCAGGCTGGAGTGCAGTGGCATAATCTTGGCTCACCACAACCTCCACCTCCCGGGTCCAAGCGATTCTCCTGCCTCAGACTCGCGAGTTACTGGGACTACAGGCACCGGCCACCATGCCCGGCTAATTTCTGTATTTTAAGTAGAGACAGGGTTTCACCATGTTGGCCAGGCTGGTCTCGAACTCCTGACCTCATGATCCGCCCACCTTGGCCTCCCAAAATGCTGGGATTACAGGCATAATCTTTGACGTTTTATGCATAAATCTTTGACATTTAAAAATGCAGCTCAAGGTCCATCTCAAATATCACATCATTAATCCTGATTCCTCTAATCCACCCCAGATAAAACTGTGTTTACACTGCGTTTCATTTACCATTACTATAGCATGTAACACATTCTATTTCCAATTATGGCAATTTACATAAATGCCATATTAATCCATCTAGAGCAGTGTTATCCAAGAACGCTGCAATGATGAAAATGTTCTCTATCAATGCTGTCCAATGCAGCAGCCACTAGCCACATATAGCTACTGAGTACTTGAGATATGTCTAGTATAAAACTGAAGAACCTGGTTTTTAATTTAATTTTAATTGATTTAAATTTAAAAGCCACATAGGCTAGAAGCTACCATGTTAGACAGCTCATATCCATATTTTAAGCTCCTTAAAAGCAATATATATGGACTCTCAATTCCCCTTGGCATTTACCATGATGCCTTGCACATAACAGTCATTTAGTAAATATCTGTGCTTGGGTATCTATTCAAAAACCTCTAGCAAAACAAAACGTAAACAAACTGTTTTTAAATCAGAAAATTAATATTTAATATCTAAGAAGGAATCTAGTCCCAATACTTGTAGTAATGAAAGACTTACCAAAACATCTTTTACATACTAAATCAAGTATTTCCCGAAATCGGTTTGTCATTGGTGGTAGAGGTTTTAGATCAATTTTCCTAAAATCCTCTGGGCAATCATTCTTTGAATGGCCATCCTTTTTGCAGATGCTGCATACTATCGTTGGTGGCTACACAAAGATAAAAAGAAATCTAATCTAATAAACTTTTGAGGGACATCATCACTTAGGAAGTGAATTCAAAACAAATCTTTTATGTAACTCAGTTTTGATAACCTGTGCTTTCAGGAGGTAATTAAAAAAAAAAAACATGTTGTTAAAATGCAGTATTAGCTACAAAAAACTTTTTTGAGTCAACCACTTTTTCTTCCCCACTAAAATTATATCAAGGATTAAATTAACCTGAAAATGGAAGATACAGAAAATGCCAGGAGATGCAGAAAGTATGAGTTCATTCAAACAGCTCCCAAAGGAAAATATATGCATTATATTTTTAACTCACTGAGATCTAACAAAATAGGTTATAAAGAAATTTTAAGGTGCACCTTTCATTTCACTCCAAACATTTTCTATTTTCTGAATCAATCACAGAACCCTCACTTAGTTGGTTCAATTTATTAAATTAGTTGCTCAAGAGACCAAACTGCAGACTGAACACTAAAAATAAATTAGCTTCATACGAACAGTAACTTATTCAATAGCCACAAAATGAACTCCAAACCCTATATAACCATTTTAAATGTATTTCAATGGACACCAAACAAGTGGTTAAAACACAAAAATTTATGCCAACTCAATGAAACAAACACATATGTTTAAAAAACACCAATACTCTTTTCTTTACTGTAATATGCCTACATCCTGTAAGTGTCTTTCTCCAATGTTAGCCTGGACATTTATATAGCCATAAATTCTGATACAAATTATATAAAGAAATCTCTCTTTGTAAGAATGATGCACTGTGGGCTAATTAACAGTACTATAAGAATCTCTATCACCTTTTCAAAGCTTTTTTTAAAAAATGACATATTTAGGCAGGAAACTCTTTAAATAGTAAAAATGAAAACTGGAGAAACAGTACTTACCCTAAGTTTCCAGGAAAAAAAGTATAAAGCATAAGACATGTAAACTGAAGTTATATAATTAAGTTTTCTAAAAACCTGCCATTTATTTGATGCTTTCAATAGTCCATGTGCCTTAAATACTGCAACCTAGATAAAATGCAACAGATGTATATTTATACAGAATGAAGAAATACTGCTTACTGGGAGGGGAAAACGGGGAGGTGTTGGTCAAAGGGTACAAAGTTTCATTTATGCAAAATAAATAAGTTCCAGAGATCTGTACAAAGTAGTTCTGGAAATCTGTACAGATTAACAATACTGTATTATATTCTTAAATTTGCTAATAAGGTACCTCTTAAGCTCTCTAACAACAAAAGGAAAAAAAGCAGAGGGTACTTTTGGAGCTGATGGATGGACAGGTTTGTGGCATTGACAGTGATAATAATATATATACTTAAGTTCAAACACATCCAGTTGTAGACATTAAATATCTATAGCTTTTTAAATGCTAGCCATACTTTAATAAAGCAGATTTTTTAAAAATAGGCAATACTATTTAATAATTAGGTTAAACATCTTAAAGCTTGTCAATAATTACTGATAAAACAATAAGCCTGGATAAGGCTAGATGGCTTCCCTTTTTTTTTTTTAATATTCTACTTGGCTTATGAATGATCTGTATAATCATTTTTTCACATGGATAATAATAATGATATTTCAATTATCTGGAATGCACTTGAAGTAATGTGATTTGGTTAAAACTTTGTTTTATTCACAAAGCAGTTATTGCTTACTTCCTGTTCAATGGGTTTTTTCCTATGATTTTAAATGATTTCCTTTATGACTTAAAGTTCAGACTATCTGGCCGGGTGCAGTAGCTCACATCTATAATCCCAGCACTTTGGGGGGCCAAGGCAGGCGGATCACTTGAGCTCACGAGTTCGAGACCAGCCTGGGCAACATGGCGAAATCCCGTCTCTACAAAAAAAATACAAAAATTAGCCAGACATGGTGGTATGAGCCTATTGTCCCAGCTACTCAGGAGGCTGAGGTGGGAGAATGGCTTGAGCCTGGGAGGCGGAGGTTGCAGTGAGCTGAGATTGCACCACTGCACTTCAGTCTGGGCAACAGAGCCAGACCTTGTCTCAAAATAATAGTAATAATAAGTTCATGCTATCTTACTTGAAAAGAAAAAGTAGAAAAGTTTGGATTCCTGTAATTCATACAGGATAAGCCAAAATCCAGAGGCTCAGCAGCAGAAACAGAATCTGGATTCTTCATTTTTTTGACTACTAATCCTAGTTTCCCTCAACTACCTTTAGTATGCTTATATTTCCCCCCTCTAAAAATATCTTTAAAGTAGAATACTATTAGAATTTACAAACCTTTTATTTTTGGGGGAAGAAAAATTTTATGTATAAAAATAAGCTTGAATGTGGCTTTTGTTGGGGGAAAAAAAAGAAACAAATACAAAATAAGCAATATTTAAAATGCAGGCTACCTTTGCTAAGATTTTCATGAAATATCAGATGAATCCTTTCATACATGAGAAAGTAAAGGAAACCAACTGGTAATAGAATGCTGAAATCTTTTGAGGCTTTATATACATTATTTAAAGGCAACTATATGAAAAACACAAAAGGTAAAATACATACCAAAATATCATTCCAAAACAAGTCACCACTATATATAGCTATTTTTACATTTCTAATCTAAAAAATATACATAGTCATACAACAACCACAAAATCTTATAGATCATTTACAAACTGTATCCTACCTTGCCAGAGGTTAAAATAAATTTATCAAACACATAATATAATTCCTGGGTGGGGAGGTTATCATCATCATTAAGGTCAGAAACATCTTCTGTAGCTTTGCAGTTGCAAGAGGTAGCAGATGTGTCGGTGCACACACTCTGATGTGAACTCTCTGTTTCTAAATTTGACCTGCAGTCTGTTCCAGTAGATTTATCTGGGTCAGGCGACTTAGACAAATCAATGCAATTACATTGGCTGAGCTCTTTTTTTAAACAAGTTTCTGAAGGCGCTAAATCATCTTGTTTCTTATCTGATTTTGGCTCTAATTCACTGCTTTTGCTGGTAGAAAGAGATGAAGAGTCCTGTCCGTGGTCAGCAAAATCTAGTTCATTTACCAACAAATTGTTGTTGTCAATAATACATCTCTGTGATGTACATTCCATTTCATCATATTTAACAGGTTGCTCTCTTTCTGCATTTATTTTTTCTGTGGTTTCCCCAAGCAGAATACAACCATTGGTTGCCATATTGTTCGACTTGACTGGTTTCTTATTGCTTATTTTCCCCTTCTCTCTTTTCTTGAAGTCCACTGTAGACTTATTTCCACCCTTCGTCTGAGGACAGGCAAAATACCGATAAGCTGCCCTAAATCTCTCCACAACATATTCGTAAACCAGCTGGCTGTTTAAGCTCCGTGCAACATTCCTCTTGACTGAAAATGGATCTAGCAAAACAGAAAATGGTAAATAGCTAAGTCTCTACTAACAAACTACATTTCCAAGCTCATACGAGTAGATCTTAACTGATAAATTGTCAGAATACATTTTCCCAAGGGGTTTTTCTAAGCTAGACTCCCAACGAAAGTTCCTGAAAATGGGAGGAAATACAATTGCAACATTTTTTTTCTTTCTCTCATAAAATAAAAAGCTAAAAGGAAAAATAAACAAGACTAATAATAAGATAACTAATAATGGGATGGCTGAGAAGGCCAACTAGGTAATTAGTTTCAATGATGAAATTGTGGAAAAAGGAGTTTTTTTTTTTCTTTTGAGATGGAGTCTTGCTCTGTCCCCCAAGCTGGAGTACAGTGCTATGATCTCAGCTCACTGCAACCTCTGCCTCCCAGGTTCAAGAGATTCTCCTGACTCAGCCTCCCGAGTAGCTGGGACTATGGGCACATGCCACCATGCCCAGCTAATTTTTGTATTTTTAGTAGAGATGGAGTTTCACCATGTTGGCCAGGCTGGTCTTGAACTTTTGACCTCAGGTGATCCGGCTGCTTCAGCCTCCCAAAGTGTTGGGATTACAGGCATGAGCCACTGCGCCCAGGTCATAGTGTTCTTTAATATAGTTATATGCTCTTTGCAATATAAACAAGTAAAACCTAAAACTCTCAAGGCTTCAACTTGGAAAAAAACTGATTTTAAGATTTAACTTTAGTGAGATAAATCCCATCTCTACAAAAAAATACAAAAATTAGCCAGACATGGTGGTACGCGCCTGTTGTCCCAGCTGTTCAGGAGGCTAAGGTGGGAGAATGGCTTGAGCCTGGGAGGCGGAGGTTGCAGTGAGCTGAGATTGCACCACTGCACTTCAGCCTGGGCAACAGAGCCAGACCTTGTCTCAAAATAATAGTAATAATATGTAACAGACAGTAGTAGGAAGAAACAGCAAAAAAGCAAGAAACCTAAAAAAGTAAAAATTAATCCAATATTTAAATTTCGATCCAGTCAAAAATAACTACCCTGCAAAGTCTTGACACAGCTGCATCCTTATTATTAACATGGCAGATTTCTGAAAATATCTGTAAGCCTTAAATATAGATAAGCCCCAGGAAAAATGAACAGTGCACCAAAAAGACAATACATATGCTCTCCACTACTTAAGATCTTTTGGTATTAACAGGCCAGGCTTCAAACTGTTAAAGCTGGGGCATCTGTTACTTTTTGCTGCTATCTAAATCCACAGGCTTTAAAAAGATTTTTCTACTTTCTTCCTCACTTCCCAAAGCAAATGAAAAAGGGGGGGAAAAGAAAGAAAAAAATAGAGATAAATTATGGCTGGAAGGCTTCAGAGCTCATTTATTTACTATATATAAGAGTACAAGATGTGTATAAATGTTTGCATGTATATTTCAGAATATTTCTGGGTTGAACTCACAGTAGAAAAGGCCAGCAGGAGTGAGGGAATGGAATAAGATGTAGGCTGAACAGACTAAAACGGACATAAATTCAATTTCTTATCTACAAAAGGTAAGTGAAATGCTGTGAAATTTAAATTTTTGATTAAGAATTGAGGAGCCACTCTATTGTTTTCTGTATCTCTGAAGATCTTAATGGTCTTGGGATCTGATGTGAAACTTTGTCAACATCAATTTTTATTTTTCTCCTTAGCGAAGCCACATTTATTAGGTGAGGTACTTTAAAAGACAATGAAAACTTTCTCATAATCTCATGACACAAATTTATTCAAAAAGATCTTATGGTATTCATAACTTATATTTTTCTGTATTTCTGTAAGTTTGCATAATTAAAAAATAAAGTTTTCAAATTTAAAAAATGCTAATTACTGACCTTAACCATATATGGCAGAAATCTTTAAATAAATACTAATTCTATAAAACTATAATAGACTTGACAAAGAATCTAAATAAATAATGAAGGCCATGCACGGGGGCTCACACCTATCATCCCAGCACTTTGAGAGACCAATGCAGAAGGATCACTTGAGGCCAAGAGTTCCAGACCAGCCTGAGCAACACAGTGAGACCCCCATCTCTACAAAAAATAAAAAAAATTAGCTGGGCATGGTAGCACAAGCCTATAGTCCTAGCTACTTAGGAGGCTGAGGATCCCTTGAACCCATGAGTTTGAGGATGCAGTAAGCCATGATCCTATCACTGCACTCCTGCCTGGGCGACAGGGCAAGACCCTGTCTCTAAAAAAATTAAAAATAAAGAATGACAATTTAGTGACATATATATATAGTGCTACAAAGCCAAAGGATTATTAACACTGAATTAGATAATGAGTAGCGCATAAAAAATATTCTCCAAATGAAATACAACATATCATCTCACCTTCAATGGCTATTCGCCTTTTAGGCCAGTTTTTATTTTCTCTTGTTAAAATATCTTGTATCCGTACACATATGACATATTCCTCCAAAGCAAAATCCAGTGTGTAAAATTTTAGCAGCTCTAACCATAACTGTCCCAAGGATACCCAATTTGGTGTTTCCAATGTTAAAGGAGACTGCAAAAGAAAAAACACTTTTCATTTAAGCTTAACAAAACCATAAAATCAACAGATTTTCAGTTAGAGAAGACCTTGGAGATCCCATTTTCAAAAACAGACATGAAGGAGTAATTTGCCAAAAAGCTGTCAGTTTGAAGCAAAGCTGGGAACAAAGTCCCAGTTTACTGACTCCTAGGAATTCTGCATTCTTTCCACCGAACCAGTGATTCTCGAACTTGGCTGCACATTAGAATCATGTGGAGAGCAGTAAAATACACTAGTACCTGAATTCCACACCACCCCCACCTTCTACACCCCTCCCAAGATTCTGCTAATTGACTAGGCTACCGGCCTAGGCCATGGTATTTTTAAAGCTCCCTAAAGTAATTTTCATGTGCAGCCAAAGCTGCAAACCACTGCGTAACTACTACGACTCCTTTTTCCAATAATTAATTTTAAAATATAAGCAAATGCCCTGGCTTTCAAAAACACTAATTCTTTCATTCAGCAAACATTTCTTTAGAACCTCCTATGTCCCTGACATTGTTGGGAATATCATAAAGTAAAGAAAGCTCACACTTATACATAAGGTCTACCATGTACCATTCACTCTTCTAAAAGCTGCACATATATTAACAATTAATTCTAACTATTCCATGAAGTGGATAGTTAGAAGACCACCTGGCTACTGGGTCCATGCAGTGAATCACTATACTATACTGCCACCTAAATAAGGTCCTACTTCATAGACTATTAGAAGGGGGAGAGACAATTTAACAATTATAGTAAGGGCTACATGCTAAGATGGGCCTCTAAATCAGGGGAATCATAACAGAAGATGTAACACCTGAATTCCAAAGAATTAGCTAGATGAAACCTGGCTAAAAGTAATCACTAGGCAGCATAAACACAATGAAACAATCATTCTCACATTCCATTCTGCAACTATTCATTGAGTGCCTACTTTGTGCAAGGCAGTGTTCTAGGCACTTAGGATATATCTTTGAGGGAAAAAAACCCCAAAGATCCTTGCCTTCATGGAGCTTACTTTCTATGGAAAGACAACAAACATATTTAATAAGTAAATTACATAGTAACTTAAAAGATAAGTACTACAGAAAAAAAGAGAGTTGAGTACGCTAAAAAGGATGGGAGTGTGGAAGCAGGAGAAGGTCACAGTGTTCAGTAGAGTAGTCAGGATAAGAATTATTGAGAAGGTACGGTTTAAGAAGAGGGAAAAGTGCTGTAGGAATGGGAAACAGTGCAAACGCACAAAGAATGAGACCAGTTTTAAAAAGAAAACCAAGATAGAGTGAGAGGAAGAGTAGAAGAGGAAAGAAAGCAAAGAGCCAGGAAGGGCTGTTTGGCTTGTTATCTAAATGAAATGAGGAACAACTGAAGCATTTGAGTGTGGGGAGAGGGAAGCGCATGATCTGACTTAAGTTTTAGAAGAACTGTTCTGATTGTTAAGAACAGACCATAAGAGGAAAGGGTAGACACAGGGAAACCTCTTAGGAGGCTATAGTAGTATCCCAGGCCAGAGATGATGGTGGCTAGGACCAGGAAGGTAACAGTGGAGGTAGTGAGAGGTAATCAAATTCTGGATATATATTGAAGTAAAGATGACAGGATTTCCTGACAAGACTTGACAGGGGGTATGAAAGAGGAGTAAAGGATGACTCCAAGGTTAACTAAAAGAAACATCCTTTCAGTTAATTAAGCAACTGAAAGGATGCAGTGCGAACAATTAAGATTAAAAAACTAAGTGTGGAGCAAGTTTAAAGGGAGGATCAGGAATTCAGTTTAGATACATTAAGACACCTATTAGATGGCTGGGCGCGGTGGCTCACGCCTGTAATCCTGGCACTTTGGGAGGCCGAGGCAGGTAGATCACGAGGTCAGGAGATTGAGACTATCCTGGCTAACACGGTGAAACCCCATTTCTACTAAAAATACAAAAAATTAGCCGGGCATGGTGGCGGGCACCTGTAGTCCCAGCTACTTGGGAGGCTGAGCTGAGGCAGCAGAATGGCATGAACCTGGGAGGCAGAGGTTTCAGTGAGCTGAGATTGCACCACTGCACTCCAGCCTGGGCAACAGAGTGAGACTCCGTCTCAGGAAAAAAAAAAAAAAAAAAAAAAGACATCTATTAGACATCTAAGTAGAGACAGTAAATGGGCAGTTGGTTATACAATTATGGTGGTCAGGAGAGAGGTCTGGCTGGAGATTTGAATTTGACAGTGATCATCATACAGACAGTACTTAAAATCCACAGGATTAGATGGGATTACCAACGGAATGTACATACACAAGAATAAAGGGATCGTGAACTATAGCACTTCAACTTTAAGAGATTACAGAGGGAAAAAGAAACCAGCAAAGGAAACTGAGAAGGAATAACCAGCCATGGGTCTGGTGTCCTGAAAGTCAAGTGAACAAAATTTTCAGAGAGGGAAGTAATTAACTGGCAGATGTTCCTAATAAATCAAAAACAACAGAAACTGAGAAATGACCACTGGATTTAGTAATGTGGAGGTTACTGACATTGATGATACAAGTTTTGGCAAACTGATGGGGTGACATCAAAGCCTGATTAGTGTGAGTTAACGGGAAACAGAAATCAAAAACAGTAAATACAGACATTTAAGAAGTTTCACTGCAAAAGGGAGCAAAGGAATAGCTGGGAGGGAAAGTGATGTCAGATTTTTCTCACAGTGGGAGAAATAAGAGCATGTTTGATTTTGTAGGGAATGAAAAATTGGTAATTTATGAGGGAATAATTGCTAGAGTGATATTCTGGAAAAGACAAGAGAGGATGAGACTGAATACACAAGTGAAGAAAATGACTTTAGATAAGAACATGGCAAGTTCTCAGTGAAGTAATAAGCAAGCATTAGCTGAGAGTATTAGTGGTTTGAGGTGAGAGTGTACAGTAGTCCAGGAAAGTGGAAGAGTTGAATACAATAGGCAAGTATATCAGGAAACTACAAATAATTCAGTATAGCTAGAGCAATGATTTCAGAAATGTTCAGATTTCTGTAATAATGCATCTGTCCATTTAGAAGACTACAAGCTTCTGGAGGACATAATCCATGTACCTTTAGTTCTCTAGCACTCAAGATAATGCCTGACACATAGCAGGTCCTTAATAAATGAATGCTGAATGATCAAATAAGCAAAGCTACCCTCTCTTACAGCACAGAGGCTTTATTTCTCCGCCCAATTGCCAACAAAATTCCCATATGCTGAAGTCTGGTCAGAGCCCAACTCTTGAAGGAAATTTACCTTGTCTAGATGAAAAATGACAGATTTATCTTGACATGATTCAAACAACACAAGTTTTCCAAAACAAGGCATAAATTCATTACAGAATCTTGGTACTGAAAAACTAAACCAGATCAACCCCTCACTTTATAGATGAGGAAAATGAGGCCAAGAGGCTTGCTCAAGGTCAATCTACAATTAAAATAGCTTCAATCGAAGGCATCACAAATTCTACAGATAGAAAAGCCAAAAAAACAAAAACAAAAAGGCTTACTTTGCCATGTTTTTCCTTCATGGCATTACTTTGGTTGTCTGTTTCTGTCTTCTTGGTATCATCTTTTGGTTGGTCTGCCTTAGCTTTGTTTTCCTCAGCAATTGAGTTTTTCTCAGTTGCACTACTTGAATTATATTCCCACTTCACAAACTTCTCTTCTACTATGCCCTTCAGCTGAAAGTCATCCATTCTTTTTGGGTCAAAGCCTTCAATCTATATAAAAAGGCATTCCAAATTGGTAGTGGAAAAATTATTTAAAAAAAAAAAAGATGGACAAACAGACAAACCAGAATTCCAGCTTAAAATGTTTGAGCAGAGTTCTCTGCAAGAGCAAACTATATATATATATATATATATATGCATATATATATCACAAACTCATGCTTACCCAACTTCCAAGTAAGCAAGGAAGAAGAGGGGGTTTTCTCTGTTGTAGAAAAAACATCACCATTAAAGCAAAACAGTAAGAAGGGATTCCACCATCAGTTTGGGAGTCAATATAGCACAACTGCAAAATGAAGGGGAAAAAAGTACTACCATTTAGCTTTCTTAATTTTCATGATAAAATTAGCTTGTTTTTTCCTACCCTAATCATTGTAAAAAGTTCAAATGACAATGAAAAATATAAGGAATAACTTGAAATATCATCATTCTAATAACCATTAAAATGTTGATCATTTTTTCATTCTTTTTAAAATTCATACAAAGATACATATTTTTATTAAAAGGAATAATATTATATGTAGTTATTTTACTGTGGATACATTTTAAAAATATTTTCTCATCTTGCCTCTACTTCTACTTCAATTAACAACCTTCTATGTCTTCTTCTAGGCCTTTTTCTATACTCATATACAAATACACATACATTTCTATTTCCTATATAGGTATATGGAGAAGTTTAAGTTTTTCAACATTATTTTACCAAAATAGTATATTATAGACACCTCTCTGTATATTACTCTTCTCCCTTAACAATATATCAAGAAAGTCCCTTTAAATCAATTAGCAAGATCTAACACGTTATTTTATTTTTGAGACAGGGTCTCGCTCTGTAGCCCAGGGTGGAGTGCAGTGGCATGATCACGACTCACTGCAGCCTCAAACTCCCAGGCTCAAGTGATCCTTCCACGTAGCTGGGACTACAGGCATGCACCACCACGCTCGGCTAATTTTTTTTATTTTATAGACAGATTTTTTTATTTTGTAGACTATTTGTAGACAAATTTTACTTATGTTGCCCAGGCTGGTCTCGAACCCTTGGGCTCAAAGGATCTCCCCGCTCGGCCTCCCAAAGTGCTGGGTATTTATACACATGAGCCACCATGCCCAGCCAACACATTCTTTTAAATGCTTAAATTATAGTCTATGATATGGATGGTTACATAATAGTTCCCCCATTCAAGAACATTCCCATGTTGTTCCCAGTTTTTGCCACTTCAAATAATGCTGTAATGTTCATCCTTATACATGTTTCCTAAGTATTGGTGCTTATTTCTATGAGCTGTATTCCCAGGAATGTTTGTTAAATTAAAAAATGAGTGATATATTTTAATCTTAAAATATATTGTTAAGAATCGTTTTTCCAAAATCACTACAAAAATTTGTATTTTCCACCAGGAACCTAGGTGTGTTCACCCCTTCGAACACTAGGTATTATCTAGTGCATACACGCCTTCAAACACTAGGTATTATCACTTAAAAAATAATTTTCAATAATTTTCAATGGGATGGGTGAAATGTAATATCTGATGGTTACTTTAATTTGCATGTCCTTGACCCTAAAGAGATTATGAAATTTGTGTATGTTTACCCTTTGGGATTTATTCTTTTCTAAATTGCCTATTAAATATTTTGCCAGTTTTTCTATTTTCATGCAATACATCAATTTATAAGAGTTTTAATTCTAGATAATAACCCTTTACATCTGATATATGCATTTGAAAGATGTTATTTTTCCCAATCTACTATTTTTCTTTTGATATTATTTATGATATATTTTACCATATAAAATTTTTTAATTTTCACTATGCTTTAGTTTAAATATGCTTATTTCAGACATTCAGCCCTCCATATCAATGGGTTCTGCATCTGCACATTCAATCAGCTGCATACTGAAAATATTTTTTAGGCTGGGCTCACTGGCTCATGCAAGTAATCCCAGCACTTTGGGAGGCAGAGTGAGTGGATCGCTTAAGGTCAGGAGTTCGAGACCAGCCTGGCCAACATAGTGAAACCCTGTCTCTACTAAAAATACAAAAATTAGCCAGGCACAGTGGCAGGCACCTTTAATCTCAGCTACTCGGGAGGCTGAGACAGGAGAATCACTTGAACCCAGGAGGTGGAGGTTGCAGTGAGCTGAGATTGCGCCTCCAGCCTGGGCAACACCCCATCAAAAAATTTATATATACATTTTTTTCATTAAGTAAAATTATTTATTTATTTATTTACTGCAAGGTGTGGTGATGGACACATATCACCTGCAGTTGATGTAGTCCTGGCTAACTACTCAAGAGGCAGAGGCAGAAGGATTGCTTGAGTCCAGGAGTTTGAGTCCAGCCCAGACAACATGGCAAGACCTCCGTCTCTAAAAATATATATAATTGAAAAATTTGTTAAATGCCAGGTGCAAAGGCCCTGCTCTTGAAAAAGCAAAACAAAACAAAACAAAAATATGCCAGGCACAGTGGCACACACCAGTAGTCCTAGCTACTCAGGAAGCTGAGGTGGGAGGATCCCTTGAGCCCAGGAGTTCAAGGTTACAGTGAGCTATTATGGCACCACTGCACTCTGGCCTGGGCAACAGAGTGAGACTCTGTCTCTGAAAAAAATTAAAATGTTAAATTTTAAAAACTAAAAATAGCAATATAATAAAAAATACAAATTAAAAAATACAGTTCAACAACCATTTACAGAGCATTTATACTGTATTAGATGTTATAAGTAATCTAGTGATGATTTAAAGTATGTTGGAGTCTATGTGAAGGTTAGATACAAATAACACACAATTTGTATAAGGCACTTGAGCATCCTCAAATTTTGGTATCCTTGGGGGTATCCCCCCCACCATTGGACACTGAGGACAACTGTACACCTTCTAGGTATCCTATCACAGTAAAAAGATCTCCCCATCCCATTATTTACATATACATACTCCTACATTTTTCTTCTAAAATTTTAAATTTTCATTTAAGTAAAATTTATTTTTGCATTTAGCATGCTGAGTCCAACATTATTTCCTTCCAGTAAGATACAGTTGTGAAAGCACTATTTAATAAAATCTATACACTAGATCATGAGCATTCCATTCTGTTCCACAGATCTATTTTTCTATTTCTATGCCAATAGCATGCTCTTGACTAAAGCAGTTTTACAGCCTTCCTTTTTGCTCCTCCTGAGTTCATTCCCACCTTGGAAGCTTTGGACTAACTGTCCCTTGGAGAGTTTTCCATCAGATTTTCATGTGGCTATTACCCGTCTGAGCTTAAATATCATCTCTTCCGAGTCTTTTCTTGACCATTCAGAGTAATGTCATTAATTCTATCATTTCATTTTTGTAGCACTAAGCTCTAGCAGATATTATTATTTATATATTTCTTTACTGTTTGACTCTTCCAGAAGCATGTGAGCACCATGAAAGCAGGACTCTGTATGTCCTGTTAGATGTTCCCAGCCTCTAGAACAGTGTCTGACACACAGGAGGCATTTAACGAATGTTTGCTGAACCCATGGATTTGTTCAGATTTTGCTTTCATCTTTCAATAATATAATTTCTTCTTATATCTTTCTTATTAAATCTCTTCCTTAGTGTTTTATAATTTATGTTGCTGTCATAAAGGTACATATTTTTCCCCATTTCCATTCTAACAGGTTATTTTTATGGCAGAGAATGGCCATTCACTTTTGTATATTTATCTTGTATTTAGTCATCTGACTAAATTCCCTTATTAATCCTAGTAGTTTTTTTACTAGGGTTTTCTAGGCATACAATCAGATCATTAGCACAAAGAGATACTTTTATCATTTTCCCAGTATTTACATTCAATTATTTCATTTTCTTATTGCATTTCCTAAAATCCCAAAACAATGTACATCAATGGTGAACTTCTCTGCAATATTCTTCATCTTAACATATATGGCTTAAATGATGTTTCTTCTTGTTTTGGCTTTGTTTTTGTGTGTTTTTAATAAATGGCTTTCATCATAAACTTCCATTTCTAGCTGACTTAAAAGTTTCTGTTAGGGGGAACATGCCCTTTTAGCATCTAGGATTCTTTTTTCTGCTTCATGTGTTAATATAATAAATTATGTGAACAGACTTCCTGATATTAAACCATTCTTATAATCTTGAAGTAAATCATGCATGATCATGGCATATTAACCTTTGATACATGGATATATTTCATTTGCTTACATTTCATTTAGATTGTAGCATCTATATACGATTGGTCTATACTGGATTGGTTGGATTCATTTTTAAATCATTGTTTTCTTCTGTAGACAATGAAGATTTAGGATAATAATAATATAGAGTAATTATACTGTAGTATAATATCTTGGTACATTTAAGATTGCAACTCAAAATAAAAGACAACTAAAAACACTTGTCAAAAAAGAGTTTGAAACATTCCACTAGAATAAACTCTCACTTATCCAAAATATTAAGACGGGTAAACTGCCTAATAAGTAAGTCAACTTAACCAAAAATTCCTTTGCAACTATAAAGAACTGTTAATACATTCTGCTAACATTACCAGACATCTCACAGATAAACGAGATTAAGGCAGTTTGAGAGCTCTTAAAACCCAGATATCTCTTTCAGGTGACAAATAGTGCTAAAATGCAATTCTTATATTAACCACAAAAAGTGGCTCTAAGTCAGGTAACTTGACTAATAATGTACTGATAAGGCTAAAGAGTTCTGCCACCTAGAGTTAAGAAGCTTTATCTAGAAAACTATTTCCTATTATTAAAATGCAAAGACTATAACTACTTTAGACAGCCAGAGAATAATCAACTGCAATCTCATATCACAGTTATAAGAATAAATTATATACTAGAATTGTCCTGAACCCCCAAATCATGGAAAAATGTGTGCTTAACTAGATAATGTACAATATGGCTTAAAACTTAAAGAAAAACAAAGCTATTTAAAAAAAACTTTAGAAGAAAAATATACTAGGAATTATTTCTAAGTTTCTTAAGAAAATGAATACCATGAGAAAACTTTCTTTGCAACTAACACAAATGACAAAAATGAGACATGTTATTCTGTTGGAAACAGAAAGGAACCACTCTACAACCAGTTTTGTAATATATGTTTCAGTGTCCATTGACTGGCATATTTAGAATCTATATGGATCAACTACTAAAACACCTCGAGCAACCTTTTCCAAGAGTCACTTTAGGAAACAATATTTATAGACCACATTTTTTTCCAAAATAAAAAGAATGTATTTGAGTATCATTTATAATCTTCTAACACAGACTACTTATTTTACTGAGTAGAACAATGTCTGGGAGAAAACTGACATGACTTTATGACCACAAAAAAAATTAGGGCATAATTTGAAAGTACCAACACAGAAGCAGCTATGTATTCCATCATCCTTTATGTTTCTGTAGTATTTTCGAGCCTAAAATATATTCTCATGAATTATCTAACAGCATTACCAAAATATTCTCTCCAGGTGAAAAAAACTGAAGCTCAGATAGGTGAAGTACCTTGCTTGAAGACTTAGCAAAGCCGGGTGCTGTGGCTCACACCTGTAATCCCAGCACTTTGGGAGACTAGGGTGGGAGGATCATTTGAGCCCTGGAGTTGAAGACCAGCCTAGGCAACAAAATGAGAACCCACCTCTACAAAAAAAAAAAATTAAAAATTAGCCAGGCATGCTGGTACATGCCTGTGGTCCCAGCTACTCTGGAAGCCTGCGGCAGGAGGATCGCTTGAGCCTGGGAGGTCAAGGCTACTGTGAGCCGTGATCGCTCACTCCAGCACTAGGTGACAGAGACCCCATCTCAAAAAACAAAAAAAAAAAACTTAGTAAAAAAAACCAGACCTGGAATTGGTTTACTCCATTTCATAGCACTGATTTCCTATAGTATGCTAGGCATAGAGTATAAGATAAATGAGAGGAAGTAGTCACCCTCCCTCAACCTATTTTACTGCCTCCACTCACTTCCATGGGTTAAAAATCTTTCTGGCCAGGCACAGTGCCTCACACCTGTAATTCCAGCACCTGGGAGGGCAAGGTGGGAGGACTGCTTGAGCCCAGAAGTTCAAGGCCAGCATGGGCAACATCATGAGACCCCATCTCTATTTAAAAAAAACAAAACAAAAAAAAAAAAACACAACTCCTTTCTGAAGAAACTAGGTCATTTATTCAACAAATATTTACTGAGTGCCTACTATGTGCTGACACAGTAAAATAAGCGGAAGTGGGGATCAGCCATTAATACAAAAACATTAAAATCCCTGCCCTCAAAGAGTTTACAATTTCACAGAACAGACTGCAACAAATTTATGTATGGCAGGTGGTAATCAATGTGAGCATAAACTTGAAAAAAGTAAAAGAGTGAAGCATTCTAAATACCGAAGGTAAGAACATTCTAGATGAAGGAAACAGCAAATACAAAGGCCTTGAGTATAAAGAAGCCCCAACCTTAGGCTTTCTGAGACTGCTCCGTACTCGGCCAGCTGGTGCTGCCTCAAGCATTGGGGCAATTCTCTAAACAGAGCCCAGACAAAAAATTCCAGAGACTTCTCTATTTTTGCTATGAAGTTACCACTCTAACACCATCCCCTTAATCAGTTTTCTTTGTATACGACTGAGAATTTACTTATCACCAGTCTAACAAGTGATGAATACTCTACTGATAGGGCAGGAATACACAAACAAAAAGCTAAAATCTCTCTCTCTAGTCATTTGGACTGATATTGATAACTAACCACTCCTCCCTATCCCCACACCAAAGAAATAAACACAGGGCAACCACAGCCTTCAGACATACAAATTAATTCTAATTTAGGAAATTTAAATAACTAATGCTCAGCAGTTGCCCAATCAGAAATTGGTACATGTTATCAATGATTTAGAGGAAAGAGAATAGCATTCTTAGAGACTGGGGAAAAAAATATGCCAACAAAAGAATCTTAACGTATATACATCGTAAAACCTTACAAGTTTAACTTACAATAAGAGTGAAAACTTGAGCCTCATATGCGATATGAAAGAGAACATTCTATAGTACATAAAAGGAGAATAAAGCATGACAATTAAAAATTCTAAAATATATCAGTAAGTGTATGTGTCTATAAAAATTTATTTTTATGTCCATAAATTACAACCTGCCACACCACTTTCTGTCTAGCACAGAAAACTACTTTGTCCCATATGTTATGATTGATGTTACATGTCAGTACAAGAAAAGGCCTAATTTTGAAGATTAAATACATTTCCTTCTAAAAATATAAATAAGTAGTTTCCCTTTCTTTCACTTACCTTAGCCCAGTAGCGAAAGGCTAACACCAAGGGAATAAAGACAGGTTCTATTTTGCCAAGGGCAGTAAGTAAATCAGTAGTGAGACATGCCATATCATTTCCTGCACTCACTCTACAAAGTAAACCACTGTGAATGAGAAAGAAACAAATTTCATTGTATTAATACCCTTAAAAGCAGAATACTTCAAATCCTGTGGCTACTCTTTCTAGTTATCATATTGTAATACAGTACCTTAAAAGCCCTAATAAAAACAAATGTTTTAATAAATTGAGAGCTAACTGAAAACTACATGTCATTCCATTACTAGAGTTCCATACGAATTAAAGAAAGATGTTTTTAACATTCATTTGTACTTCAGAAATAAATTTCGACCAAACTTAGTATTTAAGTTAATGAGAAATTAATTTCAAAAGCATCATTATGAATTATCAAAACTGATATACATGAGAGACAGGGCACTGTGATCTCTTCAATGTCAAATAGTGCAAGGTAATTTCCTAGTTCAATCCTCTTGCTTTGTACATGATAATAGCAAAAAATGAATACTTAACTGACTGGCTATACTTCTTGACTCTAATTTTTCCTATCCAAGCTTTTACAATTGTACTAATATGTTTTCAGAGTAAAGATTAGACAGGATTTGCAGATTAACCCACAAATTATACTTCTGTGTAAGTGAAAATAGCAGCTACCTTAAAAGGGATGACAGAAGTGTAGTGAAGATATTTTGAAAGCAGGGAGAAGAATAAATTTGAGGTGTCACACACAGGCAATTTAACACAATGTGGCAGAAAAAAACACTAAAAGTCACTTTGCCTCCATTTTCCAATTATAGTTTCCCCCTAAATGATGTGAATCTAGATAAATTGATAAACCACTCCAGGTCGCATTTTTCTAGTTTAGAAAATAAGAAATCTGAACTAGATCGCCATAGACTCATCCAGCTTTGAATAAGAAAATACCTTGATCTTAAAATATAATACAAGTTAATAATCAATAAAAGAATATCATTTCTGTATTGTTTCCATGTCTCCCATACTACTTTCAAATAGGATTTAGCTTTTGCTTTCAAAGGCACTTTGCTCTCTTAGACTTATAAACATCTAACTAGAAAGGCAAGATCAGTCTTCAATTTAGGACTGATCTTGAGTTTATTCAATTTAAATCAACTCATTCAATTTAAGTGAACTAAAAACTAAATTCTAAATTCTAATAGATTGTGAGATCCTTTAGAAGAGAGGCTTTTATTTTTTCTTTTTTATTTTTATTTTTTGAGACAGGGTCTCACTCTGTCACCCAGGCTGGAGTGCAGTGGCACAATCACGGCTCACTGCAGCCTCAACCTCCCAGGCTCAGGCCATCCTCTCACCTCAGCCTCCCGAGTAGCTGGGACCACAGGCACACACACCCACCATGCCCGGCTGATTTTTTTATTTTTTTTGTGGAGACAAGGTCTCACTATGTTGCCCAGGCTAGTCCTGAATTCCTGGGCTCAAGTGACTGAAGAGGGGCTATTTCTTCTTTATGTCTGTATCCCTAGAGCAAAGTAGTACCTGCATATAAGTAAATGCAATACTCTTGGGTGAGTGAATGACTTGAAAAAAAAAAAATTAAAGTTTTGCCTAGAGTATTTTATTTTCAACTGTCTGGTGTTCTATATATTTCTTGTTCACATGCATTTGGTAAGCTTGCTATTTTTAATGAATAGAAACTAGCTTAGTCATATTCATCCAAGGAGAAATCTAAAACAAAAACTTTCTCTCTTAAAGATCATTCACTATAAATTTGGTTGTTTGTTGGGGTTTGTTTTTTTAAATATTTTATCTTCATTGTTACCAACCTTTTTCGATCTCTGCACACCACAACAGGAACTTTAGCGTGAAAATCAGATTCCACATCTACATATAATACTAATAAGGAAAAAAAAAGTAAGCTAATGTCAACATCTCTAAAATATGTACTCTACGGCAAACATTAAGTAACAGTTTCCTTCTGAAAATCATTCTCATTGCTTCTGTGGGATAATCCACTCTTCTCATTATGAGCACCAACCCAACGAAATCTCTTACCTCTCTTGGTGTCATTCACTGTACATCACAAACCACAGGTAGAGCCCCAAATACTGTCCGAAAATTATAATCACCTTAAGAAAGGTCTTAACATCCCTAAAAGTTTTAATATTTCCAAGTAAGTAGATAATCTCGTCAAAGTTGTTAAACCTTCATAGATAATTGCAAAGAGAGGACACTCCTTACTCCTGAGAGCTAGTTCCACAGGAGCCATGAAAGGAAGACCTATCATGCTTTAACAGTTTCGTTCTTTTAAATTACCAATGTAATTGCAACCTAACTCTTCTGGCCACATTTCCCATTAGTATATGAAAAGTTTGCCTAATCAAAGCTGCTAAGGAAGGACTAACTGGATGAAGCACATTTCTACCCTGAAATCTTTCTCTGTATCTCCAAGGCTAAGCCCCAGGCCATAAATGTCTAATCTAAATAAAAACAGATAGATTGGCCGGGCGTAGTGGCTCACACCTGTAATCCCAGCACTTTGGGAGGCCAAGGTGGGTGGATCACGAGGTCAGGAGTTCAAGACCAGCCTGGCCAAGATGGTGAAACCTCGTCTCTACTAAAAATACAAAAATTATCCGGATGTGGTGGCACGCGCCTGTAATCCCAGCTACTCGGGAGGCTGAGGCAGAGACTGCTTGAACTCAGGAGGCAGAGGTTGCAGTGAGCCGAGATCGCGCCACTACATTCCACTTCAGCCTGAGCGAGACTCCATCTCAAAATAAACAAAACAAAAATAACAACAACAAAAAACCAGATAGATTAACATCACTTGTAATTCAAAGAAAATTTCTCAATAGTACTTGTTGTAACGATTAATTTAGTCAAAAAACACATGCTGAAGACCTGTATGTCAGAAATTTCATTAAGCAGGGTCAATATGACAATGAGTAAGACACAAAAAAGGTCAATAAGGGGTTTGGAACACAAATATATAAACAAATCCTGTAGGTGACCTGTAGAAGATACAATAAGAACATAAAGGAAGAAATAATCAATTTTACAATCAGACTGAGTTTTATAAGCCTACATTGTATGACTTAAGATGATCTACTTATATATCTTGGATGGAAAAGGCATATATTGAATATTTGTGCTAGGATGATACTACCTAGGAAGTCTGAAGAGGTAAATGCTATGTCTATGTCTTATCTGTAGTAAACTTTAAAGTTTTTCAGCAATTAGAAACAAGTATTTAAGAAAGAAAACTGTATTAAAATACCTTTATATGATAAACTGTACCAAACTCATTCCTAGAAAACTATTTTCCCAAGACAATGGCCAACAGGAAACTGATAAATAAGAGCTGATTGTGTGGACAGAAAGAAAAAAGAAATTTAGAATTCATATTAAAGCCAATGAGAGAGTATGGCTTTAAAAAAAAGCTCTCTCTTCTAACCCAAATTGCAAATACTTTTGCCAGATACTTTTGATTCATATAATTTAGGGTAATAATAACAATCACAACAGCAAAAATGTAATAAGAAGTTATTGTATATCCCACACTTTTCTAAACTATAGCTTAGCCTATCTCATTCTTACAACAACTTTCTCATCAAAAAGATACAATATTGCCATTTTACAGATGGGAAAGCTAAGGTATTAACACAAATAATTTGTCAAAGGACACACAACCAATAAGTGGCAGAACTAAAATCTGAGCCCAGAAAGTCTAGCTCCAGATCCCAAGCTTAATCTTAAGCATTTACTTTGTAACAAGAAAAACAGTAAGTAAAAACCAAGCAAATCTTGTAGATTGTAACACATGACCTGGAGCCTTGTTTGAGAATCTTGTAATTTTTAAAATTTTTTTACCTATATGAATGATGTGTTTACAAAGGCAATCCAGACAGACAAAGCACATATGAAAAACTCAACTAGGTATGATTCAACTGATGTAATATAAATGATTAAATATAGATGCTTTAGGTGGGAAAAAACATATTTACTCAATGCATGCATACATTTTTATTCCAAGTCTCTCCTTAATTTTTCAGTAATGACCTCATAATGATTATAGGTTTTGTCTTCTTTTACATAAGAAATGCCCATAATATTCAAAGCAAATATTTTTTAATTACCCAAAAGGCAGTAGTGTTTTGCATATGAAGGTTTTTTGTTTTTGTTTTTTCAAGACGGAGTTTCACTTTTGTCGCCCAGGCTGGAGTGTAGTGGCGCAATCTTGGCTCACTGCAACCTCCGCATCCCAGGTTCAAGCAATTCTTCTGCCTCAGTCTCCCAAGTAGCTGGGACTACAGGTACGTGCCACCACGCCTGGCTCATTTTGTGTTTTTAGTAGAGACGGGGTTTCACCATGTTAGTCAGGCTGGTCTCAAACGCCTGATCTCAGGTGATCCACCCATCTCGGCCTCCCAGAGTGCTGGCATTACAGGTGTGAGCCGCTGTGCCCAGCCTACATGTCAATTTTAATATGGCATTTTTTTTTTTTTTACCTAAGTTACAGTAAAATTATATTTTCTAGTATACCTATAAACAAGTGTGTGTATGTATCTCCATTTGTAATGCAATGACTCAACTATGCCAGCAGTTTAGTTTTAACTTGGTTAGCCATATATAAACAACACATGTATCTTTAGAAAGACAAACTTAAAAAAAAAAAAGAAAAAGAAAAAGAAAAGAAACTCACCATTTTTCTTTAAAATTCCAAGTACTTTTATCAGAAGATCTGGATGATTCATCTAAAAAAGTTTCAAAATAAATCGATATACTAATTTCAAAGTTTAGACAGCAGAACATTAAGGAGAACTCAATTTCATTAAATAACATTTAAATATAATCATGCTCTGTGTTTTAAATTGTGAAAACAGAATCGTTTTTTGTTTGTTTGTTTGTTTTTGAGATGAGGTTTCCCTGTATTGCCCAGGCTGCAGCGTGACCATAGCTCACTACAGCGTGAACTTCTGGGCTCAAAGACTCCTCCTGCCTCAGCATCCTGAGTAGCTAGGAGTGTAAGTGTGTGCCACCACATCCAGCTAATACTTTTTTTTTTTTTTTAAGAGACGAGGTCTTGCTATATTGCCCAGGCTGGTCTTGAACTCCCGGCAAGAAGGATTCCTCTTACTTTTGCCTCCAAAAGCACGGGAATTATAGGCATGAGCCACTTTGCCTGGCCATGTTTTACTTTTATGTCGACAAATCTTGTTCAAAGAAGTAGAATCTAATAAATGATATAGCACTATTATTCCAGAAACACTCTTAGAATTAATGGTTTCTTAAAGCAAGAAAAGGTTCTGGAATTTCCCATCTAAACAAAAAAGAAATGAGTTGACCAGATGACTGTGAAAAAGAAATTGTTGAGATAAAAACTTTAAGGGATATAGACAACTGGCAGCTTAGTCAAAAGGCTTAGAATAAAATACTATTTTATGTAACAAGCTTGGCAAATGTTTAAAGTGTTTTTTGCTATTTAAGAATATTTAGGCCAGGCGCGGTGGCTCACACCTGTAATCCCAGCACATTGGGAGGCCGAGGCAGGCAGATCACCTGAGGTCAGGAGTTGAAGACCAGCCTGACCAACGTGGTGAAACCCCGTTTCTACTAAAAATACAAAAATTAGTTGGGCATGGTGGCATACACCTGTAATCCCAGCTACTCAGGAGGCTGAGACAGGAGAATCGCTTGAACCCAGGAGGTGGAGGGTGCAGTGAGGCGACATTGCGTCACTGCACTCCAGCCTGGGGAACAAAGTGAGGCTCTGTCTCAGAAAACAAACAACAAAAATATTTAATAACCATACATTAATTATAAAGTAAATGTATCACCCTAAAAACACCAAATTTTCACCCAAATCAAACCTCCCTGAACATAAACATATTATTCAATTCAATTTAAAACATAAAATATTGACTTATTTTAAGATTGATATGTCAATAAAGAATGTCAGCAGTGCTAAACAATATTGTTCTAATACTGACAACAATATTAGAACAATATCGATATTGTTCTGATTCTAGGTACTACTTATTAAAATACCCATATGCACCAGATACTATATTAAAACACCCGACATATATTAATATTATCTCATTTAATATAAAAATTATTATTCCTGTTTTGGAAATGAGAAAACTGAAGCTCAAAAAGTTCAAGCAACTTGCTTATCACAGAGAAGATCTGAATCTAGGTATCTGATTTCAAAACTCTTCCCACCTTCTATACTGCTTACCAGAAGTATTAACTATTCAACATGTTCAAATATAAACATTTTTCCTTTTTCCAGCTTTCCTCTTCTGCTTCCTTTTGCCCTTGTCCCTTATTTCTTTTATCCTGCCTTTGTCTGAAATCTAATAGTAATTTCCAAAAGCACTGTTTAGTCATGATGGTAACACTATACAAACCAGAGTTTTATATTCCCCTATCCTTTCTCTACAAAGATAATCCATAAAAATTACTAAGTACTAGTTAAGAACCACACAGGTAAGATTCTAATTACTTACCTTGGGAGGAAATTTTATATCTATATTAACATCACTACTTTTCAGAGCAAATCTAGTCAGAGATGAGCCATACAACCTAAGTGAACATTCTGGAATAAAGGAAAAACATCAAAGCATGAAATAGCATGCAAATATGAGAGATGTAAAAAAACTGCGACAGGAAAATTTCACACACTTCAGTTCTACGTCTTCCATTTCTAGTAAGACAATTATACAAGAAGGACACCCTTTCTAACTGATCTATAAAATAAAAAAATGGTTCCCAGTTATGGAGTGTAGGCACAGAGAAGGGAGAGAGAAACTACTCATAGAAGCTTAGTGTTTAAACAAAATTTTAGTAATAGTTCATTTAGAAATGACTGAGAATATGTTTAGCATTCAATATATAACAGTAACTAATGTACCAACTTAGCTATGGCTACTGTCACAAACTACATTTATTCTTAAATATTTATGTAAGAGCACTTTGGGGAAAGGATCATAAAAATTCAATGCCAATGCTTTTATAAAATACGAAGTGAAGCCAAGTCAGTTAATTCTGTAAACCTAAAACCCAAAACACTGTGGTTCTCAAGTTTATAGAAAAAAAAAAAAGCAATAACACACTACTTACAGCTTTCCCAGACTATGAAACATGTTATTCCAAAAATCATAATAAGGCAAATGTTAAAAGGATCTCACCAGAGGCCAATTTGAAAATAGTATGATTGAGACAGATCAGGCAGATTTAGTTTCTTAGAAAGTTTAACTTCATCCTCAGTTATATATAAAAAAGTCTACTTTTCAAGTTCATAAAATGTCTGAAAGTCATTCAAGTCACTAAACCCATAAAAATTTCATTCCTTTTCTTATCATAGTAAATAATTTTTACATGTAACTTAAACAAGGATTCAATGTATTTTAGGTAGAAAGCCATATTATGATATAAATACTTCAAAAATTCCATTTTTAAATTTCAATTTTATATTCTTTCTTATAAATCTCAAAATGGATCTATATGAAAGTATAATTTATCAACTTTCCAAAATCCCTTTGGTGGGAAGAAGTAAGTCTTATGTCAGATACATTTACTTTAACCCTATACTGAGGCAAAAAAGGTATGGGTTAAGCAAATAGTCCATACATAAATATCTAAAATAAATCTGACACTCCCTTGTACCAAACAAGGACCTTTTTCTAAAGGCCCTATTAAAGTAAATTAATTTTTCCCCACCATCAGGCAACAGAAATTTAGTTCAGTGACTGGATGAAATGTTTATACTGAAAATAATATAACAAAATAGTCCACTCAGAAATCAGTGATATTGAAAAACTAAAATATTTGACTGCTAAGAAATAATTCTACATCTGGCATTTTTAAAATCTTTTTTTCTTAGTACAAAAGTGTGCTGTGCCATAATTCTCAATTTCCTTGTGTGAAATACTTCCCTCAAAAATTCATTCATAAAACAATAAAATTTATCTACTTTTAAGGAGAAAAGAGAAGAAAAACATTAAGAAATGTACCCTAGTTCAAGAGGAGCAAGGGAAGAGTTTTGTGATTTTCAAAATCAAATATGAAATGTATTTCTACCTGGTAAAAATGTCGTTATAACCTTTGACATTTCCTCCACAATATCCTGACGTACTCTGAGGTCATCATCTGTTATTCCATGTTCTTTTGCTAATTCAATGACTGCAACACTTAAAGCAGCCAAGTGGGCAGGGGAAGGAGGTGGCAGAGAACGAAGCTCACTTTCTTCTTGTTTTTCCTATTAATGTAATGATTCACAACAATAAAAACAAAAAAGGTTTCTATTTTAGTGTCCTTATATTTAGCAGGGAAAGACAGAAATAAACTAACTCAACAAATATTCACCTTCCATCTACCAGGTACCTACAATATGGAAATGAACGAAAGAGAGACTTCTGCCTTTGGGAAGCAGGGTTTTGAGAATGAGAGGTACTGTGTGGGGAGGGGATGCTACTAAGTTTTTAAAAATTTGTTCCACTGTACTGTCTGCATAAATTCTGAAATGCTACATTAAAGCCAAGGTACCTTAAGTACAATACTTACTTGATGATTTTGTTGCACCAAGGCAGATTGTCTTAGATGTAGCAGAAAAGTCTTGAATCCTATCTAATCAGTATATACAGTATCAAGTTAAATGGTCACAGGAAAACTTTCTGCCTACTATTTACCAGTGATTTCTCTTTGTGATTTTATCCAACGCTATGCAAAATGTTCAAAAAACCTCTATTCTGCTAAAAGTTTTAAAGCCAATTTAAATCTAGGAGGTAAAAAGACACTTTGCTATATATATGCAATGACTTTTATAAATTAATGTATTTTCTGATTTAAAAAATGTTAATTACAAAAGCTACATAAAACACAGGAAAATACAAAGAAGAAAATAACCCACAATTTCACATCCTACTATCTCCTTCATTCTTTAACACAACTGAGCCACAATCATTCTCTTTTATTTAGTATTATTAACACATCCCCGCCCCACACAGGCATTTTCTATTAACATTTTTCACTCAAGAAACCATCTCTTATCTTTTGAAACATGACGCTCCTATCAGATATAATAGCCAAAGCTAGTTGGTTTCCCCACCCAATCAAATATATTAAAGACTTTGGTCCATTCCTATTTTCACTAATTGTTACCATATTCAGACTTAACCTAAGTAAAACTTACCTCAGGTATGGAATTATCAAACATGAGGGGTAAGTCAAACTCATTTTTCTAAGTCTCTGTGATCATTTCTGCAATTCTTAATTATAATCTAACTCTTAGATGAGCATCTAAGTTTCAGTACTATTTTCTTTTTTTTTTGAGACAGAGTCTCGCTGTCACCCAGGCTGGAGTGCAGTGGCGCGATCTCGGCTCACTGCAAGCTCCGCCTCCCGGGTTCACACCATTCTCCTGCCTCAGCCTCCCGAGTAGCTGAGACTACAGGCACCCGCCACCTTGCCCGGCTAATTTTCTGTATTTTTAGTAGAGATGGGGTTTCACTGTGTTAGCCAGGATGGTCTCAATCTCCTGACCTCGTGATCTGCCAACCTCGGCCTCTCAAAGTGCTGGGATTACAGGTGTGAGCCACTGCGCCCAGCCGTTTCACTGAGGATCCATCCAAAGAACTAATAGCAACAGACTTAATGAAAAAATGATAAAAGGCCAGATGCAGCAGCTCACATGTGTAATCCTACCACTTTGGAAGGCCAAGGCAGGCATATCACTTAAGGTCAGGAGATGCAGACAACCCTGGCCAACATGGTGTAACCCTGTCTCTAATAGAAATACAAAAATTAGGTGGGCATAGTAGCAGGCACTTGTAATCCCAGCCACTTGGGAGGCTGAGGCAGGAGAATCATTTCAACCTCGGAGGCGGAGGTTGCAGTGAGTCAAGATCACACCACTGCACTCCAGCCTGGGTGACAGAGCAAGACTCCATCTAAAAAAAAAAAAAAAAATTATATATATATATATATATATGACATTTTTTACAGAAATATAAACATTAATCCTAAATTTACACGGACTCTCAAAGGACCCCAAATAGCCAAAACGATCCTGACAAAGAACAAAGCTGGAGGAGTCACACTTACTGGCTGCAAAACATACTACAAAGCTATAGTAATCAAAACAACATGGCCAGGCCAGGTAGCCCACAGCTGTAATTCCAGCAACTTGGGAAGCCGAGGCAGGCGGATTGCTTGAGGTCAGGAGTTCGAGACCAGACAGGCCGACATGGAGAAACCCCATCTCTACTAAAAATACAAAAATTAGCCGGCCATGGTGGCACACAACGGTAATCCCAGCTACTCAGGAGGCTGAGACAGGAGAACTGCTTGAACCCAGAGGCAGAGGTTACAGTGAGCCGAGATCGTGCCATTGTACTCCAGCCTGGGCAACAGAGCAAGACTCTATCTCAAAACACAAAACAAAACAAAACAAAACAAAACAGTATGTGTACTAGCATAAAGACAGACATGGCTGGGCACAGTGGCTCATGCCAGTAATCCTAGCACTCTAGGAGGCTGAAGTGGGAGGATCACTTGAGCCCAAGAGTTTGAGACCTGCCTAGGCAACATGGTGAAACCCCGTTTCTACAAAAAATACAAAAATTAGCCTGGCATGGTGGTGCCTGCCTGCAGTCCCACCTACTCAGGAGGCTGAGGTGAAGATGGCTTGAGCCCCGGAGGTGGAGGTTGCAGTGAGCTGAGATTGCACCACTGCACTCCAGCTTGAGTGACAAACAAGACCTTGCTTCAAAAAAATAAAATAAAAATACAGACAGACATATAGACCAATGGAATCAAACAGAGAGCCCAGGCCAGGCGTGGTGGCTCACGCCTATAAGCACTTTGGGAGGCAGAGGTGGGCGGATCACTTGAGGTCAGGAGTTTAAGACCAGCCTGGCCAACATGATGAAACCCTGTCTCTACTAAAAAAAACAAAAATAAATAAATATATATATATATATTAGCTGGGTGCGGTGGTGCATGCCTGTCTGTAATCCCAGCTACTTGGGAGGCTGAGGCAGGAGAATTGCTTGAACCAGGGAGGTGGAGGTTGCAGTGAGCTGAAATCATGCCACTACACTCCAGCCTGGGCAACAGAGCTAGACTCTGCTCAAAAAAAAAGAACAGAGAGCCCAGAAATAAACCCTGGCATGTATGGTCTAATTATTTTTGACAAGGGTGCCAAGAGCACTCAATAGGGAAAGGACAGTTTTTTCAACAAATGTTGCTGGGAAAACTGAATATCTACAAGTAAAAGAATGAAGCTGGACTCTGACCTTAGATCATACACAAAAATTAACTCAAAATGGATCAAAGATCTAAATGTCAGAAACTAAAACTAGGCCAGGTATAGTGGCTCACAGTTGTAATACTTTGGGAGGCCAAGGCAGGAGGATTGCTGAAGCCAAGGAATTTGAGATTAGCCTGGGCAACACAGTTGAGACTCCACCTCTACAAAAATAAAAAATTAGGCCAGGCACGGTGGCTCACGCCTGTAATCCCAGCACTTTGGGAGGCTGAGGCGGGTGGATCACCTGAGTTCAGGAATTCAAGACCAGCCTGACCAACATGGTGAAACTCCGTCTCTAATAAATACAAAAAATTAGCCGGGCATGGTGACAGATGCCTGTAATCCCAGCTACTTGGGAGATTGAGGCAGGAGAACTGCTTGAACTCAGGAGGCAGAGGTTGCAATGAGCCGAGATTGTGCCATTGCACTCCAGCCTCGGCAACAAGAATGAAATTCTGTCTCAAAAAAATAAAAATAAATAAAAAATTAGCTGGGCATGGTGGCACATGCTTGTGGTCCCAGCTACTTGGAAGGCTGAGGCAGGAGGATCACTTGAGCGCAGGAGGTAGAGGCTACAGTGAGCCATGACTGTACTCCAGCCTGGGCAACAAAGAGAGACCTCATTTCAAAAACAAAAAAAAGAAAAGAAAGATACTAAAACCTACACTTATAGCTGTAAAACCATAACTAAGAAATGTGAAATCATAAAACTCCTAGAAAAAAACAGAAGGGAAAAGTTTCATGACATTGGATTTGGCAATGATTTCTTGAATATGACACAAAAGACATAGGCAACAAAAGTAAAAGCAGATAAATTAGACTGGACGAAATTTAGAACTTCTGTTCATCAAAAGACACTATTGACAGAGTAAAAAGACAACCCACAAAATGGAAGAACATATTTGCAATCAAGTATCTGATAAGGGATTAATATCTAGAATATATAAATAATCCCTTAAACTCAACAATAAGAAAACAAACAACCCAATTCAAAAGTGAACAAAGGATTTGAATAGACATTTCTCCAAAGATATACAAATGCCAAATAAGTACATGAAAAGATGCTAAATATCACTAATCATTAGAGAAATGCAAATCAAAAGCACAATGAAATACCACTTCATATCCATCAGGATTGCTGAGGGTGGGGGGGATGGGGGGCAGAAAACAAGAGTTGGTGTGAATGTGGAGAAATTGGAACCCTTGTGCATTGCTGGTAAAGATGTACAATGATGTAGCCACTGTGGAAAACAGCATGACAATCCCAAAAAACTAAACATGGATTTACCATTTGACCCAGCAATTCCAATTCCGGGTATATACAAAAAATAAATGAAAAAAGGAACTCAAATAGGTATTTGTACATCGATGTTCACAGCAACATTATTCACAACAGCCAAATGGTGGAAACAACCCAAATGTCTATCCATGGATGAAATGATTCACAAAACATGGCATATAGATACGATGGAATATTATTCAACCTCAAAAAGGAAAGACATTCTGATAGATGCTACAACACGGTTGACCTGAAGACATGCTAAGTGAAATAACACTAAAGGATAAATAATGTATGATTCCATTTATATGGGGTACCTATTATAGACAAGCAAATAGAAACAGAAAATAGAATGGTGGTTACTACGGGCTGCAGGGAGAGGCGAATGGGGAGTTATTGCTTAATGGATACAGAGTTTCAGTATAGAATGATGAAAAAGTTCTGAATGAAGGTAGACAGTGGAGATGACTGAAAAACAATGTAAATGTAGTTAATGTCACTAAACTGTACACTTAAAAATGGTTAAAATGGTAAATTTTATCTTATATATATTTTACCACAATAAAAAATTTCAAAAAAAAAAAAACCTTCAATGTGCCAATAAGACAATGCAACATTTTCTCAACATGGAATATAAAGCGTTTTGGTCTCAATTTGCATTTCTAGGCCTTCCTCCAACCATTCCCTCCACCCTCTCCAATATTTTTGACAGACATCCACATTTAAACAGTCACCAGTCTCCAAATACTCTATGTGCCATTGGGCCTCCATGCCTTTAAATCATTTCGTCCCCTATGTGTATCCACCTGGTAAAACTAATCATCCTTCAAGGTATAGCTTAAAAGTCAAATATTCAGCGAACCCTTCTTAATATCTTTCTTTTCCAACATAATGAAATGCTCCATTTAAATCGTGATCAATACTATCACCTGTGCTCTGAATTCCATCCTTCTTTACCTACTCAGTAATAATCTCCTTCTCCTTATTTTAAACATTACACAATCTACTAGTCTGTGTTTTCAGCCCTCTTTTTTTTTTTTTTTTTTTTTTTTTGAGACGGGATCTCACTCTGCCACTCAGGTTGGCGTGCAATTGAGTAATCTCTGCTCACTGCAATCTCCACCTCCCAGATACAAGTGCTCCTCCACCTAAGCCTCTCAAGTAGCTGGGATCACAGGCACGTGCCACCACGCCCAGCTAATTTTTTGTATTTTTGGTAGAGATGGAGTTTCACTATGTTGCCCAGGCTGGTCTCAAACTCCTGAGCTCAGGAGATCCACCTTCCTCGGCCTCCCAAAGTACTAGGATTACAGGTGTGAGCCACCAAGCCCAGCACATTAAGAACAGCAACAACTATCATTTATTGAGTACCTACTATGGACCTGGCACCTTGCCAAGTGCTTTACAGATGTTATGTCATTTAATTCTCACAATATCACTCCCCAGATAGATACTACCAAAACCATTTTATACATAAGAATACTGAGGCTTACAGATGTTAAATATCGTCCTACAACTACAAAGTGGAACTGAGAATTAAATCTAGTTCTAACTCCAACACGTATGCTCTTTCCACTCCATTTAAATCATTAATCAACAAATATTTATGGAACAACTATATGCCAGGTACTGTGCTAAGATGGGAAAAAAATAATGCATATATTCCCAGCCCTCATGGAGCTGGGAAAGAAAGATTAAATGATTATTTAAATTAAAAAATTAAAACTGCGATGAGAATTTTACTCTGCCAAATTAAAAGAAAAAAAAAACTGTGTGCCACTCTAGCTACTACCAATCTTCCTTTCTTTTCTGCACCATTAAGTTTCCTGAAAGTTGAGTCTACTCTCCTTTTATTTCCTTATCCCTTCTCACTCAAAACTATGTCTTTTTTAGTTCTAAAGCAGAAGCTGTTCTTCCCAGGATTATCAAAACCTCCTTAGTTGCCAAATCTGACATTTTAAATTTTTATTTATTTTTTAATTGACAGGATTTTGCTACATGGCCCAGTATGGACCCAAACCCCTGGGCTCAAGCAATCCTCCCACCTCAGCATCCTGAGTAGCTGAGACTACAGGCACCAAATCAGACATTTTTAAGCTTTTAGATTATTTTTATCTATATTATCACATTTTCAACTAACATCTTGAAACTTTCTTTTAGCTTCTCTAACACCTTTCTCTCTCTACTTTTCCTATTATTCTACTCATTCACCAATCTATTCACTGTTCTTCCTCTACTAGTCCCTTAAATGTTTGTATTCCGTGACATTCTGTCCTTATTCATTTGGTGACCTCATCCACAACTATGATTTCAACTGCTGAAGTTTACCAAACCTTAATCTCCAACTGCTAATATAAGTTCCAGATCCTTATATTCAAATGACTGTGGGACATCTCTACTTGAAATGTTCCGTAAGTGTCTCAAACTCAGAATGTTATGAAACATTTTTTATTTCTGCTAAGTAAATGGCACCACAATCTATGATAACATCTCAAATCAGCTATCTTATGATCATTCAAGACATCCTAGGCCTCTACTCCCACAATTCTACATCCTGAATCTCTCTTAAAACTCAACTCCATTCTCACTAACTACTACTTCAGGTCAGTGTTCATCACAGCTTAATTAGATTATTATGAAAGGCTAACTGGTCTCCCCAAACAGACCCTTCTCAGGCTTCTTTCACAGAGGCCAGGGTGAGTGACCTTGCAGAAATACATGCTATGGCCAGGCGCAGTGTTTCACACCTGTAATCCCAGCACTTTGAGAGGCTGAGGTGGGCGGATCATGAGGTCAGGAGTTTGAGATCAGCCTGGCCAACATGGTGAAACCCCGTCTCTACTACAAATACAAAAATTGGCCAGGCGTGGTGGCATGCACTTGTAATCCCAGCTACTCGGGAGGCTGAGGCAGAAGAACTGCTTGAACCCAGGAGGCGGAGGTTGCAGTGAGATGAGAGAGCGCCACTGCACTTCAGTCTGGGCAATAGAGCAAGACTCTTTCAAAAAAAAAAAACAAACATGTTATTAAACTCCATAATGCTCAAAATCAAATCCAAATACTCTAACACAGAACACAAATGCAAAATCAAAACTATCTATCAAGCAATAACTCCCCATTTTCCCCTCCTCCAAGCCTATGGCAAGCACTATTGTGTCTCTGATTCTGACTACTCTAAAAACCTCATATAAGTGGAATCATACACTATTTTTCGTTTTCTAAAAGGCTTATTTAACCTAGCATAATTTCCCAAGGTTCATCCATGTTGTTGCATATTGCAGAATTTCCATCCTTTTTAAGGCTGAGTAATATTCCATTGTATGAATACCACACATTTTGCTTATCTATTCATCCATCAATGGATATCTGAATTGCTTCCACATACTAGCTATTGTGAATAATGTTGCCATGAACCTGGGTGTATAAATATCTCTTTGAAACCCTGCTTTCAATTCTTTTACGTATATACCCAGAAGTGAAATTACTGGATCATACTGTAGTTCTATTTTTAATTTGTTGAAGAACCACTGTACTCTTCCGTGGCAGCTACACTACTTTCATACCTGTCTTTTTTCCTAATCTTGGGGGGACACCATTCAGTCTTTCACACTTAAGTATGATGATAACTGTTAGTTTTTTGTGATTTTTTTTTTTAACAGGGTCTCATTATATTGCCCAGGCTGATCCAAACTCCTAGGTTCAAACAACCAAAGGAGCTGGGACTAACATACCCAGCTTTGTAGATGTGTTTATCATGTTATAGAAGTCGTCTTCTACTCCTAGTTTGCTTAGACTTTTTTTTTTTTTTTTTTTTTTGAGACAGAGTATCACTCTGCCACCCAGGCTGGAGTGCAGTGGCGCCATCTTAGCTCACTGTAACCTCCACCTCTGGGGTTCAAGCGATTCTCCTGCCTTAGCCTCTCGAGTAGCTGGAATTACAGGTGCAGGTCACCAAGCCTGGCTAATGTTCGTATTTTTAGTGGAGAGGGCATTTCACCACATTGGCCAGGCTGGTCTCGAATTCCCAACCTCAAGTGATCTGCCTGCCTCAGCCTCCCAAAGTGCTGGGATTACAGGCATGATCCACCGCACCCGGCCGTGCTTAGACTTTTTATCAAAGCATTTTTGAAAACACTTTTTCAGCATCTACTGAGATAATCACATAGTTTTCTCTGTTTGCTAACATGGTAAATTACAATGAGCGGGGTTTTTTTTTGTTTTTGTTGTTTTTTGAGATGAAGTCTTGCTCTGTTGCCCAGGCTGAAGTGCAGTGGCACGATCTGAGCTTACTGCAACCTCAACTTCCTGGGTTTAGCCTCCCAAGCAGCTGGGATTTCAGGCATGAGCCACCATGCCCGACTAATTTTTGTATTTTTAGTAGAGACGGGGTTTCACCATGTTGGCCAGGCTGGTCTCAAACTCCTAACCTCAGGTGATCCACCTTCCTCAGCCTCCCAAAGTGCTGGGATTACAGGCGTGAGCCACTGCGCCTGGCCAATGAGCGATTTTTTAATGTAAAACTAACATTGCACTCCTGGAATAAAGCCCCACTTGATCATGACATATTCATTCCTTTAATATGCTGTTGGATTCAATTGGCTAAAGTTATATTTAGAATTTTTGCGTCTATGTTCATGAGGAGTTTTGGTCTAAAGTTTTCTTTCTTTTTTTTCTCCCATCGGAGTCAAGTTAAGAATAAAGTTTTCCTTTATTGTAATATATGTCTCTGGTTTGAATATCAGAGTTATGTGGACCTCATACTCAGACTGAACTGGGAAGTATTTCTCCTCTTCAGTGTTCTGGAAAAATCTGTATAGAACAAGTACATGTATATTGATCAATTATCCCAGAGCTCATTGACTTTTTTCTTTTTTCTTTTTGTTTAATTTTTTCTTTCTGTGTTTCACTCCGGTGGTTTCCACTGCTATATCTTCAAGAGTTCACTAACCTTTTCTTTTGCAATGTTTGATGTACTATTATTCCTACCCAATATAGTTTTAATCTTAGATGCTGTAGTTTTCATTTCTAAAGGTCCTGTTCATATCTTTTTTATATTTTCCATGTCTCTACTTCATCTCTGGAACATCAAGAATACAGTTATATTAACTGTCTTACTGTCCTCTGCTAATCCTAACAAAGGCGTCAGTTCAAGGTCAGTTATTATAGCTGACTTTTCTCTTCATCATGATTTGTATTTTCCTGCCTCTTTGCATGCCTGATAATCTTTGACTAAATGCCACATTATGTGAACTTTTTTCAGTGATGAGTATTTTTGTATTTCTGTAATATTCCTAAGCTTTGTTCTGTAATGACATTAAACACTTGGAAACCATTTATCATTTTGAATCTTGCCTTTAAAATATTTTATGTAGGACCAGACCACATTTAATTTAGGGCTAAATATCCCCACTACTGAAACAAGAGTCTTCTGAGTACTCTACCCAGTGTCCCATGAAGCATGAGGCTTTCCAGTCTGGACAGGAAGAAGTCCTGTGTGAGCACCAATCACTGGTCTAATCTCCTCTGACAGTTCTTTCCCTGGGTTCAGGAAGCTTTTTCATATGCATGCACCAAACAGCATTGTGCTGAATACTTGAAGAGGATCATCCACAGTTCTCTGGATTTCTTTTTGTGCAGTTTTCTCATTTTAGTTACACTGTCCTGTGAATTCTAGCTATCTTGGACTTAGTGCACTCTAAGGTCCCTCTCTTCAACTGTGAGAGTCCACTGGGTTCCCTTCCCTTTGGTGCAACCTAGAAACTCTCAAGCTGGAGCCAACATTGGGCTCAGGCCATTTGTTTTTCATTCATTGACTCTCCTTTGTCGCCTGAAAACCACTGCTTCATATTTCTGTATTTTTTTTTTTTTTGTCATTTCAAGGGAAAAGTAAATCCACTGTTACTCTAACTTCACCAAAAGTATAAGTCCTATATGGCTGCATTCAAGTTTACTTTCTTTTTGTTCGTTTCTGTAATGTTCTAAAGTTTCCCTATACGGGCTGAGCATCCCTAATCTGAAAATCCAAAATGTGAAATGCTCCAAAATCTGAAACTTTTTGAACACCAACATGATGCTCAAAGGAAATGCTCATTAAAGTATAATGCGAATATTCCAAAATCTGAAAAAATCCAAAGTACTTTGGTCCCAAGCATTTAGGATAAGGTATACTCAATCTGTAATGTGTATAGGTATAGTTTTCCTTTTTTTTTTTTTTTTTTTTTTTGTGATAGAGTCTCACTCCCTTGCCCAGACTAAAGTGAAGTGGTGTGATCTTGGCTCACTGCAGCCTCCACCTCATGAGTTCAAACAATTCTCATACCTCAGCCTCCCAAGAAGCTGGGATTACAGGCACATGCCACCATGCCCAGCTAAATTTTATGTATTTTTAGTAGAAACAGGGTTTCGCCACGTTGCCCAGGCTGGTCTCAAACTCCTGGGCTCAAGCAATTCACCTGCCTCAGCCTCCCAAAGTGCTGGGATTACAGACTTTAGCCACTGCACCCAGCCTAGGTATGATTTTCTTTTTAAGTTTCTTGCTTGCCCAGGTGAAACCCCGTCTCTATTAAAAATACAAAAATCGAGCAGCTCGGGCGGCGGGAGGAGTGGCAGCGGCCAGGCAGCCCAGTTTCGCGAAGGCTCTTGGCGGGCCGCGACCCGCAGGCACCCAACACGCGCCTTCCCCGCCGCCAGGATGCCCAAGAGGAAGGTCAGTTCCGCCGAAGGCGCCGCCAAGGAAGAGCCCAAGAGGAGATCAGCACGGTTGTCAGCTAAACCTCCTGCAAAAGTGGAAGCAAAGCCGAAAAAGGCAGCAGCGAAGGATAAATCTTCAGACAAAAAAGTGCAAACAAAAGGGAAAAGGGGAGCAAAGGGAAAACAGGCCGAAGTGGTTAACCAAGAAACTAAAGAAGATTTACCTGCAGAAAACGGGGAAATGAAAACTGAGGAGAGTCCAGCCTCTGATGAAGCAGGAGAGAAAGAAGCCAAGTCTGATTAATACCATATACCATGTCTTATCAGTGGTCCCTGTCTCCCTTCTTGTACAATCCAGAGGAATATTTTTATATCAACTATTTTGTAAACGCAAGTTTTTTAGTAGCTCTAGAAACATTTTTAAGAAGGAGGGAATCCCACCTCATCCCATTTTTTAAGTGTAAATGCTTTTTTTTAAGAGGTGAAATCATTTGCTGGTTGTTTATTTTTTGGTACAACCAGAAAATAGTGTGGGATGTTGAATTATGGGAGGCTCTGGCTGTCTCGGATGTTAGCTTAACATTCTGTAGATGGGGAGTTAGTTTTTATATCCTATAATACAAAGCATATTAAATGGCAATATGGAGTCAGTCCCGCATTTAATGTCTTGAACATTTTAAATTACTTCTATTCCCATGTTGTTTTTTAGTAGAATTGTTTCCTAAAGAAAACCACTCTTTGATCATGGCTCTCCCTGCCAGAATTATGTGCACTCTGTAACATCTTTGGTTGTGGTAGTCCTGTTTTCCTAGTAACTTTGTTACTGTGCTGTGAAAGATTACAAATTTGAATATGTAGTTTACGTGCTATTGAGTTGTGAACTGGTGGGCTGTATGTAACAGCTGACCAACATGTGAAGATACCGGTACTTGATAGCCTCTTAAGGAAAATTTGCTTCCAAATTTTAAGCTGGAAAGTCACTGGAATAACTTTAAAAAAGAATTACAATACACGGCTTTTTAGAATTTCATTACCTATGTTAAGATTTGTGTACAAATTGAAATGTCTGCACTGATCCTCAACCAATAAAATCTCAATTATGAAAAAAATAAATAAATAAAAATACAAAAATCAGCCAGGCATGGTATGCCTGTAATCCTAGCTACCTGGGAGGCTAAGGCAGGGTAATTGCTTAAACCTGGGAGGCAGAGGTTACAGTGAGCCAAGATTGCGCCACTGAACTCCAGCCTGGAAGACAGAGTGAGACTCTGTCTCCTAAAAAAAAAAAAAAAAAGGTTTCTTGCTTGCAAGCCTGAGCTTCCTGGAACTAATGATAGGCATCTTCTGACATTTCTGGAAAATTCCTAATTATTATCACCTAAACTATTCCCTTGTCCCTGTTCTATCTGCTTCAGTTCATTTATTTTTTTCAAGAAAACTATGTTGAGCACCTACTGTTGTCAGACGCTGTCCTAAGCAACTCAGAAACAAAAATAACTAAATATGCCTTCTAGAACACTGCATACTGAAGTCTAGAAGGGAAGAGAAGGTAGACAGCCAGAATACAATGTGTTACATTTTCGGATCAAAATATGTGAAAGTTGTTATGGGGGCACAGAGAAGGAGTATCCAACCCAGACTTGCTGAGAGGGTCAGGCAGAATATTTCTTAAAGAAGATATATGAGCTAAGACTTAGAGATAAGTAAGAGGTTACACAGTATTATTATTGCTGTTGTAACTTTAAAAAGAAAAAATTAAATAGCTAATTTACTAATACATTTTTAAAAGAACTCTTATTCATATCTATGTCTATGGGATATTTCAATAGAAATAACTAAAAAATTACAAATTACCAAAGCCTATAAGTTTCTTAATGGCCTGCACTTCTCCAGCTTCACATCACACCATTTTCTCCCAGCTCTCTTTGTTCCAGTCATACTAGACTTAAAGTTACTCATATGCCATGCCTTTTCCTGCCTAAAGACTTTTAATTCATGCTGCTTTTTGTGTAAAATGCTCTCCCACTTACCCTTCTAGGCCACTCACCTTTTTGCCATTTAAACTACTACTTCATTCAAATGTCACTTTCTCAGAGAAACCTCCCCTGTTCTAGATCAAGTAAAATATCCTCGTACACCTCCTTAGCACAACCTTCCCCCTCTAACGAGACTCACTATATTTAAATCTTTATTCAACGCATGCCCTCATCAATTCTTAGAAAATCTGAGGGCAGGAACCACAACTATCTTACTCACCACTGCCTAGAACTAGCACACAAGAACTCAATAAACATCAGTTGGATGGACTAATTGTACCTAACAGCTCTAAACTTAGGAATCAACATTCTACAGGATGAGCAAACTGGTCTCAACAAGGTTCCTTCCTGATTATCTCAGATAAGGAAGGCAACAATAGCTTCCAAAGCTATCACTTCAGTTACTAATATAATAGTGGACAAATATTTCATTTTTAGTTTCACAAATAAAAAATATTCGATATGGTTTTACAACTTGAAAAATAAATAAATTTTTTAAAAAGAACTTACCAAAATATTTTTCTTATGTCGTTTCTCCTTTATATGTTTATGAGCCCCCTGGATATTTTCAATGTGAATTAAGCAAAGTTTGCATAGATACCGACAATTGGTATACTCTGGTGATCGCTGAAGAGACAAATTTAAAAAATGCACTTTACTCAGAAAACAGAGGAGTAAACTATTGACTATATAAGTGAATAATACAATTATGTAAGTAGACAGAAATAAGCACTGAAGGTTTTTTCTTTATCCTTTCCTTCTTCTAAAGTAATAGTTTTTAATAAACTTATATACCAAAGAGATAGTAGTCCTCTTTCAAAATAGTTATCATAGAAGATTACATACTAACTTTAATACAATATCTAACAATATCACGGTAATGCTAAATTATGTTTAATATTCACCTACTATCATCTTTAGAATCCAATGTAAGAAAAGCAGTCGGGCCGAGTGTGGTGGCTATGCCTGTAATCCCAGCACTTTGGGAGGACAAGGCTGGCAGATCACTTGAGCTCAGGAGTTGAAGACCAGCCTGGACAACATGGAGAAACCCATTCTCTACTAAAAATACAAAATTTAGCCGTGCATGGTGGCGCAGGCTTGTAATCCCAGCTACTCTGGTGGCTGAGGTGGAAGAATTGTCTCAGCCTGGGAGGCAGAGGTTGCAGCAGTGAGCCAAGATCACATCACTGCACTCAAGCCTGGGCAACAGAGCAAGACTTCGTCTTAACAAAAAAAGTGGTCTTGCTATTTAGTCTTATTCCAATGTTTTCCCCAAAACTGATTTCAAACTTAACTTGCAGCCATTTTGATTACTATAAAAAAATAAAATCTGCCCTCCAATTGGGGATTTCAAAAAAATGGGCCACAAATACGTAAGAAATTTCAAAAGTTGAGTTCAAAAAACACTCCAGTCACAGTATCATGGGGATAAATGAACAACCTCTTGAGGTCACTACTGAAGGGAATAACAATTCTAACACACTAAACTATCAGTCACAGAACGTCACTCACACTTCGTGTATGTATTCTCAAAATACTAATAAAACTTAGTAATTACTGAATACCTGTTATGTGCCAGGCACTATGCTAGGTGTTCGATATACAATTTGTCATTTTAATTCCCCTAATCATCCGATTAAATTGGCATTATTTTCATCTTACAGATGTGAAAACAAAAGCCCATAGAACCTGCACCCTTTACAAGGATACAGCAGTATTAAGTGGAAGACACTGAATTTAAATTCCTGTACACCTGAATCTGAAGTCAACATTCTACACAGATGACACAATAAAAAATTACAAACACACAATAAATACACGTGGAATTTCAAAAGTTTCTAATGCCTTACACTGAAACTTTAGCAATGCTTAGTTTTTATTTCAGATTGATTTACGATATTCAACAGGCTTCAGCTTCTGACAAAAAGATTCTTTCACCTCAGAAAATTACATAATTTCTTTTAAATGAGAAACTTGCTCCAAATTTAGCAACGATCCTGCTACAGACTAAAAATAAATATGGCCATCCCTTATAGAGTATTAACCTTTCAACAACCCTATCAGAACTCCCCATTTTATTGGCAAACTAAATCTCAGGGATTAAATAATTTGCCCAAGGCAACAAGTAAATAAGAAAAGTTGGCTCAATCTAGTTATTTCAATTCTCTAGCATAAAAATGCTGTCAAATCAGTTCCTATTGGAGAATGAATTAAGTCCTCAAAGAAAACGCTACTTCTTAGTTTCAAAACAACTACTTCTTTACTCGCCAAATATATTCTGAGCTCATATTACACAGCAAACATTTTTCTAGGAGCTGGGGATAAGAGCAGTAAATAAAATAGAAATCCCTGTCTATATGAATTTACATTACAGTGTAAGGAGACAGGTAATAAACAAATGCACAAATATGCCTGGGGTTGGGGGAGTTACTGTTTTTTAAAAGTAGAGACATCACTTAAGACCTTATTGATAAAGTAACTTTAAGGAAGTGAAGGATTAAGCTGTGTGGATATCTGAAAAGGCACATTTCAAGCAGAGGGAAAAGTGAATGCCAAGGCCCTGAGGCAGGAAGGTACCTAAAATATTTGAGAAACTACAAAAAAGTTAGCACAACTGGAACAGAGAGCTAATAGGGGACAGATCACAAAATCCCTTGTGAAGACTCTGGCTTTTATTCTAAGTATGAGGGAAAGCCATTGAAGGTTTATAAGCAGAGAATTACAAGATCTAATTTATATTTTAAAAGGATCATTTGCTTTCTATATTGAGAATAGAAGCAGGAAAAGGCTATTGCAGTTAACAGCATAATTCAATAATCCAAAAAAGAGATTATGTTGGCTTAGTTCAAGGTGAGAGTGGTGAAGGTGGTAAAAAGGGTTCCTTTCAGGAGTTGAAAGCATATATACAGAATACCTAAAGCCCTGTGTACTGATGAGGTCACCAAGGAAGTCATGAAATCAATCATATAAACTTTTCAATTGTAAAATGTTAACAGACCAAAGACAAGTCTACCAAGAAAATCTTGGTATTACACTGAATGGGGAGTCAGAAGGCCTTGGAGGACGTCTCAACTGACCTTGGATAAAGCTGTATCACTGCAGCCTGATTCTACCTCCTTATTTATAATAGAAAACTGCCCCACCTGGTTAAAATAATTCAGTTCTACAAGTAGCTCATCTTTATTTCTTACTACATACCAGGACTTGTGCTAAAAACTTTACTTGTATTATCTTATTTAATCCTCATAATAGTCCTATGAGCTAGGTGTTATAATTGTTATCAATCCCATTTTACTGATGAGTAAACTGATGTTTAAAGAATTTAAATAATTTATCCAAGGTTATACAACCAATAAGTGGCAGAGCTAGACCCAATGACTCCAAAATCCATGCACTTGACCACTGTGCACAGTCTAATTACCAACCAACCACTTCGTGCAAGGCACGTATTGGTCACAATATCAAATCAGACAAAACTGCTATTATCATAAACTTTCTAGTTTCACAGAAAAAAATACATAAAAAAAAGTTAAACACTTTTTATTATATTTTATTTTACTATTAAATAAACCAACTAGTAAATCTTTACCTTTCTGCAAACAAGCTAGAACAAAGATTTCTGGGTATTTCCAACTCAATATTTAACATTCAACCATAGGAAAATTTACCCTTCTGATCTAATGATTTGGACTTATTTCTTCTTTGGTACAGAGCAAAAATCTACAGTCTACATCTTTACTCCTCAATTAGATAATCTACGGAAACACTGAACCAAAGGACATGAAGAAATTAAAAAAAAAAAAAAAACCTGGGAATATTCTTAATGAGTGTCTAAATTTGGTAAAGAAAAATGTTAAGAGGACAAGCCAGTTGCGGTAGCGCATGCCTGTAGTCCCAGCTACCTGGGAGGCTGAGGCATGAGAATCACTTGAACCCAGAAGGCAGAGGTTGCAATGAGCCGAGATCGTGCCACTGCACTCCAGCTTGGGAGATAGAATGAGACCCTGTCTCAAAAAAAAAAAAAAATGTACAATGAATTTGCCTGAGCACCGTGGCTCACACCTGAAAACTCAGCACGTTGGGAGGCCGAGACCAGTATGGGCAACCTGGCAAAACACCATCTCTAAAAAAATACAAAAAACTAGCAGGCTTGGTGGCACATGCCTGTAGTCCCAAGCTACTCGGGAGGCTGAGGTACCTGAGCCTGGGAGGTCAAGGCTGCAATGAGCCATTATTGAACCACTGCAATTCAGCCTGAGCAACCAGAATGAGACCCTGTCTCAAAAAAAAAAAAAAGACCCTGTCTCAAAAACAAAACAAAAAAAGAGTACAATGAATTGTACCAAGTTCAGGAGGCCATTTAAAAAAAAAAAAAAGAGTACAATGAATTGAAAATAAGTTTGGAGGGCATGAGAAATAAAGAGGTAGAAAGGAAAGGGATTACAAATATCTACGCTGGTACTGGCACAGTAACTTTACAACATTACTGACTATAAATTGAACAATAAATAAAAGGTTTTCCAATGCTTCCAAGCTTTACTTTCACCCCAGGCCATTTTTCCTACTACCATCAAATACCTATTCCATCCTAACTTCTTCCTTCTTTCAATAACAACTGACCTTTCCTGCTTCATTCCTATGTAACTTCCCAACCAGTTCTCTGCTTATTTTTCTTGAAAATACATCTTTTCGTATTTCCTTCATACATGCAATTTACCTACACCATCCTTCTCCTACCTACCTGGTCATTTCCTAGCCATTTCTTGAGAGACAGCTCCAATGTCACCTTTTTTAAAGCATTCTCCAAACTGATGCCTCTATACTCACGACTTAAGTTGGTCACTCTTTTGTCTATGATACCATTTTCAAAAAATACTGTTATTATCACTATTATTTGCTTATGTGTCTTTTTCTAGTGAACTCCTAGAAAAGCAATCATGTTTTTTAAAACGTCAGGTACTAGATCATGGAACATAAAAGGCACTCAATATTTATTCTCACAATGGACAAAATTATAACACCTAGCACATAGGGCTATTACGAGGATTAAATAACACAAGTAAAGTTTTTGGCACAAAATCTGCTATGTATTAAGTACTAAATAAAGATGAACAGAATTGAATTATTTTACCAGGTAGGTCAATCTTTATTATATTATAAATAAGGAGATAGAATCAGGTTCCAGTGACAGAGATTTATCCAAGGTCAGTTGAGATGTCATCCAGAAATTTACTAATTCCAGAGGAAAAGTGAAAGAACTAAGTAAAGACAGAACTAAGTAAAAGGCCGGGCACGGTGGCTTCCACCTGTAATCCCAGCACTTTGGGAGGCCAGGGTGGGTGGATCACTTGAGGTCAGGAATTCGAGACCAGACTGGCCAATATAGTGAAACCCCGTCTCTACTAAAAATGCAAGAATTAGCCAGGCATGGTGGCGCACAATTGTAATACCAGCTACTCAAGAGGCTGAGGCAGGAGAATCGCTTGAACCCAGGAGGTGGAGGTTGCAGTAAGCTGAGATCATGCCAATGTACTCCAACCTGGGCGACAGAGCAAGACTCTGTCTCAAAAACAAATAAACAAACAAACAAAAGTAAAAGAGCAAATTGCAAAAAAGACTTCCTTTTAACTAGGATCTTGTAATACTAACTATACAACCCAAACTCTCTCTCGTGTATTATGATCCTCTACTCCTTGATATTCCTTTCTCTTTTCATGTGGCGACTACTCTGCTGTAAGTTCTAATAATAACCCAGGATTGTCTTGTTCAATCTAGGTATAATTTCATTTTTCTAAACTATACAAAATCATATCATTTCTTTCCTTATTTATCAAGAATGATGACCTATTTCCTTGTAAGCACATTTACAAATAATGCAAGTATCTATTTGTTAATAGTTTGATTTGTGATTTTTTTTTTTTTTTTTTTTTGAGACGGAGTCTTGCTCTGTCGCCCCGGCTGTTGTGCAGTGGCACAAGCTTGGCCCACTGCAACCTCTGCCTCCTGGGTTCAAGCAATTCTCCTGCCTCAGCCTCCCAAGTAGCTGGGACTACAGGTACCGACTACCACACCTCGCTAATTTTTGTATTTTTAGTAGAGACGGGGTTTCACCATGTTGGTCAGGCTGGTCTCGAATTCCTGACCTCAAGCAATCTGCCTGCCTCGGCTTCCCAAAATGCTGGGATTACAGGCTTGAGCCACTGGGCCTGGCCGTGATTTGTGATTCTTTCCTTCAAAATCTAGCAGTGTTTTTATTGAGGCCAGGAATGTGTATTTCTAGGTTAAGAAATTAATACACAGGAATAAGATACCAATGGCTAGGATAGTTCCTATTACATAGTTAATGTTCAATAAATATAGGAAAAGAGAAAAATGAGGAAGTATAGTGTGTTGTATAGTGTTTGCTATTTTATTTCCATCTATCTGAATGGACTTTTAACTTCTAATGGGAAGAAACTGCCATTTTCACCAATACATCCCCAGTGCCTATCATAATACCTGGCACAAAACAAGTGCTCAGTATCTATTTGATGAGTGACTAAATCAGAGGTCAGCAAGCTTCTTCTATAAAGGGGCAAATAAATATTTTGATAGACATTTTATGCTTTGGCAAAGACTAAATATTTTATGCTTTTCAAGCCATATAAGCTCTGTGACAACTACTCAACTCAAATTTCCTATCATAGCATGAAAGTAGCCATAGACAATATGTAAACAAATAGGCATGGCTATATTCCAATAAAATGTTTACCAAAAACGGTGGGGAGACTAGGTGTATTTTAACACATTCAAAAACAAAAACAAGGGGTAGACCATAGTCTGCCAACCCTTGGGATGAATGAAGTCAGACTCACAGATAGTAAGTAACTGCTGAAAAAGAGAGGCAAGGAAGAAAAGAGGGAAAGAAGAAGAAAGGTAGAGAAGAGGGAAGTAAGGAAAGATGAATGCTACCCCTGTCTTATGAATAAAAGAAAAATAAAAAGAGCTGTACTTGGGGAAAACAATTATGAAACACACATTTCCCCCCAAATAACTAAAACAACATAGTATACTTTTTCAAGTCGAAAGATGTGATCTCTTTCTAAGCGTTCTTCTGCTTGTTTCAACCCCAGCCTCTGCTCAGGTGTCAATGTAGATTCATCTATCACAGTGGCATTTTCTAAATAGTCCATCTCTGAAGAATTTTCTTTATTAGATTCATCATTCTTCATTTTACCTAGAAAAGAAAGCAATCACTCAGTTATCATCAGAACTGGTAAATTTTTAAATTTTTTAATGGAAAACAGACATTAAAGTTATACACAGAAAAATATTATTTCCTTATATTTTCCTTAGGAAAGTATACAAGTTGGTATGCATATATAAAATATAGGTAAGAGATAGACATGGTATCAAAAGTCACAAAGAAAAACCTTTATGGGTCAAATGACTAGCTTGTTCTTCCAACCTATCCATCAAGAGATACATAACTGAGACTTACATTACACAAAGCTAACTATACAAAGCTAATATAACATAATCATCTTGTAGAATCTCTGAAGTCAATCTGATAAAAAAAAACTGTTTGGAGTCCCACTCAAAGAAGATTAGTCACTGAACTAAATTCACTAGCAATTAAAACAACATATGTATACTCCAGACCACAAACCCACACAAGGCTCCTTCTTCTTTCCTTCCACAGAACTCCTGGATATCTCCACTACATCAATGATTTTCCTTTGCTTCTCTGCCTCCTAACTAGATTGTAATCTCTCTGAGGCATAGACGATGTTTTCACCTTTGCATCTGCAGCATCTAGCAGTATGTATCTAACCTACAGTAGGTTCTCCCACCAGCGCGATTTTTAAAATATAAACCAAATCACCTTATTCTCTTGCTTAAAACACATAAATGGCTTTTGTAGAGTTCAGAATAAATTTTTTTTTTTTTTTTTTTTTTTTTTTGAGACAGAGTCTCGCTCTGTCGCCCAGGCTGGAGTGCAGTGGCGCAATCTCGGCTCACTGCAAGCTCCGCCTCCTGGGTTCACGCCATTCTCCTGCCTCAGCCTCTCCGAGTAGCTGGGACTACAGGCGCCCGCCACCACGCCCGGCTAATTTTTTTGTATTTTTAGTAGAGACAGGGTTTCACCGTGGTCTCGATCTCCTGACCTCGTGATCCGCCCGCCTCGGCCTCCCAAAGTGCTGGGATTACAAGCGTGAGCCACCGCACCCGGCCCAGAATAAAGTTTTAACTCCCTAGCATATTACGCACAGTCCCTTGACCTCATGAAGGCAGTAAACAGAATAATTCCAAGTTGTAATAAATGTTACAAAGGAAAAAAGCAAGGAACTAAGAGGGAGACCAACTCTAGATATGGGAGCCAGAGAAGGCTTCTCTGAGGAGGTATCATTTAAGACAAAACCTAAAGAAAAAAATCTAGCTAACTTACCTGTAACTCTAACCTCAGATCTTGTCACGACACTTTTCGCTTCATATTAAATGTGCTAGAATTAATCACCAAAGCTGCTTCAAGTCTCAATGTCTTTACATATGCTACTCCCTCCTCCACTGATACTCTCCCATTAAATTAATATTTACCTGTCCTTCAAAATTCAGCTTAAGCACCACTTGTTTCCATAAGCCAGTCTGACATTCTCTTGTTCTATTACCCTCTATTATCTCACATTTACCGAGTAATGGAATTTGTATTCATTTATCTGTCTCCTATATTAGATGATGGATTTCTTGATGCTAATGACCGGGGTCTTACTTTTACCTTCAGATTTTAATACAATGCCTAGATCCGAGCTAATGCTCTGTATCATGTTGAATAAATAAATGAATCTGGATGTATCTACAAGTATTTTGAAAAAGAAATGCTCATAGATCATCAACAAATCTCTCCATTCTGTCCTCAAAAGCCAATTGCATGGCATCTAGAGGAACCCTGACAGTCAAGCCTACCTTTTGATAGCACTAATTTTCTGAACAAAGAAATGGTATGCCTCTGGAGATGGTGCATTTCCTACCATAAGAGCACAGGAGTTTCTAGACTAGGAAGGCAAACTCAGATAAGGATGTTATAAAAAGGACTCAAACATGAGAAGTATGGCTAGGTTACGTAAGTGTTTCTTAAATTACAGTTGGAGGAACATTGATGCACTATAAGCAACTTGCACTTACGTCCTAATATTTGGAAAAATGATTTAGTTTTTTAGTAACCATTTTATTATGGAAATGTAAAAGAAAAGATGAAATCCTAGTATTATTTCTACTTTTCATGAAAAAGGATAGTAAGAAGACAATATAATAATGTAACCTTCTTCTCTTTTCCATATGTATAACTGGCCTTGTGTGACAAGGTAACCAACATCAGCAAATCTTGTGAAAGTATCGTTTCTGCTAACATAAAGAATTAGAGAAAGCTGCCTTTCTTTAAAAGTCAGAAATATATGAAATTATTTAATTTTCTGGAATCAACATATAAAACAAAATAATATCAGGCAGAACATCCTAAATTGTGTTCCAAAAACAATAGTTCATTACATGTTAATACTCTCACAAAACAAGAATTGAAAACCTGTATCCACACAAAAACTTGTACATGAATGTTCACAGAATATTCACAATAGCCAAAGGTGGAAACAATCCAAAAACCCATTTCTGATGAATGGATAAACAAAATGAGGCATATGTATACAATGGAATATTATTCAGGTGTCATAGTCAGCTCAGGCTGCCACAACAAAATACTACAGACTGGGTGGCTTAAACAACAGAAATTTATTTTCTCACAGTTCGGGAGACTGGAAAGTCAAAGGTCAAGGTGTTGGCAGGGTCACTGTCTGGTGAGGGCTCTCTCCTGGGTTGCAAACAGCCACCTTCTTGCTGTGTGTTCACATGGCCTTTCCTTATAGGAGAGAGGTTTTCTCTTCTCCTTTTTTATAAGGCCAGATTAGGACCTCACCATTATGACCCCATTTAACCTTAATTACCACCTAAGGGACTGTAAACTAGTTCAACCATTGTGGAAGTCAGTGTGGCGATTCCTCAGGGATCTACAACTAGAAATACCATTTGACCCAGCCATCCCATTACTGGGTATATACCCAAAGGACTATAAATCATGCTGCTATAAAGACACATGCACACGTATGTTTATTGCAGCACTATTCACAATAGCAAAGAGTTGGAACCAACCCAAATGTCCAACAACGATGGACTGAATTAAGAAAATGTGGCACATATACACCATGGAATACTATGCAGCCATAAAAAATTATGAGTTCATGTCCTTTGTAGGGACATGGATGAAACTGGAAAACATCATTCTCAGTAAACTATCGCTAGGACAAAAAACCAAACACTGTATGTTCTCACTCACAGGTGGGAATTGAACAATGAGAACTCATGGACACAGGAAGGGGAACATCACACTCCGGGGACTGTTGTGGGGTTGGGGGAGGGGGGAGGGACAGCATTAGGAGATATAACTAATGCTAAATGACGAGTTAATGGGTGCAGGAAATCAACATGGCACATGGATACATATGTAACAAACCTGCACATTGTGCACATGTACCCTAAAACCTAAAGTATAATTTAAAAAAAAAAAAAAAAAAAAGAGAAAGAGAAAGAAAATATAAAGTTTTTTTTCTAAGTTGTAAAAAGAAAAAAAAAATTACCACCTAAAAGCCCTGTATCCAAATACAATTACGTTGGAGGTTAGGGCCTCAAAATATGAATTTGGGAGGGGACATAATCTAGTCCATAACAACAGCCATAAAAAGGAATGAGGTACTGATACACGTTACAACATGGATAAACCTTAAAAACATGACATTAAATGAAAGCCAGACACAGAAGACCACATATTGTATGATTTCATTTCTATGAAATATTTAGAATAGGCAAATACATAGAAATAGAAAGTGTATTAGTAGTTGCCAGAGGCTGGGGAAAGTGGGGAATGGGGAGTAACTCTTAATGGGCATGAGGTTTCCTTCTAGGATGATGAAATTAGACAGTAGTTATGACTGTGCAACACTGTGAATGTACTTAGTGCCACTGAATTGTATACTTTAAAATGGTTAAGATGGTAAATCTTATATATATTTATCACAAAAAAATTTATAGAGTTAGCATACAACTAGCAATTCCTTTTTTAAATATATATACAGAAAAAATGAAAACATACATCCACACAAAAACTTTTACACAAATGTTCAGAACAGCATTATTCAGAATAATCAAAAGATAGAAACAATCCAAATATCCATCAACTGATGAATGGACAAACAAAATGTAATATAACCATATAATGGAACACTATTTGGCAATAAAAGGGAATGACATACTAATACATGCCATAACATGAATTAACTTTGAAAAAAATATGCTAAGCCAAATAAGGCAGGCACAACAGGCCACATATTGTATTATTTCATTTATATAAAATAGGCACATCTAAAGAGAAAGAAAGTATATTCATGGGGAGGAGGAAGGGGTAATGAATAGTGACTGCTAATGGGTATGGAGTTTCTTTGTGGAGTGATGAAAATGTTCAGAATTAGATAGTGACGGCAGCACAACTTTGTGAATATAATAAAAACTACTGAATAATTAATACTTAGATTTTTAGTAAAATATTCCTTTTTTTTTTTTTGAGACGGAGTTTCGCTCTTGTTGTCCAGACTGGAGTGCAGTGGCGCAATCTCAGCTCACTGCAACCTCTGCCTCCCAGGTTCAAGCGATTCTTCCGCCTCAGCCTCCCAAGAAGCTGGGATTACAGCCATGCGCCACCTATGCCCAGCTAATTTTGTATTTTTAGTAGAGACGGGGTTTCGCCATGTTGGCCAAGCTAGTTTCGAACCCCTGACCACAGGTGATCTGCTCGCCTTGGCCTCCCAAAGTGCTGGGATTACAGGCGCAAGCCACTGCACCCAGCCTTGAATACTTAGATTTTTTAAATAGAAAAACTGACCCAACAGCAAGACAGAAGTATATACTTTAAAAGGATGAATTTTATGACATATAAATCCCAGCTACCTGGGAGGCTGAGGCAGGAGAATTGCTTGAACCCGGGAGGCGGAGGTTGAAGTGAGCTGAGATCGCGCCACTGCACTCCAGCCTGGGCATCAGAGTGAGACCCTATCTCAAACAAAAAAAAAAAAAAAGAAGGCAAAGGAAGTTTAAGAGAGCTAGCTATATGGACATTTGGGGAATGAGTGTTTGACGCAGAGGAAAAAGCAAATGCAAAGTTCCTCATATGGATATCTATCTTCTCAGTTGAGGAAATTCAAGAAAACCATGCGGATGGAGCAGAGAGAAAGGGTGAGAAGTAAACAAATGAGGGCAAGGCAGAGAAATAGGGGAGTGTCACAGATCGTGTAAGGCTCTACAGCCACTGTAAGAACACTAGCTTTTACTCTGATGGATGGGAAGCCACTGAAACGCTGTAAATACTAGTAATGTGATCTGCCTCATTTTAACAGGATCATTCTGCTTACTATACTGAAAACACAATGAAGGGTGATGTAAGTGAAAGTAAGATGAGTTGGTGCATGCTGCTTGAAAGCATTATCTTGACCAGCAGCATCAGCATCACTTGGGAGCTTATTAGAAATCCAATTTATCAGGCCTTATCCTAGGCTTTCTGAATCAAAACACACTGGAAATGAGGCCCAAGACTCTGCATTTTAATATGAATCCCAAACAATTCATATACATATTAAAGTTTGAGAAACCCAGATCAAGAATACTTTCTCCTCAAATATTCATCTGGCTCATTCACCTCTTTCCTTCAAGTATTTGCTCTACTGTCACTTTCTCATTGACACTTTAACTCCACCAATACCAATAGTAGCATCATTCCCTATATCGTTCCTATTTCATTTTTCTCAAAGGATTTAAAACCACCTTACTTAACTTACTCTATATATATACTTTTTTCTTTTTTTTTTTGAGATGGAGTTTCGCTCTTGTTGCCCAAGCTGGGGTGCAATGGCGCAATCTCAGCTCACTGCAACCTCCAGGCAATTCTTCTGCCTCAGCCTCCTGAGTAGCTGGTGTTACAGGCACACGCCACCATGCCTGGCTAATTTTTTGTATTTTTAGTAGAAACGGGGTTTCACCATGTTAGCCAGGCTATTCTTGAACTCCTGACCTCAGGTGATCCGCCTGCCTCGGCCTCCCAAAGTGCTGGGATTATAGGTGTGAGCCACTGTGCCCGGACAACTTACTACCTATTTTTCTTATTTATTGTGTGTTATCTGTTTCATCCCACTAGAATATTAACTCCGTAAGGGTGGAATTATCGGTTCCATCACTTCTATATTCCTAATGACTAGTTCACTGCCTGGCATGTAGTGGACACCAAAAGACGAAATTTTATTGAATGAATGAATAAATGACAAAAAGAAAAATGATGCGCCAGGTGGGAGCTAAAGTTAGGCCTAATGGAGAAGACTGAGATCAATCAAATTTCTATATAACCTATCAAGTCCAAATAGATAATGATCTAGCCATGTATGGTAGCTCATGCCTATAATCCCAGCACTTTGGGAGGCCGAGGCAGGCAGATGGCTTGAGGTCAGGAGTTCGAGACCAGCCTGGCTAACATGGTGAAACCCCGTCTTTACTAAAAATACAAAAATTAGCCCAGTGTGGTGGTACATGCCTGTAGTCCCAGCTACTCGGGAGGCTGAAGGACAAGAATCACTTAAGCCCGGAGGTGGAAGTTACAGTGAGCTGTGATCGTGCCACTGCACTCCAGCCTGGGCGACAGAGCGACTCTGTTTCAAAAAAAAAAAGACGGCTGGGCGCAGTGGCTCACACCTGTAATCCCAGCACTTTGGGAGGCCAAGGCGGGTGGATCACAAGGTCAGGAGTTCGAGACCAGCCTGATCAACATGGTGTAACCCCATTTCTACTAAAAATACAAAAATTAGCCAGGTGTGGTGGCATGCGCCTGTAATCCCAGCTACTCAGGAGGCTGAGGCAGGAGAATCACTTGAACCCAGGAGATGGAGGTTGCAGTGAGCCAAGAGCATACCACTGCACTCCAGTCAGGGCAAAAGAGCAAGACTCTGTCTCCAAAAAAAAAGATAATGATCTAGATGTAAGGGTTTTACTGTATTTATTTCACCGAGAATCAATCTAATAAGAAATCATTAATTCAAATATTATTAATTTGGATGTTTTCATATGGGGAAAAAAAGAAGTGCTAAACAATTACATATAAACATGACTTCAAGGCAAATATTATACATATCATATTATACATGAATTTAAAGAGAATTCTTTAAAACATGAGAAGCACTTACTTACAAAAAATGACTGTATACTACAAATCATTTTTATTAATTTGTTAAACCAAGTTTCCCAAAAGAACCTCTACTTGGTCCACTAGCTTCCTTAAGCTAGCTTCCTGAAACTAGTTCAACTCATTCTCCATGTTAACAAGTAAAAAAAGTAAAAACTGCATTTAATTGGAGTAATATAATAAGTGATAATCATTGCCATTGCATGCCCACTGTGTCTGGTACTACATGAAACCCTCTACTGGATTATTTCACATAATCTTTATAACATAGGCAGCAGCATCTCCACTTTTTTAAAAATGAGAAAATATATTTTTCAGTGATAAGCAGTTTATTGAAGGTTACAAAGTTACTAAGAAGCTGGAATTCAAAACCCATGCAATTTCACTCCAGAGCCCATATTCTTAACTATCTCTCTATGTCATCTCAATTATTTTGTTGGCTTTAAAAGAAAATAATCTTTGGCCAGGGCAGTGGCTCATGCCTGTAATCCCAGCACTTTGGGAGGCTGAGGCAGGCGGATCACCTGAGGTCAGCAGTCTGAGATCAGCCTGGCCAACATGGCAAAACCCCATCTCCACTACAAACACAAAAATTAGCTGGGTGTGGTGGCAGGCGCCTGCAGTCCCAGCTACTTGGGAGGCTGAGGTAGAAGAATCACTTGAACTCAGAGGCAGAGGTTGCAGTGAGCCGAGATCACACCACTGCACTCCACCCTGGACGACAGAGTCAAACTGTCTCAAAAAATAAATAATCTTTAAATCAAGCTTTTCACCAATTCAGATAACAAGACCCTTAACTAAGTGATCTTTTTTTTTTTTTTTTTTTTTTTTTTTTGAGACAGAGTCTCACTCTGTCATCCAGGCTGGAGTGCAGTGGCGCGATCCTTGCTCACTGCAACCTCCATCTCCTTGGTTCAGGCAATTCTCCTGCCTCAGCCTCCCAAGTAGCTGAGATTACAGGCATGTGCCACCACACCTGGCTGATTTTTGTATTTTTAGTAGAGATGGGATTTCACCATCTTGGCAAGGCTGGTCTTGACCTCCTGACCTCAGGTGATCCATGCACCTCGGCGTCCCAAAGTGCTGGGATTACAGGCATGAGCCACTGCGCCTGGCCAACTAAGTGACCTTAAACACCACTATTTCCTGGCTGGGTGTAGTGGCTCATGCCTGTAATCCCAGCACTTTGGGAGGTCAAGGTGGGGGGGTATCACTTGAGGCCAAGAGTTCAAGACCAGCTTAGCCAACATAGTGAAACCCAGTCTCTACTAAAAATACAGAATTAGCCATGCATGGTGGTGCACACCTGTAGTCCCAGCTGATGCAGGAGAATTGCTTGAACACGGGAGGCAGAAGTTGCAGTGGAGCCAAGATCACACCACTGCACTCCAGCCAGGGTGACAGAGCAAAACCCCATCTCAAAAACAAAACAAAACCAAAACAAAAAACAACCACCACTATTTCCTGAATCATTCAAGTACCATGATGTTTACATTTTTCCCATATCTAAACATTACTAGTATTATCACTTACTTGATTCTGTCTCTAAACTGACTTAGTTTTTAAATTTGGCCTTGTCCTCAGCCTTAATATACAATTATGAGACTGAGACACATAAAGTCAACTCTATTAAAATTCTTTTAAGTCTGTCAATATACCATCATCTGTGTACCACAAGAAATAAAAACAAGCTATTTCTGAATTCTTTACCAGTGTTTCTCAAAGTGTGGCAAATAATGATTCAGAAATAGGTTCTTTTTATTTCTACATCAAGATAACGCTGTATTCTTCCAGCCATGAAAACACTAGGAAAAAAAGATTATAAAAGAAATCATTTAATTTAAACAAAATCAGGATTAAAGTTACTCAAAAGACATAGACAATATTTCTAAACAATTAAAACTAAAATCAGGATCCCACAACAAAATGAATTTTACAACAGTTCTCAAGCAAACTCTAAGTGTCCTAACCAATCTCTGCTTCCAGTCCTGTTCCTATCAAAGAATTTCCTGCATTATACTCAAAAGGATTTTTTTTAAAAATCTGATCACAGCATTACTTTACTTAAAACTCTTCCAAAGGCCGCGCACGGTGGCTCACGCTTGTAATCCCAGCACTTTGGGAGGCCGAGGCAGGCGGATCGCGAGGTCAGGAGATCAAGACCACGGTGAAACCCTGTCTCTACTAAAAATACAAAAAGTTAGCCGGGCGTGGTGGTGGGCGCCTGTAGTCCCAGCTACTTGGAGAGGCAGAGGCAGGAGAATGGCGTGAACCCGGGAGGCAGAGCTTGCAGTGAGCCGAGATCGCACCACTGCACTCCACCCTGGGCGACAGAGCGAGACTCCGTCTCAAAAAAATAAAAAAAAATAAACTCTTCCATGCCTGTAATCCCAGCATTTTGGGAGGCCGAGGCAGGCGGATCAAAAGGTCAGGAGTTCGAGAACAGCCTGGCCAATATGGTGAAATCCCATCTCTACTGAAAATAAAAAAGTTAGCCGGGCATGGTGGCAGGTGCCTATAGTCCCAGCTACTCAGGAGGCTGAGACAGAATTGCTTGAACCCAGGAGGCGGAGGTTGCAGTGAGCCAAGATCGCACCACTGCACTCCAGCCTGGGCAACAGAGCAAGACACTGTCTCAGAAAAAAATAAAATAAAATAAAAATAAAAACTCTTCAATGGCTTCTCAAAATACTCAGGATAAAGTCCAAACTTTCTGGCATGGCTTAGAAGGCCCTGATATTCCTGTGTTCCCTTTCAGCTGCATCTTTTGCCATTCTCAACCTCAACTTTTTGCTCCAGCCATATTAAGTCTCAGTAATACTCAATCTCACAATTTATATCACCTATTTTGTCTGCCCAAAGTCTAAATCTCACTATTTCATCATGTGTTCTCTCAACTTCAATTACGTTTTTGGTGCTGAAAATCATTGTTTATCTGTATCCCCCTCCTATCAGACTGGAAGCTTCCTTGAAGTTTAGGGCTATGGTTTTTTTTTTTTTTTGGTTTTCCATTGTAAACAAATGCTTGATATATATATAAGAAGAACTCAATACATACATATTTGGTGAATGAATGAGCAATACAATATCAAGACCATTTAAACAGAGTATGTATGTGTACAAGCACGTGTGTACCAACTAAAGAAGACACTGAATTTTTATTTGCACAGTCTTTGTACCTACCATAATAAATGAAAATGCTTTTTTTAGCTTCACCAAGGATCAATCTAGTAAGAAACCATTAAATCAAGTATTATTAATACAGATGTTTTCATACGAGAACAAAAGTGCTAAACAATTATGTATAAACATGACTTTTTGTATTAAAATGGTTAAACTAGGGATAATCTAAAGAACATTAATATACAAAAATCCCTCCAAAAAATGACTTACTTAAATCGTCCGATACGTCTTCAATTCCTGAAGCACTATCATCGGAATCACCAGTATTATCTGTACATGTTTGTTGCTTCTGAGATCGTGGTGAGTTTTGCAGAGCATATTTTTCTCCCTCTACAGCTTCAATATTCACTTTGTCCACAGAAGTAAAGGAGGTTGGAATTTTTTTTCCAATCTGTTGTAATTCTGTCTTCTGTCTCATGTCTTTCAACAGTAAACTGGGCCCCTTTTCTGCTTCTGCTGGTGAACTCGGTACCTTTTCTGACTTCATCTGATAACTGGATGCTTTTTCTGCTTTCACTGAATTAGGTGACTTTGGTGATTTTTCTGCTTTTGCCTGTAAACTGGTTGCCTTTTCTAATTTTGCCTGTGAAATGGCTGCCTTTTCAGCTTTCACCGGTGAATTAGGAAATTTTTTTGCTTTGCAATGACTTTGATCTCGAAGGACTAACCCCAAATCTTTAGGACCTGGAAGGTTGGCAGCATTTACTTTACATGATTTAACTTCTGTTTTTTCTATACAAATATCATTTTGCTTATTTTTTTTACTACTATTCCTATTTGGAGAGCTGTTCCCAATTTCTTTTATGGATTTATCATTTCTAGTTTTCAATGTTTGATTACTTATAACTTGAACTGCTTTGCTTTCTTCACAAATAACATTCTTCTTTGGTTCATGATTTTCACTTTTTAAGGTTTTAGACTCTTCCATTATTTGAAAATCTGTTTCTTTCCAATTGTGATATTATAAAATGGCAGATCTCCAGTAGTTTAAATTGCTTCAAATCCAGTTAGGCAAGCAAACTATTGGGTTAAAAAAAAGAGAAAAATCTGTTATTTAAAATGCAAAAACAATTTTTTTATGGTTAGATATTTAAAAACAATTTTTTAAACTTGTTCTAAAAACTGAAGAAATCGTTAAAAAAAAAAAGACAAAACTCAGAAAACTATATGAGAAGGAGTTACAGCGCACTAGGTAAATAGCCAAATGCTCATCAAGGGAATTCTCATGTAATTGTGGTAAAACAGCACCAAAATAAATGATTTTAGAAGTAAAGGTTGTTTCATATTTCTTTAACATTTTCAATAGAAAACTAAAACTTGCAATTGAATATATCACAATTAACATGAAAGGAAACAGAATAAAGAAAACACAAGAATTCCAATCTTGGCTAGGTGTGGTGGCTCATGCCTGTAATCCCAGCACTTCAGGAGGCCGAGGTTGGCTGATCACTTGAGGTCAGGAGTTCAAGACCAGCCTGACCAATATGATAAAACCCCGTCTCTACTAAAAATACAAAAATTAGCCGGGCATGGTGGCATGCGCCTGTAATCCCAGTTACTCAGGGGCTGAGACAGGAGAATCACGTGAACCCGGGAGGCAGAGGTTGCAGTGAGCCGAGATCGCGCCATTGTACTCCAGCCTAGGCAACAAGAAGGAACGAAACTCCATCTCAAAGATGGAGAATCTCAATCTTTATGTGCTACAAATGAATCAGTTTATGGAATCCTAAATGGTAAAATCTTGCCCACAAGACTTTACCACCAATTAGCATCTATTTGTACCTCTAGCCTACCTCGAACTTACCTCAAACTTGACTCTCTAAATATGGGAAAACAATAGACTTTCTCCACCTTGAAGTAAAAGTGGGTTCAAATGAATTCGCCGAAGTATACTTTAAAAACCAACAGGGGCCGGGTGCAGTGGCTCATGCCTGTAATCCCAACACTTTGGGAGGCCAAGGCGGGTGGATCACGAGGTCAGGAGTTCAAGACCAGCCTGACCAACATGGTAAAACCCTGCCTCTACTAAAAACACAAAAATTAGCTGGGCATGGTGGCGCGTGCCTGTAATCCCAGCTACTCGGGAGGCTGAGGCGGGAGAATTGCTTGAACCAGGACCCAGAATGCAGAGGTTGCAGTGAGCCAAGATTGCACCACTGCACTCCAGCCTGGGCCACAGAGTAAGACACTGTCTCAAAAACAACAACAAAAAGGAACTTAAGATTTAAAAAAAAAAAAAAGTAATAGTAATAATCTCTATGACACTATAATAGTGAATATCTGTCACTATACATTTGTATAATGATACAAAATGCACATTACCAAGAATGAACCCTAAAGTAAACTATGGACACTGGGTGATCAGGTATCAATGCAGGCCAATGTAGGTTCATCCACTGTAATAAACATGCTACTCTGGTGCCAGATGTTGAAAGTGGCGGAGGCTATGCATGTGTGGATGCAGGGTATACATGGCAACTTTGTACTTTCTGCTCAATTTTGCTGTGAACCTGAAAGTGTTCTAAAAAATAATGTCAGCCAGGCATGGTGGCTCACGCCTGTAATCCCAGCACTTTGGGAGGCCGAGGTGGACAGATCACAAGGTCAGGAGTTCGAGACCAGCCTGGCCAACATGGTGGAACCTCGTCTCTACTAAAAATACAAAAATTAGCCGGGTACGGTGGCAGGCGCCTGTAAAATCCTACCTACTTAAGAGACTGAGGCAGGAGAATTGCTTGAACCCGGGAAGCGGAAGTTGCAGTGAGCTGAGATCACGCCACAGCACTCCAGCCTGGGTGACAGAGCAAGACTCCATCTCGAAAAAAAAAAAATAATAATAATAATACTAATAATAATGTCAACGCCGGGCACATGGCTCATACCTGTAATCCCAGCATTTTGGGAGCCCGAGGTTGGCTGACTGTTTGAGTCCAGGAGTTCAAGACCAGCCTGGACAACATGGTGAAACCCCATCTTTACAAAGAAAACAAAAATTAGCCGGCCACTGTGGCATGCGCCTGTAGTCCCAGCTACTCAGGAGGCTGAGGCGGGTGGATCGCTTGAGACCAGGAGGCAGAGGTTGCAGTGAGCCAAGATTGCAGCCCTGCATTCCAATCTGGGCAACAGAGTGAGACCCTGTCTCAAAAAAAAAACAGTGATTTTATTAAAAAATCAGGATGTTTTTTACTATTCACTTTGCCCTATACACCTTAAATTCAGATCCGTTTCTAAACAAAGATTAATAATATGAATAAAAATCAGAGTCCTTCTGCCTGCATAAGCAAACTGCATACAATTAAAATGTACCATCTTTGATTTTACTTGGTTGATTTACTAAATTACGAATTTAGGTAAACATCTCTATCATATAACTTTACATCACATAAACAAAAAAATCTTACCTAAAATAAAGAGTTCACTCTTTAATAATCGTTCACTGCAGCCTGGAACTCCTGGGCTCAAATGATCCTCCTGCCTCAGCCTCCCAAGCAGCTAAGAACATAGGCACACACCACCATACCTGGCTAACTTTTTTTTGTTGTAGAGACAAAGTCTCACTATGTTGCCCAGGCTTGTCTCAAACTCACAGCCTCAAGTGACCCTCCCACCTCAGTCTCCCAAAACACTGGGATTACAGGAATGAGCCACCACACTTGGCCAATAATTCTTCTTTATAGTGCAGTCCTCTACATTCTCTGCCTTGCTTTTCCAGAGTAATATTGTCTTTTACTTTAAACATGTATTAGGTTCTTCTTTCTAAATTATTATAATGAAAATTAAAGTCAAAACCATACCAGATACAGTGTCAGTTGGAGTCTAGCAAAGTATTTTAAGAAATTTTTTAATTAAAAAAAATTTTAAACTACACTACATTTTCACCATTAATATTTTGACTAACATTTTCCAGTAAAAGCTATAGAAACTTACAACTGCAAAAGAATGCTTTTGCTCCTAATTTTTATACATATGAATTTGTTTAATACATTTTGCTTTTATTATTCTTGATAAGGTGTTTTACATAACTGTCAGAAAAGTTGTCAAAACATATGACTATTTCTAAATTCTTGTGAGAACTGCTGCAGGTTCCTCATTTTAAAAACTAAAATGAGCTCTATTTCAAAAATTAAAATGAGTTATATTTCTAAAAGATTAGTTTTACCTTGTCTAGTAACCAAAATATCTTTAAATTTTTAATGCTAGTCTGCTATAACGATTCTTTAATAATTTTGTAGATGTCATCTGACAAAAGCCATAAACAATAAAGATTTGAAATAACAATGCTGAGCCACAATTTTGCTTGTAAAACATTTTAGACAATTTATTCATCCACTCAAAAAATACTCCATAAATCAAGTTTGTATACATAAACAAACGCTACAAAGATTAAAAAAAGAAAAAAAATCAAAGTACCTAATATAGATCAATGTACCTGGAGAGTCCCAGGCTCAGAAAATTGACAGGTTTTCAATTTGAGTAATCTTTTTTTTTTTTTCTTCTTTCTTGAGACATGGTCTTGCTCTGTCGTTCAGGTTGGGGGGTAAAGTGGCACAATTATGGTTCACTGCAGCCTTGACCTCCCCAGGCTCAAGCAATCCTCCCATCTCAGCTACCCAACTAGCTGGGACTACAGGTGTGTGCCACCATGCCAAGCCAATTTTTGTATTTTTTTGTAGAGACAGGATTTCACCGTGTTACCCAGGCTGGTTTCAAAGTCCTAAGCTTAAGCGATCCTCCTGCCTCGGCTTCCCAAACTGCTAGGACTACAGGCATGAGCCACTGCATCAGCCACTTTGAGTAATTTCTCATATAACTAAAAATACATTTAAATTACTAATAGGAGGTTGCAGTGAGCCGAGACCACGCCATTGCACTCCAGCCTGGGTGACAGAGTGAGACTCCATCTCAAAAAAAAAAAAAAAAAATTGCTAATAGGAATATGTGTTATGAAAAAGACTGTATTTTCCCATCTTCCTCATCTTTATTTTTTACTTTTTAAGGGTACATAGTAGGTGTATATATTTATGGGGTACAAGAGATGTTCCAGTACAGGCATGCAATGTAAAACAAGTGCATCACAGAGAATGGGGTATCCATCCCCTCAAGCATTTATCCTTTGAGTTACAAACAATCCAATTACACTCTTTATTTGTAAAAGTACAATTAAGTTATAATTAACGATAACTGCCCCCACATCTTTTCTTGTAAGAGTAGCCAATGTCTTACTGCCTCAAAAATTTTATCACAAAATTGCTATTTTCAGTTTTTTCTTTGAAGCTTTCAAGAGTACAAAATTTTCCCCAAAAAGCTATAATTCCTAGAAATGAAGTTCTCTCTGAGGAGAGAGTATTTTGAAGATAAGGCTCAGCTGGGCACAGTGACTGACACCTGTAATCTCAGCTGTATAGGAGGCTGAGGTAGGCTGATTGCTTGAGCTCGCAAGTTCGAGGCCAGCCTGGGCAACATGGTAAAACCCTGTCTCTACAAAAAATACATAAATTAGCCAGGTGTGGTGGTATGTGCCTGTAGTTTCAGCTACTTGGGAGGCTGAGGTAGGAGGATGGCTTGAGCCCGGGAGGCAGAGGTTGCAGTGAGCTGAGATAGCACCACTGCACTCCAGGCTGGGTGACAGAGCCAGAACTTGTCTCAAAAAAAGAAAACAGGCCGGGCGCGGTGGCTCACGCTTGTAATCCCAGCACTTTGGGAGGCCGAGGCGGGCGGATCACGAGGTCAGGAGATCGAGACCACGGTGAAACTCCGTCTCTACTAAAAATACAAAAAAATTAGCCGGGCGTGGTGGCAGGCGCCTGTAGTCCCAGCTACTCGGAGAGGCTGAGGCAGGAGAATGGCGTGAACCCGGGAGGCGGAGCTTGCAGTGAGCCGAGATCGCGCCACTGCACTCCAACCTGGGTGACAGAGCGAGACTCCGTCTCCAAAAAAAAAAAAAAAAAAAAGAAAACAAATGAAGGCTCACTGCTTCCCCTGCACACTTTATTTGGTTGAAACAAATAAAAATAATAGAATTCAAATAACCTCAAATCATGGAAAAAAATATTATCAGAACTAACCTCTAGTTCTTGGTTACATTTTTAGAATGTGGTAAATGGGTATTAAATGAAATTCTAACCTTAAATAACCAACTATATCTTAATAATTATCAAGAAAAAGTACTTTTTTTTTTTCAGAGCCAGGGTCTCCCTATGTCACCCAGGCTGGGGTGCAGTGATGCCATTCTAACTCACTACAGCTTCGAATTCCTGAGCTAAGGCAATCTTCCCAGCTGATGTGGCTGGACTGGGGGGCCACACTTAATGAACCATGGCTGTAAGAAGTGATCCTGAAAGCAGAAATGAAGGGACTTCTGTACAGTCTTACCATGAACAATCTGATTCATGTCAGTCTCCCCATTAGATTCTCAAGTCCATGAGGTAAGAAATCATTTCTGATTTTGCTTATCATTACATCTTCTGGGCATACCACAGTGCCTAATACAAAGTAGGCACCCAATAAATGCGTTAAATGGATTTTTTTAAAGTAATCTGAATTATTTTCAATTGTTCACACTTTAAAAATACATGAAATCCAAAAGATGTTTAATTGCATCATACTTTATGTTGTCTACAATATAACTAGGAAATGTCTCTCTTTCAGAAAGCTTTCCATAACCTACTCCTCCACCCTCCTACCCAGGATGGGCTCAGATAAATATGCCTCTTCTTAATGAACTCTTTTTACTTTTCTCACAGCACTTAGCACTTAAACCTATTTATGTTTTTACTTCCTATCTGAACAGTAGAGACTGTCTTTTCTCATCTTTTTTTTTTTTTTTTGAGACACAATCCCACTCTGCTGCCAGGCTGGAGTGCAGTCTCAGCTCACTGCAACCTCCGCTTCTCGGGTTCAAGCAAATCTCCTGCCTCAGCCTCCTAAGTAGCTGGGACTACAGGTGTGTACTATCACGCCCAGCTAATTTTTGTATTTTTAGTAGATACAGGGTTTTACCATGTTGGCCAGGATGGTCCTGACCTCATGTTCCGCCACCTCGGCCTCCCAAAGTGCTGGGATTACCACGCCAGGCCTCTAATTTGTTTTTAACAAAACAAATACATTTACATGGTTGAAAAACAGTACTCTCTTGCCAACTCCCAATTTCTCTCCTCAGAAGCAACTACCTACTTTCAATTATTTTTATTCATCTCCATATTTCTAAATAACATGCTTAAGATAATACTTCTTGTTTTGTTTTAGCTTTTTTTTTTTTTTTTGATACAGTACCTCACTCTGTCACCCACGCTGGAGTGCAGGGGCTTGCAATCATGGCTCACTGCAGCCTTGACCCCCTGGGCTCAAGCGAGCCTCCCACCTCAGCCTCACAGGCACACACGACCACACCTGGCAATTTAAAAAAAAAATTTTTATGGAGACAGGGTCTTACCATGTTGCCCAGGCTGTCTCGAACTCCTGGGCTCAAGTGATCCTGCTGCCTTGGCCTACCCAAGTGCCGGGATTACAGGCATGAGCTACCGCGCCCGGCCTTAGCTATTATCTGCTAACTTCCTACATGAAAGGTATGGATTTAGCTATCTCAAATATTCCCCGTAAAAACATAGATAACTGTGCAACGTAAGTACCTCCCCACCCTACCACCATCCTCCTAGGATGATTTTAATAAGATATGCCAATATTATTCACAGTTAAGCCAACTATACTGTAGCACAGAGGTTCCTAGATGTCCCTAAAAATTAACTTTCTCCTTTTTCCTGAGCACATGACTAGTCTACATTTCACAAACTTCTCTGCAGTCTGGTGTGGCCTTCTGATAAAGTTCTCACTTCCTCATGCTCTCTTTCTCTTCTCACTGAATAAAATTCTCAACTGCCCAGCTTCAATCAGTCAACCAACCATCATGTTCTAATCCAGACCAGTGAGTCTCAAACTTTTGTGTATAGGAATAAACAACTAAATGCGATTCTGATTCAGTAGATTGGGAGTGGGTTCTGATATTCTGCATTTCAAACAAACCCAGGTCACGTCCACTCAGCTAGTCCTTGGCCATACTTTTGGTGAGACAGCAGGATCAATGTAACTTGGGCCCCTGAATGACCACATGGAACAAACTACTCATCTAGATTTCCTGACCACTCACTTACCCAGCAACTATTATATGAGACAGGAATAAAACTCTTTGTTTTTTAAGCCACTCTATTACTGGATCTAGCTTTTGACTTAAGAAATATATATACTTAATCACATTTCCCTTTTACTTTTCAGTTTTACCTGAAATTAATCACTTCTTCATTTTTCTTAAGCTCTTCTACATATCTATCCATAATTCATTGACAGAACTATAAATATCTTCTCAGTAAGATCAAACACATCAAGTAATTTGGTTTTGTTGTTGCTGTTCTCTCCTTGGATATCTCTTCTTGGGAGCTTTCTGGTCATTACTACACTTTCACTACAGTTGTCATTATACTGAGACTTCCTTTCACTATCATCCTACCAATTCCCATACACCCTCTCATGTTGACTCTTCTTTTTACCTCTTCCATGATTTATTCCCTTGTTTTTGGTGGAACATATCCTCCAGCAGCTTTCTAAGAAAGGAAACATGAGGCCAGGCACAGTGGCTCACAGCTGTAATCCAAGCACTTTGGGAGGCTAAGGCAGGTAGATCACCTGAGGCCAGGAGTTCAAGACCAGCCTGGCATGGCGAAATCTCATCTCTATTAAAATACAAAAAAAATTTGGCCAGGTGTGGTAGCACACACCTGTAATCCCAGCTACTGGGGAGACTGAGGCACAAAAATCGCTTGAACCTGGGAGGTGGAGATTGCAGTGAGCTGAGATTGCACCACTGCACTCCAACTTGTGCAACAGTGTGCGACTCGGTCTCAAAAAAAGGAAGAAAACATGAAAGACATTGAAGAAAATAATTATGCCCCACTTTTGATATTTCATTCTGTGTAGAGGGATACCCGTTATCATAACATTCCTGACCTCTTTCCACTCCCCTCATTCATTCCTTACCTAAGGAGAAGAGGTAACTTACTTCATCGGTGAGTTTGGGAAAATAATCCAGACAAAACTTAGCCTCGTCCCCTCTCCTTCCCATTCTGTTCCATCACACCCTAACATTTACAGGTGTAAGCCTCACATAGGGCCTGCAGTTGTTCAGCTCTGCCAGTTCCTGAGGGCTAAGTCTGCCTAATTCTGGCACTCGTTATCAGTAAACCAGTTGAAAGTATAAGCTGCCTTCTCCAAATTGAACCGTATCAAAAATAAAATTATAAAAACTAAATAAAAATAAAATTATATTGTGGTCTCCATATGCTTCCTTTGTTTCACCCAATTTGTTGAAAATTCAGGAAAGCAAAAGGGGTGCTATTTATCGGACCCCCGCAAACTCCAACCAGAAGTAAATTTTATAAAACTGCGTATTTGAAATGTCTTTATTGTATCTTCACACCTCATTTAGTTAGGTATAAAATTCTAGGTTAGGGCCAGGCACGGTGGTTCATGTCTGCAATCCCAGCACTTTGGTAGATAGAGGCGGGAGGATCATTTGAGTTCAGAAGTTCAAAACTAGCTCAGGCAACATGGCAAAACTCTGTCTCTACAAAAAAAAAAAAAAAAAAAAATCAGCCAAATGTGGTGGTGCATGCCTGTGGTCCCAGCTACTTCGGAGGCTGAGGTGGAAGAATCACTTGAGCCCGGGAGGTCAAGGCTGCAGTGAGCCGTGATGGCACCACTGAACCCCAGCCTGGGCGACAGTGCAACACCCTGTCCCAAAAAAATAAACTAAAATTCTAGGTTAGAAATTATTCATTCAAAATGTTTTCAATGATTTCTAGTTTCTGGGACTAGCACTGAGAAAATTATGCCATTCTTATTCTTTACCTTTTTTACTGACCTGTTTTTTTCTCTATGAAAACTTCTAGGATGATCTCTTTGCTTTGGTATTCTGAAATTTCAAAGCGATAAGCCTGCTGTAGATATCTCCTAATTCATCTTGTTGCATAGTCATCTTGTTGCATAGTCAGCTGGCTCTTTTCATCAGTAATTCACATCATTCACTTCTGTAAAATTTTTTTCTTCTATCTACTATAAATTCCTCCTTTTCATCTTTTCTGTTCTTTCTATTGCTCCTATTAATTAGACTTGGGCCTCCTAAATTGATTCTCCAATTTTCTTGTCTTTTCTCTCCATTTTTCCACCTTTCTTTTTGTTCTCCTTCCTAGGTGATTTCCTCAACTCTGTCTTCCAACTCTTCTATCATATTTTTACTTCTAAGAACTCTCACTCTCTAATTATTCCTTTTTACAAGCACTCTGATCTTGTTTCATAGTTATAATCTCATATTTCTAAAGACCACTAATATTCAGAACACTAAAATTCTTTCTCAAACTTTTTTCTGCCCTCTGTATTTCTTGTTCTCTGGCATTTTGTTCCCTGGGCAATACTGTTTATTTTCTTCTCTACCAAGCATACCAACATATGCATAATAGGAGTCACAGAAAGAAGAAAAAGAAGGGTGTAGAAAAAATATTTGAAGAAACAAGGGTCAGAAACTTCCCCAATCTGATGAAAGACACAAGTATATACCTCCACAAAGCTCAATAAACTTTAAGCAGCATAAACTCAAAGAAATCCACACTGTGACACAGAGTCAAATTGTCAAAACCAAAGAGAACTATGAAAGAAGCAAGGGAGTTTAACTCATCAAACAAAAGTTAACAGCTGATTGCCCATAAGAAACCATGGAAATGAGAAGGCAATGCAGTGACATATGTGAAGTCCTAAAAGAAAAAAGCTGTGAACTAAGAATTCTCTAGCCAGTAAAACCACCCTTCAAGAATGAAGGAGAAATTGTATTTCCAGATAAACAAAAAGTGAGAAAGTTCATTCTGCCCTACAAGTGCTAAAAGAAATTCTTAATGCTGAGATGAAAAGACACCAGACAATAACTCAAATCCATAACAAGAAATAAAGAACACTAGTAAAAATAACTACATAGGTAAATATAAAAGCCAATGTTATTGTAACTTTGGTAACTCTTGGGTTTTTCCCTTTTACATGATTTAAAAAACAAATGCATAAAAATTCATTACAAACCTCTGTTAATAGGCACATACTATATAGATACAATCTGTGACAATAAAAATATAAAGGAGAGAAAGATGAGTAGGAGCAGAGTATTTGCGAACTATTTAAACTAAGCTGGCATTATTCAAACTAGGTTGTTATAAATTTAAGATGTTAATTACATCATTATCCCTAAGGCATCCACTAAGAAAGTAACACACACACACAAAATCAAAACAGGATTATAATTCTATAAAAAATCAACTAAATACATAAAAAGGCAGCATTAGAGGAACAAAAAGCATAAAAAACATATGGAAAAGAAAGAGCTAAATGGCAGAAGTAAATCCTTCCTTACCAGTAATTACTTTAAATGTAACTGAATTAAACTTTCCAATTAAAAAGAGAATCGATTGGCCAGGCATGGTGGCTCACGCCTGTAATCCCAGCACTTTGGGAGGCCGAGGTAGGTGGATTATATGAGATCAGGAGTTCACAACCAGCCTGGAGAACATGGTGAAACTCTGTCTCTACTAAAAATACAAAAAAATAAGGGGGCGTGGTGGTGGGTGCTTGTAATCCCAGCTACTTGGAGGCTGAGGCAGGAGAATCACTTGAACCCAGGAGGTGCAGGTTGCAGTGAGCCGAGACTGCGCCACTGCACTCCAGCCTGGGCAACAAGAGTGAAACTTCATCTCAAAAAAGTAAAATTAAATTAAATTTAAAAAAATAGGCCAGGCGTGGTGGCTCATGCCTGTAATCCCAGCACTTTGGGAGGCCGAGGCGGGCGGATCATGAGGTCAGGAGATCGAAACCATCCTGGCTAACACAGTGAAACCCCGTCTCTACAAACAAAAAATTAGCTGGGTGTGGTGGCGTGAGCCTGTAGTCCCAGCTACTCGGGAGGCTGAGGCAGGAGAATGGCATGAACCCGGGAGGTGGTGCCTGCAGTGAGCCCAGATCGTGCCACTGCACTCCAGCCTGGGCATTACAGCAAGACTCCATCTCAAAAAAAATTTAAAAAAAATAATAAAAATAAAAATAGGCTGGGCATGGTGGCTCAAACCTGTAATCCCAGGACTTTGGGAGGCTGAGGCGGGTGGATCACCTGAGGTCAGGAGTTCAAGACAGGCCTGACCAACATGGAGAAACCCCGTCTTTACTAAAAATACAAAATTAGCCAGGTGTGGTGGCACATACCTGTAATCCCGGCTACTTGGGAGGCTGAGGCAGGAGAATCGCTTGAACCCAGGAGGTGGAGGTTGCAGTGAGCCAAGATTGTGCCACTGCACTCCAGCAGCCTGGGCAATAATAGCGAAACTCTATCTCAAAATAAATAAATAAATAAAAATTTTTTAAAAAAGAGAGATTGGCAAATTGGAAAACACAAATCTTTTTTTTTTTTTTTTTTTTTGAGACGGAGTCTTGCTCTGTCGCCCAGGCTGGAGTGCAGTGGCGCAATCTCGGCTCACTGCAAGCTCCACCTCCCGGGTTCACGCCATTCTCCTGCCTCAGCCTCTCCGAGTAGCTGGGACTACAGGCGCCCGCCACCACGCCCGGCTAATTTTTTGTATTTTTAGTAGAGACGGGGTTTCACCGTGGTCTCGATCTCCTGACCTCGTGATCCGCCCGCCTCGGCCTCCCAAAGTGCTGGGATTACAAGCGTGAGCCACCGCGCCCGGCTGGAAAACACAAATCTATCATCTATCTACAAGATTCACTTTAGATACAAAGAGCAAAAGCGTTATAAGAAAAAATGAAAAAAGATATTCCATGCAAAGAGTAACAAAGAGAGAGCTGGGGCTAAATTATTATCAGATAAAATAACACTTTAAGTCAAAAAAGGTTACAAAACAAAGACAGATATTATATATTGATAAAAGGTTCAATCCACCAAGGACATATGACAGTTATAAACATATGCACCTAACAACAGTGACCTAAAATATAGGAAACAAAAGTTAACACAATTGAAAAGAGAAAGTGTTCTATAATCATACTTGGAGACTTCAATACCCCACTTTTCAATAACAGATAGAACAAACAGACAGAAGATCAAAAAGGAAATAGAGGATTTGTGTAACACTATAAACTAATTTGACCGGCTGGGCGCAGTGGCTCACACCTGTAATCTCAGCACTTTGAGAGGCCAGGGCGGGTGCATTACCTGAGGTCAGGAGCTCAAGACCAGCCTGGCCAACATGGCAAAATCCCATCTCTACTAAAAATACAAAAATTAGCCAGGCATGGTGGCACGTGCCTGTAATCCCAGCTACTCAGGAAGCTGAAGCAGGAAGATCGCTTGAACCGAGGAGGCACTTTGCCGTGAGCCAAGATCGGGCTACTGCACTCTAGCCTGGGCAACAAAAGCGAAACTGTCTCAAAAATAAATAAATAAACTAATTAGACTGGCTGGACATGGCGGTTCATGCCTATAATCTCAGCACTTTGGGAGACCAAAGGGGGCAGATCACTTGAGGTCAGGAGTTCAAGAAAAGCCTGGGCAACATGGTGAAACCCTGTCTCTACTAAAAATACAAAAATTAGCTGGGTGTGGGCCACCAGCTGCTTGGGAGGCTGAGGCACAAGAGTCGCTTGAACCCAGGATGTGGAGGTTGCAGTGAGCCAAGATTGCGTCACTGCACTCCAACCTGAGCGAAAGAGACTCCATCTCAAAAAAATAAAATAATTAGACCTAACAGATATATAAAGACTGTATCCAACATCAGCAGAATATACATTCTATCCACAATGGGCATGTAACATGAAAGACAAATAAATGCTCTTGTTTTGGCAACTGAGAAAAAAAAAGGGAGCTGGGTGCGGTGGTTCATGCCTGTAATCACAGCACTTTTGGGAGGACAAGGTGGGAGGACCGTTTGAGTCCAGGAGTTTGAGACCAGCCTAGGCAACTCCATCTCTACAAAATACAAAAAATTAGCCAGACACCTGTAGTCCCAGTCTCAGGAGGCTGAAGTGGGAGGATCACTTGCACCCGGGAGGCGAAGGCTACAGTGAGCTGCAATCATGCCACTGCACTCCAGCCTAGGCAACAGAGCAAGACTCTGTCTCGAAAAAAAAAAAAAAAAAGAAAAAGAAAAAGGAAAAAGAAGATAAAAGAAACATGAATGGTCAAAGAATCCTATCATATCTTTCCTTACTAGTGTTACTTCCCTGAATTAAACATTTATTCTAAAAATGATGATGCAGAAGGAAAGGGAAAGACAGTGCAATTCATATCTCCTTTTCCTTTCATTCCTGCCTTACTTATCACCAAGTTAAAGAGAGTGTTGAGGCCAGGTAAAGTGGCTTACACCTGTAATCCCAACACTTTAGGGCGCCAAGACAATTCTCTCACCTCAGCCTCCCAAAGTAATCCCGGAATTACAGGTGTGAGCCACCACTAGTTATACAATTTGTAGATAATTTGTACTGGGTTGCGAAGTTACAGAATCACTATTTCAATAGGGTAAGGAACACAACAGTAATCATGCTGATGAAGGGAAAGGATAAAGCCAAAAAGAGGCTTTACAGTGAAATTAGGGATAGATAAAAAAAACTAAAGAAACATTAAAAATACATATACAGATAATTCAGAAAATTTTGGTTAGAAGAATCATTTTGAATCATATGAATAGGAGCTATCAAGGAAAGTAGAGCTGAATATCACTAGAAGATAGAAATTAAGGAAATAAAGTGTTAGATACATTCAATGTTATGCTTCCAACTGCCCAATATGGATGTCACGAATTACACCAAAGTATCAGTGAATATAAAGGGGTGACCTAGAGATTCCTAGATTGAAATGACAATGTCAGATAAGAAATATAGCCATCAGGACACCAGTCTCACAAGAGAACGAAGAATAGATATTAGGTAGTAAACTACGGATATATTTCCTGGCTTTGAGGAAACAGGTATGGGCAGAAAAGCAATGTTCAAGACATTACCCACATTAACAATGCCACAAGTTCCTACAAAAAGTCCTGGAGCTCTTACAAATTTTCAGTTTTAAAAAAAGATGGCAGGGCAGGGCGCGGTGGCTCCTATAATCACAGCACTTTGGGAGGCCAAGGCAGGTGGATCACCTGAGGTCAGGAGTTTGAGATCAGCCTGGGCAACACAGTGAAATCCCATCTCTACTAAAAAGACAAAAAAATTGCAGGGCGTGGTGGCATGCACCTGTAGTCCGATTTCGCAGGAGGCTGTGGCAGAGGAATCACTTGAACCTGGGAGGTAGAGATTGCAGTGACCTAAGATCGCACCACTGCACTCCAGCCTGGGCGAAAGGGCAAGAGTCCGACTCAAAAAAAAAAAAAAAGAAAAAAAGACAAACACTACCTGTCTAGCATGCCCATTCACTTATCCTTACACATCTGTGAAGTTACTATAGTCTTGTAGTATTTCCATTTTATACATTAATGAGGCACCCTGTTTATGACTTGCCTAAGATAACACAAATGGGACTGGTATATGACTACAAGAAACATGACTCCCAATTTTTGGTCCAAGTTTATGTACTAGAGTATGTCTCTGAGCCTAAATCAGTAATTCTCAAACTTCTTGGTCTCAGAATACCTTTATACTCTTAAAATACTGAGGATCCAAAGAACCTTTGTCTTTGTGTGTTATATCTATTGATACATGCATCATTAGATTAGTAAAGCTGAGAAATTTTTCAAATACAAGAATACACTGGCCAGATGCAGTGGCTCATGCCTGTAATCTCAGCACTTTAGTAGGCCAAGGCAGGCAGATCACCCAAGGCCAGGAGTTAGGGACCAGCCTGGCCAACATGGTAAAATGCTGTCTCTACTAAAAATACAAAAATTAGCTGGGCATGGTGGCGTACGCCTGTAATCTCAACTACTAGGGTGACTGAGGCACAAGAATTGCCTGAACCCGGGAGGAGGCAGAGGTTGCAGTGAGCCGAGATCACGCCACTGCACTCCAGCCTGGGCCACAGAGCGAGACTCTATCCTAAAAAAAAAAAAAAAAAAGAAGTAAAACTTCTACATCAGGCTGGGCACGGGGGCTCACGTCTGTAATCCTAGCACTTTGGGAGGCCAAGGCAGCGGATTACTTGAGGTCAGGAGTTCGAGACTAGCCTGGCCAACGTGGTGAAACCCCATCTCTACTAAAAATACAAAAATTAGCTGGGCATGGTGGCGGGCACCTGTAATCCCAGCTAATTGGGAGGCTGAAGTAGGAGAATCGCTTGAACCCAGGAGGCAGATGTTGCAGTGAGCCGAGATCGTGCCATTGCGCTCCAGCCTGTGTGACAGAGCGAGACTCCATCTCAAAAAAAAAAAAAGAAAGAAACTCCTACATCATGTCACATTAAAAAAAAAACTCAAAATGGATGAAAGACCTAAATGTAGAAGCTAAAAGTGTAAAACTGTTAGAAGAAAACATAGGAGTAAATCTTCATAATCTTGGATCAACAATGATTTTTTAGGTATGACACTTAAAGCAGAGAAAACTAAAGAAAAGATAAATGGGACTTCATCAAATTTAAAACTTTTGTATTTCAATGAGCACACTCAAGAAAATGAAAAAACAGTATGACAACTCCTCAAAAAATTAAACGTAGAATGATCTAACAATTCCAATTCTAAGTATATGCCCAAATAACCAAAAGCAGAAACAGGTATTTGAACATCAACGTTCAAAGAAGCATTATTCACGATAGCCAAAATGTGAAGGCAACCCAAGTATCCACCAACAGATGAATGGATAAACAAAATGTGGGACATATATATAATGAACTACTACTCTGCCTTAAAAAGGTAGACAATTCTGACACATGCTATGACATGGATGAACTTTGAAGACATTATGCTATATGAAAGAAGCCAGTCACAACAAATATTATATGAGTCTACTGATACGCAGTACCTAGAGCAGTCAAAATCATAGAGAAATAAAGTAGAATGGTGGTTGCTAGAGGTTAGGAAGCAAGGGAAATGAGAATTTATTGTTTTATGGGGACAGAGTTTCGGCTTGGGAAAATGGAAATGTTCTGGAAATGGATGGTGGTGATAGTTGCACAATCATGTAAATAAATTTAATGTCACTGAATGTATGCTTAGCTACTTGGGAGGCTGAGGCTTAAAATGAAAATAGTATAAACATTCATGCAAAAATCCATAACAGAATACTAGCAAACTGAATTCAGCAGCACAGTTAAAGAATTATACACCATGACCAAATGGGATTTATTCCTGGAATGCAAGGATGGTTCAACATATGAAAACAGATCAATGTAACATACATTAACCAAACAAAGCGAAAAACCACATGATCATCTCAATTGATGCAGACAAAGAAGCTGACAAAATTCAATACCCTTTCATGATAAAAACACTCAACAATCTAGGAATAGAAAGAAACTACTTCAATATAATAAAAGCTATCTAAGGAAAACCTACAGTAGACATCATACTCAATGATAAAAATGAAAACCTTTTCCTCTAACATCAAGACAAGGGAAAGATGTCTGTTTTCACCATTTCTTTTTTTTTTTTTTTGAGACGGAGTCTTGCTCTGTCATCCAGGATGGAGTGCAGTGGCGCGATCTTGGCTCACTGCAAGCTCTGCCTCCCGGGTTCACGGCATTCTCCTGCCTCAGCCTCCCGAATAGCTGGGACTACAGGTTCCCGCCACTGCGCCCGGCTAATTTTTACTATTTTTAGTAGAGACGGGGTTTCACCGTTTTAGCCAGGATGGTCTCGATCTCCTGACCTCGTGATCCGCCCGCCTTGGCCTCCCAAAGTGCTGGGATTACAGGCATGAGCCACTGTGCCCGGCTTTTTTTTTTTTTTTTTGAGGCAGAGTTTTGCTCTTGTTGCCCAGGCTGGAGTGCAATGGCACGATCTTGGCTCACCACAACCTTTGCCTCCCAGGTTCAAGTGGTTCTCCTGCCTCAGCCTCCCAAGTAGCTGGGATTACAGGCCACCGTGCCCAGCTAATTTTGTATTTTTAGTAGAGACAAGGTTTCTCCATGTTGGTCAGGCTGGTCTCGAACTCCTGACCTCAGGTGATCCACCCACCTTAGCCTCCCAAAGTGCTGGGATTATAGGCATAAGCCACCATGCCCGGCCTGTGTTCACCATTTCTACTCAACACGGTACTGGAAGTTCTAGCCAACGCCATTAGGCAAAAGAAACAAAATGCATCTCAATTAGAAAAGAAGTAGTAAAATTATCTCAGTTTGCAAATAATATGATTTTATATGTGGAAAACCCTAAAGATTACACACACACACACACACACACACACACACACACAACAACTAAAAAATGAATTCAGCAAAGTAGCAGGATACAAAGTCAACACACAAAAAACCAGCTGCATTTCTAAACACAATACATAACCTAAAGGGAAATTTTAAAAATTCCATTTACAATACCATCAAAAAGAATAAAGTACTAAGGAATTACATAACCAAAGAAGTGAAAAACATGTACAATGAAAACTATAAAATATTGCTGAAAGAAATTTAGAAATATATAAACAGAAACACATTCTATGTTCACAGACCAAAAGACTTAATTTTTTTTTTTTTTTTTGAGGTGGAGTCTCGCTCTCTCTCCCAGACTGGAGTGCAATGGCGCAATCTCAGCTCACTGCAACCTCCGCCTCCCGGGTTCAAGTGATTCTCCTGCCTCAGCCTCCTGAGTAGCTGGGATTACAGGTGCCTGCCACTGGGCCCAAATAATTTTTGTATTTTTAGTAGGGACAGGGTATCACCATGTTGGCCAGGCTGGTCTTGAACTCCTAACCTCAGGTAATCCACCCGCCTCAGCCTCCCAAAGTGCTGGGATTACAGGCATGAGCCACCACGCCTGGCCTTACTGTTGTTAAAATGTCCACACTACCCAAAGCAATCTAAACATTTAATGCAATCCCTATCAAAATCCCAATGACATTTTTTGCAGAAATACAAAAATCAATCTTAAAATTCACATGGAATCTCAAGAGACCCCAAATAGCCAAAAGTCTTGACAAAGAAAAACAAAGGTGGAAGACTCATACTTCCTAGTTGCAAAACTTACTACAAAGCCACAGTAATCAGGCCGGGCACGGTGGCTCACGCCTGTAATCCCAGCACTGCGGGAGGCCGAGGCAGGTAGATCACGAGGTCAGGAGATGAGACCATCCTGGCTAACACGGTGAAACCCCGTCTCTACTAAAAATACAAAAACTTAGCTGGGTGTGGTGGTGGGCGCCTGTAGTCCCAGGCTACTCGGGAGGCTGAGGCAGGAGAATGGCGTGAACCTGGGAGGCAGAGCTTGCGGTGAGCTGAGATCGTACCACTGCACTCCAGCCTGGGTGACAGAGCGAGACTCCGTCTCAAAAAAAAAAAAAAGCTACAGTAATCAGAATAGTATGGTATTAGTATAAATACAGACAGATAGACCAATGGAATCAAACAGACCAGAAATAAACCCTCACATATGTGCTCAAATAATTTTTAACAAGGATGACAAAGCTATTCAATAGGGAAAGGACAGTCTTTTCAGCAAATGGCACTGGGAAAACTGGTAATCCACCTGCAAAAGATTGAATTTTGACCATTAACAAAAATTAACTCAAAATGGATCAAAGACCTAAGAAACCTAAACTTGTAACTATAAAACCATAACTAAGAAACATAAAACTATAAAGCTCTTAGACGAAAACAGAAGGGAAAAGCTTCATGACATTGGAGTTGGCAATTATTTGTTGAGTATGACACCAAAGGCACGGGCAACAAAAGAAAAAATGGACAAACTAGACTGGCTGAAAATTTAAAACTTTTGTTAATCAAAAGACACTATCAACTGAGTAAAATGGTGGCCAGGCTAGGCATGGTGGCTCACACCTATAATCCCAGCACTCTGGGAGGCCCAGCCAGGAGGATCACTTGAGGCCAGGAGTTCAAGGCCAGCCTATGCAACATAGTGAGACCCTGTCTCTACAAAAATCTTAAAATTCGAGTGTCGTGGTGACATGTGCCTGTAGTCCCAGCTACTCCAAAGGCTGAGGTGGGATGATCTCTTGAGCCCAGGGAGGTCAAGGCTGCACTGAGCCATGACTGCGCCACTGCACCCCAGCCTAGGGGACAGAGTGAGACCTTGTCCCAAAAAAAAAAAACAAAACAAAAAACAGAAAAGAAACAGAGTAAAGGCCAGGCATGGTGGCTCATGCCTATAATCCTCATACTTTGGGAGGCCGAAGTGGGTGGAACATTTGAGGTCAGGAGTTCAAGACCAGCCTGGCCAACATGGTGAAATCCCATCTCTACTAAAAATATAAAATTTAGCTGGGCAGTAGTGGCAAGCGCCTGTAATCCCAGCTACTCAGGAGAAGGAGGTACGAGAATTGCTTGAGCCTGGGAGCTGGAGGTTGTGGTGAGCCAAGATTGCGCCACTGCTCTACAGTCTAGGTGACAGAGAGTAAGACTCTGTCTCAAAAAAAAAAAGAAACAAGAGAAAAAAAAAAGAACCCCACAGAACAGAAATGGAAGAAAATATTTATAAATCATGTATCTGATAAGGGACTAATATCCAGAATATATAGCAACTCCAAAAAATGAACAAAAAACCTGATTCAAAAATAGGCAAAGGGCTGACATAGACATTTCTCCAAAGAAGATATACAGATCGCCACAAGCACGTGAAAAGATGCTGAATATCACTAATCATTAGGGAAATGCAAATCAAAACTCCAATGAGATACCAACTCACAACCCATAGGACAGGACTACTATTAAATAAATAGAAAATAGCAATTGTTGGCAAGGCTGTGGAAATATTAGAACCTTTGTGCACTGTTGGTAGGAACGTAAAATGGTACAGCCACTATGGAAAATAAATAGCAGTTCCTCAAAAAATTAAAAATATACTCAATGATGTAAGGTGTCAAAAATAATAATAATAATAGGCCAGGCGCGATGGCTCATGCCTGTAATCCCAGCAGTCTGGGAGGCCGAGGCAGGCAGATAACTCGAGCTCAGGAGTTCGAGACCAGCCTGGGCTAAACGGTGAAACTGCATCGCTACAAAAATACAAAAAAAAAAAAAAAAATTAGCCAGGTGTGGTCGCAAGAGCCCACAGTCCCAGCTACTCAAGAGGCTGAGGTGGGAGGATGGCTTGAGCCCAGGAGGCAGAGGTTGCAGTGAGCCAAGACCATGCCACTGCACTCCAGCTTGGGAGACTGAGCCAGATCTTGTCTCATAAATAAATAAATAGAAGAAGAAGAATAAAATTAACATATGATCCAATAATTTCACTTCTGAGTATACACCAAAAAAACTGAAAGCAGGCTAAGAGATACTGTACACTCATGTTCACAGCGGCATCATTCACAATAGCTAAAACATGGAAATAACCCAAGTGTCTACTCATAGACAAAGGGATAAGCAAAACGTGGTATATCCATACAATGGAATGTTATTCAGCCTTAAAAAAGAAGGAAATTCTGCAATATGCCACATGAATGAACCTTGAGGACACTATGCTAAGTGAAATAAGCCACAAGACAAATACTGTATGATTCAATTTATATGAGGTATTTAGAGTAGTCAAAATCGTAAAGACAGAATAGTGGTTGTCAGGGGTGAGGGAAGAAGGGAACGGGAAATTATCATTTAATGGGTATAGAGTTTCAGTTTTATAAGATGAAAAGGGTTATAGGGATGGATGGTGATGATGGTTGCACAACATTATGAATGTATTTAATACCACTGAATGATACACTTAAAAATCATTAAGATGATATGTTGTGCTATGTATATTTTACTGCAATTTTTAAAAGTTGGAAACAAGGCTAAATGGTTAATTTTGTTATGTACATTTTATCACAATTTTTAGAATCTTTTTTAAGGTGAATAGACACTCCACAAAATGAGACAGCATTTTTGTAAATAATATATCTAAAAAGGGTCTAGGTTGGGCGAGATGGCTCACACCTGTAATCCTGGCACTCTGGGAGGCTGAGGAAGGAGGATTATTTGAGGCCAGGAGTTTGAGACCAGCCTTGACAACATAGTGAGACCCTGTCTCTACAAAAATAAATAAATCAATCAAAAAAATTAGCTGGGCATGGTGGCATGCACCTGTAGTCCTAGCTACTGAAGAGGCTAAGGCAGGAGGATTGCTTGAGGCCCAGGAGGTGGAGGCCAGAAGGCAGAGGCTGCAGTGAGCCGTGTTCACGCCACTGCACTTCAGTCTTGGTGATAGAGCAAGACTGTCTCAAAAAAAAAAAAAGTGGGGGCATCTAGTATCCAGAATATATTGAGTTGTTAAAACTCAACAATTTTTAAAAACGGGTAAAGGATTTGAATAGGTATCTTTTCAAAGGAGATAGACAAATGCACAACAGGCACATGAAGAGATGCTCAACATCTTATTAATCATTAGGGAAATGCAAATCAAACCCAAAATGAGGTAGTGAGATAGTGGGTGAAGTGTCACCCACTAGATGATAGTGAGGATGTAGAGAAATTGGAACCTTCTATACATTGCCACTGAGAATGTAAAATGGTACAACTTTGGAAAACAGTTTGGCAGTTCCTCATAGTTAATCATAAGTTTATCAAAACACCCAGCAATTACAATCTGGGTATATACCCAAGAGAAATGAAAATGTACATCCACACAAAAACTTTTAACGATGTTCACAGCAGCAGTATTCCTTATAGGCAAAAAGTAGAAATAACCCAAATGTCCATCAAATGATGAATGGTTAAACAAAATGTGGTCTCTCCATAGAAGGTAATACTATTCAGCCAGAAAAAAGCTAAAACATGCTACACTATGGCCAACCTTGAAAACATTAAGTTCAGTGAAAGAAGCCAGGCACAAACAGCCGCATACTATATAATTCCTTGTATATGTAATGTCCATAATTTCTAGAGACGTAGCTTAGTGCTTGCCAAAGGCTTGGAGGAGGAAGGAATGGGGAGTGATTGTTAATGGGAACTGGGTTTCATTATGGGATAAAAATATTCCAAAATTAAATAGTGATGGTTACACAACCTTATAAATATACTAAAAGCTACTGAATTGTATCTTTTAAAAGTGTGAATTTTATGGTATTGTAAATTATATCTCAAAGAAAAATGGGAAAAAAAATACACTATTACACATTACATTAGCCATCAAAGCAATAAAGTCTTCACATGTCACTCCAGACCAGGGAATAAGGGAAAAGTCAAATTGTGTCTTAATATTACCATGAAAACAGTTTGACTCAGAGACACCCCTCTCCAAGAGATCCCCAAACATAGTTTGAATACCACTGGCCTAAACTGATACTCAGCACATGACTAGCACTCAATGAACACTTAATGATTGGTCAATTATTTAAACTATAGTGTTAGTCAAATATTTAATTTAATAATTATATTATTAAACTACACACTGACAAAATGCAATCAGGTTTATTCTTTATAATTGATACTTTGCATACTTGCAAAATATTTTTGACAACCTATGTGACTACAGAATTTAATACTCTCTGAACACAAAATTTTGACACCCTAAGCTTGAAGGTACAACACAGTATAGTGGCAAACAGCTATGACTCTAGACTCAGACACTTTGAATTCAAATCCTGACTGCAGCAAACTAGCTATAAGATATTGTCCAAGGTACTCAACCCTTCTACATAGACTTTCCCCGTCTGTAAATGAGGATAATATAAAAAGGGTTGTTTTGAAGACTAAGTTAACACTTCAAAGATCTTGACAAAGAAATTAGCTCGTAGTAACTATGCAACGTTATCTATTATCATTGTAAATCAAATACCCACTTAAAGCAATCAGATTGTTGTGTGGTTAACAAACATACCTATTTCTTTTTAAAAGTACAAGACGCCTTATGTAAAGATTAGGACTTTGCCCATCTGTAGTGGTGAACATCAAACTTGCATGAATAGCGTCTCCCTTCTTCCAGCCCATGCTCTTCAACACCTTAAGCTATTGTTTTCTGGAGCTAAACTAGAAAATAGTCAACTAATCCAAGCCAACAAGTGAAAAAACTTCCTAAGTAGTATAACAAGGTGATTTCCCCCAGAGGTGTTCTCATCTCAAAAGACTTTTCTAAAAAATTAAAAGTTCTTGGACAGTAAGATTTGGATCACAGAATCCTCAAGATAAAAGTCTAGAATACAGGGAGAGAAGAGTGGTATGGAAAAGGCGGCTTGCCTGTCCACTAAAAACGGGTAAACTCTGTTAGCAAAGAAGCCAAGGAGAAAGAAATACAAAACTAGGAGTCAGAAAACAAAGTTCTAATCACAGCTCAACCACTATCTCACTTGGTGATCTCACAAGATAAAAATTCAAACACCTTAATACAACATAAATGGTCCCTCACAATTTGCTACTTCCAATCATTTATCTCACCATTCTATCCATATCAATTCCTACCACACTGAATTTCTCACTCTCACCCACTCCCCAAGGCTCATTACAATTTATCATCTTTGCATGTTATTCCCTAGGTCTGGAATGACCTCCAACCTCCAGTCCATCTTCCTCTCCACCTAGCAAACTCCTACTCACCCTTCAAGAGGTAGTTTCTTCCCTCTCAACTCCCACAATCTAGTGTGTTGTAATTTACTGTATTATATGTAGACTGATACAAATGCAAATGTTTGATGAAATGAATGTTTAAATGAATGAATGAATGAACAACCTTAGGCAGTTTCCCATTCTAAATAATTGAGAAAATAATACACCTGAAAAGTAACATCACATATACATTATATTAGGAAGAGAGATCTGCTTTGAAATCTAATTCTATGATCTTCAGCAAATCACTAACCTCTGTGAGTCAAAGATTCCTTGCCTATAAACAGGTTTCAAAGGGTTACACTGAACAAGTGAAAAAAAAAATGCATAAACAGTGTCTAGCACAGTGCCTGGAACAAAACAGGCACTCTAAAAAATTTTGGTTCCCTTCTCTCTCCCTCAACTCATAATTATAGATATCCAATGAGATGATTTGACATAAAAATAATCTGAACATAAGGCACCACACAAATCTCTCACTTAAGGGGGGAAAATCCTAACATTAATCTTTGCATTCATATACCCTTTCTTCTCTTTGGGTCTATAAGAAATACTCTGGAGGAAAAGTTGGAACCTGCTTTTTCAGAGTGTGTGGTTTATTTGAATACAGTCTGTACATAATAAAATAAAGATTTAAAAAAGGAAAGAAAAATACTCTGCAGAAATGATGGTTTTTAAACATTTCCCCCAAATTATGTAATTATTTAGGATTCTAGAATTAGAACAATTCAGTTAGTACCATGTAAACAACTCTAATTGCTCTAAGATTAATCAGAAAAAGTCTACATATCCTGTTTTAAACTATGGTGTCCCTTTCCTTTGTCTTTTTTAGGTCTTTCTAGAATTGTTCATTTTTAGAACATATTTCTATCCTACAGCAGTGGCTTTAACTGAATTTAATATTTTTTAATCAATTCAAGTATTTGTAATTTATTTGAAAAAGGAACACAACTCATTGAATTCTGTTTTGTCAAACAAAACGTTCTGGCATCAACATTAACAGGTAAGTATTGCTTTTTTTTTTTTTTTTTTTTTTAAGACAGGGTCTTACTCTGTCGCCTAGGCTGGAGTACAGTGGCGCAATTGTGCCTCACTGCAACCTTGAACTCTGGGCTCAGGCAATCCTCCCACCTCAGCTTCTGGGACTACAGACGCACACCACCACGCCCAGCTAATTTGTTTTATTTTTTGGTAGTGACAAAGTCTCACTATGCTGCCCAGACTGATATCAAACTCCTACGCTCAAGCAATCCTCTCTCCTCCACTTCCCAAAGTGCTGAGATTACAGGCGTGAGCCACCTGGCCAGGCCCTACAGGTAAGTGTTGGTTATTTTGTTTCTCTGAAACTAGAAACTTTCTACAGTGAATAAATTCAAACACCTTTCTTGACCAACAGATCCTGATTTGACATTCTGTAGAGAACACAACATAATTAATGGTACTTATTTTGTATGTCAAGGTTAACTTTGAGACAAAAAAAATTCTAATTACTTACTCTAAAATGAATCTGCTGAGAGCTAATAAAAATTCTCTTTAAACAGCTCTTTGTTAATCAGAGAAATTTATAATTATACATTTTGATTCTAAAAGGTCTAAAATTAAAACGTAGACACTACTGTTCTAGCTCCAGCAACTAAAAATAAATGTAATTTTAGGTGTCACTTAGAATTTATAAAATTGAACTTATATGCACGACAATATTTGTTAATTTATCTGTACTAACAACTTGGCCTATGACAATGAAAATACTTTAAATTTCTTTTCTATATTTAAATGTTTGCTGGATTTAAAATATCAAATGTCATTAACTTTCACTTCCATTTCTGAATTATTTTAAGAAAACTTCATTTTTCATTTTCCACACTTGCCAAGTGAAAAACTGCAAGCAGCAGGAAAATTTATCTAAGAGTTTTAAAAGTTTCTTTTGTTTATATTAAATATAAATATTTTTAAAGCATAAAACGACTTAAAATTCTTATCTTCCCCAAAGTATATGGTTTCTAAGCACTCTTTAAAAATTTGTTTATAAAAGCAACATAGCACACTAGACACTAATGAGTTATCTTAAGCACAGCTTTTTAAGCGAATCAATATTTCATCATTTTACAAGTTGTGACTAATCAGTACTACGTTGCAGTGTAGTGACATACATGAGTTCTGAACCTAAAGAAAATTTCAGCGCGCGCGCACACACACACACACACACACACACACACGTCGGCTTTTCTTTTTAAACCATCCCACAATTCAACACCTCAGTGTGGCATTCTCTCTAAATTATCATATCCGACTAGGATTATCCAATTTTATTAGCTAACAGTTCTCATTACTTTAAAAACAGAAACAGGATATGTTCTGTTTCATCAAGTGCTACAAACATTTCGCTGCTGTAAGACTGGAGGGAAAAAATCTTTGGAAATAAAAGGTAATCTGATCCACTCGAGCTAATTACTAAATGCATGCCAACAATACACAATTCGAATTGCATTTCTGGACACAATTTAAGATCACGATAGGGCAGGTCAAATGTGTAAGGAACTACTATCAAAATGAAGAAGCAGATATACGGAATCTAAGATCTCACGCAAAAGTCATCTAAGACTTGGTAATCTTCTGAAAAGAAAACGTGTAATCAATGTTGTTAATGCAACAGTAATTCATCCCATTCAAGTACGACTAGAAATCCCGCTGATATGCTTCTTTCAGGTCTAAACATCTCATTCTTTCGCAATCCAGATACCAACAGGAGTCTGAAACCCTTCGCAGAGGCGTGCAACACACTAGGAGAGCGCTATCTGTTTACAAATACGAATCTCAGTTACCCACGTCAAAACCGCGCATTACCACCTTTCGACTGGGGGGCGAGGGAGAGTGAAGGCGGGCGAGCAAGAAACGAAATCCACACAAACACCTCTGCCTTCTCCCTACAAGGACGAGCCCAGGGAAACATTCAGTATGTATCATATGCGTGTATACATTTATATACATTATGTAGTCACCTATGTCTAAGCAAGGGTGAAAGAAAAAGGTACACATGACAGGGAATCGTAACTGCACCCAAGAGAAATGTTCAAACCAATCCCGTTAACTCAAAATCCGCCCCTCTGGTCTACAACAGGTTTCGGTCCGGGACCGGGAGCCCCAGCCACAGTGTAGAGTTCATCCCCAAAGCGCCCCAATGCCCTCCTCAGGCCGCCCAGGCCGCCGTCCCTACCTCCCTTACCTCAGCCTTCCCCTGGGACACCCGAAGCCCGTTCCAGGAAAGAAAGAAGTGTCAGGCCCCAAGGGGCGGCTGAGACGCTCTCAGGCCAGGCCCCCGACACCTGCGAAGCGCCGCACCTGGGGAGGGCGAAACGGGGGCCTCCCGGCCTTCCCGAGCACACCCCCTCGGCACCCGGCGCTGCCCCGCGGCCGGAACCTCGTACCTGCGAGGCCCGCGAGCTACTGGCGCGCGCGACGCCTCCTCATCTCAGTGGCTCCCGCTCTCCCTCCGCCTCCTGCTGCCGCCACCGTCGCCGCTGCCGCCGCTGGAGGCCGGGACACGACGAGCTCAGGACTCCAGCGCCATGTCCGCCGCGCCGCGAACTGCATTGTGGGGGGGAAGGGATGGGGAGGGGGAAGAGGAGGGAGAGGGAGAGGGAGAGAAAGAGGAGGACCGGCTGAGGGGAGGGGGCGAGGGAGAGCGGTAGCCGGGGGAGAGGGGGAGGGGAGAGGACAGAGCCTGTAATGGGGTCCAGGCCCGGGAGAGGAGGAGCTACGCGCGGAGGAAAGGGTTCGGGGGACCCCACAGGCACCGTTTACACCGGGGCGGGGGAGGGAGAAACAGCACTGGGGGGAGGGGTCTCGTGGTGGCCGCGAAGAAACAATGGGGAGAAGGCCGAGGTAGGAGGATCGCGCACTCACACCCACGCGGAGGGAAGGGAGCGCGCGAGAGACACTCGTTAGCTCGCGAGGAGGGGGCGGGCCGCGGGCAGAGGGGAGGAGGGAGCCACCCGGGGCTCGCAGGCAGGGGCGGGGCCACCGAGCGGAGGTCGCGAGGTCCCGCAGCCCGCCTGGGCGCCGCGAGGGAGCCGCGCTGATTCGCCCGCTTGCCGGAGTGGGTGGGGGTGGCGGGCACCCCAGTGCTGCCCCAGTCTGGTTCCTGGTCTCTGCCGAGGCCCCCCGAGCTGGAAGCCGAGCCCGAGAGCCGCCTCGGCGCCTCGCGTCCAAGGCTGCTCCCCCTGGGGAGGAAGGCCGGCCTGGAATGGGTACCGTCTGGCCTGGCACTCGGACTGGGCCCGGCCCGAGCCTCGGCGGACCCTCGGAAGCCCGAGCGGGCTTCGGAGCAACTGCGGCAGGGAGCGGGACAGAGGAAGCCGCCAGGGTCGACCCCCACCCACTCACCACGGCCTCCAGCCCACAGCAGCTGGACCTTTTTTCCTTTTAAAAGGCAGTCAGTTCAGGAATGAAGGAGCTCAAAGAGAAATCTCTGGAGCACTCCATCTCCCACCCCCAAAAGTGGTTTTAGAAATCATTTCTTTAGCTGCAGGCAGGCATAAAACCAACTACCATCAATGGGCCCCCTCATCCCCTTGCTTTTAACGTATTACATTCCTCTACATAATTATTTAAAGTCACGGGCAGAACGGACTTAAGGTTTTGTTAGTTTTGTTTTTTGTTGTTTTTTTAAGACCCCAGCCTCAGAGATTATTTAGCCAACCTCTGACCTCAAAGCTGGACAAAGCCCACAACCTCTGTGCTCTTTGCCCAGCCCTTTGAGTTTGACACATGCTAGGCAGGAAAAAGGCATAAAAAGAGTGGACGTAGAGGTGAAGGGAAGATGTTAAATCTTAAGTATCTACAAGATAGTGCCTTATAAATTTTCTTATAATGTGACTCAGGCTGGGACTGGTTAGAGGTTACAGAGGGACGCTCCACTTCACGATAGCCCTGTGAGGTACGTACTGTTGCTCCCATTTACGGATGAAAAAACTAGGGTTCAGAGTTAGTGCATTTTACCCCAATCTGGCTGATGCTACAAGGCCCAGGTACAATGGATAGAGGACTGGATTTCAAGTCAAAAGAGCCCTACCTGGTTTTGGCGTTTATCAACATGATGCCTTTGAGCAAATGTACCCTCTGAGTTTCCTCATCTGCAAATTCTTAATCTGTATCCCTGCTTCGCTTGGCTAGCCTAGAAACAAAGAGAAAATCCCTACTTCAACAGGCTGAAAGCCTAAAAGCCTATAGAGACACTAAGAAGATACCGACATGCCCTTCAATTCAGTGATATCAGTGTCCTTAGAACAAGTTCAATTGAGTAAACATTTCCTAATTAAGAGCAAAGCGTTGTTAGGTGCCTAGGGAGACAGAGACAAATCATTGATTCCTGTCTCCAAAAAGTTCACCATTGAGCAAGCAGGTGAGCTACAATAAAAGCAACAGGTCTTATTAACGAAGAGCTGGGCAAATCCAGAGGAGAGTGTGATAAATTCCACTTTGGTGAGACCTCAGTGGAAGAACTAGAAGCTGGACCTTGAAGATTTGCCTGCTGGCCGGGCGCGGTGGCTCACGCCTGTAATCCCAGCACTTTGGGAGGCCGAGGCAGGCGGATCACGAGGTCAGGAGATCGAGACCATCCTGGCTAACACGGTGAAACCCCATCTCTACAAAAAAGTACAAAAAATTAGCCAGGCGAGGTGGCGGGCGCCTGTAGTCCCAGCTACTCTGGAGGCTGAGGCAGGAGAATGGCATGAACCCCAGGGGGCGGAGCCTGCAGTGAGCTGAGATCGCGCCACTGCACTCCAGCCTGGGTGACAGCGAGACTCCGTCTCAACAAAAAAAACAAAAAAAAAAGGTTTGCCTGCTGTGTGCCAGACACATGTCTGTGATTCAGAGGACAGCATTGAGTCGGGAGTGTGCAGAAGATAATGAGTCTGGAAAAGAAAACTGGGGCCAGACTGAGAATTTCAGTGCCTCTCTGCCCTTATCCCCGCCAGATAACTCTCTTCTACTACCTTGCTTATTCCCCAATACCCAGCTCAACCTCTACCTTCTTTATTAAATATTCCTGATTACCACCCCTCCTCTGCACTCCACTGAATGTGATCCCTCTATTCTCTGAATTCCGTGACCCCAATAGATTGTACACTTTAGCACAGATACTTACAAGGTATTCCTTCTGATACCTACATACTTGTCGAGTTGAAAATTTTGGCAACTATAATTTTGTTTATCATCACAGCTAGAGCAAGTATGGTTCTGACACAAAGAATAAGGAAATTTATGGAGTATAAGGTTTAATTCATGCCCAGGGTCATACAGTAAGTCACAGGCTGGACTAGAATGCCAGCCCTGTATTCTTTCCATTGAACCACAGGTTTTTGAGATATAAAATGGTAAATGTCTGATTTCTATGTAAAAATACTCTGAGGACTTACACTTTCAAGGGAAATCTCATGATTGTGGTTAAGCCTCCAGTCTGGAAGTTCTGAAAACTTAGTTTCATCCAAACCCAGGTGAAAATAACTTGCAGCAAAAATCTTATTTCATTGTATTTCATGAGGAATATAATTACTCAGCAGATCAATATTCATATTCTGTTGTCTTCCTAGGTGAATAAGAAAACTTAGTAAAATACTAATAATATTAAATGAAAAGGTGACTTGGTAAGTAAAATTATAACAAGAAAGGTGCCTAGTCCCAGCACTTTGGGAGGCCGAGGTGGGCAGATCACTTGAGGTCAGGAGTTCAAGACCAGCCTGGCCAACATGGTGAAACCCCATCTCTACTAAAAATACAAAAATTAGCCAGGCATGGTGGTGGGTGCCTGTAATCCCAGCTACTCACTCGGGAGGTTGAGGCAGGAGAATCACTTGAACCCGGGAGGCAGAGGTTGCAGTGAGCCGAGATCATGCCTCTGCACTCCAGTCTGGGTGACAGAACAGGACTCCATTTCAAGAAAAAAAAAAGGTGCCTAAGTCTGTTCAAACCAAGTTTTGCTGTTTGATCATAAAGGGCCCTGTATGCCATTGGAAAAAAAGCAGGCTTTATATTGTAGTAATTGGGGAATCACTGATCACTTACGCAGAGATAAATACAATCAGACCTGCTACGCTGTTTCTGTGAGCCCCATTTTTTTTCCTGTGTACTTGATTTCTCCAAGGAGAGAGACTATAGGCCCCGGATGATAATGATATCTAGTGAAAAACAGTGCATCACCCCATGATGTGGTCCTAACCAAGTCTCCTTTACCTTTGTATTTTCAGCACCCAGCATAATCCTGACACATAGAAAGCACTCAGAAATTGCTTGTTGACACTCTAAGTTGTCTGTAAAGCATAAGATATGGTCAGTGTTTAAAATTTTTGTGATTCTTGCAAAGATCATGACAATACCAGAGCTCTTAAGGTGTGTGCTCACCTCAAGATAGTGTAAAGGATTTACTTCTCTTTGTCTGTTTGCATTCTTAAAAGTCAATGAGATGAAAATGTGTAAAAATGCCTATTTCATGGTAAACGTTCCACACAAATGAATTCCCTTTCTTCTTAAAATGTAGTTTCTTCTCATCTGCCCCATTTGGATTTCATGTGTCCTTAGACTCACATGTGTGTACTTGCTACCTGTTGATTCCATTTCATCTGTCCTGAGGATTCTATGTGTGGAATTTTAAACTACAGCCACACCCTGTAGCTTACTTCATTGAAACATTAGAAAGTCAGTTTTTCTTAAGATGGCATTTTTTTAAGTGAATAAGATTTTAGAATTTAAAAGGACATTAGCGTTCATAAAGTTAGAGATATCAAGAACATATATACATGGCAGAAGATGATGCTATAAAGTTAGACTAGGACCGCATCATTTTTAAAAAAGCAAGTTTTTATTCTGAAGTTAATGGGCAATCATGGAACATCTATAAACAAGGAGAGAGATGTTCAGACTTGCCTTATACAGCAGGTGTTCATCTGACTTCTGTTTGTACATGCGTAGCTATAGAGAGCTCATTCCTTACCAAATCTGCCTATTCTAGGAAATAGAAGTACTTCCTCAACAGAGCTGAACTTTTCCTTCCGTGATACATATTTGTTGGTAATCCTGGCCTTAGGAATAACATCAGCCTTCTTTGTACATAAAAACGAGGGAGCCAGGCATGATGGCTCACACCTGTAATCCCAGCAATTTGGGAGGCTGAGGCAAGAGGATCAAGGCCAGGAGCTTGAGACCAGCCTGGGCAACATGGTGAGACCCCATCTTAAAAAAAATAAAATTTAGCTGGGCACCATGGCTCACACCTATAATCACAGCACTTTGGGAGGCCAAAGCAGTTGGATCACTTGGCAATCAGGAGTTCGAGACCAGCCTGGCAAACATGGTTAAAATTCCATCTCTACTAAAAAATACAGAAGTTAGCTGGGCATAGCACATGGCTGTAGTCCCAGCTACTCGGGAGGCTGAGACAGGAGAATCACTTGAACCCGGGAGGTAGAGGTTGCTGCAGTGGTCTGAGATCATGCCACTGCCCTCCAGCCTGGATGACAGAGGGAGACTCTTGTCTCAAAAAAATAAATTAATTAAATAAAATTAAAAATTTAAACAGGAATGGTGGTGCATGTCTGTAGTCCTAGCTACTTGAGAGACTGAGTTGGGAGAATCACTTGAGCCCAGGGGGTGGAGGCTTCAGTGAGTTATGAATGTGCCTCTGCACTCCAGGCTGGGTGACAGAGTGAGACCCTGACTCTTAAATGTAAAAAGAAAGAAAAAGGTGTGAGCCAGATGAACTAGGTCAGGAAAGGAGTCTAAAAATCCATAATTCTTTTTTATTTTATGTTTTTGAGACAGAATCTCGCTCTGTTGCCTAGGCTGGAGTGCAGTGGCATGATCTCGGCTCACTGCAACCTCTGCCTCCCGGGTTCAAGCGGTTCTCCTGCCTCAGTCTCCCGAGTAGCTGGGACTACAGGCGCATGCCACCACGCCCAGCTAATTTTTGTATTTTTAGTAGAGACAGGGTTTCACCATGTTGGCCAGGCTGGTCTCAAACTCTTGACCTTAGGTGATCTGCCCACCTCAGCCTCCCAAAGTGCTGGGATTACAGGTATAAGCCACTTCACCCGGCCAATTCTTTTTTATTTATTTTGAGACAGGGTCTCACTCTGTCACCCAAGCTGGAGTGCAATGGGATGATCACAGTTCATTACACCCTTGACCTCCTGGGCTCAAGCTATCCTCCTACCTCAGCCCCCCAAGTGGCTGGGACTACAGGCACACACCACCATGCCTGGCTAATTTTTTATTTTTTGTAGAGGTGGGGGGTCTCACCATGTTGCCCAGGCTGGTCTCAAACCCCTGGACTCAAGTGATCCTTCAGCCACAGCCTCCCAAAGTGCTGGGATTACAGGCATAAGCCACCTCACCTGGCTCTAAATATCTATAATTCTGACATGAATTTCCTTTAAGTCAGCTAATTTACCTCCCTCGAAGTCAAATCTCTCCCCTTTTTCTCTGAAACAAAAATGAGATCCAACTCCATTCTAAACAATGTCCCTCTGACCAATTCTAATGTATTAGAACAGTCTGCACTCTCATGCACCTTTGTGCCCTACAAAATGTAATGCCCTCTCTCCGGAAATAAATCGTCACATATATGGTCAAATGATTTTCAACAAAGATGCCAAGACTATTCAATGGATAAGAGACAGTCTTTTCAGTAAATGGTGCTGGGAGAATGGAATACCCAGATGCAAAAGAATGAACTTGGGCCCTGACCTTAGACGATATACAGAAATTAACTCAAATGGATCATAAGACCTAAAACTATAAAACTCTTAGAATAAAACATAGGACAAGAGCTTCACAACATTGGATTTGGCAATGATTTCTTGGATATGACGCCAAAGGCACAGGCAACAAAAGAAAAACTGTATGAAAATGTAAAACATTTGTTTGTCAAAAGACACTATCAGAACTGGGGACACTGGCATGCACCTGTAGTCACCACTACTCAAGAGGCTGAGGTGAGAGGATGGCTTGAGTCCAGGAATCAGACTGGGCAACAGAACAAGAGTCAGGAAGGGAAAGAAGAAAAGAAAAAACAAAGATATGATCAACAGAGTAAAAAGGCAACCCGCAGGATGGGAGAAAATATTTGTAACTCAGAAACCAAAAAAACTCAATTGAAAAATGTCTAAATAACTTGAACAGATATTTCTCCAAAAAAGACATATCACTAATCACAAAGGAAATGTAAATCAAAACTACAATGAGATCCCACTTCACACCCATTAGGATGGCTATGGAAACAAAAAATTGAAGACCAGCCTGGGCAAGATAGGGAGACCCCATCTCTACCAAAACACAGAAAATAACAAGAGTTGTTATGAATGTGGAGAAATTGGAACCTTTGTACACTCATGGTGGACATGTAAAATGATAGTCACTGTGGAAAACAGTATAATGGTTCCTCTAAAAATTAAAAATAGAATTACCGGCTGGGTGTGGTGGCTCACACCTGTAATCCCAGCATTTTGGGAGGACGAAACAGGCAGGCAGATCACTTGAGTTCAGGAGTTTGAGACCAGACTGGCCAACATGGTGAAACCCTGTCTCTACTAATAATACAAAAATTAGCCAGGTGTGTGGCATGCGACTGTAGTCCCAGCTAGTTGGGAGGCTGGGGCATGAGAATCACTTGAACCTGGGAGGTGGAGGATGCAGTGAGCTGAGATTGCACCACTGCACTCCAGCCTGGGCAAAAAAAAAGACTTAACATGCGATCCAGCAGTTTCACTTCTGGGTATGTACACAAGATAATTGAAAGCATGGTCTCAAAGAGATATGTGTACATCCGTGTTCATAGCAGAATTATTCACAATAGCTAAAATGTGGAAACAATCCCAAATGTCCATTGGTGTATGAATGGATAAACAAAATGTGGTATATCCATACAACGGAATGTTATTCAGCCTTAAAAAGGAAGGAAATTCCGCAATATACCACAACGTGGATGAACATTGGGGATGTTATGGTAAGTGAAATAAGCCAATCACAAAAAGACATATACTGTATGATTCCACTTTTATGAGGTGATGAAAGTAGTCAAAATCATAGACACAGAAAGTAGGTTGGTAGTTGCCAGAGGCTGTGGGAGGGGAGACTAGGGAGTTATCATTTAACTGGCATAGAGTTTCGGTTTTATCGGATGAAGAAAGTGGGCTGGGTGCAGTGGCTCATGCCTATAATCCCAGCACTTTGGGAGGCTGACGCAGGTGGGTCTTTTGAGGCCAGGAGTTCAAGACCAGTCTTGGCAACATAGTAAGACCGCATCTCTACAAAAAATTTTTTTTAAATAAGCCAGTCACGCTGGCGTGCACCTGTAGCCCCAGCTACTCGGGAGGCTGAGGCACATGGATCCCCTGAGCCCAGGAGTTGGGGCTGCAGTAAGCTCTGATTGTGCCACTGTCCTCCAGCCTGTATGACAGAGCAAGACCCTGCCTCTAAAAAAAATCATTTAAAAAATCCTGGAGATGGATGATGGTGATGGTTGCACAACAATATGGATATACTTGACATCATTGAACTGTACACTTTAAAATGATTAATATAGTAAATTTTTTTTTGAGACAGAGTTACACTCTTGTCGCCTAAGCTGGAGTGCAGTGGCATGATCTCAGCTCACTGCAACCTCTGCCTCCTGGGTTCAAGCGATTCTCCTGCCTAAGTAGCTGGGATTACAGGCATGTGACACCACACCCGGCTAATTTTGTATTTTTAGCAGAGATGGGGTTTCACCATGTTGGCCAGGCTGGTCTTGAACTCCTGACCTCAGGTGATCCGCCTACTTCGGCCTCTCAAAGTGCTGGGATTATAGGCGTTAGCCACTGCACCCGGCCAACATAGTAAATTTTATGTTATGTGTATTTCTACCACTTTTTTTTGAGGCAGGGTATTGCCGTGTCATCCAGACAGAGGCACAATCACAGCGCATTGCAGCCTCGATCTCCCAGCCTCCAGCCATCCTCTCACCTCAATTTTTAAATTTTTTGGATAGAAGACAAGGTCTCACTATATTGCCCAGGTTGGTCTTGAACTTCTGGGCTCAAGCAATCCTCTGGCCTCAGCCTCCCAAAGTGCTGGGATTACAGGCATGAGCCACTGCACTTGGCCCTTACCACAATTTTTTAAATTAGAGGACAATGTTATGCAGTCTGATGAGTTCTGGAGCTATAAAGTTCTTTCCCATCAAGGATCTCTCAGAAATATAAACAGATAATAATATAACTGCCACAATAAGGATATGTATAAAGTATTATGAGTACACAAATAAGAGATAATTGATTTTGCCGGGGAGAGAATAACTTTAGTAGCAAAAGAATGATCAACAAAAATTTGGGGCCGGGTGCGATGGCTCATACCTGTAATCCCAGCACTTTGGGAGGCCAAGGCGGGCAGATCGCTTGAGTCCAAGAGTTCGAGACCAGCCTGGGCAACATGGTGAAACCCCATCTCTACTAAAAATACAAAAAATTAGCCAGGCACATAGTGGCAGGTGCCTGTGGTCCCAGCTACTCAGGAGGCTGAGGTGGGAGGATCATTTGAGCCCAGGAAGGAGAGGCTGCAGTGAGCCAAGATGGTACCACTGCACTCCAGCCTGGGTGACAGAGTGAGACCCTGTCTCAAAAAAAAAAAAAAAAAAAAGATAGTAAAAGTCATTTGAGTCTTGAAGAGTGAATGGACTTAGCCAGGTAGGGGAAACAGCATTCAAGACACAGAAGAGAAAAGGGGCAGGGCACAATTCAGGAAACTGCAGATAGTTGGCATCTAGGGGTGGAGGGGCAAGGTATAGGAAATGGTACTGAGGAGATGAGTGGGGCAAGATCATGAGGCCAGTAATACCATGCTAAGCACTTATGCTTAACTGGAAAGGTAGTCCTTCAAGGGTCTTACCCAGGATAATGATGTAGTTATATTTGGATATTTATGCTGTTTTCTTCTGGAGAGGAAACAGCAGTGTGTGGAAAAGAATAAAAGAGCCAAACTGAAAGCAAGGGAAACAGTAAGGGATTATTGCAGAAAATCAGGTGAGAGATTATATAAATAGGAGCAGTAGGCCAGCACGGTGGCTCACCCCTCTAATCCCAGCACTTTGGGAGGCCGAGGTGGGTGGATCACTTAAGGTCAGGAGTTGGAGACCAGCCTGGCCAACATGGTGAAACCCCATCTCCACTAAAAATACAAAATTAGCCAGGCATGGTGGTGTGCACCTGTAATCCCAGCTACTTGGGAAGCTGTGGCACAAGAATCGCTTGAACCCAGGAGGCAGAGGTTGCAGTGAGCCGAGATCGCACCACTGCACTCAAAACAAACAAACAAAAAAAGAAGCAGTAGGAGTGGGAAAAGGGGCAGATTAGAGAGATATTAGTGATAGAGTCAGTTAAGACAAATAATTTATTAAATGTGTTGTGGGTGGTGGAGATGATAGTTTTCATGTAGAAGAGGTCATTCTCAGGCCGGGCGCGGTGGCTCACGCTTGTAATCCCAGCACTTTGGGAGGCCGAGGCAGGTGGATCACGAGGTCAGGAGATCGAGACCACGGTGAAACCCCGTCTCTACTAAAAATACAAAAAAATTAGCTGGGTGTGGTGGCGGGCGCCTGTAGTCCCAGCTACTCGGAGAGGCTGAGGCAGGAGAATGGCGTGAACCCGGGAGGCGGAGCTTGCAGTGAGCCGAGATCGCACCACTGCACTCCAGCCTGGGTGACAGAGCAAGACTCCGTCTCAAAAAAAAAAAAAAAGAGGTCATTCTCCTCCAGGGAGATTTCACTAGTACCAACTGGTTATTTCAGTTCTGAATAACTAGTAGTGGCTGCTGGTGTGCAGTTTAGAAAAAGAGCCTAAAGCCCAACCTAGGCACAATGAGAAAAAATAGTGAATTAGTAATGTCTACAATGGATGCAGAATGGGAGAGCATTGACACATGACAAATACTTAACACTCCTATTCTCAGGCAGGAGAAACTTAAAAAGGTACTGTGTTTTGATGAATACATATGGTGTGTTTCCATTTTTTGAAATTCAAGAACAGGAAAAATTAATCTTTGTTGATAGAAGTCAGAATAGTGGTTATCTCTGTGGAGGTATAGATATGGACAGGAAAAGATATGGGAGCCTTCTAGAGAGTTGGAAATTAACTAGATCTTACTGAGTCACAGTTACACATGTGTATACTTATGTGACCATCCACTGAGTTATACACTGAAATTTTATACTCCTCACTGTACAAATGTTTTATGTGAATAAAAACGTGAAAAATGGGCCGGACATGGTGGCTCATGCCTGTAATCCCAGCACTTTGAGAGGCTGAGGCAGGTGGATCACTTGAGGTCAGGAGTTTGACACCAGCCTGGCCAACATAGTGAAACTCCGTCTCTACTAAAAATACAAAAATTAGCCGAGTGTGGTGGTGCAGGCCTGTAGTCTCAGCTACTTGAGAGGCTGAGGCGGGAGAATCACTTGAACCCAGGAACCAGAGGTTGCAGTGAGCCAAGATCATGCCATGCACTCCAGCCTGGGCGACAGGGCAAGACTTCATCTAAAAAAAAAAAGTGAAAAATGTTAATAGTTAATATATGTTAAACATATAATAAATGTTTAAGGAATGGCAAGTAGTCTGATATCACATAGAGAGAGGAAGAAAAAATGGTTTGCAGACAACTGGGAGATAAAGTTGGAGAGATGGAATGACAATAGATTGTAAAAGGGCCGGTACAGTGGCTCACGCCTGTAATCCTAGCACTTTGGAAGGCTGAGGTGGGCAGATCACCTGAGGTCAGGAGTTTGAGACCAGCCTGGCCAACATGGTGAAACCCTGTCTCTACGGAAAATAAAAAAATTAGCCGGGTGTGGTGGTAGGCGCCTGTAATCCCAGCTACTCAGGAGGCTGAGGCAGGAGAATCACTTGAACCCAGGAGGTGGAGGTAACAGTCAGCACTCCAGCCTCGGCGACAGAGTGAGACTCCATCTCAAAAAAAAAAAAAAAAAAAGTCTTGGGAGCCATATTAAGTCACTTGGACTTGATCCTGCAAACATTTGGGGAGCATTCAAAGTTTTGAAGTAGGGGAAATATGTGCTTGTATCTCTGTTTTGAAAAATAAACTGGGGGCAGTGCAGAGTCGGCTTTGAAGGGAGGAAGATGGAGAACAGATTCTCTGACCCAGATAGGATCTCAAACCCCATATCTTGTTGGCTAGAGGAATATCAGTTTTATATTCATCCTTGGAAATCATGAAAGGGAAGAAAATTCAATAGTTATCTATGAAAGCACTGGATGAGTGACTTCAGTAAACTTCAAATATTTTTATTTAAAATAACATAACCACATTGCAAAATTTTAAACCTATAGAAAAATGACATAAACTACCCACAATCCCACCATAGTGCTATTTGGTATTCTGGATTTCCTGCCATTCTGTTTTTTCTTTTTATTTTAACAGCTCTTCAAGATGAGGCAGCTGGCCTATGCTGATAGGAGAGTACAATGGTCTAGGTCAGATCTGGAGAGACATAACCAAAGGTAGTCAGTAAGCTTATTTTGGCAGGAGCAAGACAAAATTTAAATAAAAACCAAGTCAGAAATATGTGTCAAAATGAGCAAGCAGGCCGGGCACAGTGGTCCTGCCTGTAATCCCAACACTTCGGGAAGCCAAGGCGGGAGGATTGCTTGAGCCTAGGAGTTTGAGACCAGCTTGGGCAACATAGTGAGACCCAGTCTCTAAATACAAATTTAAAAAATTAGCCGGGTGTAGTGGCACACCCCTGTAGTTTAAGCTACTCCAGAGGCTGAGGCGGGAGGATCACTTGAGCCTAGGAGTTCATTACAGTGAGCTATGATTGCACCACTACACTTCAGTCTGGGCCACAAAGTGAGACCCTGTCTCAAGGGGGGGAAAAAAAAAGAAGGAAGCAAAGAGCAAAGATACAAAGGTGGAAAAGTTCGAGAGTGCCCTAGAAAGGGCCAGGGAAGTGGAGAAGATTAATATATACAAAACATAGAAGGAATGGGTAAGACCTAGTATTTGCTAGCACAACAGGGTGACTATAGTCAAAATAATTTAATTGTACATTTAAAAATAACTAAAAGAGTAAAATTGGATTGTTTGTAACACAAAGGATAAATGCTTGAGGTGATAGATACCCCATTTACCCTGTGTGATTATTATACATTGCATGCCTGTATCGAAATATTTCATGTAACTCACAAATATATACCCCTACTATGTACTCACAAAAATTAAAAATTAGTGCTATAGGCTAGCCAGGCATGGTAGCATGTGCCTGTAGTCCCAGCTACTCAGGAGACTGAGGCAAGAGGATCCCTTGAACCTAGGAGTTTGAGGCTGCAGTGAGAATTGTGATTGTGCACTGCACTCCAGCCTGTTTGACAGAGCAAGACTCCATCTCTAAAAATAAAAAAGAGTGCTATAGGCTGAATGTTGGTGTCCCCCCAAAATTTGTATTTTGGAACCTAATACCCAATGAGATAGTATTAAGAGATGGGGTCTTTTGGGAAGTGATTAAGTCATGAAGGTGTCATCCTCATGAATGGGATTAGTGTCCTTATAAAGGGAGATGGAAGGAAACTGTCTTGCCCCTTTCACCATGTGAAGGTGCAGCAAGAAAGTGCCATCTTTGAAGCAGAGAGTAAGGCTTCTTCAGACACTGAATCCGCTGGCACGTTGACCTTGGACTCTATGGCCTCCAGAACTGTGAGCAATACATTTCTATTGTTTATAATACCCAGACTAAGGTATTTTGTTGCAGCAGCCAAACAGACTAAGACAGAGAGCTAGCCACGGCAGATGATATAGTTTAGCTCTATGTCCCCACCCAAATCTCACCTTGAATTGTAGTTCCCATAATCCCACGTGTCATGGGAGGGACCCAGTGGGAGGTAATCGAATCATGGAGGCAGTTACCTTCATGCTGTTCTTGTGACAGTGAGTGATTTCTCACGAGATCTGATGGTTTTATAAGGAGCTTTTCCCTGTTTTGCTTGGCACTTCTCCTTGCTGCTGCCATGTGAAGAAGGATTTGCTTCCCCTTCCTCCATGACTGTAAGTTTCCTGAGGCCTCCCCGGCCATGCTGAACTGTGAGTCAATTAAACTTCTTTCCTGGCCTGACGTGGTGGCTCACACCTGTAATCCCAGCACTTTGGGAGGCCGAGGCAGGCAGATCATGAGGTTAGGAGATCGAGACCATCCTGGCCAACATGGTGAAACCCCATCTCTACTAAAAAAAAATATATATAAAAAATTAGCCAGGCATGGTGGCATGCACCTGTAGTCCCGGCTATTTGGGAGGCTGAGGCAGGGGAATGGCTTGAACCTGGGAGGTGGAGGTGGCAGTGAGCCAAGATTGCGCCACTGTACTCCAGCTTGGTGACAGAGCAAGACTCCATCTAAAATAAAATGAATTTTTTTTTTAAATCTCTTTCCTTTATAAATTAGTCACAGGTATGTCTTTATTAGCAGTGTGAGAACAGACTAATACAGCAAGAATGGCAATATGTGTAGGGAAATTCCTTTTACTGGGTGCCTACTGCATGCTGTGGGGCTGAGTATGATTGCTTAAAGGTGCTAAACTGGATGGCTGTAATCATAATTATTTTGGCCTCTTTTCATTTCACCTTAAATCATAAGCATTTTTCATGTTGTTCTATAGCTTTCATAAATACCTGTTTTTCCAGAGGTTAAATTTCATTTTATTCCTTTTAACACTTTTTTTGTTTTCTTTTCGTTAGCCTTTTACTCCTAAATCTTTTGTAAAATTATTTTTAACTTATAGCAATGCAAGAATATAAAATTTTAAAATTTATTATTATTATTGTTATTTTGAGACAGAGTCTCGCTCTGTCACCCAGGCTGGAGTGCAGTGGCACCATCTTGGCTCACTGCAACCTCCGTCTCCCAGATTCAAGTGATTCTCGTGCTTCAGTCTCCCGAGTAGCTGGGATTATAGGTATGCACCACCACGCCTGGCTAATTTTTGTATTTTTAATAGAAACGGGGTTTCACTATGTTGGCCAGGCTAGTCTCGAACGCCTGGCTTCAAGTGATCCATCTGTCTTGCCTCCCAAAGTGCTGGGATTATAGACATGAGCCAACGTGCCCGGCCTAAAAAAATTATTTTTAGCAAAATGACTTTTATGTGTGTAAACATTTAGTTGCCTGATGTTTTTAAACTTTTAAAATTAAACTTTTTTCTGATTATAATAGTATTAAAGGTCTTTTACAGAAAATCTGGAAAACATAGGAAAACATAAAGAAAAAAATAATGATAACAATAATCTGTAACTCCATTATTTTAAGACCACCAATGTAAATAACTTTTTGGCATATTTCCTTCCAGTCTTTTTTTAAATGCCTTTTAACATGGTTGAGATCATATTTTGTCTATAATTTTTTACTTAATATTTTGCTGTATTTTCCCATATCCTTAAGAATGTTTTACAAATACAGTTTTAGCATCTGCAAAATACTACATTAAGAGAAGGTGCCAGAGTTTGCTTAACCAGTCCCTTATTGTTGGGCATTTAAGTTACTTCTAATTTTCTGCTATTATAAATAATGCTTTTTGCATAAATGCATAAAGCACTATAAGGTTATTTCCTCAGGGAAAATTCTCAGATGTGGGATTTCTATATCAAGTAGTGTGAAAATTTAAAAGGTTCCTGATATGCACTGCCAAATTGCTTTTTAAGAGGTTTGTACTAAATTCCACTTACACTATTATGTGGGAGAGAAAACCAACTAAACATTCTTAAGCTTTAAAAATGATAAGCTTCTCAGAATCTCTGGGCAAGGGCTATAGCATCCACACATGTATTTTCCTTTGAAAACTAAATATTGCCTGGTAGCATAAAGTCTCAGATTTTGCAGGGAGGGTTTCACACACTTTACTTCCCTTGACATCCCCAAGAACCCAAGAAACATACCTTTTAGTCAGCTAAGTACCTCCACCTTGCAAGCCAACAATATTTTAAAGAGAAATTTTCTTAAGGTTATACAACATCAACAAACTGTCTTGCTGGGTGTCTCTGAAGTTCCCCAGAGAATAAGATCACTCACAGCTTTGGAGGAAGGACTTCTAAGGGATCCCTGAAGGGATCGTCAGTTCTAGCAGATTTAGAGCTGCAGCTCTAAATTTTTCTTGTTTGGACAGTCTTTGGTCTAGTTCTAGAGATCCCAGCCTTAGATCTCTCCCAACATTCCTCTGGGGCCCTCCAGACATCCACAATCTCAAGAGAAATTGCAAGCTTCTCACCATCTCTCTCTCGCCCATACATGCTCCGGCTCCCCCCACTTCATTCGCTCTCTCTCCTCTTCTTGTTCTCCCTAGCTTCTCTTCATATGCTCTCCTCCCCCAACTGTCTCTCTCCTCTTGCTAAGTGTGCCCTCCTGAGTCTATCTTGTAAATTTCTTTTTAAGCCTTACTTTTAATATTCTCCCTTTCTCTCTCTCCCCTCTCTCGGCTGAGTCTTTGTGTGACTGTTTTCTACCCCCCCACACCCCCACCCCACCGTCCTTCTAATTGTCTCAGACTTTAGTCCTTTCCTCCTCTCTCAAGGGGACACAGTTGACCTTTCCTAGGAGTAGCCTCTTTTTTTGTCCCCAGACTTCTTGCCCCTGGGCTCTTCTATTCTTTTCAAATGGCACACATGCCATCCCTGAATTTGCAGGAGTTTCTTTCTGCCTGTTTCACGCCAAATATAGCTTTTTTTTCATACCATGTTACCAAGGAATAATCTTAGTAGACCGCTGTTAATACTTCTAGACCCCACCATGACTTCCTTCTAGTATTTATCCTTATCATACACTCCACGAAAGGATCACTTATATTATGCCCATATTTTCCTCATTCTATCCAAATCAGGATACCTAAGAGTAGAAGTCTAAGCCTACTTATAATTACAGTAAGATAGGATATTTGAAATCTGGGCTGTCCTCGGAAATCTGGGACATAATGTTGCTATAAATGCCACCTATCCAGAATCCAGCTCTCAAGCAGTTTCATAAGCAAGCACTCTGAACATCCTCAGCATTGTCAGGAAGTTTGTATATTACACTCAGACTAAAAAAGGTTTTCCTCTCATTTTGTCCATTCTGGGAATCAGAATTTTGACTGCACATGAGGTGGGGTCTGGCCATCCAGGTTGCTATCTAGAAATCACCACATAGGGGGATTCTTCACAAAAAGTTTTTGTGAGTTTTTTATGAAGCTCACAAAAATCTTTCACTGAGGCCAGGCGCAGTGGCTCACACCTGTAATCCCAGCACTTTGGGAGGCCAAGGGGTGGGGGGGGGGGTGGATCATCTGAGGTCAAGAGTTCAAGACCAGCCTGGACAACATGATGAAACCCCATCTCTACTAAAAATAGAAAAATTACACGGGTGTGGTGGCAGGTGCCTGTAATCCCAGCTACTTGGGAGGCTGAGGCAGGAGAATCGCTTGAACCCAGGAGGCAGAGGTTGCAGTGAGCTGAGATCGCGCCATGGCACTCCAGCCTGGGTGACAGAGCGAGACTACACCTCAAAAAAAAAAAAAATCTTTCACTGAGAAAGGTTGAACCCAAGTCTGAAATGAAAGCATACAGTTTACTACCCACTGATTGATTTATGCAGAAATCTGTATAAAGATCTCCAAAGGTGGCTTAGTAGGTTCTGTTTTAAACTTTCAGTTCCTCCTCCCTAGAATGTTAGGGAAACCTCTTAACCAATATGAGTTCCTCTGATCTGAGCTGAACTTTCCTTCTTCCACTATCCAAATTCTGCTGATTCTTTTCTGTCCAGGATATTCATCTAAGTCACCATGGTTGTATATGCTCAAGGTTCACTTTAAGTACAGTCTTAATCTTGTTTCTGAGGAAGTTTGCTTTCTCCAGTAGGTCTGCAAAACTTCCGCTTCTTATTTCCTATTGCCCCTGAAATGACATTTCTCCTTGTGAATTAATATGGGACTGCCTACCTCTAGGTAATCCTGTTTTTGTCATGTATCTGTATTGCATTTTCTGCCCACTTTTGTCCTCTCCTACAGTGAAGGGAGCATTTTAAACTTTTTTGTTTCCGTAGAAGAGTAACTTGCTGGTTGGAAGACCCAAGTTTAACATGGATCCCCGGAGAAACATGGACCCCCGGAGAAACATGGAGAGCCTGAGACATCCTGTGTAATTCAATAAATATCCACCCACTCCCACCCCCACCTTTGCTGGCTACAGCAGCTGGGGAAGTTAGAGGGAAGGAGGTTTTTTTATGTTTTGTTTTGTTTTGTTTTGGAGACGGAGTTTTGCTCTTGTTGCCTAAGCTGGAGTGCAATGGCATGAACTTGGCTCACTGCAACCTCCGTCTCCTAGGTTCGAGCAATTCTCCTGTTTCAGCCTCCCGAGTATCTGGGATTACAGGCACACACCAAACCGCCTGGCTAATTTTTTGCATTTTTAATAGAAACAGGGTTCCACCATGTTAGCCAGGCTGGTCTCGAACTCCTGACCTCAGGTGATCTGCCCGCCTCGGCCTCCCAAAGTGCTGGGATTACAGGCGTGAGCTACCGCGCCCGGCCAAAAGGAGTTATTTTTGAGCATTTTATGCAGCTCAGTCTTGTGCAGACCGCACATACTGTAGAGTTCATGCACTTTTCTCCCAGTAGTGACTTTCAGCTCTTGCTTTACATGTAGTTCCAACAAGCTTGGATATTTAGTTTCCATGTCTATAGCAGATCAAAATTAACAATTAGTGGGTGGGGGTTGGGAGGCCAGAATAAGACAGTTAAAAGCACAGATTCTGGAGTCAAACTGAGTCTTTGAATCCTGTGCTGCTGCTTTCTAACTGTATGACTTTGAAGTATTTAACCTTTTAGCTTCAATTTCCTCATCTGTAAAATGAGAATAATAATAGTAGCTATTTTGCACAGTTGTCATAAAGATTAAATAAGTTAATATATATTAAGTGCCTGCAATTGTAAGTACTATATGAGTATAGAGAGGGCACATTGGTAACAGTAGTGATGAGATGTAGCAAAGAAGCAAACCAACCAAAAAAAAGCAGTGAAAACAGAGCATTCTAGGATCCAACTGTGTAAGACAGAGGTTCCCAAACTTTCTCAGCTCAAAGGCACCTTTAGTGTCTCAGTAATTTTTTCATGGTGCCTTCTCCATGTCCACCCCCCCAACAAGAAAACCAAAGTAATAAATCTGTTTATTAAGTAGTGAAGTCCAAACAATTTAATCAGTATTTATAACATCCTAGTAATTTACTAACCATTTGAAATGATAATTATATAAGTTTTTATTCTTTTCTTTCTTTCTTTCTTTTTTTTTGAGATAGAGTCTTGCCCTGTCGCCCAGACTGGGGTGCAGTGGTGCCATCTCAGCTCACTGTAACCTCCGCCTCCGGGTTCAAGTGATTCTCTTGCCTGTTCTTTAAGGAGATGGGGATCATTAAAAGAAACTGAATATTGAAAAAAAAAAGTTTAATTTAAGGTCAGTTCCATTTATGAAGACTGAGAAATACCAAGTGCCGACTTAACAAGATTGCCATCCAACATTATTAACATTTAAAATAAAAATATTGGGCCGGGAGTGGTGGCTCACACCTGTGGCTCACATCCCAGCACTTTGGAAGGCAAAGGAGGAAGGATTGCTTGAAGCCAGGAGTTCAACACAAGCCTGGGCAGCAAAGCAAGATTCTGTCTCTACAAAAAATATATAAAAAATTAGCTGGGCATGGTGATGCATGCCTATAATCGTAGCTACTCGGGAGGATGAGCTAGGAGGCTCACTTGAGCCCAGGAGTTTGAGTCTGCAGTGAGCTATGACTGCGCTACTGCACTCCAGCCTGGGCAATAGAGTAAGACCTTACTCTAAAAGTAAAGAAATAAATAAATGTACTTTCAGCTACGCTAAAAACTTACAAGGTCATTGTCAGGCCCCATCCTTTCCTCAAAGAACAAAGAACACAAACCTTAGAGTCACATAGTTTTGGATTCAAATTTAGACCCACTGCTTTCCATGATCTTGAGCAAGTCTCTCAATCTTTCCAATCACCTTCTCATAAAAAATTTAGACCATAATTCTCACCTCTTAAGTTCTTATGGAAAGTGAAAGAACTTATAAAAAGTGCCTAGCACAGACCCTGGAACATAACAGGTGGTCAAGACCCCCTTGCCATTTTCTAAACATGCCTTAGACTTGCATCCTACTAAACCTTTGCAACATGGTGCTTCCTTGGCCTGATAAACCCTACTGCTTTTGTCTGCTGCCAAACTCTGTTCATTCTGTGTCACCCAACTTAAATACATTCTTCTCTCTGAAGCTTCTCTTGGCTTCTTTGGAGAGAATGAGTCACTCTCTCGTTCAGTTCTGCAGGATTTACCACTATCGCCTCACTTGATCACATTATGTTGTAATTGCTTATTTATGAATCTTCTCCCTCACCAGATTTTATGGTCCTCCTCCATGGCTGAAGCCACATATTTTCACAGCACCTGGCATGGTACTTGGCCCTCAATAAATGTTTTGATGAATGGAGGAATAATAATAGCAAACACTCAGTGCTTAATTCTAGGCACTATTCCAAGTGCTTTACAAATATTATTAACTTGTTTAATCTCCATGACAATTCTATGAATTATTATCATTTCTCTCTTGCAGATGAGGAAAATGGCACATAGAAAAGTTATGTAATTTGTCTAAGATCACTCAGCTGTTAATTGTCAAAGCCAGGATTCAAACCCAAGCAGTTGGTGTGAGTCCAGACTTTTAGCCAACACACCACAATGCCTCCCAGTGAACAAAGGAACGAATAATCACAAACAAATTTGCTTTTCCCAAATGTCTTGCTTTCTCAGGTTTTGGAATGGCTCATCCATTCATTTAACAAACATTTTACATAGAGCTTTCTATGTGTATAATTATCACACTAAACACCAATCTCTGCTTTCCTCACCCCGGCCACACCCCACTTCACACAATCTTCACTGCTTGCCCCAACCTCGACTGGTCTGTGAATTTCTTTGTTTTGTTTTGCTGGAAACAGGGTCTTACCCTGTCACTCAGGTTGGAGAGCAGTGGCATGATCATAGTTCACTGTAGCCTGGAACTCCTGGGCTCAAATGAGCCTCCTGCCTCAGCCTCCAGCCTCCAGCCTGAGTACCTAGGACTTCAGGTGCCCATCATCACACCTGGCTAATTTTTAATATGTTTTTGGAGAGACAAAGTCTAGCTATGTTGCCCAGGCTGGTCTCAAACTCCTGGACTCAAGCAATCCTCCCATTTCAGCCTCCCAAAGTGTTGGGATTATAGGCATGAGCCACCGTGCCCAGTCCTCTTTCAGTTTCTGGAATGTGTTGTGCTCTCTCCCACCTCTGACTCGTGATTGCCACATTGACTAGCTAACTTGTACTTTTTCTTCAATTCTCAGCTTAAATTTCTTCCTTCTGAAAGACTTCCATTAGTGCCCTAAAGAAAGTTAGGTACACCTGCTCTGGGCTTCCCATGGCACTTGACACTTTCCTCATCATAACATTTTTCATATGTACTATTCTTGCCCATTTGCTTGTCCACCTTCTGCACTAGACTATAAGCTCTACGAGAGCAAGAACTGAGTCTATCCAGGTTGTCACTGAATCTGCAGCACCTAGCCTGATGTCTGGCATATAGTAGGTACCTGACAAATATTTTTTGAATGACAGATTGAAGCACGAGCAAGACAAAATCTCTATGCTTAAGTCTAGGGAGGCTGGGCACTGTGGTTCATTCCTATAATCCCAGTGCTTTGGGAGGCCCAGGCAAGAGGATCACTTGAGGCCAAAGGTTCAAGACCAGCCTGGGCAACATAGCAAGACCCCATCTCTACAAAAATAAATAAATTAGCGGCATGGTGGTGTGTGGTTGTAGTCCTAGCTATTCTGGAGGCTGAGGTGGGAGGATCTCTTGAGCCCATGAGTAATTACAGTGAGCTATGACTGTGCCCCTGCACCCCAGTCTGGGCAATAGAGCAAGACCCTGCTTCTTAAAAAATAAAAAAATACAGAAGTCTACTGGGGGAAAAAAGCCTAGAGGGGATACAGGAAAATAATCACTTGTAGTATATTGTGATAACTACTATAATAGAGATCTCCCAGGGTTCTTCAGGGACACAGAGGGAAAGATTTCTAACTCTACTTGGGGTAAAGTGGAAGGAGGAAAGCTCACCAGAGTCTTAAAGGATAAGTGAGAGTTGAAAAGAAAGAGGTTATTAGCTAGGCGCAGTGGCTTATGCCTATAATCCCAGCACTTTGGGATGCCGAGGTGGATGGATCACCTGAAGTCAGGAGTTCGAGACCAGCCTGGCCAACGTGGTAAAATCTCATCTCTATGAAAAATGCAAAAATTAGCCAGGCGTGGTGGCACATGCCTGTAGTCTCAGCTACTCGGGAGGCTGAGGCACGAGAATTGCTTGAAGCTGGGAGGTAGAGGTTGTAGTGAACCGAGATCACACCACTGCACTCCAACCTGGGCCACAGAGTGAGATTCCATCTCAAAAAAAAAAAAAAGAAAAGAAGAAAAGAAAGAAAGATGTAGTATAGAGGCGAAAAGTAAGATCAAGAACTGTAATAGAAATTGCTTTGTAGCCTAAATGGCTAAATCATTTTTCTGTGTGTCTAAAAATAACATTAATCTAAACTTAGTCTTACAATTGGCTTGTTTAGTAAGAATTTGGAAGCAATATGAAATAACTTAAAAGGTAACATGATGGAATAATGTTATTTCTTAATTATCACTCCTATAAATTCCCATGAAAATCCCTTCTTTATTATCATATTTATTATGCTGCACTACCATTGTCAAAATGTGTCTATCCTACCTGATTGTGAGCTATTTAAGGCATTGGATTAAAGAGCATTAAGATCTGATTCGATTCTGTGTATTCCTCATACCGAGAACAAAGCCAGGCCCAGAGGATCTGTGAATACTCCAGCATGACCACAAAGTCCTAAATGAACTGACCCCCAACAAGCTGTGTTTTGTCTTGTGTCCCATACTCTGTGCTTCAGCCAATATTAAACACCTTTCAGTTACCTGGGCAAAATTTGGCTGCTTAAAGCCTCTAGGCCTTCACACATGCCAATGCCACTCCCATTTTCTTCCCACCCATTTCCCAGCTCTTCATCTAACTAACTTCTACTCAGCTTTCAGCTTAAACATTACTTCTGAAGGAAGCTTTCCCTGACCTGAAGGCACAATTAGACCTTCCTATTATATGGCCTTTAACGCCCTATATTTTTCTTTGGTGTCATTTGTCATACTTGTAGATACTTAATCATTCTCTCTCCTTTAGATAGTAAGTTTCATAATTCAGCACTTGGACTACAGCATATAAGGCAGATGCTCAATAAAAATTATTTTGAATAAGTTACTGAAAAAATGAATAAGGTGCTACTATGTGTTTTTAAGTATGATTTTAGTGGCTCGGTTTTCAGGAATCTCTATGTGGTATCGTGGTGGACTGGAATTAATTAAAATCATTAAATCAAACTAGGGCCAGGCACGGTGGCTTATGCCTGTAATCCCAGCCCTTTGGGAGGCTGAGGTGGGCAGATCACTTGAGGTCAGGAGTTTGACACCAGCCTGGCCAACTTGGTGAAACCCCATCTCTATTAAAAATATAAATAAAAAAAAATTAGCTGGGCATAGTGGCACACACCTGTAGTCTCAGCTACTTGGGAGGCTGAGGCAGGAGAATCACTTGAACATGGGAGGCAAAGGTTGCAGTGAGCCAAGATCGTGCCCCTGCACTCTAGCCTGGGTGACAGAGTGAGACTTTGTCTCAAAAAAAAGAAAAAATAGACTAATCAAATCAGTGAATCACCATGTAGTGATTTAGTACTAGAAGCACTTCGCATGCACCATTAAGAATCAAGGTTGTGGTCGGGGGTGGTGGCTCACACTTGGAATCCCAGCACTTTGGGAGACCAAGGCAGAGGATAGCTTGAGCCCAGGAGTTTGAGATTAGCCTGGGCAACACAGCAGGACCCTGTCTTCATTAAAAAAAAAAAAAAAAAAAAAAAAAAAAAAAGGTCTGGGCGTGGTGGCTCACACCTGTAATCCCAGCACTTTGGGAGGCGGAGGCGGGCGGATCACGAGGTCAGGAGATCGAGACCCTCCTGGCTAACACGGTGAAACCTCGTCTCTACTAAAAATACAAAAAAAATTAGCCAGGCGTGGTGGCGGGCGCCTGTAGTCCCAGCTACTCAGGAGGCTGAGGCAGGAGAATGGCATGAACCTGGGAGGCAGAGCTTGCAGTGAGCCGAGATCGCACCACTGCACTCCAGCCTGGGCGACAGAGCGAGACTCCGTCTCAAAAAAAAAGAATCAGGGTTGTTGCTCTGCAGAGCAAGTAGTTGAGGCAACAATGCCTTATCCAAGAAGAGTTAGGTGGCCCTCTGTTCACACCACTTTCTTCCCTCTACTCTTTTTTTTTTTTTTTTTTTTTTTTTTTTGTCGGTGGGACAAAGTCTCGTTCTGCCGTCCAGGCTGGAGTGCAGAGGACAATCTCGCCTCACTGCAACCTCTGTCTCCCAGGTTCAAGCGATTCTCCTGCCTCACCTCCCAAGTAGCTGAGATTACAGGCACCTGCCACCACGCCTGGCTATTTTGCATTTTTAGTAGAGGTTTTGCCATGTTTGCCAGGCTGGTCTCAAACTCCTGACCTCAGGTGATCCTCCTGCCTCCCAAAATGCTGGGATTACAGGAGTGAGCCACAGCACCCTGCCTTCCCTCTGTTCTTTCTGGTGATCCTCTCCTTGCTATCAAAATTCCTTCCTAGGCTTACATTTGTTTTTTAGAGATGAGGTTTCACTATGTTGTCCGAGCTGGACTCAATCTCCTGGGCTCAAGCTATGCTCCCACCTCAGCCTCCTGAGTAGCTGGGATTACAGGCATGAGCCACCGCACTTGGCTTTACTTTACTTATACCAGCTTTCAACTCATCTCTAGCTCCAGGTCCTCTTCCTGGATCTTCGAAGGCTTGCCCCATCCAGCCAGCACCAGGAGCCACCTTTCCTCCACAGCCTTGCCCGGGCAGCAGAATATTACTGCTTCTGGCCCCAGACTATCTTACTCAACACCTCTTCAGATCCTACCAACCTTCATTACTAGTGAGCTCTGGCATAAGGCAAGAGTTTGGGTGTGTGGAGGAGCCAAAGAAAGTTCCTACCCTGAAGCAGCTCCCAGTCTATTGAAGACACAAAGGGTATTTCCTCTTTCATAAAGAAGTTTAGAAGAGTCATCATTCTTGAGTCTTCCTTTTCACTTACCACACATCCAATCCCTCTCCAATTCTTGTTCTATTTCTTTTTAGCACTTGTATCTCTCCCTTTCTCTCTATGCCCACCACCACTGTCCTGAGTTAGACCTCATAAACTTTATTCTGGACTATTGCAATAGCCTCCCTCAATTATCTCCTTGTTTCTATTTTCAAATGCCATTCAATCCATTCTCCACAGTAACTGGAGTGATGTTCTCAAAACACGACTCTGATCACATCCCTCCTCTGCTGAAAACCTCTGATAGCATCTGTTACTCTTAGAATAAAGTGCAGGCATTCAAGGTCCTTTATAATCTGCTGACCAACTCACCTTTCTCAAGTTTGGCTCAGGTTTTGGCAGTTGTTCAATGGGAAATCTATGCAAAGGAATAGGGTAAGGCCTTATCACAAATGTTCATTTTGGCATTGAGCTATATATTCAATTTTTAAAGGAAATATTTCAGGTATACACAAAATTATACAAAACAATACAGTGAATACTGTATTCCCATCACCCACCTTAAGAAATGAAACATTACCAATAAAATGGAAGCCCCTGTGTACTCCTCCCCAGTTGTCTAATCCCCTCTTCCCAAGCATCCAGAGGTATCCACTGTCTTGAATTTGTTTTTCATTCCCATGTGTGTTTCTAGACTTACAATATGTATTTGTACCCCTGAAAAATGTATAGTGTTATTTTGTATTTTTAAATTCTTTAATTTAAAATAATTTTTTAAAAAGAGTTGCAAAACCAGTACAGATAGCTCTACATATCCTTTACCCTTTTTTTTTTTTTTTTTTTTTTTTTGAGACAGGATCTCACACTGTTGTCCAGGCTGGAGTGTAGTGGTGGGACCATGGCTCATTGCAGCCTCAACTTCCTGGGCTCAGGTGATTCTCCCACCTCAGCCTCCCAAGTAGCTGGGACTACAGGCACACGCCACCACATCTGGCTAATTTTTGTATTTTGTAGAAGCAGGGTCTGGTCTTGAATTCCTGGGTTCCAGTGATCTGCCCATCTCGGCCTCCCAAAGTGCTGGAATTACAGATGTAAGCCACCACACCCAGCCCCAGTTTTTTAATGCCAATATATTGCACAATCATAGTATAATTATCAAAATTTAGAAATTAACATTAACACAATATTATTAATTAAACTAAAATCTTTATTCAGATTTCACCAGTTTCTCCACAATGTCCTTTTTCTAATCTTGGATCCAGTCTGGGGTCTCACATTGCATTTGTTTGTTTGTTTGTTTGTTTGTTTTTGTTTTTTTGGGACAGGATCTAGCTCTGTTGCTGGAGTGCAGTGGTGCAATCATGGCTCACTGCAGTCTTGACCTCCCTGGCTCAAGTGAGCCTCTCGCCTCAGCCCCCCAAATAGCTGGGTGCACCCCCATACCTGGCTAATTTTTGTATTTTTTGTAGAGACGGGGTTTCTCCACTTTGCCCAGGCTGGTCTCAAACTTCTGAGCTCAAGGCACCCACCACCTCAGCTTCCCAAAGTGCTGGGATTACAGGCATGAGCCACTGTGGCCAGCCTCACCTTGCATTTTGTTGTCAGCCTCTTTAGTCTCCTCCAATCTGTGATGGTTCCTCCAGTCTTTACTCTTTTATTGTAATTTTGGCGCATTTGAAGAATACTGGTTAGATATTTTTAGAATGTTCCACAGTTTGGGTTTGCTGGCCAGCAATTGTCTTAAGAGTAGCCTTTTGTTTGATTCATCCTCTGCATTATTCCTAAGAGCCATAGAGCTACCAATTGTAAAGATTATTGTTAGTCACTCATAGTTATTTGTAGGTGGTAGGCAGTTTTCTAAGGAGAAAGGAAACTTGGTTGCCCAACTCTCACTCTAGGGACATTATAACTGTCACATTCATATGGTGACCCTCTTGTGGAGAACACAGTAGGAGAGTTCTGTTAAATAGCCAAATTCCCTATTCCTTTACTCACAGTTATTTGTGAATAATACTTGCATGTTGTATAACTGCATCAATATGGAGTTAACAAAAGAAGGGGGTATCTGTCTGCTTTTATGCTTTCCCCACAACCCCACTGGAAGTGACCAGAGGCTCCCACTGAAAAGATCGATGACCCACTGGCATCAGTTGATAGTGGCAAGGCAGTGTCAAGCTAATGGGCTTACCCTGGCTCTAGAACTATGTTTTTAGTCCCATTATCATACTACACTGCTGAGGGAAAAGTATAGATGGGGAATTAGAAAGTTTGGATTCCAGTCCTTGCTGCGCCACCAACATCGTGTGACCTTGAACAAGTCTGAACATCCAGTTGCCAGTGTGTACAATAATAGCATTGGTTTAGAAGGGCTTGGAGATAGACTTCCACTCTAAACTTCCGTGAAACATTAGACTTTAACCAACTGCACCAATCACAGAAACATAACAAGGCACTATTATCATAAATTCACTTATGGGATGGAAAAGAACCTTGAGTTGAATTGAAGGTAGTTATTGTAGTCCACCTTCCCTCAAGAGCTTGAAGTCCTGATGCAGCCTTCATAAACAGTTCTTCAAACTCAGTTTTTATGCAACTTTTTGCTCACAGCCCATATAAAATTCAAACTTCCTGCTCTGCTTGCTCATTCATAAATCCAGTCAGGGAAGTATAGACCGACGACACTGACAAGACTCATTATCCCCCTCCTCATACAGTTGAGAAACATGAGGTCCAGAGAGTGAGGCTTTTCCTCAGGTTACTCAGCAAATTTTAGACAAATAATAAATTCTCCAGCAATACCATCAAAAGACAGATCAATCCTGGTTATTATTGAATTTCAAATATAAATAATTATTTCTTCAAACAGAAAAAGCAAGTTACATATCAGAAGGTAAAACAGCCACATTGTAAGCTCTGGGTTTTTTTAGAGATGGGATCTCACTATGTTGCCCAGGCTGAAGTGCTGTGGTTATTCACAGGCACAATCATAGTGCACTACAACCTCAAACTCCTGAGCTCAAGCAATCCACCTTCCTCAGTCTTTGAGTAGCTGGGACTATAACTTGTACCATTGTATCCATCTCAGACTGTAAACTCTAAGAGCAGAAGCCATGACTTCGCTCTCTTTTTTTCGTCTCCTACCTCTGCCTAGCACAGGGCTAGGAAGTTCTAGAAACTTCCTCTTTTTATTATTATTTTTTTTTTGAGGTGGAGTCTCACTCTGTCACCCAGGCTGTAGTGCAATGGCATATTCTCAGCTCACTGCAACCTCTGCCTCCAGGGTTCAAGCGATTCTCCCGTCTCAGCCTCCCGAGTGGCTGGGACTACAGGCACGTGCCACCACACCCAGCTACTTTTTGTATTTTTAGTAGAGATGGGGGTTCACTATGTTGGCCAGGCTGGTCTTGAAATCCTGACTTTGTGATATGCCCACCTCAGCCTCCCAAAGTGCTGGGATTACAGGCATGAGCCACCATGCCCAGCCAAGCCTTTTTTCTTTTTTTTTTTTGAGACGGAGTTTCACTTTGTCATCCAGGCTAGAGTGCAGTGGTGTGATCTTGGCTCACTGCAACCTCTGCCTCCCAGGTTCAAGCAATTCTCCTGCCTCAGCCTCCCAAGTAGCTGAGATTACAGGTGCGCGCCACCATGTCCAGCTAATTTTTGGTTTTTTTAGTAGAGACGGGGTTTCACTATATTGACCAGGCTGATCTTGAACTCCTGACCTCAAGCGATCCACCCACCTTGGGCTCCCAAAGTGCTGGGATTACAGGTGTGAGCCACCATGCCCCCCACAAGAAACTTCCTAAAGTGACTGGTAATATTAAAGAAAGAAGGAATATATTCAGTGCATATGGGAATATGTCTCTGTATTGTAGAAACTTGTGCTCAGTCTCCGTCCTCATATCAGGAGGCTGGGGTACCTGGCCAATGATGTTTCCAATTCTGAGATGGATGCCAGGTGCCAAACAAAGTGCCTGGTATTGAAGACTTTGAGAATAGGTACCTGGGATGGGAGGTGGAAGGGTATAATTCTTTTTTAGTTTCTTTTTTTTTTTTTGAAATAAGATCTTGCTCTATCGCCCAGGCTGTAGCGCAGTGGCATGATCATGGCTCACTGAAGCCTCAACCTGCCAGGCTCAAGCGATCCCCCACCTCAGCCTTCTGAGAAGCTGGGACCACAGACGGGCACCACCACACCTGGCTAATTTTTTAAGGGAGAGTGTAATTCGTAGTTGGCTAACACTCCTTTGTCCTTCGGGTCTCAGATGTCATCTTTGCAGAATATCTTCCCTGATGTCTCCTGATTTCCTATAAAAATCAGTTCCTCTCCTTTGTAATCCCAGAGTCCCCTCTGCTTTCTTCTATCCTGGCCATTATCACAGTGCATTCAAATTGTCCATGTACTCACTTGTCTCCTACCAAACCAGACCTGGAATTCTCGAAGGCAGATGCTGTGTGTTGGTCACCTTTGTATTCTCAAGGCACAATATTACAAGTTCAATAACTATCTGTTGAGTGTAGAGGACAGTTGCAATTCTGAGTGCCCCACATCTGAACCTCTTCTCTATGTTGGGAGACTCCTTATGGGTCTTGGTGAAAGATAGAAAGCTAATATAGAAGCAGAAATTGCAAAATGCTCGTTTTCCTAGCCTCCCTTGCAGATAAGCATGTACCCACCAACTAGTTGTATCCAACCAAAACTTTGAATCAGAAACTGGTGACCATCGAGAATTCATTCTTATGGCAGTGGGAGCAGCAGCAGGCATACGTGGTTTCCAGGGAGCAGTGGCAACATACAGGGCCCAGAGAAGGCAGTGGTAATGGTCATGGCAGCAACCTCTCTAGTCTGGTTTGGTTGTGTGATTTGGGTTGTGGGCTGGGTACTCACTGCCTTGCCTCTCTGGTTCCAGCCTGTTTTCCAAGGCTTCCCTGTGATTCTGTGAAATCTTCAGTGCCCTTTGGGTATATTTTTCTGCTGAAATCCATAAGAGTCCGTTTCTGTTGCTTACTACTTAGAGCATTGTTATAGGATGAATTGGGTTCAACCCCATTTCAAAATTTGTATGTTGAAGCCTTAAGCCCCAGTACCTCCAAAGGTGACAGTATTTGGAGAAAGTGCCTTTGAAGGGATGATTAAGTTAAAAGAAGCTTTTAGGGTGGGTCCTAATCCAATCTGACTGGTGTGCTTATAAGAAGAGGAAATTTGGACACATGAGGAGACGCTATGGGGTATACATGTGCAGAGGGACCACCATATGAAGAAGCATGGAGAGGAAGGTCACCTGCAAGCCAAAGAGGCCTCAGAAGAAACCAAAGCTGCCAACACCTTGATCTTGGACTTCCAGCCTCTAGAACTGTGAGGAAATTAATGTATGTTGTTGAAACCACCCAGTCTATGGTATTTTGTTATGGCAGCCCTAGAAAACTAATACAAATCCTGACGACATTTAATGATTGATTCAATGGATGAATAAATTATTTCCTGGTCAGTCACAAATTGGAATAAGATTACAATATGCAAATAGGGCAAGACAAGAAGGAAGAGTCAAGGTGTGAAGCCAAGCAGGACCCCAGGAAAGTGTGGACTTGGAGGTGCAAAGCAGAAGGTAAGACTGGAAGCCTAGGGGAATTCTTTAACACCAATGAAAGTATTTATGTGGACCCCAAGACTGAGAGTCTTGGAATGAATACATAGGCTATAACAGAGAGATCCAGGACTTCAACAGCAGAGATCTGGCTTCAAAATCTCACCCAATCACTTAATGCAGAAGTGGGCAAATTAGCCTTTCTGGACCTCCATATTCTAATCTGTAAAACAAAAATGAAAAATAATACCTATTTCATGGAGTTGTTAGGATTAAATTAAGTAAGAAAGATGCCTAACATCTAATAAATGTTGAAATCCTTTCTTATTTTTCCCTTGGGCTGGGGGAAGACAGAAGAAGTGGAAACCTAGTGAGGAGGAGACTTAAGAACTTCTTGGGCCAATGCACAATGTTCAAAGAGTGTGATGAGCATAGACACACTCTGGATACATGGTTTAGGTAACAGAAGCCAGAGTCTAGGCAGTAAGTGATACTAATAAGAGTCTGGGACAGTGCAGTGGCTCATGCCTGTAATCCCAGCACTTTGGGAGGCCAGACAGGAGGAATACTTGAGTCCATGAGTCTAAGACTAGTCTGGGCAACATAGCAAGACCCCATCTCTATTATTTTTAAAAAATATAGAATGAAAAAAGAGCCTGATGTGGAGAAACATTGTGGTTCTGGGTTATCTGTCTGCTCATGGCCATATGCCAGCTGGTTGCATAAGGAACAGGATCCAGCCCCACTCCCTACCTGGGTTAGGATTAGTAAGACTTACACAGGCTGATGACCATGGGCGGGTGTATTAAGCGGGAGAATTTCAGCTAAAGACCACTTGTGCAAACTGAACCAGGGGTCACACCTGGTCTATCCCAAACCAGTCTAATTATTGGCCCTGCCTGCTATTATAAATGAAGCTTTCTGCCCCCATGTTGGCCAGGATTGGCTAAAAAACTGGGCAGAGCCGAGCCTTTGGTTCAAGGGTAGAGCTGTAATAATGGTTAAAACTTACTAGCAATTACTATATGCCAGGATTTCATATACCTTCTTTCCCCACCTCATCATAACCCTTAGAGGTAAGAACTGTTATTTCCCCCAAATTTTTTTTCAGAAAAGGAAATCGAGTTTCAGAGAGGTTAAGAAACTTGTCCAGAGCTATGTAGTTAATCAGTGGTAGGGCTAAGAGTTTGATAAATCCCAAAGTTTGCCAGCTGAAGAAAAGAAGAGGTTTTAATTGTTGACAATGTAAATAAATTTCTAAAAAAGGAATTTTCTAATATCACATCAGATTCCTTACAAGTACAGTATACCTCCTAGCATCTCAATATGGGGCCCAGCTTCAGACCTTTGATACTTCTACCAGAAACCCATATAACAGAGGGCAGCGCTATGGAATATTTTCCACAGGAAACATCTGCCCAAATATTTCAGAGGCTGCAAAGTGTCCCAAGAGGGAGGGGGGAAAGCTGAGATCAGTCACAAGGATAGTGATAAGTCCAGGTACCAGGTGGACTGAAACAGAGAGAAAACGCAGGCTTCCTGCTTTCCGCTCCCTCTGGAAGCATGCTCTGGTAAAATAAACTCTTTCCAAGACTCGGGTTCCCAGGTTAGTGATCTGGTTTTCTTCTCGTAGGAAGTGAGCTGTCTCTCAATCAGAAGGTGGGGGAAGGGAAAATTATTGCCAATTACTCCAAATAAGTAAGCAGGAAGATTCAGATATTTCATGTCTTTACAATTAAGAGACCTCCACTTTATTCTAAGAGTCAGTCACAGCCCAGCCACAGGATAGACATTCTTTGAGTGTTTACAGGAGAATCAATTTCAAAAGATTTTTTAGGCTGGGCGCAGTGGCTCACGCCTGTAATCCCAGCACTTTGGGAGGCCGAGGCCGGCGGATCACCGGAGGTCAGGAGTTGGAGACCAGCCTAGGCAACAAGGTGAAATCCTGTCTCTACTAAAAATACAAAAATTAGCCAGGTGTGGTAGCACAGGCCTATAGTCCCAGCTACTCGGGAGGCTGAGGCAGGAGAATCACTTGAACCAGGGGGCAGAGTTGCAGTGAGCTGAGATCGTGCCATTGCACTCCAGCCTGGGCAACAGAGTGAAACTCTTGTCTCAAAAACAACAACAACAACAACAAAAAGAAAAAGAAAATTGCTACCAGGAAACAATATAACAATATATATATTTTTAAATGAATGTCTTTGAGTGGAAATAGAGTCTGTAGTCGTCCTGAATGTACTGTTCAGACTCAGTGTTCCTTATATTTCGACTTCACATGTGCTTAATGAGAACTGCTCCCCCACGTACCAGGCATTGAGGAGCCAAGGGTATGAATCTATCCTGATCCTTGCCCTTCAAGGGCTTCCGGTCTGGGGATAAAATAGACTGGTACTCGCAGATGGTACAAGGGAGTGAATAAAAGGATGGGGAAAGTAAGGTCTAAGGGGGAGTGAGCACACAACACCCAGTTAGAGGGTTTTGTTTTTGTTTTTGTTTTTGTTTTTTTTGAGACAGTGTCTCCCTCTATCGCCCAAGCTGGAGTGCAGTGGCACTATCTCAGCTCACTGCAACCTCAGCCTCCTGGGTTCAAGCAATTCTTCTCCATCAGCCCTCCGAGTACCTGGGACTACAGGCTCCACCACAACACCTGGCTAATTTTTTGTATTTTTAGTAGAGATGGGGTTTCACCATGTTAGCCAGATGGTCTCGATCTCCTGACCTTGTGATCCGCCTGCCTCGGCCTCCCAAAGTGCTGGGATTACAGGCGTGATCCACCGCGCCCGGCCGTTAGGGGGTTCTAAATTGGAATTTGGGCTCCCTGAGTGAGAATGTGTTCAGAATTGGTTCCTTCCGGTGGGTTCTTGGTCTTGCTGACTTCAAGAATGAAGCCGTGGACCCTCACAGTGAGTGTTACAGTTATTAAAGATGGTGTGTCCGGAGTTTGTTCCTTCAGATGTTCAGATGTGTCCGGAGTGTCTTCCTTCCGGTGGGTTCGTGGTCTCAGGAATGAAGCCGCAGACCTTCTCAGTGAGTGTTACAGCTCTTAAAGGTGGCACGTCCAGAGTTATTTGTTCCTCCCAGTGGTTTCGTGGTCTCGCTGACTTCAGGAGTGAAGCCGCAGACCTTTGCAGCGAGTGTTTACAGCTCATAAAGGTAGTGGAGACCCAAAAAATGAACAGCAGCAAGATTTATTATGAAGAGCGAAACAACAAACCTTCCACACTGTAGAAGGGGACAGACCCGGTTACCGCTGCTTGCTTGGCTGGCCAGCTTTTATTCCCTTATTTGGCCCCACCCACATCCTACTGATTTGTCTATTTTACAGAGCGCTGACTGGTCCATTTTACAGAGTGCTGACTGGTCCGTTTTTAGAGAGTGCTGATTGGTGCAGTTACAAACTTTTAGACACGGAGCACTGATTGGTGCATTTTTACAGCATGCTGATTGGAGCATTTACAAACCTTTAGCTAGATGCAGAGCACTGATTGGTGCATTTACAATCCTTTAGCTAGACAGAAAAGTTCTCCAAGTCCCCACCTGACCTGGAAGCCCAGCTGGCTTCACCTCTCAAGAAGAAGTGGAAAGCTCTTTAGTCTTCTCCCAAAAATGATGGAGGGAAAAAATCCTCTTTATCTGAAGATAAAGGGGAATTGTCTTTTTTGCTGTTTTTTTTGTTTTGTTTTGTTTTTTTCTGTTTTTGAGACAGGGTCTCACTCTGTTGCCCAGGGTGGAGTGCAGTGGCATGATCTTAGTTCACTGCAGCCTCAAACTCCCGGCCTTAAGCAGTCCTCCCACCTCAGCCTCCCAAGTAGCTGGGACTACAGGCATGCACCACCATGCTAATTTTTGCATTTTTTTGTACAGACGGCATTTTGCCATGTTGCCCAGGTTGGTCTCAAACTCCTGGGCTCAAGCCATCCACCTGCCTCGGCCTCCTGAAGTGCTGGGATTACAGGTCTGAGCCACCGCACCTGGCCAAGGGGAACTGTCTTTTCCTTGTTCTTCTCTTCAGCCACTGCTATGCAACCCATCTGTCCGTTCATTCAGCCAGCACTAACTATGTGCCAAGTACTGTGATAGGCATTTATAGCATTTTCTCATTCAACCTTCACAACAATCCTGTGAGGTTGGAACTATTGCTCCACTTGACCCTTGGGAAAGTGAAGTCAAAGAAGGTTAAGTAACTTACTCAAACTCACAAGCTAGTATGGGGTTCAACTGAGATTTTCCCTTAGTTTGTTTGTTCCTGAAAGCCCAGGCACTCTCCACTATAGGAAAAGCCACAAGAGTTCTTAGAGACTAATTAGATAGGATTCTTGCCTTTGAGCAACTCATTCTTCAGTGGAGGAGAAAGACACAGAAATAGTTTGTTCATTTATTCAGTTTTCCAACAATATTTATTTATTTATTTAGATAGGGTCTTGCTCTGTCACCCAGGCTGGAGTGCAGTGGCACATTCATAGCTCACAGAAGCCTTGAAATCCTGGGCCCAAGCAATCCCTCTGCCTTAGCCTCCTCAGCAGCTTGGACTACAGCTGGGCACCACCACACCTAGCTAAGTTTTAACATTTTTTGTAGAGATGGGGTCTTGCTATGTTGCCCAGGCTGGTCTCAAACTCCTGGCCTCAAGCAATTCTCCCCCCTTGGCCTCTCAAAGTGCTGGGATTCCAAGTGTGAGCCACTGCATCTAGCCTCAACAATATTTGTTAGGTGCCCACTATTCACTAGTTGCTGTTGCAAGGCAGAATCAGACATAGTTCCCTGTCTTCAAGAACTCACAGTCTTTAGAAGGCAGATAAATATAAACAAAATATTACGACCCAGATAAATGATAATATAATGTAATAAATCCTGTCTAAGAAAAGACATTGTAAGGCTTCAGGGAACAGAAGAGGATAGAAGTCTCCCTGGGACATGGCACCCATGTGGAGCCATGGGGAATGGCTCCACGAAGAAGGCTTATGTTTCAGTGGAGACTAAAAGAATGTGTAAAAATTTGCCATGAGGGCCGGGCGCGGTGGCTCACGCTTGTAATCCCAGCACTTTGGGAGGCCGAGGCGGGCGGATCACGAGGTCAGGAGATTGAGACCACGGTGAAACCCCGTCTCTACTAAAAATACAAAAAAAAAAAATTAGCCAGGCGTGGTGGCGGGCGCCTGTAGTCCCAGCTACTCGGAGAGGCTGAGGCAGGAGAATGGCCCCGGGAGGCGGAGCTTGCAGTGAGCCGAGATCGCGCCACTGCACTCCAGCCTGGGCGACAGAGCGAGACTCCGTCTCAAAAAAAAAAAAAATTGCCATGAGAAGCTTCTTTTGCTTGTCCAAATGTACCACGCTGTCTTGCCTCTGAGCCTTTACTCATGTTGTTCCTCTCTCTAGACCAGTTCCCTCTTCCCCTTTCCTGACCTGAGTAAAACCACAAATCTTTCTAGTATCAGCTGGAGTGACACTTCCTCCTGGAAGCCTTCTTTCACATGCCCTTTCCCCATTCTACATGCAGATTACAGACATAATGTCATGGCTTTCCATAGAACTGTGTATGTATGCAAAAGTTTGAGGGGGATAGAGTTTTTGTTCATTATATGAAAAGAAATAAGAACTTCAGTGTGGTTGAAGCACAGGGTACATGGCTCACAATAAATATTTGTGGAATAAATGAATGAATGGATGAATACCTGAAAGAACTGTAATTTTGAGGCAGGAGAATAGGGCCTGGAGGCAGGGAATCTAAGGCAGATTCATGCTGACTTCCTAGAACCAAATCAAAAGGAAAACTCCAACTTTCCACACCCAAGTAACAAAAGGACTGGAGGCTACTCCCTTTGCAAACCCCCCGCCTTTTTTTCTGTGTGGCAGTTGGAAAATTGAAAGTATTTCTGCAACCAATCAGACGTTTACATAGGAGCGTAACTTTGTAGCTTCCCTTCAGCCGCTGAGCAACCAATCAGACTAATTTCGGGCCAAGTATTTGTTTGCATAGAAGTGTTAATTTTGTAACTTCACTTCAGCCTCTGACTGGTTGCTTTTCACAATCAATCAGACTGATTGCCGGCCACTACTTCATTTACCTAGGGTGTACACCAGGTAACCCAAGGGAAACCTCTAGAGGGTATTTAAACCCCAGACAATTCTGTAAAGGGGATTTTGAGCCCCTGTGTACGTTGATTTTCAATAAATCTCTGCTTTTGTTGTTTCATTCTTTCCTTGCTTTGTTTGTGTGTTTTGTCCAATTCTTTGTTCAAGACACCAAGAACCTGGATACCTTCAACTCGTAACATTTTCACCCAGGAAAGTAAGCTTCAACCAGATTATTAAAGCTCTCCTAAACCTACATCACATGCCATTTGAACTGCCTCCATCATGTTCCCCTGTCTCTACCTGGCTGCCTCCTAGTCGTTGTTCAAAATGTCCCCTTGTCCTGGAATCCTTTTCTGACAGCCTTCCTTTCTTTCTATAGTTTGGGTCAAGTGCTTACTGATCTGTTGTGCCTTTTGGGGATCAGTGAGGTCAGGCAGAGAGGCTCTGGGGTTCTGGTATTGCTGCTTTATGGATCAAAGCCCACCAATCCCAAATTTCAGATATCAAGTTGGAGAGAACCTTCAAGGTTATCCTTTCTCCCATGGGAAACTGTCCTCCTGGCCTCTGGGCTCTTGTTTGTGATTGCAGCACCTACTCCATGGAAAGCTTTGCTGGGGAGAGCAGCAAGGTGACCGCAATAGAGTCCAGCTTGGATCTCTCCACCAGTGGGCACCTCAAATTCAACTTTTCCAAAATCAAAATAGTGGAAAGAGCTCAGACAACCCTGGGTTTGATTCTGGACTTTACTTGTTTTCTGGACTTTTGGCAAGTTATTTCAACTCTCTAAACCTTGGTTTCTTCCAGGAGAGCCAGGAGGTTTTGGAATAGGGGAGCACAGGGATCTGATGCCTGTTTTAAAACAATCCTTCTTGCAGCTGTGGGGGGAGGGGACTGGGGGGAGGGGATGGGCTGGAAAGGAGGAACCAGAGGCTGCTGAATAGAAGTGTTTCCAATTACCGTCAGGCTGGCCTTAGCAGCACACTCTCCACTGTGACCCCAGAGCCAACCTCATGCTGTTGCCTAGCAACTCACCTGCATCACCCAGGGATCTGAAGCTGGGGCCCCACCGTGGATGGGGAAATGACCAGTTAATTACAAAGGCTCGGGGGAATCATACATCACTTCATTCCTCAAATTCTCACTGCGCTCCAACCAAGTACCAGGCCCCATGCTAGATACCGGGGACTTAGAGATGAATAAAACCCTATCTCATTCGTCAAAGAACTCACAGAGTAGCAAGATGGACAGATTTCTTCATTCATCCAAGAAATATGTATTGAGTGCCCATCAACAATACAATGGTTAAACAAGTTGTAGCATATTTGCACAATTTAATAGCATACATGTGGCATGAGAATGAACAATCTACAATTACACACAAAAATATGGAATATTGATGAGTGAAACATATGATAAGTGAAAGAAGCCAAATAGAAAAGAGTACATTCTGTATGATTCTATTTAGATAAAATAAAAAACAGGCCACACTAATCTATGCTTTCAGAAATCAGGATTGGGGGCTTGGGAAGTAGTGACTGGAAGTAGCATAAGGAGGCCTTCTTATGTTTTCTTTATAGTCCTGGAAATACTATAAATCTGGGGGCAGGCCAGGCATAGTGGCTCATGCCTGTAATCCCACACTTTGGGAGGCCAAGGCAGGTGGATTTGCTGGAGCCCAGGAGTTCGAGACCAACCTGGGCAACATGGCAAAACCCTATCTCCACAAAATATACAAAAATTAGCCGGGTGTGGTGGCATGCACCTGTAGTCCCAGCGACTGGGGAGTTGGGGGGCTGAGGAGGGAGGATCACTTGAACCCAGGAGGTTGAGGATGCAGTGAGACATGATCACACCACTGCACCACAGCCTGGACGTCAAAGTGAGATCCTGTCCCCACCAGCCCAGAAAAAAAAAAAATCTGAATGCATGTTATATGGTGTGTTCACTTCGCAAAGTTTATCAAGGCCATATGCTTGCAATATCTTAACTTTGCTGTATGTATATTATATGTCAATAAGAAGTTTTTTTAAAAAAATTTTTGAATACCTATCACGTGCCAAATTCTGCATATTAGGTAAACAGAAATTTACAACACTGCATGATAAATACACAGGGGTGTGGGGGCACAAAGAAAGGACTTCTCATCAGAACCAGGCATGGTGGCTCGCACCTGTAATCTCAGCACTTTGGGAGGCCGAGGCGGGCAGATCACTGGAGGTCAGGAGTTCGAGACCAGCCTGGCCAACATGGTGAAACCTCATCTCTACTAAAAATACAAAAAAAAAAATTAGCCAGGCATGGTGGCATGTGCCTGTCAGTCCCAGCTACTCGGGAAGGCTGAGGCAGGAGAATCGCTTGAACCCGGGAGGTAGAGGTTGCAGTGAGCCGAGATCATGCCACTGCACTCCACCTAGGGTGACAAAGGGACACTGTCTCAAAGAAAAAAAAAAAAAAAGGTGTTCCAGGAGTCCAGGTAAGAGAAGCCAAGGCCCGAAGGAGGGTAGAGGCCAAAGAGAGGAGGAAGGGACTTTTAGAAATCAATTTCAGAACTTACCTGCTTTCCTTTTATACATAATAATAGAAAAAAATCCATGAGACACATGGCTTATATTATTTTTCAGCTTCAGGTACAGAGAATTGAGGTAAACATATTTCTCAATTCATAGCACACTGTATCCTTTGGCCTCAAAGGCCTCTTTCTTTTTTATTTACCCTCCTCCCACCTTTTTTTTTTTTTTTTTTTTTATGAGATGGAGTTTCACTCTTATTGCCCAGGCTGGAGTGCAATGGCACGATCTCTGCTTACCACAACCTCCGCCTCCCAGGTTCAAGTGATTCTCCTGCCTCAGCCTCCCGAGTAGCTGGGATTACAGGCATGTGCCACCATGCCCGGCTAATTTTGTATTTTTAGTAGAGAGGGGGTTTCTCCATGTTGGTCAGGCTGGTCTCGAACTCTCGACCTCAAATGATCCTCCTGCCTTGGCCTCCCAAAGCACTAGGATTATAGGCATGAGCCACTGCACTGGGCCCAACTTATTGCCTTTCATTCCCTTTCCTCTCCCTATCCCTACAGACAACTCTTCTAATGTGTTTATTGTGTAGCCATTTATGTTGTTCTTGCAAAATATGCATTTTCATTCTGTGTGCACATATTTTACATTTATATAAATGGTACTAGGTTATATATATCATCTGTATTTTACTTTTGCATACCACACTATATTTTTTCAATCTATCCCTGCTGCTATGAGTATCTTTAGTTTGTTGCTTCTAACTGTTCCCAGGACTACAGAACTGGATTGACAATACAATGCTACTATTATATTTGGCAATCCAAAGTGCTCTACCACAGAGTGGGGAGATTTCAGCTGTAACCTCTGTCTCTCTCGGGTTTGAACTTGGGCAAGTCCCTTCCCCTATTTGGGTTTCAGCTTCCCCATTTGTAAAATCAGAGGTGTCTTCTACTTCTAACCTTCCATGCAACCTCCCTTATTTTACATACAGGAAAATCTGGTCCAGATAGTGGGAGTGACTTGATCAAGGTCATGCAACAGTTATCAACAGTTCAATTCAATTTAGCCTACATTTATTGAGTGCCAGGCATGGTGCAAAATGCTTTAGACACTTAAATAACTAAGGCCTGCTGAGTCCCTCCCCACTAGGGCCTCTAAACAGAGCTGTGTTAATTTTCCAAGAGCAGGTGCAGAGATAGCTTGTGGGCACCGGTCAAATGCAGTAAAGATATTAATAGGATGTAGCCTTAGATAGAATCTAAGACAGCACCTCCACCACTCTAATCAGGCCCCAGAATATTCCTGGCCTCAAGAAAAGAAGCTGGGTACACTGTTTCCTATTTGTAAAAGCTTATTTATTGCCATAGCACTTACCAATAATAACTGATCTAATATAGTAAGATAAATCACGCTTGTCTAACTGCGTGCATAATATCACACAGCAGTAACTGTGGCATGAATACAATTTTATATTCTACTTGTTACAAATGTTTGTTGTCGCACAACATTAACGGCTACTGTTGATTATTTACTCTGTGCTGGACATCAAGCACTTTACATATGATAGCTCATCTAATCTTCATTACAATGCCATGGGGTAGAACGTAGCATTATTATCCCCATTTCAAAGATAACAAAACACAAGCATAGTTATATTATTTGTCCTAGGTCAGTGAATTTCAAGCATTTTGAATGAAACCCACGGGAGAAGTATAGATTACATTGCATCCTGGATTACACATGTGTGTTTCACAATACTACACTAACCATTACTGTATAGGACATACTCTGACTTTTCTATTCAATTTTTTTTCCATGCTAGTCTGAGCTACTAAGTTGATTCTATGACTTACTAATGGATTGCAACTCTCAGTTTGAAAAACAATGCCCTAGATGATATACATATCACAATCATAACAAAATTACACAAAAATTAAAATCTTAATACTCTTTAATGTGAACTTTCATGTCCTGAGCATCCGCCCTGTACAAGGTCCCATGCTGCAGGTTAGTGACAGGTTTGAATCAAACACGGTCCTGCACTCAAAGAGCTACAAATTCCTCAAGGTAACATACAGGTAGACAGGCAATGACATCACGACAGTGATTGTCAATCCTGACTGCACCTTAAAATCCGCTGGGGTATTTTTAAAATACATAGTGCTGGGACCCTATCCCCAGACTTCCTGATTCAGTTGGTCTAGGGTGGAGCCTGGGCATTAGTGTTTTTTAAAAGTTCCCCAGGTGATTCTAAGGTGCAGCCAGTATTGTGGATCATTGCAATACAGCATGATAAGTGCTACATTACATGAAAGCACAAATTGGGCTCCATGGCTGACGCCTGTAATCTAATCTCAGTTACTCGGGAGGCCGAGATAGGCCAGGAGTTCAAGACAAGCCTGGACATCATAGTGAGACACCCCCACCCCCAACCTCTGAAAATATAGAAAAAAAATTAGATGGGTGTGGTGGCCCATTCCTGTAATTCCAGCTACTCGGGAAGCTGTAGCAGGAAGACTGCTTGAGCCCAGGAGTTGATGGCAGCAGTGAGCTATGATCACACTACTGCACTACAGCCTGGGTGACAGAATGAAACACCGTCTCTAAAAAATAAAAAAACAAGGCCGGGCGCAGTGGCTCACGCCTGTAATCCCAGCACTTTGGGAGGCCGAGGCGGGCGGATCACGAGGTCAGGAGATCGAGACCATCTTGGCTAACACAGTGAAACCCCATCTCTACTAAAAATACAAAAAAATTAGCCGGGTGAGGTGGCGGGCGCCTGTAGTCCCAGCTACTGGGGAGGCTGAGGCAGGAGAATGGCGTGAACCCCGGGGGGCGGAGCCTGCAGTGAGCCGAGATCGCGCCATTGCACTCCAGCCTGGGCGACAGCAAGACTCTGTCTCAAAAAAATAAATAAATAAATAAATAAAAATAAATAAATAAATAAAATTTAAAAACAAGAAAAGGAAAGCTTAGAATGGGGGCAACTAACTACCTAAATAAAAGTGTTGAGAAAAGCCTCAGAGAAAAGCTGTTTTCTGAGTTGGGTTTGTGTGCTGCACACCTTCTGTCTGACTCTTTGGATCCACTGTCCACCCCCATTGTCTGCTCGGTACACTGAACCTGTACAGCTGACATCGATGGGCTCCTTTGCTCCCTGGCTTCCACTCAGGTACCGGCCAACATCCCCGAAGGAGACTGGTGAGAAAGAGGAGATGAATTAACTCCCTGGCTCCTTCCCTGTAAGTTTACCTTGGGCTGGCTGTGATTCTCCTTTGAAAGTAACAGCCTCTGGGAGGCTGAGGCACAAAAATCACTTGAACCCTGGAGGCAGAGTTGCAGTGAGCTGAGATCGCGCCACTGCACTCCAGCCTGGGTGACGAAGACTTTGTCTCAAAAAAAAAAAATGGGGGGGACTGCCCCTTTCAAGATGGCTTGGTGTATAGGACTCTTTTTCCAGCTTCCAAAATCTCTCCTCCCTCTTCCCATCCATTCAGGTCAAGGGATGTTAACAGTTCAGATAGGTTCCTGAACGATCCCTGTCTTCTCCTACACCCCACCCACACAATGGAAATTAGTCCCTGTGTAAATGAGCCTTCCTCAAATTCCCCTAATCTGAGTGTGTCATCTGTTTCCTATTGAGGCCCTGATTAATAAAACCTGGAAGCCCTATAGGACCTTGCTGTAAGCACGAGGGCGGGAAAACAATATAGGCAGGGGAAGCAGATGAGGAATGGCAAAGAGGCACGGAAATGTGATTTTGTCTGTTTAATTCCCTTTAGTGGTTGAAGGATAAATTGCTAAATCCCATGTTCAGGTCTCAGTCCTAATCTTCCTAGATTTATCAACAGCATTTTACCAGTTAATGGCTCTCTTCATTCTGGAACAAATTCATTACTTGGCTTCCATGACATCGCACTCTTTTGGGTTTTTGGTCCTTCCTGTGGCTACTCTTTTTCAGTGTCTTTTTCTGGCTCCCTCATGTCTTCATCTCCTTGGTGCTGAATGCTGGAGTCCCAGGAGCTGTCCTTTGTTCTCTTTTCTCTTTATTCCACCTCACCATCATCATCCAGTACCATGGTTTTAAATATTCTGTGTGCTGTCCACTCCCAAATATATATATATATATAAATATATATATATAAAAAAAAAAAAAAAAAAAAAAAATAAATATATATATATATATATTTTTTTTTTTTTTGAGACAGAGTCTCACTCTGTCACCCAGGCTGGAGTGCAATACCATGATCTCAGCTCACTGCAACCTCCACCTCTCAGGCTCAAGTGATTCTCCTGCCTCAGCCTCTCGAGTAGCTGGGATTACAGGTGCCTGCCACCACGCCCCGCTAATTTTTGTATTTTTAGTAGAGATGGGGTTTCGCCATCTTGGCCAGGCTGGTTTCAAACTCCTGACCTCAGATGATCCACCTGCCTCAGCCTCCTGTGTAGCTGGGACTACAGGCGCCTGCCACCTCGCCCGGCTAATTTTTTGTATTTTTAGTAGAGACGGGGTTTCACCGTGTTAGCCAGGATGGTCTTGATCTCCTGACCTCGTGATCCGCCCGCCTCGGCCTCCCAAAGTGCTGGGATTACAGGAGTGAGCCACTGCACCCGGCCACCACAGCCATTCCTAACAATTAAATTACATTTTTAAAATTAAAGAAATTATGTTAAAAAGAAAGGTAATATTCAAAACTTATCATTTTCTAATTGTTTTACTCTATTTTATGATTTTCTGTGCTCTCAAGTTTATTGATGTCCATTCTATCTGTATTGTGGAAATACTACATAATGGTATGCTATTCTCACATCTCTTGCTAACTCCACGTTCAGTAACGTCATGTTGGAAGCTCAAAATCAACCAGGGTGGGAGTATTGCACCACATATTAGCAAATGTTGCTATCAGGGGTTGATTTATTGTTTTGTTTATTGCCTAGACTTAAGAAAGTAATGGAAAAAATGTTAATAATACAGATTAAATTGAGAGTATATTGTGTCTATAGCCATTGCTTTGTGAATAACACAAAAATTAGTGTAAATATTCTTCTGGTATTGGAAACTACTCTCAGATGCTACAAAGAAAGCCCTTGTATTATTGACTTTATCCTTGTTCTGGCATATATCTCTATTGTTTTGCTTTCATCTTACTATTAATGGAAATAAAAATATCAACCAACATTAATCTTGGAATTATACATGTTCAGCAATTGCAACCATTACTTGGCTATAGACATAAGAGTTTGGCAAACATCAATTAAAACATTCTCTGGGAATAAATTGGCCATATGGAATTTACAATAAGAAGTACTATATATTTTATTATTTGTGAATTGTGTGCTATGCATCATTTATATCAGTAAACCTTATAATAAACTTATACACACACACACACACACACACCTTTTTCTCCTAGAAAGCCAATTTGTAAATGTTTACTACATTGCTAATAGGCAACTCAAACTTAACATGTCCAAAACTGAGCTCTTGATTTTCCATCCCGAACCAGTTCCCCCAACAAGCATCCTCATCCCAATTAATGGCAACTCCATCTTTCCAATTGCTCTGGCCAAAAACCTTAAAGTCATCTGTGACTCTTGTCTTTCTCTCATTCCCTATATTCCACCTGTCAGGAAATACTTTTGCCTCTACTTTCTATTTATTTATTTATTTTTGAGACAGGGTCTCACTCTGTTGTCCAGGCTGGAGTGCAGTGGCACGATCTCGGCTCACTGCAATCTCCGCCTCCCAGGTTCAAGCAATTCTCCTGCCTCAGCCTCTCGAGTAGCTGGGATTACAGGCATGTGCCACCATGACCAGCCTCTTTTTGTATTTTTAGTAGAGATAGGGTTTCGCCATGTTGGCCAGGGTGGTCTCAAACTCCTGACCTCAGGTGATCCGCCCACCTCGGTCTCCCAAAGCGCTGGGATTACAGGCGTCAGCCCCTGCGCCCTACCTTTATTTTTATTTTTAGTGACAGAGTCTCACTCTGTCTCCCAGGATGGAGTGCAGTGAAGGAATCATGCTCACTGCAGCCTCAAATTCCTAGGCTCAAGCGACTCTCCTGCCTCAGCCTCCCAAGTAGCTACGACTGCAGGTGCACACTACCGTGCCTGGCTACTTTTTTTTTCTTTTTTTTTTTTTTGTAGAAACAGGGTCTCACTATGTTGCCTAGGCTGGTCTTGAACTCCCAGCATCAAGAGATTCTTGTTGGGATTACAGGCATGAGCCACCACACCCAGCCTCTGCTTTCAAAATATATTCAGAATCTACTTCTCACCACCTCCACTGCCCACATGTCCCCTTATGAGGATTACTGCAATAGCCTCCTGACTATTTTCCCCATTTCAGTACTGCAGTCAGAATGATTCTGTTAAAACATAAATTAGAAATGTCCATTCCCTGATTAAAACCCTTAAGTGGCTTCCCATCCCACTCAGAGTCAAAGCCACAGTCTTCACAATGGCTTGTAAGATGCTACGGTAGCTGTGTACCCATCCCTTACCTCTCTGATGTCACCTTCCGTTACTCTTCCCCTTGCTCACTCTGATCCAGCCACACTAGACTCTTTGCTGTTCAGCAAACACATCGTGCCTGCTCCTGCCTCCAGGCCCTTGTACTTGCTGCTTCCTCTACCGAGATTGCTCTTCTACTTTGCTCTCTGACATTCTTTAGGTCTTTGCCCAAATACCGTTTTCTCAGTGAGGCTTCCTGATCATTCAAATTAAAGTTACAACGGCCGGGCGCGGTGGCTCAAGCCTGTAATCCCAGCACTTTGGGAGGCCGAGGCGGGCGGATCACGAGGTCAGGAGATCGAGACCATCCTGGCTAACACGGTGAAACCCCGTCTCTACTAAAAATACAAAAATAATTAGCCGGGCGTGTTGGCGGGCGCCTGTAGTCCCAACTACTCGGGAGGCTGAGGCAGGAGAATGGCGTGAACCCTGGGAGGCGGAGCTTGCAGTGAGCCGAGATCCTGCCACTGCACTCCAGCCTGGGGGACAGAGCAAGACTCCGTCTCAAAAAATAAAAAAATAAAAAAAAAAAATAAAGTTACAATCCCTTCTTACTCTACTACCATACTACTCTACCCTCTGCCCGGCTTAATGCCATGTAAAGTACCACATGTTGGCCGGGCACGGTGGCTCACGTCTGTAATCCCAGCACTTTAGGAGGCCAAGGCGGAAGGATCACTTGAGGCCAGGAGTTTGAGACCAGCCTAGCCAATATGGTGAAACCCCGTCTCTACTAAAAAGACTAAAAAAATTTAGCTGCGCGTGGTGGTGGGCGCCTGTAATCCCAGGTACTCAGGAGGCGGAGGCACAGAATCACTTGAACCCGGGAGGCAGAGGTTGCAGTGAGCCGAGATTGTGCCGCTGTACTCCAGCCTGAGCCACAGAGTGAGAGTCTGTCTCAAAAAAAAAAAAAGTAAAGTACTATAGGTTTTGTATTATTAGTTTTAGTTTTTATTTCTTCTCTCTCCCAACAGGCAAGGAAGAAGGAAGAAACGCTTCCTGTACAGAGACAGAGGTGGGGGGGCTCTAAAGCTGAGAGGAAACCCCAAGTACAGCAGAAACCAGCCAGTTACATGAGGAGGCTGGAGGAGGCAGTGTCTGATTTGCATAGGGCTCAGGGGATTGGTTTGACTAATTCATTCCTTTTTATGGCTGAGTAGTATTCAATTGTATGGAGTATGCCACAGTTTCTTTATCCACTCGTTGATTGACGGGTATTTCAGTTGGTTCCACATTTTTGCAATTACAAATTCTGTTGCTATAAATATGCATGAGCAAGTATCTTTTTCACATATGAGCTGGGTTTTGAAGCATAAATAGGAAAGGAGAAAAGTGCCCAGGAAATAAAGTTACAGCTGAGAAATATTTAACTATTAACTTTTTTCCCCCTGCTTAGTAGAAATGCCCATCTATCGGATTTTTTTTTTTTTTTTTTTTTTTTGAGACGGGAGTTTCGCTCTTGTTGCCCAGGCTGTAGTGCAATGGCACGATCTTGGCTCACCACAACCTCTGCCTCCTGGTTTCGAGCAATTCTCCTGCCTCAGCCTCCCAAGTAGCTGGAATTACAGGCATGCGCCACCACGCCCGGCTAATTTTGTATACACATGTGAGCCACTGCGCCCGGCCCATCTATCTGGATTTTAAAAGGAAATAGCTTGGCCAAACTTGCAACACTCCAAGTTATATGAAGTAGAATTTGAGAACTCCTGGTTACTGGCACACTCGAGAAGAGGCTGAGTGAAAGGGACAGGTGGCAGGAAGAGAGCCCAATGGTTCCAGAGGGCAGAGAGAGAAGAGACCATTTAATAGCTGTGGGACCCATCACAGGCTTAAGGCTCCCAAAAGAGAGGGAGAAGGAGCAGGATGGGCAGGGGCACCTTATGTATGCCTTGGCCCTTGCCTGGAGCACCCTTTCCCCTGCTCTCCACCTCTCCTGATAATGTTGCCTTCTCCTGAAGAGTGAGGCCACCTTGGTGGTGCAGAAAAATCCCATAGTCTACATCTGAAGGCCTGGGTTCGAGTCCTAGTAACTATATGATTTTGTGGCCAGCTTCAAAACCTTTGCTTGCCACACTTTAGAGAGTGACTTGGCACTCAAGGCCCTTCTCTATCCTCATGACCCTTCCAATCTCATCTGCCCCACACCTCTTCTCACCTCAAACAGCCAAGCACTTCTGTCAGACTCTGTGCCGTCATAGATACTGCTCTTTCAGTCTGACGTTGTTGCCCTGACCCTCCTAGGGAATTCCCATTCCTCTTTCAAGATATAACTCCACTGTCACCTAGCCTGGCTGCTCAGGCTAGGTAGCAACTGCCTCTGGGCCTCTAAGAGGTAGCCCTGGAGCTACATCAACTCCAACATCTAGACCACATCTGCTCTTGCCCTTTCCTGTCCACTCCACAGAACAGCCAGAAAGATTTTTTTTTCTTTTTTTTGAGATAGTGTCTGTGTCACCTACGTTGGAGTGCAGTGGTATGATCATAGCTCACTGCAACCTTGAACTCCTGGGCTCAAGCAATCCTCCTGTCTCAGCCTTCTGAATAGCTAGAACCACAGGCACATGCTACCACACGAGGCTAATTTTTAATTTTTTTTTTTTTAAGATGGAGTCTTGCTCTGTCACCTGGGATGGAGTGCAGTGGCACAGTCTCTGCTCACCACAACCTCTGCCTCCTGGGTTCAAGCGATTCTCCTGCCTCAGCCTCCCAAGTAGCTGGGACTACAGGTGTGTGCCACCACACCTGGCTAATTTTTTGTATTTTTAGTAGAGATGGGGTTTCACTGCGTTAGCCAGGATGGTCTCGATCTCCTGACCTTGTGATCTGCCTGACTAGGCCTCCCAAAGTGCTGGAATTACAGGTATAAGCCACTGCACTCGGCCTAATTTTTTAATTTTTTTAAGAGACAGTTCTTGCTATGTTGCCCAGGCCGGTCTTGAACGCCTGGCCTCAAGCAATCCTCCAGCCTTGGCTTCCCAAAGCATTGGGATTATAGGTGTGAGCCACCGGGCCCTGTCGAAAGAGATCTTTCTACAACATAAGACTCATTGTGATACCTCCCTGCTAAAAAGAACCTTCATTTCTTAGTTTAAAGACCATACTCCTTACTGTGGCCTAGTAGGCTCTGTGTGATCTCACTTCCGCCTACCTCTCCACCTTCCCCTCTCATCCTTTGTCCTCTCTGTTCCAACCAAACGAGCCTTCTTTGTTACTCAATGCACCATGTTCCTTTCCCCCCAGGACCTTTGCACTTGTACCTTGCTTCATCCTGGCCAATTTCTACTCATTCTTCAGAGCTCAGCTCAAATCTCCCCTTTTCTGGAAAGCCCTCCTTGGCCCTCCAGGCTAGTTTAGGTGGTACTCACCACAATAGTAATTTTAGAGCTATTTATACATTATTTAATTCCTGTGTCTCCCTGGATAGAGATCATGCCCTCCTGTTCATCCCTGCCTAAGAATCACGTAAAGCAAAACTTGGCATAGAAAAGGTGCTCAGGAAGTTTTTGTTGAATGACCACAGGAGTGCTTAGCCCTTACCACATTACATGAAATCTGCAGTTTACCTGGTTTCTCTCACACCAGCCTGTGAGTTTCCGGAAAAAACTCACAGCCTGTGAGTACAGGATCCAGCCCCATGCTTGACCTTTCATGGGCTCAGCAGGGGTTTTCTGAGCAGGAGAGACATTGTGATGTGCTGCCCAGATCCCCCATCACTGAGGACTTAGGACAGACACCAGCTACTAGGAGTGCTGTTAGCACAAAGCCTTTAATGTCAGCTTCTCCACAGACAGGGCCATCTTGGCCCTTGTTGCCCCACTTGCCAGGTGGCCCCACATCCAAGGACTGATAAAGGCAGGGTGACCTGGCCATCTTAGCTCATCTGATGGGCTACTCTAGCTCCAGAGTCCCTGTCGAGTCAGCTAAAACTGTCTTGGGGCCTGCATGGAGCTCACTACTTTCCCCCTCTGCCACTCCTGTTCCCTCCCATCCTTCCCACGCGTGTTGATCCCAAGGGTGCTCCCTCATAAACATCCTGCACTCCAATCTCCATCTCAGAATCTGCTTCCAGGAACCTAACCTGCAACGGGCCCTCGGTCCTCTCTTCTTCTCCCAGCCATCACTTTCAGGGAACATGCATTCATTCACCTGAAGTTTGCAGGCACCATTCAACTGTTAAAAGTGTTTCGCATCCGTTTTTCTATTACTTCCATCCTATACCAACTAGCTCCACTTAACATGTGGAGAAACTGAGGTCGGAGTGGGGGCGTGACCAGGCCAGCCTAAGGCCGCTGCACTAATGAGAAGCTGAGCTCTCGGATTTTTGCCTCCCTGTCCCTGCCAAATCGCTGCTTCCTGGGACAAGAGGGAGCCTCACTGAAACGAACTCCAGTCTCAGGGGACAGAATCCTGAAACCCTGGCTCTGGGGTCCGGGGCAGGGGGGCGCTGCCTCAGGACAGACGGGGAAACTGAGGTCCAGAGCCAGGCATCCACCGCCTGCGGAGGAGAACGAGAACGGGGCGCGTCCTGCCTTGCGGGCCGAGCGGCGCCAGAGCCGCCTCCTCCCGCCCCCCGCGCCGGATCCCCCCGCCCCGTCTTTGCCCTCGCGACGCCGCCACCTCGGGAACAAGCCATGGTGGCGGCGACGGCGGCAGCGGCGTGGCTGCTCCTGTGGGCTGCGGCCTGCGCGCAGCAGGAGCAGGACTTCTACGACTTCAAGGCGGTCAACATCCGGGGCAAACTGGTGTCGCTGGAGAAGTACCGCGGCTCGGTGAGTGCGCGGGGTCTGGGGTGCCGCGGGGCCCGGACTCGCCCTGGCGGGGCCTGCTGGGGGCGCCCCCCAGCCCGGGCCCCCGAGCGGTGTGGCTCCGAGGACGCCCCAGCCGCGCGGCCGCCAAACCCCGGCCCCCGCCCCACTCGGCCGTGACCTCTGGCGCGGCGCCCCCATCCCGCGCCCGGCCCGGCCCGCGGCTACGTGGCACGGCCCTGGCGCGGAGGAACCCGAAGCGCTCGCAGTCGGCGCCCACTTCGCTACCGGCACCTTTGGGCAGCGGGGTCCAGACCTTCGCCGGAAGGCCGAGCACCACTGCCCAGCCTTTGCCATTCACGGGTGAAAAAAGTAACCGTAGCATCGTGCGGCCTTTCCCTCTCCCGTCCCCATTTTTTGCATCTGGAACGGGGAGTGGCTGATTTGGAGTCCAGTGAAGAACACTGTGGAGATCTATGTGCAGGGCAGAGGGAGTTATTTCAGATGCACGGAGACCTCACACGAATCATCCTTGGGAGAGGGCACAAAGGCGCAGAGAGGGCAGGCATTCGCACAAGGTCACACTACACTAGAAAGACGGGGCCTGAACCCCACCGCCACATCCGGGGTTCGCTGTAGTTCAAGTCGTTAGATGGCAGCTCAGGGGCACAGATAAGAGTCATCCAGGCTAATTGCCCCCTCCTTACCAAGGGGGAATCTAAGCTCAGAGAAGACTTCGGAGAGGAAGGGTATCTGGGTTGAGTCTTTGAATACGAGTGGATTTTAGCAAGACTAAGAAGCAAACAGCAAGAAGGGTGGGGAGTGGGGGCGGGGGCCAGGAGTTCCAGCTGTTGTGCTTCAAAGAGTCTAAAGCTGGAGGCTAAGAGTGGTGGAAGATGAGGCTGAAAGGATTGGCAAGGGAGCAGGCGGGACCTTGAACACTACATTGAGAAGCCTGCATGTCACATTGTGTGCAGTGAAGAACTCCCGGAGTGGACCTCTTGAGGATGGGCCTGGGGACTGGTGTGAAATGGCTGGGGAGTTGAAATCTAATGAACAGGTGGGCCAGCGTCCAGTTTTGGATGAACCACACAAAAACAGATGTCAACATTTTTCTCCTGGGAGCAACACCATCTTTAGTGAAGACCAGTACTCTATAAGCCTTGAAATTTTCGATTGTGCTGGGGAGTCTTGGGGGCAGTAATCCCTGTCTTGACTGTCCCCCAGAGTGTCGTGAGTTTCAAATCAGATGATGGCGTGGATGCACTTAGTAAACTGTACAGTGCTCTGCACCTGTGTTTGGTGGATCCCAGCAGGAACTTCATTTAGAATTCTGGGCAAAGAACCAAGAACAGGGCCCGTTCCAATTCAGGCCTCCTGTTCTCTCTAGGGCAGCTCACCAGAGAGCCCCAGGTTTAGCCTCTGACCAGCTCTGCTACTTAATTCGTTGTTCATTATTGAACACCTACTGTATGCTAACTAGATACTAGGTCAGGCCCTGGGGATACAGTGGTGAACAAAACAGATACATTTCCGCTAAGTGGAGCTTATATGGGGTCAGGAGAAGAAAAAGACAATAAACAAGGAACTGAGAAATGCACAAGGTAATTCCTAGTAGTAGTAAGTGCTAAGACAAAAATAGAACAAGGTCACACAGCTAGTAAGAGAGTTAGAATTTGAACCCAGACAGTCCAGCGCAGAGTCTATGTTCTTAGTTGCCAAGTTCAGCAGTAAACCGGGGAACAGTGAGTCCAGAAAAGCTGTAATTGGTGCTGAGTTAACCCAAGCTAGGCCTGCTGCTTGGGCAATATGCTCATTCCTTCACCTGCAAACATTTACTGGCTCCTACTACATGTCTGACACTGGGTCCGGCTCTGATGACACAGTCATGAGCAAGATTGACATGGTTGATGCCCTCAGGCTAATTGGGACCATAGTCATTTAGGCCAGTATGGATGAATGGGTGACCACTTGGGAATGTGTGGGGTTACGTGTAGTGTGTGTGTTTGTGAATGGTTTGTTTACTTCTTCTGTGTACAAATCTGAGTCTGTGTCTGCGCTTGTATATGTACAGATGTAAATTAACTGTGTGTACTTGGGTGTGTCTGTCTGTGTTTTGGTTTCTAAGGACCAAGCTTTTTGGTTTCAGGGATGGAACTAGAAGCCAGATTTTCTCCCTTCCAAAAGAGTGGGCAGACATGCAAGGTGTGAGTTAAAAATAAGCAAGCTTTGGCCGGACGCAGTGGCTCATGCCTGTAATCCCAGCACTTTAGGAGGCTGAGGCGGGCGGATCACAAGGTCAGGAGTTAGAGGCTAGCCTGGCCAACATGGTGAAACCCCGTCTGTACTAAAAAAATACAAAAATTAGCCGGGCATGGTGGCATGTGCCTATAATCCCAGCTACTCAGGAGGCTGAGGCAGGAGAATTGCTTGAACCCAGGAGGTGGAGGTTGCAGTGAGCCAAGATCGCGCCACTGCACTCCAGCCTGGGTGACAGAGCAAGACCCTGTCTTAAAAAATAAATAAATAAATAAATAAATAAATAATTTTAAAAAGCTTTAATGTTCTCATTGCCTAGGGATCCAGCAGGGGGAAAAAAGGAAGAACCCTAACTGAGGAAGGGAGTTAAGAGTCCCAGTTTCTCACCATTCCAGGCAGAGTATGGTGTATGCTGACCTCAAATTGAGGAGGTTGTTCTAATAGCCAGTGGCCCCAGGCATGGGTCCTTTCTCACCTGGTGGAGGTAGGGTACAGGAGGTACAGCTCAGTAGTTCAATCATCTAGCCCAGTAGTTCTCAACTAGGGGTGATTATTCCGTTTAGGGCACAATTGGCAATGTCTGGAGACATTTTTGATTGTCAAGACTAGGCATCTAGTGGGTAGAGGCCAGGGATACTGCCAAAAACATCTGACAATAAATAAACAGGACATCCCCCCAACAACAAATAATTATCTGACCCAAATGTCAACTATGGAGGATAGGGCTAGGCTGCCTAGGCACAGGGTAACGTTTAAAATCCTTTAATAATATATACCTAGAAGCTAAAAACATAGCATTTAAGCCAAACTTCTAATCACATTATTATAATCAAGTTCCATTAGCCAGCTTTATATTTATTGCCTAAAGGCTTTAATAAATGTAGGGATTAGTCTAGTGATAAAAGAAAGTGGTAGGCCAGGCATGGTGGTTCATGACTGTAATCCTAGCACTTTGGGAGGCTTAGTTGGTAGGATTACCTGAGGCCAAGAGTTTTGGAGTCCAGCCTGGACAACATGGCGAGACCTGTCTCTACCAAAAGTAAAAATTAAAAAATTAGCCAGGTGTGATGGCACATGCCTGTAGTCCTAGCTACTTGAGAGGCTGAGGTGGGAGGATCACTCCAGCTCAGAAGTTTGAGACTGCAAACTGTTGGGGGGATGTCCTGTTATGATTATGCCATTGCTCCAGCCAGGGACCTTGTCTCAAAAACAACAACAACAAAAAAAGTGGTATTGGTTCTCTGGAGAGGAGGGGGACAAAAAGGTATTGCCCTGGGGTTATGAGGGTTCTTTTGTCAAGAAAACCTGTGTTTGTCTATGTTCCCATGCAGGCGTTTGTGTTTGTGTGCACACTTACTCATTCAGCTGAAACTTACGGAGACTTTTTCATATGCCAGGCCCAGAGATGAAGTGGACATAGCTCCTGCCCTCAGTAGGTTCACATTCTAGAAGGGAGACTGACACACTGCAGAGTGGCGAGTGCTAGATGACTGAGCCAAAAATTGAGCCCAGGTCTGCCTTTGTACCCCCTCTTATCAGCTCTCAGTATGTGCTCACCAGTATGTGTGCCTCTGTCTGTGGATGTGCTGTGTGTATGGGCATGTGTGGTGTTTGCTAACATATGTTTGTATCATGGCACATGTGCATACCTATTTATGTATGTTGTATACTTATGTTCACAGATGTTCTTGTATGTGTGCACACATCTGTAAGCTCCTGAATGTTTGATTTTATATGTGCCTGTCTGTGTGCATGTGTTTGTGTATGTGTGAGAGCACTGGACACACATTTACATATGTGTACAGTGTTCTTGTATGTGTGAGGCAGTATTAACTGTTGAGGGAGTCACATGTGGAGACGTGTCAGGGCATGTACAGGTTCATGCCTCTTCACTGGCTTGTCTGGGCTTTGTTTTGTTTTGTTTCTGTCATACAGGTGTCCCTGGTGGTGAATGTGGCCAGCGAGTGCGGCTTCACAGACCAGCACTACCGAGCCCTGCAGCAGCTGCAGCGGGACCTGGGTCCCTACCACTTCAACGTGCTCGCCTTCCCCTGCAACCAGTTTGGCCAACAGGAGCCTGACAGCAACAAGGAGATTGAGAGCTTTGCCCGCCGCACCTACAGTGTCTCATTCCCCATGTTTAGCAAGATTGCAGTCACCGGTACTGGTGCCCATCCTGCCTTCAAGTACCTGGCCCGTAAGTCCCGGTCTCTTCATCCCCTCACACCTCCCTCAGCTGGCTGAGGCCATGGCTCCCTGGGCAGCAGAAGCCACTGGCTGGTTGCGTGACCTGGGGCCCCTTCCCCTTCCTGATCCTCTCAGGTGGACTGATGCTTTGTTCCAGCACTAATCTTTGAGGAGAGTGGAGGCAGGTACAAGCTGAGGGGTATTCCTGCCTAAGAATATTTCCATACCTGCTGCCTCTCACTTCTCCCTCAGAAGTCACTCTTTTGGACTTTTCTGGGATCCTGTTTTCACATTCAGGGGCTCCTAGAAGGAGACATTTAAGTCAGTGTGAGCTAGATGAGTTTATGGACATATGATGGAGAAACCAAGGCATAGACAGGGGATGCCACCTGCTTGGAGAAAGCTGACCAAGATGGCGGACAGGCATCTCCACCCTGAGTCAGTGGCGGAGTCTGTAGGCCATGGAGGGAGACCTTCTGAGCTAAAATACCAGATCTTAATATTTGAGAACTAGATCCCTTCTCCAGCTGCAGAAGCCTCAGAGCCACAGAATGGGGTCATGGGCTAAGCTTGCCTTTCTGACCCTGTTTCTTCCCTCAGGCCTTCTCCTTTGGAGGCCCCATTTTTGCCTTTTCTCATTCCGTGCTTCTGGTGGCCTTTGTATCCCTCGCCACCACCCCACCCTGCAACCCATTCACCTGGAGGGGTAAATGAGAAGCAACAGTGCAGCAAACAAAAGGTCCCTTACTGAGGCAGGTTTGCGTTTTCCTCTGTGGCTCAGTCCTAATGTTTATTTTTTTCTCTGTGTTCTTTTATTAGTTCCTTCCCAGTTCGCACAGTTATAGATCAAACCCGGCCTTGCTTTTAGAAGCACCTGGGGAGCTCTTAAAAATGCACAAGGCTGAGACCTACTGAAGCAGGGCCCAAGAATCTTTATTTTAAGCACTCCCCTGACCCCCAGTGATTCTGATGAAACCAGTCCATGGACTAACATTTGGAAACCATTAAAACTGAATTAGAGAATAGGGTGTAGACTATTCAGTGGTTTGAAGTCATTAATAAAAGAGGATTTGATACCACTTTATCAAGCACGTCACAGAATCGTACAGCAGTCGTTCTCAACCTTGGCCCCACTTTGGAACCTCCCAGGGGGCTTTTGAAAAATGCTGATGCCTGAGCCTCATCCGCAGAGATTCTGGTTGGAGTGGTCTGGGGTGTGGACTGGGCATCAGAATTAGCTGCCACCAGGGAAAGATGGACACTGAGAGTGAAGTCCCAGGAGAGGGTACGCAGGGTAGCACACTTTGCTCTCCTTCCTTTTTCTCTAGAGACTTCTGGGAAGGAGCCCACTTGGAACTTCTGGAAGTACCTTGTAGCCCCAGATGGAAAGGTGGTAGGGGCTTGGGACCCAACTGTGTCAGTGGAGGAGGTCAGACCCCAGATCACAGCGCTCGTGAGGAAGCTCATCCTACTGAAGCGAGAAGACTTATAACCACTGCGTCTCCTTCTCGACCACCTCATCCCGCCCACCTGTGTGGGGCTGACCAATGCAAACTCAAATGGTGCTTCAAAGGGAGAGACCCACTGACTCTCCTTCCTTCACTCTTATGCCACTGGTCCCATCATTCTTGTGGGGGAAAAATTCTAGTATTTTGATTATTTGAATCTTACAGCAACAAATAGGAACTCCTGGCCAATGAGAGCTCTTGACCAGTGAATCACCAGCCAATACGAACGTCTTGCCAACAAAAATGCTGGCAAATAGAAGTATATCAAGCAATAATCTCCCACCCAAGGCCTCTGTAAACTGGGACCAATTATAACCTCATAGGGCTGTTGTGAGGATTAGGATGAAATACCTGTGAAAGTGCCTAGGCAGTACCAGCCAAATAGGAGGCATTCAATAAACATTTTTTTGCATATAAACCAAAAAGTAACTTGTTATCAATAAAAACTTGCATCCAACATGAATTTCCAGCCGATGATAATCCAGGCCAAAGGTTTAGTTGTGTTATTTCCTCTGTATTATTTTCTTCATTACAAAAGAAATGCAAGTTCATTGTAAAAATCCAAACAATACCTCATGATATAAAATAAAAATGAAAGTATCCTCATTTCCCATAGTCTCCCTCCCTAGAGGTAAATAGTGCTAGCAGTTTGGTACAAAGGCTGCCAGGCCTTTGGTTAAGCCAATCATTATTGCCCAATAAGAACTCGCTGAGTGACCGGGCGCGGTAGTTCACGCCTGTCATCCCAGCGCTTTGGGAGGCCGAGGTGGGCAGATCACCTGAGGTCAAGATCAGCCTGGCCAACATGGTGAAAACCCATCTCTACTAAAAATACAAAAATTAGCCTGGCATGACTGTGCGCAGTGGCTCATGCCTGTAATCCTAGCACTTTGGGAGGCCAAGGCGGGTGGATCACCTGAGGTCAGGAGTTTGAGACCAGCCTGGCCAACATGGTGAAACCCCATCTCTACAAAAATATAAAAATTAGTCGGGCATGATGGCAGTTGCCTGTAATCCCAGCTACTCGGGAGGCTGAGGCAGGAGAATAGCTTGAATCCGGGAGGCAGAGATTGCAGTGAGCTGAGATCACGCCACTGCACTCTAGCCTGGGCAGCAGAGAGAGACTCCATCTTAAAAAAAAAAAATTCACTGAGTAATCCACTAGCCAAAAGTACACCTCAATAACAAATAGGCAAAGGAGATGAATAGAGAGTTCACAGAAGACTATAGATGCATAATAAGGATACAAAAAGATGTCTAGCCTCATTGAAGTTGGAAATATATATATATATTTTTTTTTGCGATGGAGTCCAGCTCTGTTGCCCAGGCTCGAGTGCAGTGGCACAATCTTGGCTCACTGCAAGCTCTGCCTCCCAAGTTCACGCCATTCTCCTGCCTCAGCCTCCCGAGTAGCTGGGACTACAGGCGCCCGCCACCACGCCCGGCTAATTTTGTTTTTTGTATTTTTAGTAGAGATGGGGTTTCATCGTGTTAGTCAGGATGGTCTCGATCTCCTGACCCAGTGATCTGCCTGCCTCAGCCTCCCAAAGTGCTGGGATTACAGGCGTGAGCCACCACGGCCGGCTGAAAGATTTTTTTAATGATAATACCCCTGGTTGGCAGGGATGTGAGGAAATGGGCATTCACATAAACTGTGGTACGATAAACTGGCACAAGTGTTTGGAGGGTGATTTGGCAATATCTTTTAAAACAAAATGTTCATACCTTTTGTTTTTGCTTTTTGTTTTGAGACAGGGTCACACCCTGTTGCCCAGGCTGAAGAAGAGTGGCTCGATCGTAGCTTACTGCAGCCTTAGCCTCCTGAGTAGCTAGGACTGCAGGTACACGCCACCATGCAACATAGTGGGACCCCGCCTCTACAAAAAAATATTAGCTGTCCATGGCAGTGCATGCCTGTAGTCCCAGCTATCAGGAGGCTGAGGCGAGACAATTGCTAGAGCCTGGAAGGTCAAGGCTGCAGCGAACCGTAACCATGCCACTGCACTCAGCCTCGGTGACAGAGGAGACCTTGCCTCAAATTATAAACTAATATGGTTATTAAAATGAATGAATGTTCTCAGTAAACTATCGCAAGGACAAAAAACCAAACACCGCATGTTCTCACTCAGGTGGGAATTGAACAATGAGAACTCATGGACACAGGAAGGTGAACATCACACTCCGGGGACTGTTGTGGGGTGGGGGGAGGGGGGAGGGACAGCATTAGGAGATACACCTAATGCTAAATGACGAGTTAATGGGTGCAGGAAATCAACATGGCACATGGATACATATGTAACAAACCTGCACATTGTGCACATGTACCCTAAAACCCTAAAGTATAATAAAATGAATGAATGAAGTCTCTATATGCTACCATAGAAAGTTGTCCAAAAGTGAAAAAACGATAAGTTGTAAAACAGAATGAATACATGCACGTAACCGGAAAAACCAGTATGAACAAGTGTAATGTTTTTATTAAAAATTTACAAAAATGTTGCTGGGTGCATTAGGTGGCTCACGCCTGTAATCCCAGCACTTTGGGAGGCAGAGGTGGGAGGACTGCTTGAGCCCAGGAGTTCAAGACCAGTCTGGGCAACATGGCAAGACCATGTCTCTGCAAAAAAATTTAAAAATTTGCCAGGTGTGGTCACTCACACCTGTAGTCCCAGCTACTCAGGAGGCTGAGGCAAGAGGATTGTTTGAGCCCAGGAGGTTAAGGTTGCAGTGAGCCGTGTTTGCGCCACTGTACTCCAGCCTGGGCAATGGGAGTGGACCCTGTCCCAAATTTTTAAAAAATTTACAGTGTTAAGTGGGAGGGAAAGAGAGAGGGAAAAATAATAGACCGAACTCTTAATGGTGGTTGTCTGTGAGGGGCTGAGGTAGGATAACAGGAGTCATTTTCATTAAGTTTCTGTAATGTTTGAATTTTGTGTGTCAGATCCATATTTCACCTTTATATAAATATGGAAAGGTGGCTAAAAATTGGGGTGCAGCCTGGGCAACATAGTGAGACTTCATCTCTACAAAAAATCAAAAAATTAGCCAGGTGTGGTGGTGCACACCTATAGTCCCAGCTACTCGGGAGGCTGAGTGAGGAGGGTCACTGGACCTTGGGAGTTTGAGGCTGCAGTGAGCTATGATCATGCCACTGCACTCCAACCTAAGCAACAGAGCAAAATACTATAAAAAAATGGGGTGATGGGCAGAGTCACTGGTAGATAATTCATTGGCCAATAAGAATTTCAGGTGTACTTTATCTAAGGTCACTCTTCTAGAAGTCTGGAGACTCAGATTCAAGTTCTGGTTGTGCCCATGACTCACAGCAAATTCTTTCCTCTCTGCTGTCCTCCGTTTTCTCACTGGACAATGAAAAGGTTAAACTGTGCTTAGGATTTTCACAGTCTCCCTTCATGGTGCTTCTCAAAAGCTAACAAAAGTAAAGTGAAGGCTGTCCATGGGGTGACCACAGCCCCTCCTACGGTGGCCTCTCAGCTGCCCTTACACACCCTCCTCTTAGCTGCAGCTCTGCATGTGCTTGTGTGGATGCACACACACACAGTGAAGCCCAGCTTGCACACATGTTCACGTTGGACATCTGGGAACCACAGTCTCCTGTAGCTACCTTCCTCCCTCCATACCCACTGTCTCCACCACCCATATGTATGCCTCCCCTCACTGTGCTCACCAAGGCCACCACTTAGTGCCTTATCGTTAAAGCCAATGAATATCTCTCACCTTGTCCTCCTTGACCTCTCAGCTGCATGTGACACTGCAGACTCTGCTCTTCTCCCTGGCACTTGCTCATTCCTTGGCATTCCTGTGTCTGTCTTCTCTTAGTTTCCCCCATCTCTCTAAGTGTTCCTTCGTTCTCAGTGTCAATGTCTCTCCCTTCTCTATCCACCCCTTCCCTGTTGGTCTTCCATGGGGTTCTAGTCTGATCTAGTTTCCCACCCCACATACCCTTCCATAGCCAGCTCATTTTTTCCCATGGTTTTGACCACCATCTACAGCCTGCTGACACCCAAATCTCTATATCCATGCAGGACTCCCACCCACCTGCCTCCTGGGCATCTCTACAGATACCTCAATTCAACGTGGCCAGGACTAAATTCACCCTCATTTTTCCCTGACACATCTGCTCTCCCTTCCACTCCGCCTTGGCAGCCCCTGGAGCCTTCTCTTTCATACACCACTTACTTATCACACTCTATTCCCATCACTTAAGAAACTGCCCTCCCTTCCCTCTCCTGAGCACAGTGCTAGGCCCTTAATAAATGAAATTAAATTATGTCATAAGCCTTTGGAGCACCAGCTCCATGCCTGCTCCTGCCTAAGCCCTATCTGGAAACCAAAGATGAGCAAGCCCATTTCCCCAGAAATTTAGAGTCTGTCTGAGGACTTTACGCTCCCAATTAGCCCTGCATTTCTGTGGACTTTATCAGCTTTCTGCTGTTCCCAACCCCCCTCTAATACATGCAAGAGTCCCCTAGGAAAAAGTTACTTTAAATCCTTATCAACAGTTGTCTTAGTCATTGGTTAACCAGTATCTGCTAAGATCTTGGTTTTAAATTAATCCCTGGTTATCAAATAACACTTGAGTAGTTAATATTTGATTATCTACTAATACCACCTTAATTATCTTCTAACACCTTATTTACAAGCCAAATACTTTATTTATTAGATTACATCTTAGGACTTAGTATTTTAAAAGTATTTGCTATGTCTTAGTTATTAATCAAATTTTCTTTTTTTTTTTTTTTAAAACAAGGTCTTACTCTCTCATCCAGGCTGGAGTGCAGTGCTGCAATCACAGTTCACTGCAGCCTCAACCTCCTAGGCTCAGGCAATCCTCCCACCTCAGCCTCCTGAGTAGCTGGGACCACAGGTGCTCACCAACATGTCTGGCTAATTTTTGTATTTTTTGTAGAGATGGGTTTTTGCCATGTTGCCTAGGCTGGTCTTGAACTCCTGGGCTTAAGTGATCTGCTCTCCTTGGCCTCCTAAAGTGCTAGGATTACAGGTGTGAGCCACCACGCCTGGCCTTAATCAATATTTTAATTACCTGATCCCTTAGCTCTCTGCTGAGTTTACAGTAGATTAGCAAGTCAGAAACCATCAGTTAGGAGTTTGGGGAAGAGGTCAATTCTGGATATGGAAAAATACGGGCCTTTGTCTTTTGCTGAGCTCTCCTCTCACCCCCAAACGATTCTCTTTCAACATCAACCGGCCCCAGGTCCTGAGAGAAAAGGAGGTCCCATCCTAATTTCTTATTTGTTTCTCTGAGCCAGGCTGGAGGGGACTTCCTGGAATGTTGTGATTGGCAGGGACTTTCATTCATCAACAAATATTTCTTGAGCACTGCATATCTGTCAAGTTCTCCCTAAGTTCTAACTGTACATCAGCAAACAAAATGGGCATGTTCCCAGCTGCTATGGCTCTTAGAGAATAGTGGAAAAGATAAACATTAAACAAATAGTTATTCTGATTATTATGTGATTACAATTATGATAAGCACAGGGATTATGATAAGTACAGGGAGCTGTGTGTATAAAAGTGGCACTTGACCTATTGTGGGATTCAGAGACTTCCTTGAGGAATGACATTAAAGCTGAAAGCTGAAATTTTAATAAGAGTTAGGGAAAAAATGGTAGGGAAGTCCTAAGCAGATAGAGTGGCTTGGGCAAAAGCCCAAAGGAAGGAAAAGGCTGATATGATGGAGCTAGTGCTGCCTGGAGCCACATGATAAGGAGAAGGACCAGAGAGGTAGGCAGATGCCAGATCATGCAGGGCCTTGTGGAATCTAAGTGATAAATGATGTGACCTGGCCTAGCATGAAGCATCTGTCTTCTACTGGTATAAGAAGATCTTCCTTAGAGTCCCAAATCTGACGGCCAGAAATAAACCCTGGGGCAGAGGCAGTCATTGAACTACTGGTAGAAGAAGGCTGCAGCTGAATGCGGTGGCTCACACCTGTAATCCCAACACTTTGGAAGGCTGAGGAGGGTGGATTACCTGAGTTCAGGAGTTCGAGACCAGCCTGACCAACATGGCGAAACCCTGTCTCTACTAAAAATACAAACATTAACCGGGGGCAGTGGCTTGTGCCTGTAGTCCCAGCTACTGGGGAGGCTGAGGCAGGAAAATCGCTTTAACCTGGGAGGCAGAGGTTGTGGTGAGCCCAGATTGTGCCACTGCACTCCAGCCTGGGCAACAGAGTGAGACTCCATCTCAAAAAAAAAAAGAGTAGGCTGCTCTGCTCTGGGGGCTGCCTGGAGGACAGGTCACCAAGGAGACACCTGTGGAAAGCAGGCAGCCCTGAAATCCCCCAGCTCTCTAGCAGAGCCAGCCAAGGGGTAGCTGAGAAGATTGCCAAGACTGGAGTCCCTACTAACCGCCTGCTTTCACGGATTCCTGGACACCCCTGGAGTGATTACATTGCAGACAGTCCACTTTTTTTTGTTGTTTTTTTTTTGAGACAGAGTCTCGATCTGTCGCCTAGGCTAGAGTGCAGTGGTGCAGTCTTGGCTCATTGCAACCTCTGCCTCCCCAGTTCAAGTGATTCTCGTGCCTCAGCCTCCCGAGTAGCTGGGGACCATAAGCGCGTGCCACCACACCCAGCTACCTTGTTTTTGTTTTTTGTTTGAGACGTAGTTTTAGTCTTGTTGCCCAGGCTGGAGTGCAATGGCGCTATCTTGGCTCACTGCAACCTCCGCCTCCTGGGTTCAAGCAGTTCTCCTGCCTCAGCCTCTCAAATAGCTGGGATTACAGGCATGGGCCACCACACCAGGCTAATTTTATGTTTTTAGCAGAGATAGGGTTTCACCATGTTGGTCAGTCTGGTCTTGAACTCCTGACCTCAGTTGATCTGCCTGCTTCGGCCTCCCAAAATGCTGGGATTACAGGTGTGAGCCACTGTGCCTGGCCCAACTTTTTTGTATTTTTTTTAGAGATGAGGTTTTGCCATGTCGGCCAGGCTACTTTCAAACTCCTGGCCTCAAGTGATCCTCCTACCTCAGCCTCCCAAAGTGCTGGGATCTAAGCTTGAGTCATTGCACCCGGCCCAAAGACCACATTTTAAGAAAGAAACACTCCCTGGGCACAACAAAAAGTCTACAGCTTCCTCCCCAAATACCCTTTAATCCCTACATCTCAGTCCTCACCTGTGGCATCTACCACTTTGTGTGAGGATAGAGATTTGGTGGTTATAACAGGAACTCAGAGGAAACAGAGTCTCAAATGAAGTAGAAGTTTATTTCTATCCCATGTGAAAGTCAGACCTCTACTCTGCTCTATGAACTCTCAGGGGCCGAGGCCTATAGCTCTGCCATCCCTAGGATCTTGCCACCATCTGCATGACCCAAAATGGCTGACCACCTTGACCATATTCTTTTAAAGGCACTACAGCACATCTTACAGGTCAAAAGAACTTAGTCACATAGCCACACCCTGATCACTAGGAAATAAACTTTTTTCTTTTTTTGAGACGGAGTCTCACTCTGTCACCTAGGCTGGGGTGCAGTGGTGCGATCTCAGCTCACCACAACCTCTGCCTCCTGGGTTCAAGTGATTCTCCTGCCTCAGCCCCCTTGGGATTACAGGCACGTGCCACCATTCCTGGCTAATTTTTGTATTTTTAGTAGAGACGGGTTTCACTATGTTGGCCAGGCTGGTCTCGAACTCCTGACCTTGTGATCCACCTGCCTCGGCCTCCCAAAGTGCTGGGATTACAGGTATCAGCCACTGCGCCCAGTCAGAAATAAACTTTTTATGCTGTGTGGCCATGTGCCCAAATGAAAATCAGGGGTTCCGTTAACACAGCAGAGGGGGAGAACAGATGCTGAGGGGCCATTTCTGCCCCACACCTTAACATCTTTCACATCTCTCCTCTCTCCTTCTTTCTGCTGCATTCTGCCTCCATCTTCATTTGAGATTGTTTACTTTGTGTTTCTTTTCTTTCTTTCTTTTTTTTTTTTTGAAATAGAGTCTTGCTCTGTCACCCAGGCTGGAGTGCAGTGGAGCAATGTTGGCTTACTGCAACCTCCACCTCCCAGGTTCAAGAGATTCTTCCGCCTCAGCCTCCCGAGTAGTTGGGATCACAGGCACCCACCACCATGCCAGGGTAATTTTTTGTATTTTTAGTAGAGATGAAGTTTCACCATATTGGCCAGGCTAGTGTCGAACTCCTGACCTCAAGTGATCCCCCCGCCTTGGCCTCCCAAAGTGCTGGGATTACAGGTGTGAGCCACCGTGCCCAACCTGGGTTCCTTTAGAGCAGCCAAATCGCTATCCTCACACAGAGAGATAGAAGCCACAGGTAAGGGTTAAGGTGTAGGGATTGCCCAGGCACAGTGGCTCACACCTGTAATCCCAGCACTTTGGGAGGCCGAGGCAGGCAGATTGCTTGAGCCCAAGAGTTTGAGACCATCCTAGGCAATATGACAAAACCCCATCTCTACAAAAAAATACCAAAATAATTAGCTAGGAATGGTGGCACGCACCTGTAGTCCCAGCTACTTGGGAGGCTGAGGCAGTAGAATCGTTTGAGCCCAGGAAGCAGAGGTTGCAGTGAGCAGTGATCGCGCCACTGCATTCCCTCCTGGGTGACAAGCCAGACCTCGTCTCAAAAAATAAAATAAAAGATGTAGGGATTGAAGGAGACATGGGGATTTTTCATCCGTCTAGATTATCTCTTTGGCCCCAACTCCCTCCTCCAATCCATCTTTCACATTGCAAGCTGAATGTTCTAAAAAGCAAATCTGAACACATCAGCTGTCTGTTTCAGTGTGCTCCCAACACCAAACTGCTTGCTGTGCTCTCTTTTACACCTTCCCATTGCGCAAGTGGAAATTATTTTCCTTGCCTTGAAATTGCTGAGTGTTTTATCTCCAGGGTATTCCTTTAACCTATCAAGTGCATGGCCCATAGTAGGTGTTCAACATGCATTTGCTGATTGACTAACCTTATTGTCATCATCCATGTCTGTTTCTGAATGTCCCAAGAACAGTCTGAACTCTTGTACCAGCTAGGTTCCCCATGAAAGACTCAAATCCTCCCAGGGAGGGGGTTGACCACTCTCAGTGAGATGGAAAAGCCCAAGCAGAGACCCCTTCTTCCTAATCCCTTAGAATATCAGCTCTCTCTTCTGATCACAAGGCCAATGAAGCCCCACTCATCATTCTCCAGAGGGGAGTCCCAGGGCCACAGGAGACCTGGTATTCATGACGATTGCATGGGAAATACTTATATTTTAGAAGTATTCATTGTTTATCTGAAATTCAAATTTAACTGATCATCCTGTATTTTATCTGGCAACCCTAACGTGGGGTTGAGAACCATGTAGTAGGGAATTGAACTAGATAGCCTATAGAACCCTCTCAACTCCAGGAAACAAAGATTCAAAGATTCTTTTTTAAATTTTATTTACTTAGTTTTTTAGAGACGGGGGTCTCACTATGTTTTCCAGGGTGGATTAGAACTCTTGGGCTAAAACGATCCTCCTGCCTCAGCCTCCCAAGTAGCTGGGATTACAGGTGCATGCCACCACACCTGGCTCCTAAGATTCTTCTAGTTTGCCTTATTCCTTCCAGTGAAAGCAGAAACTCTTCTTGGGATTATAGTAAAAGAGTTGAGAACAATAACTAACAGGTGAATTAACATAACAAATGACAATACCCCCTTACTCGCTGTGTAACCTTGGGACAGTCACTTAACCTCATTGAACATCCATTGATTCATTTACCCAATGAAAGAAAACCAAGATTTTATCTAATAAATGCCAGGCACTGTGTAGACACTTCCTTCTGTGAGATCTCTTGCCTAGGACAATCAGATAAAATACTGTCTGAGAAGGCACTTTGTATGTGGGAATAGGCTGTAACAAATATAAAACGGTGTTACCATTAGTATCATATCTGTCTGCAGTTTATTTCTTTTACTGACCCTTAGCAGGAAAGAAGCTTCCTTAGTTCCATCATATTGTAGAGGAAGAACGTCGTTGTCCAGGACTCTAGACTATAGAACAGTGGTTCTTTTTTTGTTGTTTTTTTTTTTGAGACAGAGTCTTTCTCTGTCTCCCAGGCTGGAGAGCAGTGGCACAACCCTGGCTCACTGCAACCTCTGCCTCCTGGGTTCAAGTGATTCTCCTGCCTCAGCCACCCAAGTAGCTGGGACTACAGGCTTGCACCACCATGCCCAGCTCATTTTTGTATTTTCAGCAAAGATGGAGTTTTGCCATTGTTGGCCAGGCTGGTCTGGAACCCCTGACCTCAAGTAATCCGCCTGTCTTGGCCTCCCAAAATGCTGGGATTACAGGCGTGAGCCACTGCGTCCGGCCAGAGCAGTGGTTCTTAATTGGGAGTGATTTTATTTCTTGGGGGATATTTGGCAGTATCTGGAGACATTTTCTGTTGTTACGACTGGGCGGTGGATATTACTGACATTTAATAGGCAAAGGCTAGAGATACTGCTAAACATGCTACAATGCAGAGAACTGCTTCCCACAACAACAAATTATCTGGGCTGGGTGCAGTGGCTCACACCTATAATCCCAGCACTTTGAGAAGCCAAGGCAGAAAGATCACCTGATTTCAGGAGTTCAAGACCAGCCTAGGCAACGTGGCAAAACTCTGTCTCTACACTTAAAAAAAGGTTGAGCACTATGGCTCACACCTGTAATCCCAGCACTTTGGGAGGCTGAGGTGGGCAGATCACTTCAGGTCAGGAGACAGAGACCAGCCTGGCCAACATGGTGAAACCCTGTCTCTATTAAAAAAAAAAAAAAAAGAATAGCTGCGCATGGCGGTGGGTGCCTGTAGTCCTAGCTACTCAGGAGGCTGAGGCACAAGAATGGCTTGAACCCAGGAGGCGGAGGTTGCAGTGAGCTGAGATCCTGCCACTGCACTCCAGCCTTGGCCACAAAGTGATACTCTGTCTCAAAAAAAGAATTTTTTTTCCAGCTGGCCATGGTGACGTGTGCCTGTAGTTCCAGCTATTTGGGAAGCTGTGGTGGTAGGACTGGTTGAGCTCAGGAGGTCGAGACTATAGTGAGTCATGATTGCACCACTGCATTTCAGCCTGAGTGACAGAGAGAGATGTCCAAGATCACCCAGCAAGTCAGTTGCCAAGTAGTAACTGGAATCCAGGCTGATCTGGTCCCAAAGTCCTTGCCTTTCCCTGTATTCCTTGTTTCCTGGACTCTGGCAACTCTCCAGCAAGGAGAGGGAGGGTTTACAGCAAGCTTGTCAAACCTGTAGCCCATGGGCCACTTGCAGCCCATGATGGCTTTTGAATGCAGCCCAACACAAATTTGTAAACTTTCTTAAAACATGATTTTTTTTTTTTTTTTTTTTTTTTTTTTGCTTAAACAAACGAAAAAGGCTGGGCATGGTGGCTCAGGCCTGCAATCCCAGCACTTTGGGAGGCTGAGGCAGGTGGACCACTTGAGGTCAGGAGTTCGAGACCAGCCTGACCAACATGGAGAAACCCCATCTCAAATAAAAATGCAAAATCAGTCAGGCATGGTGGAGCATGCCTGTAATCCCAGCTACTCGGGAGGCTGAAGCAGGAGAATTGCTTGAACCTGGGAGGCGGAGGTTGCGGTGAGCCGAGATTGCACCATTGCACTCCAGCCTGGGCAACAAGAGCAAAACTCCGTCTCAAAACAAACAAACAACAAACAAAAACTCATCAGTTATTGTTAGTGTTAGTGTATTTTATATGTGGCCCAAGACAATTCTTCTTCTTTCAATGTGGTCCAGGGAAGCCAAAATATTGGACACCCCTGGTATGCAGTTAAAGACACTGATTCTAGGAAAGGGCCATTCACCCAAGGTACAAAAGTCTTGGAGTAAGTTCCAGAAGTGGCTGATATTAGGCTGAAAAAGAACCATGAACATGATAAATGCTTGATAATGTGTAAAGTGCTGAACTCATGCTGAGATCAGAGAAGGAGGTAGGCAGAGGCAGTGTTTCCTTGAACTTTGGGGACAGGCATCCCCAGGACAAATCCCAATTTCTACCATTCTTGGCTGTATTTCTCTATTCTAGAGAAAGCCAGAGTCTGAAGCTGTGATTCTTAAGTAAGGTGATGGCACACAGATGGTGCTCAATGAATGCTATACATACAGTCAAGACAGCAGATGCTGAAAGAAAGAATGATGTGCCGAAAGTTGGTCACAGAAGAGCTTGCTGCAAGAGGGGTTTCTTCAAGCCAGGCATTGAAGAATGGGAGACAATTTAAGTAAGCAGAAGGAGGGAAAATCACGTGGACAAAAACCTACGAAATAAGGCTCCTTTCCCCAGTCGGACTAGCTGAATCAGAGGCTTCCTGTAGGAAAGATGAGGTAGGAATAATTGGAGAAATAGGGAGAGTTCAGATTTTAGAGGTCAGACTGGAATAATTGGGGCTACTTCAAAAGCTCTGATCAAGTCTTCAGAAGAGCTCTCTGTTGATAAATGTGTGGTGGGAAAGAATCAAGCGGTAAAAACGCACAATTGTCCAGAGAAAAAAGAATAGCACAATTTTACCTCCAAAATCAAAAGAATTCTCTTCATCATTATACTGGACAATGCAATAATGCAAGAATAATAAATAAAAGGCACCTGCTGAAAAGTAAAAGTAAAACTGCCTTTATTCACAGACAACACAATCATGTACATAAAAAATTCTAAGTAATCTACAATGAAGCTACTAGAACTAATAAGTGAATTTATCAAGATGACAAGATATAAAGTGAATATACAAAAGTAAACTGTATTCATACATATTAGGAACAAACAATTAGAAAATCACATTAAAATGCCATTTCAAGGCTGGGCACAGTGGCTCACGCCTGTAATCCTAGCACTTCGGGAGGCTGAGGCAGGCAGATCACTTGAGGTTGGAAGTTCACGACCAGCCTGGCCAACATGGTGAAACCCTGTCTTTACTAAAAATACAAAAAGTTAGCCGCGTGTTGTGGTGGTGCGTGCCTGTAATCCCAGCTACTCGGAAGGGTGAATTGGGAGAATCTCTTGAACCCAAGAGGTGGAGGTTGCAATGGGTTGAGATTATGCCATTGCACTCCAGCTTGGGCAATAGAGAGAGACTCTGTCTCAAAAAAAAAAATAAAATAAAAATAAAAAAAGAAACGCCATTTAGAAAAGTACCAAAAATAAGAAAAAGGGACAAATTTTACAAAATACTGTAAGTTCTATACACCAAATATAAAATATTGCTGAGGTAAATTAAAGAACTAAATAAATGAAGAGACAGGCCAGGTGTGGTGGCTCACATCTGTAATCCCAGCTCTTTGGGAGGCCAAGGTGGGTAGATCACCTGAGGTCAGGAGTTCGAGACCAACTGGGCCAACATGGCAAAACCCCATCTCTACCAAAAATACAAAAAAATTAGTCATGTGTGGTGGCATCCACCTGTAATCCCAGTTACTTGGGAGGCTGAGGCAGGAGACCAGTTCAAACCCAGGAGGCAGAGGTTGCAGTGAGCCAAAATCATGCAACTGCACTCTAGCCAGGGTGACAGAGCGAGACTCTGTCAAAAAAAAAAAAAGAAAGAAAGAAAGAAAGAGAAAGAAAGAAAAAGAAAGAAAGAAAGAAAGAAAGAAAGAAAGAAAGAAAGAGAAAGAAAGAAAGAAGAGATATACCATGTTCATGGATTGGGAAGCTCAATATTAAGATGTTAACACTCTCCAAATTTATCTATTGATTCAATGCAATCCCAAGCAAAATCCCAGCAAGTATTTTTGTAGTTGACAAACTAATTCTAAAATTTATATGGAAATGCAAAGGCCCTAGAACCACAAAAACAACTTTGAAAAATAAGGGCAAAGTTAGAGGACTTATACGATCTGATTTAAAGTTTGTTTGTTTTTTTTTTTTTAGATGGACTCTCTCTCTGTCACTTAGGCTGGAGTACAGTGGCCCAATCTCAGCTGGCTGCAGCCTCTGCTTCCTGGGTTCAAGTGATTCTCCTGCCTCAATCTCCCCAGTAGCTGGGATTACAGGTGGGCACCACCAAGCCCAGCTATTTTTCTATTTTTTAGTAGAGATGAGTTTTCACTATGTTGGCCAGGCTGGTCTTGAACTCCTGACCTTAGGTGATCCACCTGCCTCAGCCTCCCAAAGTTATGGGATTACAGGCATTAGCCATCATGCCCAGCCTCAAGATTTACTTGTAAAGCCACAGTAATTAAAACAGAGTGGTATTGGCTTATGGATAGAAGGACAGACAAAGATTAATGAAATGCTTGCAATCCCAGCACTTTGGGAGGCTGAGGCAGGCAGATCACGAGGCCAGGAGATCAAGACCATCCTGGCTAACATGGTGAAACCCCACCTCTACTAAAAAATAGAAAAAAATAGCCGGGCGTGGTGGTGGGCACCTGTAGTCCCAGCTACTCGGGAGGCTGAGGCAGGAGAATGGCGTGAACCCGGGAGGTGGAGCTTGCAGTGAGCCAAGATTGTGCCACTGCACTCCAGCCTGGGTGACAGCGAGACTCTGTCTCAAAAAAAAAAAAAGATTAATGAAATGAAATAGAAAATCTAGAATTCGACATGTATTGTTGATTTTTGACAAAGTTGTCAAGTTATTTCAATGAGGAAAGGCTAGTCTTTTCAGAGAATGGTTCTGCAACAACTGGATATCCCTGTGTAAAAAGTGAACTTTGACCTTTGTTTTACACCGTACACAAAAATTAACTCAAAATGGACCAAAGACATACATGCAAAAGCTAAAGCTATAAATATTCCAGAAGAAAACACAGAAGGAAATCTTTGTAATCCTAGGGTAGGCAAAGATTTCTTTTTAAACAGACACAAAAGCTCTGACTTTAATAGAAAAAGGTGATAAAGAAGACTTTAGCACAATTAAAAATTTTTCTTTTATTTTTTATTTTTATTTTATTTTTTTTTGAGACTGAGTCTCGCTCTTTTGCCCAGGCCAGACTGCAATGGCGCTATCTAGGCTCACTGCCAGCTCCGCCTCCCGGTTTCATGCCATTCTCCTGCCTCAGCCTCTCGAGTAGCTGAGACTACAGGCGCCCGCCACCACGCCTGGCTAATTTTTTGTATTTTTAGTAGGGACGGAGTTTCACTGTGTTAGCCAGGATGGTCTCAATCTCTTGACCTCATGATCCGCCCACCTCGGCCTCCCAAAGTGCTGGAATTACAGGCATAAGCCACCGCGCCCAGCCAAATTTTTCTTTTAACAAGACACTTTTTAAAAAAAAGAAAATAAGGCTGGGCGCAGTGGTTCACGTCTGTAATCCCAGCACTTTGGGAGGCCGAGGCAGGTGGATCACGAGGTCAGGAGATCGAGACCATCCTGGCTAACACGGCGAAACCCTGTCTCTATTAAAAAAATACAAAAAAAATTAGCTGGGCGTGGTGGCGGGCGCTTGTAGTCCCAGCTACTCAGGAGGCTGAGGCAGGAGAATGGCGTGAACCCGGGAGGCGGAGCTTGCAGTGAGCGGAGATCGCACCACTGCACTCCAGCTTGGGTGACAGAGTGAGACTCTGTCTCAAAAAAAAAAAAAAGAAAAAGAAAAGAAAAGGCAAGCCCACAGACTGGAAAAAATGATTTACAATAATATATTTGATAATGAGATTTGCATCTAGAATATTTAAGAACAGTTATAACTCAATAAGAAGATAAACCTATAGATTCAATGTAATCCCTATTAAAATTCAAATGTCATTTTTCACAGATATAGAAAAAAGTTCTAAAACTTATTTGGAACCACAGAAAAGCTCTGACCAGCCAAGGCAATCTTGAGCAAACGGAATAAAGCCAGTGGCATCGCACTACCTGATTTCTTGCTATATTACAAAGCTATAATAATTAAAACTGCATGATAGTAGCATAAAAATAGACATATTGACCAATAGAACCAAATAGAAAGCCAAGAAATGAATGCACATATTTTCATCCCATTGATTTTTAAGAAAGGAGACAAGACCACACAATAGGAAAAGGAAAGCCTCTTCAATAAAGGGTGTTGGAAAAACTGGATATTCACATGCAGAACAATGAATTGGTCTTACACCATATTCAAAAATCAACTCAAGGCCAGGTGTGGTGGCTCATGCTTGTAATCCCAGCATGTTGGGAGGCTGAGGTGGGCAGATTACCTGAGGTCAGGAATTTGAGACCAGCCTGGCCAACATGGAAAAACCTCGTCTCTACTAAAAATATGAAAAAATTAACCAGGCATGGTGGTGTACACCTGTAGTCCCAGCTACTTGGGAGGCTGAGGCACAACAATCACTTGAACTTTGGAGGCAGGGTTTGCAGTGAGCCAAGATCACATCACTGCACTCCAGCCTGGGAGACAAAATAAGACTAAAAATACAAAAATTAGCCAGGCATGGTGGTGAGAACCTGTAATCCCAGCTACTCGAGATGCTGAGGCAGAAGAATCACTTGAACCTGGGAGGCAGAGGTTGCAGTGAGCCGAGACTGCACCACTGCATTCCAGCCTGGATGACAAAGTGAGAAAAAAAAAATTATTATTATTATAATTATTCAAAATTGCCCATGCATGGTGGTGCACACCTGTAGTCCCAACTACTTGGGAGGCTGAGATGGGAGGATCACTTGAGCCTGGGAGGTTGAGATTGTAGTGAGCTAAGATCATGCCACTGCACTCCAGTCTGGGCAACAGACCAAGACCCTGTCTCAAAAATTAATAATAATAAAACAAAAAAGCAGGCTGGGTGCGGTGGCTCACGCCTGTAATCCCAGCACTTTGGGAGGCCAAGGTGGGTGGATCATGAGGTCAGGAGTTTGAGACCAGACTGACCAACATGGTGAAACACCGTCTCTACTAAAAATACACAAATTAGCCAGGGGTTGTGGTGCATGCCTGTAGTCCTAGCTACTTGGGAGACTGAGGCAGAAAAATTGCTTGAACCCGGGAGGCAGAGGTTGCAGTGAGCCGAGATCACGTCTCTACATTCCAGCCTAGTAGACAGAGCAAGACCCCGTCTCAAAAAAAAAAAAAAAAAAAAGCAAGGAAATAAGTTGTTTTCATAACATGAAAGGGTAAGGTGATGCAGCAAAGTCTGATGGAGAAGCTGTAGCAAGTTACCCAGAAGTTCTAGCTGAGATAATTGATGAAGGCAGCTACACCAAACAACAGATTTTCAATGTAGACAAAACAGCCTTTTATCAGAAGATGCCATCTAGGACTTTCATAGCTAGAGAAGAGAAGTCAATACCTGGCTTCAAATCCAGAGGACAGACTGACTCTCTTTTATTAGGGGTTAATGTAGCTGGTGACTGCCAGCTTTTTTTTCTTTCTTTCCTTCTTTTTTTTTTTTTATTTTTTTTATTTTGAGAAAGGATCTTGCTCTGTCACCCAGGCTGGAATGCAGTGGCGTAATCTCAGCTCACTGCAATCTTTGCCTCCTGGATTCAAGCAATCCTCCCCTCAGCCTCCCAAGTAGCTGGGACTACAGGTGCACACCACCATGCCCAGCTAATTTTTAAATTTTTTGTAGAGACAGGGTTTTGCCATGTTGGCCAGGCTGCTCTCGAACTCCTGAGCTCAATCAATCCACCTGACTTGGCCTCCCAAAGTTCTGGGATTACAAGCATGAGCCACCATGCTCAGCCTGAAGCCAATGCCTCTTTACCACTCAGAAAAGCCTAGGGCTCTTAAGAATTTATGCTCAATCTGGCCAGGCATGGTGGCTCACGCCTGTAATTCTAGCACGTTGGAAGGCCGAGGCAGGTGGATCACCTGAGGTCAGGAGTTTGAGACCAGCCCAGCCAACATAGTGAAGCCACATCTCTACTAAAAATACAAAAATTAGCCAGGCATTGTGGCATGTGACTGTAGTCCCAGCTACTTGGGAGGCTGAGGTGGGAGAATCACTTGAACCCAGGAGGCTAAGGTTGTAGTGAGCCGAGACTGTGCCACTGCACTCCAGCCTGGGCGACAGAGCGAGACTCCATCTCAAAAAGAAAAAAAAGAATAATTATGCTCAATCTACTCTGCCTGTGCTGTATAAATGGAACAACAAATCCCAGATGACAACACATCTGTTTATAGCATGGTTTACTGAATTCTAAGCCCACTATTTAGACCTAGTGAACAGAAAAAAGATTCCCTTCAAAATATTACTGCTCAATGACAATGTACCTAGTCAACCAATGGCTCTGATGGAGATGTACAAAGAAGGAGGTTAATGTTGTTTTAATGTCTGCTAACATAACATCCATTCTTCAGCCCATAGATCAAGGAGTAATTTTGACTTTTAAGTCATATTATTGAATTTCCTAAGGCTATAGCTGCCACAGATAATGATTCCACTGATGGATCTTGGCAAAGTAACTTTCATTTGCACTGCAAAACCAAAAATTTTCTGTGACTTACTTTATTGTGATATTCACTTTATTGTGGTGGTCTGGAACTGAACCTGCAATATTTCTGAACTGTGACTGCATCTGAATAGCTAATGAGTGCATGAAAAGATCTTTATCATTAGTTGGCCCCTCACGGTGGCTCACGCCTGTAATCCCAGCCTTCTGGGAGGCTGAGGCAGGCAGATCAATTGAGGTTAGGTGTTCAAGACAGCCTGCCCAACGTGGTGAAACCTCTCTACCAAAAAATACAAATATCAGCCGGATGTGGCTGCGTGTGCCTGTAGTCCCAGCTAAACTACTCGGGGAGGCTGAGGTGGGAGGATCACTTGAACCAGGGAGGCGGAGACTGCAGTGAGCCGAGATTATACCACTGCCCTCCAGCCTGGGCAAAAGAGTGAGACAGTTGAGACCCTTTCTTAAAAAAAAAAAAAAAAAAGTCTTTTATCTTAGCCATTAAGGAAACACAAATTAAAGCCACAATGAGAAACCACTTTACACCTGTAAGAATGCTAAAGTAGAAAATATTGACAATATCAAGTGCTAGTGAAAACATTTCTGCAATTTATTTCTCTTTCCCCTCCTCTCCCCTCCTCTTTCTTTCTCTCTTTCTCTCTTTTGTTCTTTCTTTCTTGATAGGGCTGTTGCCCAGGCTGGAGTGCAGTGTGGCACAATCAGCTCACTGCAGCCTTGAACTCCCAGGCTCAAGTGATTCTCTTGCCTCTGCCTCCTGAATAGCTAGGACTATAGGCCTGCGCTACCATGCCTAGGTAATTTTTTGTTTATTTTTTGGGTATAGATGGGGTCACATTGTGTTGCCCAGGCTTGGCAATTTCTTATAAAGTTAAACATATATCTACCCTATAATTCAGAAATTCCACTCCTAGGTATCCAGCTAGGAGAAATGTAAACACATGTCCCAAAACAAAGCATATTTGCAAAAATGTTTATAGCAACTTTATCCATAATAGCCCCAAACTAGAAACAACCCAAATGCCCATTAACAGTTGAATGCACAAACTGTAGTATTTCTATATAATACAGTATTACTTAGCAATAAAGAGGAAGGAACTACTTGTACATAAAACAGTTTCTGTGTATCTCAAGGATGTTGCGATGAGCAAAAGGAAGTAAGACCCAAAGAAGGACATGCAAGAAAAGGCAGAACTAATCTATATGGACAGAGAGCAGAGCAGTGGTACCTAAGGCAAGGCTCAGGGAGAAGAGAGCTGGTTGCAAACGGGCACAGTGGGCAGAGATATGTGACAGAAAACTGCTGTATTTTGACTGTGGTGTTGGTTTCATAGATATACATGTTTGTCAAAACTCACCAAGCTGTATACTTAAGCATATTCTATGGTTTGTAAAATAGACCTCAATAAAGTTGATTTTTGTTTTCAAGGTAGAGTCTCGCTCTGTCACCCAGGCTGGAGTGCAGTGGCGCAATCACAGCTCACTTCAGTCTTGACCTCCCAGTCTCAAGCAATCCTCACACATCAGCCTCCTGAGTAGCTGGGACTACAAGCACATACCACCATGCCCCGCTAATTCTTTTCTTTGTTTTTAGGGATGAGATCGCACTTTGTTGCCCAAGCTGGTAAGTTGATTTTATTATATTTACTTATTTTTTTGAGACAGAATCTCACTCTGTGCCCAGGCTGGAGTGCAGTGGCGCAATCTCGCCTCACTGCAACCTCCACTTCTGGCGTTCAAGCAACTCTCTTGCCTCAGCCTCCCAAGTAGCTGGGATTACAGGCACCCGCCACCATGCCCAACTAATTTTTGTATTTTTAGTAGAGACGGGGTTTCACCATGTTGGCCAGGCTGGTCTCAAACTCCTGACCTCAGGTGGTCCACCTGCCTCTGCCTCTTAATGTGCTGGGATTACAGGCATGAGCCACCGCACCCAGCCGGTAAGTTGATTTTAAAAGAAAAAAAAAAACAACTCAACAAAGTATCATTGTTTGAAATAGCAATAAAAAATTGGAAGAAACCTAAATGTCCAGGAGGAGAATGGATAATAAATCACCACATATTCAATAACTGATTGATATAGCACAATGAATAAGCTAAATAGAGTATACACATCAGTATAGACAAAGCTCGCAAACAGAAGGCTGAGTGAAAAAGCAGGTTCCAGGAGAATACATGCAGCATGATGCTATTTATTTAAAATTTAATTACGTGCAAAGCAATTCCACACATTGCTCAAAGATCCACGCATATGTGAGCATAAATAAGAATATGGGAATAATAAATACCAAATTCAGGAGTGCAGTACCTCTTGGGGAGGAGGGAGGAGTATGCAAGGGACTTCAAACCGGATCAATCAATTTTTTTTTTTTACATTTTATTTTATTTACTTTTTTATTTTTTAAGCTGTTCCTTTCAGAGCAGGGCTAACTCCCAAGCAGTGAACTCAGAGTCAGCCAATTTTTGTATTTTGTAAACTATGTGGGTGGTCCCTGTATTCTTCTTCATGTCGCTTTGTGTGTCTGAAAGATCGCCTAGTAAAACAAACAGACAGCAAACCAACGAAGACCTAAACAGAAAGTGTGGCCACAAAGAGTGAGGAAGAGCCTGGCTGGTATGTGGGCCACTGGTTTGTCCCTGGATTTGCTGTCCAACCATGTAGGTTGCTTCTCTCTGATCAAGACACAAGAGCCTCATTCTGGAAGAAAAGAGAAAACATCCTTCCTGACCAGGCACTCAGAGGGATTTGATGCATGTCGCATCCTTTCTTTGCTTCTGCAGCTGCAGAAGGTGGTACTGCAAACTGGTACCCGATCCTGGCCGGGGGGAAGCTCGGTGGCCATGTACACACTCTCAGGCCAGTGCAGCCAGGGCAGGAGGGCAAGAGGAGGGGCTGCTCTCACTCTGCCAGGGCCAGAGGCCAGGGACCCACCAGGGACCACACACAGCCAGAGTACTAGTTCTGCCTGGGCCATTGGTTGCCATGTGACACGAGCAGAACTGGCTCTTCTAGCCAGGGGTTGTCCCCGGGATTGTGGTCACTGGGCTGTGCAGCAGACCATAGCGAGGGGACATTTCTTTCCCGACCCTCCCTGAGGGAACTTGGCTCCTGGAGCAAAAGCTGCCAAGGTCTTGAGGGCACTGTTTCGTGTACACTGCAGAAGGGGGTCCTGTTAAGGCTGGCCCAGTACCAGATTTTAGGATCCTCCATCTGGAGTAATCTTAGCTAGTGCCCTATATGCAGAGAGGGAAAGTGACCGTGACCAGCCTAAGCTCACACAGAAGGTGACTGGAACTTCTGACTTGTAGATCCCTGAGCAAGTTACTTAACCTCTCTGGGTCTCAGTTTTCCTACCCATAAAGTGGGTGCATAATTGTGTGCATGGGGGCAGGGTTTGGGGGTGTATGATAGATATTTCTGTGTGGTGAAATTATGGGTGATTTTTATTTTTCCTTTTGGCTTATCTGTATTTTCTAATTTGTTGTTTTATAATGAATATGCATTTTGTTATTTTTTCTTTTTATTTCTTTTTTTTTTTTTTAGAGACAGGGTGTCATCTCACTCTGTAACCCAAGCTGGAGTGCAATGGCACCATCACAGCTCACTGCTGCCTCAAACTCCTGGGCTCAGGTGATCCTCCTGCCTCAGCCTCCCAAGTAGCTAGGACTACAGGTGCATGCCACCATGCCCAGGCTGATTTTAAACTCCTGGGCTCAAGCAATCCTCCTGACTCAGACTCCCAAAGTTCTGGGATTACAGGTATGAACTGCTGCACCTGGCCTATTTTTAATTTTTCTTAATGAAGAGAGTAATACTACACATAGTTGGTATAAAGATTAAAAGAGATAATGAAAAGCACAGAGCACAATTTCCCATTCACAGTGTGTTCTCCATAAATATTTCTTCCTGCCCACACTTCCCTCCTATGCCTTTTTTCCCTTCTGGAGTTGGGGACTCTGGCCCCAGGCCTCATTTGGGAAGGGAGGAAGAGGCGGTACAGGACTCTGATCAGTCACTGGCTACGTGGCTTTGGGTAAATTATTTAACCTCTCTCTCAGTTACCTTGTCTGCAAAATGGGAAAACTAACACCTACCTCAAAGGAAGTTTTCAAGGACTACATGACATACAGGATGGGTATTGCCTGGCACATCATGGCTCTGTAATCAGTGTCTGCAGGAAAACAGAATGAAGGAACACAATGCATATAATGAAGGAAAAAGCATTAAAGTAGGAGCTAGAACAGAGACATGAGAGGATGTTCACATAGAGTCCATGGAGCCCAAGGAGCCTCTGGATAGAGTGTAGAAGGTTCATGAATTTACATGGGAAAAATCACATCCTTGGTATGCATTACCTCTAACTGAAATTCAGTATTTTCTTTCATCATGCATACTGGCAAGAAAACCCATGATAATATTAGTAGTACTTGTGACTTTGTCACCAATAGAAATCACAGATATTTTCATATTGTATTACAGTAGAGACATATTGAAATACTAGTTATTTTCATTCACCACTTCAAAATTATAGTAATTAATAGACTCATCTCTAGATCTTATTGACACTTTTTAAAAAGCAGGACTAAATCATGATTCAACATAATTGGTATCCTTTGTAACCCTAAATAATTTTTTTTTTAGTTAAAAACATTATTTGTGGCCTGGTGCGGTGGCTCACACCTGTAATCCCAGCACTTTGGGAGGCTGAGGTGATCACTTGAGGTCAGGAGTTCGAGACCAGCCTGGGCAACATGGCGAAACCCTGTCTCTACTAAAAATACAAAAATCAGCCAGGCATGGTGACGCATGCCTGTAATCCCAGCTGCTTGGGAGGCTGAGGCAGGAGAATCACTTGAACCCTGGAGACAGAGGTTGCAGTGAGCCGAGATTCCAGCCTGGATGACAAAGTGAGGCTCCATCTCAAAACAAAACACAAAAAAACAAAAACAAAAAAAACCCATTATTCTGAATAGGGGTTCATAGGCTTCATCAGACTGCCAAGGGGGACATGGAGACAGACATGGGTATCAGCCCTGCCTGGGCCATTGATCGCTGTGTGGTATTGGACTTGTTATTTCAGGCACATTCACCCCTGCTGGAATCACCCCAGAGGGCTGTTGGAAGGAACAAATTAATCCTTGGCTGGGAGAGGGTTTTGGAAATTGTTGGAGGCTTTCTAGTTTTGCCAAAAGCCAGGGCAGAGCGCTTTCTTCCTCCCAGCTGATCTCCAGGCCTCCAGGAAGCCTCTCCCTCCCAGAGGATCCCTCCCCTGTACTCTCCATCTGATAAATAAAGAGGCTGGAGTGCACACTCATTAGTGTAGGCTCTCCAGCTCCCAGTCTGTACAGACCCACAGCTCAGGGGAGGAATGTTCTGGAGGCTAATAACAGTTCCCTCCAGCTTTCATATTTGACCTTACAGTGACTCTTGAGGACACCACCTCCCTAAAAGCCCTCCCCTGCTTCCTCAGATGGTGCCCCTCTGTGTCCAGGTCCTTGCATTTCCCTTTTTACTGCCCTGTGCTGTGATCGTCAGTCAGTCTGACTCCTCCATCAGACTGTGTGTTTCTCAATGGCAGGTCCAGATCTGATCCCTCTCAGGGGCCCTAGGGCCCAGGTCAGGGGAGCGGCACAATCAGCATCTGAGGAGCTGGCCTGGGTGAGGACAAGGAACCCAAAGCTCAGAGAGAAACAGCAGGGAAGGGGTAGAGCTGGGCTGGAGCCCAGATCCCCTGATACCCACGGCCCGTTCCCCACACGTCCAAAGCAAGGGTGAAGGAATTGGGGGTGCCCAAGGCATCACAGTAACTATTTCCTACCCTACCCGCTGCTGTGAAAAATGTAGAGCTAAGGCACTGAAGGTGCTGTATGAAGCCCTTCCAGATGGCGTAAGGCAACAGGGTACATGGGGGAAGCCAAGGCGCTGAGAGCCCCTTCAGACTGGTTCTCCGATGCTAGTGAGAACACTGCCCTTGTTTTCTGGAAGTAATTTTTCAAAATGGACAGGTCTGCTGGCTTTGCTGGTCAGTGTGGGGAAGGAGGTTACCGTCTGGGCCCATCCACACCCATATTCGGCTCCTTGTCCCAGGCCAGTGGCAGGTAGTATGAACAGAAGAGTGTGGACATTGTGCGTGCACGAGCTAGCTCTCAGGGAGACTAGCAGGGACTCCAGATGATGAGGACATCTAAAAGCCCGCTAGAAAAGAGGCACCATGAAAGCCGTAGAAAGAGCAAGGACTTCCTACTAGGCCGCCCCCGGTTAAAATCTCATGGGCTTAGGGACTCCGGGAAATGGCTTCTCTCTGGTCCTCAGCTCTCACCTTTAACACGGCTGCGAACAGCCCCGGGCCCCTGGGTTGTTGCGGAGGTTGGGTGAGGTTGTGTTCACTCTCCTCACTGACCCCGCCGTGTGGACGCCGGCTGGTGCCTTGTCTGTCTGCCCCAGCCCCGAATGCCCCGAGACTCCCGGCGCCGGCTCGGCGCAGGTGAGGCGCCCGCGCCCTGGCCTCGAATTCCCGCCCCGCCACTCTGGCCGCGTCGTGCTGTCGTTGAGCACCCAGCGGCCTCGTGCAGGCAGGGGGAGCGCAGTGGGGAGGGGGCAGGAAGCGCAGGCAGAGCCGGGCGAGCACGCGGCTCCCAGCCCAGCTCCCCGCGTCCGCTCCGGCTCCCGCCGCGTTCCAGCAGCCGCCACTCCCGCCGCCGGCCCCCGCCGCCCGGCCCGCCCGCGCCTCCCCTCCGCGCGGGCCGCGCACCTGGCCGCCGCTCGGTCCTCGGGGCCCCGCGCTGCTGTCTGTCTCTGTCTCTGTCTCGGCTTCTCTCGGCCCCTCCGTCTCTCCGTCTCTGCCGTTCTCAGGCTCAGCTCCGTCTCGCTCGGTCCCTCGCTTCCCCGCTGGGCTCTAGCCGGCCGTCTGGTAGCCCGAGGTGGCGGGGGGCCGGGCGCGGGACGCGATGAGCGGCGCCTGCACGAGCTACGTGAGCGCAGAGCAGGAGGTGGTGCGCGGCTTCAGCTGCCCGCGGCCGGGGGGCGAGGCGGCCGCTGTCTTCTGCTGCGGCTTCCGCGACCACAAGTACTGCTGCGACGACCCGCACAGCTTCTTCCCCTACGAGCACAGCTACATGTGGTGGCTCAGGTACCGTCCCTGGCCCTCACCCTACCTTGAACCCCACTCCAGTCTCAGCCCCTTCACCCCAGCCTCAGCCCTCATCCGAGTTGCCCACCTGAGCATCAGCAGCAAGCTCTAGCCCTTACCGTCTTCATGCCCACAGCATCAGCCCTACCACCCCGTGAAACCCCATCTCAGCTCGATTTCCTCATCCTGACCCCAACCATTATTTAGAGCCATGCTCGGACCTCCCCTCCTCTAACCCAAAACAATCCTCACTCTATCCCCACCCCAAACTTCATTCCGTCACCACCCTTATCCCAACCCCAAATCACATATCAAGCCTCCCCCTAACAGCAACTTCCATCTTCAAACATTCACAGGCAGCCCAGCTCCACCCCAATTATCATCCCACCAAGGTGCCCTTCCTAATATCATCACCAGCCTTATCCCTGACTTTCCACACTCCCCAGTACTGACCCCAGACCTTATTCTATCACCAGCCCCAACTTCCTCTTCTGTCCTGCCTGCAATTCCACCTCAGCTCTTCTCCCACATCCTGACTCCAAATATTATTAATATCTAGATCTACATCCAAACCTCAGCCTCCAGGCTTAACCCTCGCCTGGTGCTACACCCCAACCCCAGCCTCAGCCCAGCGTCAACCCTTGGTTCCCTTTTGTATTTAGTCATTCTTTCGGGCACTCTCTACTGAGCACTTAGTGTGTGCCAAGCCCTGTGGTGAGTGCTGGGGATGTACCCCATCCTCAAGCTAAGGCAGAAGACTCGGGAGTCAGAGCTGCCTCCAAGTTCATCATGAGACAATGGCATAGTGCAGAAGCTAGCTCAGACTATATTCACAGAAGTGTTGAATCTCCACCCATAGGACCTCAGTTTCCCCATTTGTTCAGGGAAGAAGTTGCATTCCTGGAGCCTAAGTGTTGGGTTGAGAGGGTAATAGGTCTCAATCCCCCTGGGTCTCCAAAGGCCTCACCTGGAGAATGGAACTTGATCCTCAGCCTACTTTGGGAAACAGGCGTCAGCAAAAATTGAGTGGGCCATCTCAGTAGTTAGTGATTTTCCTGTCCCTGGAGGTACAGGAGCAGAGGCTGCTGCCCTCTGGGTGGGAAAGCACAGCGTCTTATGCCACCAAAACTTCTCAAGTCTCTGGCTTTTCATCTATCAAATAGGCAGTAGAATGATCAATCATTGTCCTGATTTCTGACTAAGGCAGTGGTAAGGGTCAAATGACATAACAGAGATGAAATCAACTTGACATATGCCAATGACAACTACAAATATTATTGCTTTTTCTAGGTGACTCGATCCACAATTCTAAATGATTTTCAGATGGCCAGGTTATCAGATCCTATATATTTGTGCTATCTATAACTCAGGAAATTATATTAATGTGTTTTCTGTTCATCCATATATTCATTCATTCATTCATTCATTCGTTCATTCATTCATTCATATTCTAGCCTTTACTTTGTGCCAGGCACTTTGCAAGGCATTGGAAACACAAAAATCAATTATTCCCTGCCCCTGAGGAACTCACAGTTTATTTAGAGATACAATGGTAATCACTTGACATTTTGCTTGCTGCCCAGAAAAACCAATGCACTGAGAACAACAGGTTTTGCAGCAAAGAAAGAGTTTAATAATCACAGTGCCAACCAAGTGGCAAAATAGGACATAATTCTCAAATCCGCACCCTCATTCCCCACCCCCCAACCCCACCAGAGAATTCAGAGACTATGGTTTCTCAAGGATTGGTGGCAGATGGGGCTAGGGAATGGGGAATGCCAATTGGTTGGGTTAGGGATAAAATCGTAGGGGATCAAAGCTACCTTCTTGCACTGAGTCAGTTGCTGGGTAGGGGGGCTCACAAGACCAGTTGAGCCAGTTTATTGGTATGGGTTACTGGTCCAGGTGGCACCAACTGGTCTATCAAAATGAAAAGTCTGAAAGATACCTCAAACACCAGTTTTAGGTTTTATAATTCCTCCTATAGGAGGAGTTGAGGAGATTACAAATCATGTGACCTCCAGCTACACGACTCCTGAACCATAATTCTAACCTTGTGGTTAATTTATTAGTTTAACAAAGGCAGTTGCAGTCCCTGAGCAAGGAGGGTGTTAGTTTTGGAAAGGGGCTGTTATCATCTTTGTTTTAAAGTTAAACTATAAACTAAATTCCTCTTATAGTTAACTTGGCCTGTGCCCAGGAATGAAGAAAGACAGCTCGTAAAGTTAGACGCAAGATGGAGTCAGCTATGTCAGATTTCTGTCACTGTGATAATTTTTCTATGTCAGATTTCTCTTACTGTGATAATATTCGCTAGGGCACTTTCACAACATTCACCTAAAGTGAAACAATGAAGTTTTGCTGAAGGCCCACTGTGTAGTTGGCATTGAGCTAGGTGCTGAAATAAGATGGTACTTTCCTCCCTTGTAAGTACAGAGACAATGTGGAGCTTTGGGGCTGGTCAGAATCTGTCACTTATTATCTATGTGGATTGGAAAAGTTATTTAACTTTCTAGTATTTTCTCTCAACTTTAAAGTGGTGATAGGGATATTTGTGTGATGGAATTGTAATAACTAAGAGAAATAATGCACATGAAAGTGACCAGTGCATATAGTAGGTGCTCAGTAATCGAGTTCCCTTTCCTTGGTTCACAGGTGTGGGAAGTGAAATTCAGTGTGGAAGTGAATTGTCCGAGATCTCCTAGCAATATCATAGCAGACTGAGACTTAAAGAACATTACCTAAGACTATCCAAGGGTCAGATGCTCTCACGCATTCACAACCCTGGCACTTCTCATGTTACACATGAGAAAACTTGAGAACGGTTAAGTTACTATCTGTGAGTGTCCCAGTGAGAGGCAGCGGCAGAGCTGGGTTGAAAACTCAGGCCTGTCTCATCTCAAGCCCTGGCTTGTCCTGTCTACTACTGTCTGAATCGCTCTTATAACCTGATCCACTCAGATCATCTGAAAAATACTCACTGACCCTCTAGTGTCTTCTGGGCACTGTGCTGGCCCCTGGGGACACAGAAGTGAGTAATTCTCTCAGCACCCAGCCAGGACCCTTTCCCTCTTCCACTAACCCCTTCCCTACACAGCTCTTGTGTCTTGTGGTCCCTTCCGTTGCCCTGGAAACCCTGACGTGGCATGCTTTAGTGGCTCAGACAATGCTTTCTTCGGGGTTTGGATGGGCTGATCTCTGAGGTAACATCCCATGTCAGTGTGTTCCCATTCTGTGACCCCAAGGTGGCTAAAAGGCTCTAGGGTGACTCTTCCTGGACTCAGACATAATGTGATTCATAAATACCACAGACAACTGCAAAGTGCAGGAGAGGAACCGAAAGTCCTCAGGATGTCTTGGGCATCAGTGTGCTCTGAACCTTGAAATAACTCTTCCGGCATGCTCCTAACAGAGCCCGGATATTGCAGGGCGGAGACCTTGTTTTGCTGTAAATTCCATTTGGCCCTTTTCATGCAAGTCAGTAAAAAGACATCAAAATCTCCAGGTAAGCACTGTTTCCTGGGAGAGACAGTGCTCAAGGAGAATTGCTGTCTTTGAAATTGTGCCTCAGGAAGTGAAGACACCCTGTGGAGAGGCAGTTGGTGCTGTCACACCGTCTGGTCCACTTGCCAAACACCCTCCTCCATCACTAGTTCTGTTTTTTTACCAGGGTGTGAGCCAGAAGACAGCGGCCTTGCCAGAAGGCAGAGTTTGTGGTCAGACCGTGTCTACAGCACCTCATTTCATCCTTCCCACCACCTGGTGAGATAGAAACCTTTATAAATGAAGAAAATGAAGGTCAGAGTGGTAAAGTGATTTTTCAGCTTAAATGTGGCAGAATCAGGATTTGAACTTAGAACTACCTGACTCCAAAGCCCTTGGTTGTTAGGTTGTCCCTCCAATTCTTTCTTAGGAGTCACAGTGGGTTTTTATCTTTCAGAGTCAGAACGGTAAAATCCTAGAAGACTCGAGGCTCTCTAATCCAATTTCCTACCCAGGATAGGAATCTCTAACTTCATTGAAAGATATAACTCATTCATGTGTCCTGCACAAGCTTCTCCCATGAGGCAGTACATTCACCATGGAACAACTCTGATCATTTGAAGTTCATCTCATGCTAAGCACAGATTTTCCTTCTTTGGAGCCTACCCTGTTGTTCCCAACTCTGTCCTTGGAGTTTGGTTCCTCTGTCACCAGGACAGACCAGCAGAGACAGTGCCTGCCCCCTGACTGACCTCCGATCTGGAATGTATCACCCCAGAGTCAGGGAAGAAGAGGGCAAGAAAGCTGGAGAAAGAATGGTAGACAGGGACAAACAAAACTCTCCCCCTCACTCCTCAAAGGGCCTCTCTTAGAGGCCCCTTTCCATCCAGGAACCCAGAGTTGTCCTACACACGGGCCCCAAGCGAAGCACAATTCTCCTAGATAACAGCCCTACGAACAGTAAGCATATCTCAAATGAGAAAACAGTGTTTAATTAAAGTAACTAAAGAACTAAAAAGCCCTACACACTCAACGTAAAAAATGTGAAAAGGACAAGAGAAACGAAAAGAGAAAGAAGTCATGAGTAATCCAGTGTCTAAGCTTGGATTCACCAGAAGACTCTGAGATGAGGATTTGATGGCAAGTAGTTTATGTGGAAAGTGATCCCAAAAATCACTGGTAGAGGATGAGAAAGTGAGACAGGGAGAGGAAGAAGCCAACAATGGGTGTATTACCAAGCAAATTACACCAGAGGTAACTGGAGCTTAAACTCTGCCAGCCAGTGTAGAATGTACTCCTCAGGGTTATCCCACCTGATGGCCAGGAAGCTGGATATTTAGCTAACAATTTCTGTCAGTCATCAGTCATGGGCCGGTGGGGTAAGGAAGGCATTGATTATCCTGCACTATTGACTTGCCAATGTGTCCACAGAGCCTGTTCTGGGCCCAAGAAACCCCTCAGACAAAGAGGTAACAGCTGTTTGCAGTAGAAACTTTGGCCAGGATAGCCAAGGCGGGCAGATTGCTTGAGCCTAGGAGTTGGAGACAACCTTGGGCAACATGGTGAAACCCAGTCTGTACAAAGAAATATCAAAATTAGCTCGGTGTGCTGGCACATGCCTGTAGTCCCAGCTACTCAACAGGCTGAGGCAGGAGGATCACCTGAGCCTGGAAGGTTGAGGTTGCAGTGAGCCATGATGGTGCCACTGTACTCCAGCCTGGGTGACAGAGTGAGATCCTGTCTCAGAAAAAAAGAAAAAAAAGAAAAAGAAGGAAACTTTGGCCAGAGTATCAGAATATTTCACAATGATAAGATCCAAGGGGCCCCGGACAGGACATCCACATCCTGAACTATACCCAGAGACAGCCTGTTAGTTGGTGTATCTCCATCAACCTTGCATGTGTACATGTGTATAGTTATGCATATATGTATACTTATTTAGTTAAATTGGGGTTATGCCATGTAATTAGTAGTGTGTCCTGCTCTTTTCAATTAATATTATCAATAAGTTCATAAAAATTTATCCATTATCTTAGATATTAAAATCTAGGCCAGGCGTGGTGGCTTATGCCTGTAATCCTAGCACTTTAGGAGGCCGAGGCAGGCGGATCATGAGGTCAGGAGATCGAGACCATCCTGGCTAACACGGTGAAACCCTGTCTCTACTAAAAATACAAAAAATTACCCGGGCATGGTGGCAGGTGCTTGTAGTCCCAGCTACTTGGGAGGCTGAGGCAGGAGAATGGCATGAACCTGGGAGGCGGAGCTTGCAGTGAGCCAAGATTGCACCACTGCACTCCAGCCTGGGCGACAGAGCGAGACTCCACCTCAAAAAACAAAACAAAACATATTAAAATCTAAAAGATCTGAAAACTTTTTTTTTTTTTGAGACAGGGTCTTGCTCTGTCACCTAGGCTGGATTGCAGTGGCACCATCATGGCTCACTGCAGCCTCCACCTCCCTGGCTCCAGCAACCCTCTTGCCTCAGCCTCCTGAGTAGCTGAGACTGTAGGCATGTGGTCACCATGACAGGCTAATTTTTGTATTTTTTGTAGAAATGGGGTTTCACCATGTTGCCCGGGCTGGTCTTGAATTCCTGGACTCAAGTGATCCGCCTGCCTTGTCATCCCAAAGTGCTGAGATTACAGGTATGAGCCACATCGCCCTGCCTGAAAACATCTATATTATTAATAAGGTCTCTATATATGCTATACTGTTCCATTGCAGAGATGTCCAATAATTTATTTAGCCATGGGAAGGCAGGCTCTTCAAAGCTCTCAGGTGTTTTGGTTGAGTGAAATTAGCCATTAACTAACAGGGAGCGAAATCCTGCAGAAGTGGCAAGGGCAGGTGTCTGGGGCCAGAGTCAGGGAAGAAAATGGGCAGGAGAGCTAGAGAAGAAAGGGTAGGCACGGACAAAGCCTGATGCCACCTATGCCTTCTCACTGGGAGAGCGTTCCATAACGCCTGACACATAGTAGGTACCAAAGGATATTTACCAACTGCCTACCACATGCCAGGGCCTAGACAATGGGAGGATAAGGCTGATTAAACATGGTCTTGGCCGGACACGGTAGCTCACACCTGTAATCCCAGCACTTTGGGAGGTCAAGGGCGGGGGGATCACTTGAGGTCTGAAATCCCACCTACCGGGGAGGCTGAGGCAGGAGAATCAAGACTCCGTCTCAAAAAAAAAAAAAAAAAAAAAAAGAAATACATATTTGGTCTCTGCCCCTGGTTCCTGAGTTGAAGCTCCTAAAGCCCTTGTAGATAGAGATGCTAGGAGCATCATTTGTTCTAAAATTTGGTCCTGAACCCCCAGTTCCTGACACAGAGCTCCTGAATTCCTTGTAATTTCCTGGGTGATAGGAGCATCTTTTGTTCTAATGAGATGACTCATGGTGGGCTCCTGGAGAGCCTCAGGATGGGGGCTGGTTACCAGGGAAACCAACCATGTGATTAGAGCACTGGAACTTACAGCCCCACCTCACTCCAACCTCCAGGGAGGGGAGAGGGCCCAGAGGTTGAGCTGATCACCAGTGGTAATCAATCATGCCTATGTAATGAAGCCTCCATAAAATCCCAAAGACAGGGTTTAGAGAACTTCTGGATTGCCGAACACGTGGAGGTCCCTGGAGGGTTGTGTGATTGGAGACCAGATGGAAGCTCCATGCCCCTCCCTTATACCTTACCTTATGTATCTCTTCCATCTGGCCATTCAACTGTATCCTTTGTAATATCCTTCCTAATCAACTGGTAAACATAGTGTTTTTTTGAGTTCAGTGAGCTGTCCTAGCAAATTAATCAACCCCAAGGAAGGGGCAATGGGCACACTGATTTATAGTTGGTGGGTCAGAAGTATAGGTGACAACCTACTACTTGCAATTGGTATGGGAGGGCAGGAGGGAGTCTTGTGGGACTGAGCCTGTAACCTGTGGGAGCTGACACTATTTGCCTAGAGATGGTGCCAGAATTGATGGTGTCTGCTGGAGAATTGCTTGATGTGTGGGGAAAAACCTCCCATACATCTGGTGTCAGAAGTGTTGTGTTGAGTGTTGTGGGAGGAAAAAAGGAAGCTGTTTCTTCCTTCAGACCAGGTGACCAAGGCCTGACTTGGGCAGAGGCAGTGAGGTTGGAGGGTGAGGGACCAGCAGTGGAGGTATTTGAGACATGGAGTTGACACTGATGTTGTCAGCAGAACCATGGAGGTTGGGTCAGAAGTTACCTGAGGCTTGGCTGAGCACGGTTGGCTCATGCTTGTAATCCCAACATTTGGGGAGGTTGAGGTGAGAGGATTGCTTGAGGCCAGAAGTTTGAGACCAGCCCAGACAGCATAGCAAAACCTGGTCTCTATTTTCTTTTTTTTTTAAAAGAAGGAGGGGGGGTGAGTGGGAGGGGGTGCCAGGCATGGTGGCTCATGCCTGTAATCTCAGCACTTTGGGAGGCCAAAGTGGGTAGATTGCTTGAGCTCAAGAATTTATGACCAGCCTGGGCAACATGGCAAAACCCCATCTCTTCAAAAATTACAAAAACATAAGCTGGGCGTGGTGGCACATGCCTGTGGTCCCAGCCATTTGGGAGGCTGAGGTGGGAGGATTGCTTGAGCCCAGGAGGTTGAGGATGCAGTGAGCCTAGATGGCAACACTGCAGTTCAATCTGGGTGACAGAGCAAGAACTTGTCTTAAAACAAAAAGAAAAGAAATTGCCTAAGGCTGGAAGGACAGCTGGCTTTTAACTAAGGCCTACTATATGTGTCTTGATTCTTAAGAAACAGCAGTATGGGGGTCCCCTAAGACCGTCTCCAGCTCCCTGGGGTAGGAGCAGGTGAGGAAAGTAGGGAGGGAAGGAGATGGTGCTGCTGAGTGGGGTCAGGTATGAGTCCTTGGTGGTGAGTCCTTGGCTTATAGTTGGTGCACTTTCTTTCCCATGCTGAAGCATAGAGAACTTGTTTAAGACAAGTAGGGACAAAACAAAAGTCAAAGCTGATTCCTACAACACAACACTAATTTTTTTTTTTTTTTTTTTTTTTTGAGATGGAATCTTGCTCTGTCACCCAAGCTGGAGTGCAGTGGCACCATCTCGGCTCACTGCAACCTCCGCCTCCCGAGTTCAAGTGATTCTCGTGCCTCAGCCTCCCGCGTAGGTGAGATTACAGATTACAGGAGCCCACCACCACGTCCGGCTAATTTTTGTATTTTTAGTATTTAGACCATGTTGGCCAGGCTGGTCTTGAATCCTGATCCTAAGTGATCTGCCTGCCTTGGCCTCCCAAATTGCTGGGATTACAGGCATGAGCCACTGTGCCTGGCCTAAATTTTTTTTTTAAATATTTTTATTCTGTACATTTTCTTCCCAGCAGAGTCATTCTAGCCTAGCTACAGCACTTCTATAACATGTCTCCCAAGTCCATTCCTGACTCTCAGCTCCCATGTGGTCTTCTCTTCCCAGCATTGGCGCTCTCATAGGCCTGTCCGTGGCAGCAGTGGTCCTTCTCGCCTTCATTGTTACCGCCTGTGTGCTCTGCTACCTGTTCATCAGCTATAAGCCCCACACAAAGTTGGACCTGGGCTTGAGCTTACAGACAGCAGGTAAGGAAGTTGCCAGGTGATGTCCTTGTATTCAGTAGACTAGCACCTTTTCAGGGGGAGAAATGTAGAAATGATGTTTGGAACATTTGCCTCATGACTATTCCTGGAATATGCAGAAGCAGCGGCACATTTTTCAGGAGATTCATGATCTAAACATTTCCATCCTAAACTCTTCATGTTTACATTGTTTGTCAAAATAATTTAATGTAGACAACACTCCATTTGTCACACAAAGATTAATCCATGTTGTGGATTGTCTAAGATGATGTTTTAATTTTAGCCTTGGGAATGCAAACTGATTTTAATATTAACTCAAACAAAATAGAATTAATTTTTAAAATTTGCTGCTTCCAAACTCATAATTTATCAGAAACGAAATACAAGTGCTTTTATTGTGTGTGTGTGTTTTTTTTAAATAATCTGATGTTCCAGACTACCCATTTCTTCATTAGTATAGGTTATCAAGTGCCTCTAAGGAGCAAAAAATAAAGTGTTGCTTTTTCACAAGCCTTTTTTGCACACATTTTGACAACTTCCTGAAAGGTATTATGAAAGATACAAGTCTCTGGGCTGGGCGCGGTGGTTCACGCCTGTAATCCCAGCACTTTGGGAGGCCGAGGTAGGTGGATCACAAGGTCAGGAGTTCAAGACCAGCATGACCAACATGGTGAAACCCTGTCTCTACTAAAAATACAAAAATTAGCCAGGCATGGTGGCGCATGCCTGTAATCCCAGCTACTCAGGAGGCTGAGGCAGGAGAATCGCTTGAACCTGGGAGATGGAGGTTGCAGTGAGCCGAGATCGCGCCATTGCACTCCAGCCTGGGCGACAGAGCGAGACTGTCTCAGAAAGAAAGAGAGAAAGAGAGAGACAGAGGGAGGGAGGGAGGGAGGGAGGAAGGAAGGGAGAGAAAGAAAGAGGAAGGAAGGAAGGAAGGAAGGAAGGAAGGAAGGAAGGAAGGAAGGAAGGAAGAAAGTCTCTATTGGCAAAAGATCTTTCAGTATAGTTTGGTAGCCAATGCTCAAAATAGGTATTATTAAATCCATTTTACAGATGAGAAAAGCAAGACTGAGAGAGTTTTGATGACTTGCTTAAGTTGTCATAGCTAATAAGTGGTGGGCTGAAATACAGCTCACATCTGTCTGCCTCGAGTCACCACACTGGGTCTGTGCAAGTATATAACTAAGCACAAAATTGTTTGATACAAAGTGTAGGGAAGATTTCAAACAGGGAAGGATACTTGAGTTAGTGTTGAGTTTAGTGAAGAAGTTGCTAAGGCAAAAAAAAAAAAAGGAGAAAGGCTGTCCCAGCATAGGGTAAGTAGTGGGTACATGTGTGTGGGCACGACTGAGTGAGCCCTCTGCAGTGACAGGGTCATTCACACTGGGCACCACAGGGAATAAGGCCAGGCAGCCTGGGGGAGAAATTTAAGCTAAGCAAAAGAAGTAAGGTTGACGGCCAGTTGTGGTCGCTCATGCCTGTAATTCCAGTACTTTGGGAGGCCAAGGGAGGTGGATCACCCGAGGTCAGGAATTCAAGACCAGCCTGGCCAACATGGCAAAACCCTGTCTCTACTAAAAATGCACAATTAGCTGGGTGTGGTGGCAGGCGCCTGTAATCCCAGCTACTCGGGAGGCTGAGGCAGGAGAATCGCTTGAACCCGGGAGGCGGAGGTTGCAGCGAGCCAAGATTGCGCCATTGCACTCCAGCCTGGGAGACAGAGCAAGACTGCGTCTCAAAAAAAAGTGGGGCCGGGCGCGGTGGCTCACGCCTGTAATCCCAGCACTTTGGGAGGCCAGGGCGGGCAGATCACAAGATCAGGAGATCGAGACCATCCTGGCTAATGCGGTGAAAACATGTCTCTAATAAAAGTACAAAAAATTAGCTGGGCGTGGTGGCGGGCGCCTGTAGTCCCAGCTACTCAGGAGGCTGAGGCAGGACAATGGCGTGAACCCGGGAGGCGGAGCTTGTAGTGAGCAGAGATGGCGCCACTGCACTCCAGCCTGGGCGACAGAGCAAGACTCTGTCTCAAAAAAAAAAAAAAGAAGAAGAAGAAGAAGAAGTAAGGGTGACAGGAGGCATTGGGGAGGTAGAAGGGGCAAGGTGGGTAGTAGCTAAGTCTCAGAAAGAGAGGGCTGAATGCCATCATTTGTAAACATGAATTTTCCAAGTTAACAATAAAAATACAACAAGAAACAGCACAAGAACCATTCTCAGATCCTGATGACTGTGAATAATCCAGCTGTGACTGAGCAGCGAAAAGCAGGAGGGGTCACTTTTGAGGGTGGAAGGACTCAGCTGGCTCCCCTTGGAGTGAGAAAGACCTGAGAGGCAGTGGCAGGGGAAAGGAAAAACGTCTGCACATAGACCCAGCCTGGTGGAGACCAGAGACAACTGAGGCTTCAACATTTTGTTTTGTTTTGTTTGAGACAAGGTCTCACTCTAGTCGCCCAGGCTGAAATGCAGTGGCGTGATCATGGCTCACTGCAGCCTTGCACTCCTGGGCTCAGGTGATTCTCCCACCTCATTTTCCTGAATAGCAGGACTACAGGTGCGCAGCACCACACCTGGCTAATTTTTTGTATTTTTAGTAGAGATGGGGTTTCACTGTCCTGCTCAGGCTGGTCTCAAACTCCTGGCCTCAAGCAATCCACCTGCCTTGGCCTCCCAAAGTGCTGGGATTACAGGTGTGAGCCACCACACCCAGCTGGTTTCACCTTTTATAGAGGTTAATGAAAGACATAAAAGAACCTGACTATATGGGAGATATGGCATGTATGTGGATAGAAAGGCTCAATATCATAGAAATGCCAGTTCTTCCTAAATTAACCTATACATAAAAATAAATAAAAATGTTTCATGGAATTTGTCAAATTAATTCTAAGTTAATCTAGAGGCATACAGGTGCAAGAGTGAACAACACAATTTTGGAAAACAAAGAAGAGGAGGGACTTGCTCTATCAGGCAGCAGGACATTTTTTAAAATACAGGATTTCTGTTTAAAAATATAAGTTTTGTGATATTGGCACAGAAATTGACAAATAGAATTGGGCAATGCAGTGGTTTTAAACTGAGTACAAATTTGCTTCCCTAGGACAATTGGCAATGTCTGTAAAGATTTTTGGTTGTCACAATCAGGGAAGGGATACTATTGATAACTATTGGTAGAGGCCAGGGATGCTGTTTAACAGCCTACAATAAAGAGGACAGTACCTCGCAACAAAGAATTATCTGGCCCAAAATGTCAATAGTACCAGTTGAGAAACCCTAGAGTAGAGAATAGAGTACTAAAGTTGAAAAACCTAGACTAGAAAGAGTCCAGAAACAGACTAATTAAAATATATGAATTTGTATAAAATGTATAATTTTCTAAAAAATAAAGGAAAAGATTGGCAAATGTCCCTACGTCAAGTACAAATAATATAACACTGTGTGTGAAGTTAAAAAACAAATGATGGGGCCGGGCGTGGTGGCTCAAGCCTGTAATCCCAGCACTTTGGGAGGCCGAGGCGGGCGGATCACGAGGTCAGGAGATCGAGACCATCCTGGCTAACACGGTGAAACCCCATCTCTACTAAAAATACAAAAAAATTAGCCGGGCGTGTTGGTGGGCGCCTGTAGTCCCAGCTACTCGGGAGGCTGAGACAGGAGAATGGCGTGAACCCGGGAGGCGGAGCTTGCAGTGAGCCGAGATGCGCCACTGCACTCCAGCCTGGGGGACAGAGCGAGACTCCGTCTCAAAAAAAAAACAAACAAAAAAAAACCAAAAAACAAATGATGGGCTGCAAAGATATTGTATTACATTAAATATCTATACACACACACACACACACACAATTAGTTTTCATATTCTCCAATTCTGTATTGCAAATTTCCCTACTTGCTAAAATTTACTTGTAATGTCAACATCAATACTCAAGGCAATTCTGAGGTCATTTGTAAATGTGGGCACACACAGAGTAGCAAAAAATTTGATTTACACATGTATCCTAGGTGATATTGAATAAGGTATGCTCTGCCTTCTCTTTGCAGCTCTCATGGTATAAGCAAGTGTCTTTTTCTCAGTCTATTTAGTGCCATGGTTTTTGTATTTTTTTATTTTTAATGGGTGATTTCACTGTTTTGTTTTGGTTTATTTTTATTTTTATTTTTTGAGATGGAGTCTTGCTCTGTCACCCAGGCTAGAGTGCAGTAGTGCGATCTCAGCTCACTGCCACCTCCGTCTCCCAGGTTCAAGCAATTCTCCTGCCTCAGCCTCTCAAGTAGCTGGGACTACAGGCGCCCACCATCATGCCCAGCTAATTTTTTTTTGTATTTTTAGTAGAGACAGAGTTTCACTATGTTGGCCAGGCTGGTCTTGTATTCCTGAACTTAGGTGATCTGCCCGCCTGGGCCTCCCAAAGTGCTGGGATTACAGGTGTGAGCCACTGTGCCCGGCCTGTTTTTGTTTGTTTTAGAGACATGAGTTTTAGGTTATAGTGCTGTTGGCCATGAGTTCAGTGTTAATGAATCAATAACATATTAAATAAGGTCGCTTTAAACAGAAACACACATAGAAAAACAAAGTTACATATTGATCAGTTGACAAAAATGTGACCAGAGGCTCACAGGAACATAACCTTGTATTTCCCCTAGGAGCAATAATTCAGTATTTGTTAATTTAGTGTTTGCTGTGACTTTGTAGAATATAACTACCGTGAATAATGAGAATCAACTATATATAAAACAAGGCAGGATTGATATAAGTACACCTTAAAAGATGAGAAAAATGTAATTTGTTAAAAAAGAAATACAAATGCCCAATGCACAGGAAAAGATGCTTAACATTACTAATAATCAGGGGAATGCAATTCAAAAATGATACATCCAGGCCAGGCACTGTGGCTCACACCTATAATCTCAGCATTTAGGGAGATGGAGGCGGGCAGATCACTTGAGGTCAGGAGTTCGAGACCAGCCTGGCCAATGTGGTGAAACCCATCTCTACAAAAAATACAAAAATTAGCCAGGCATAGTGGCGCATGCCTGTAGATCCAGCTACTTGGGGAGCTAAAGTGGGAGGATTGCTTGAGGCCAGGAGGTGGAGGTTGCAGTGAGCCAAGATCAGCCACTGCACTCCAGCCTGGGCAACAGATCAAGACCCTGTCTCAAAAAAAAAAAAAAAAGAAAAATCTTTATTAAAAAAAAAATTACATTGGCAAATTAGCAAAAGCCCAAAAATGTATCATATTAAAAGTGAGAAGGTTGGAAGGTTGGGGTGGGGGAGGCAGGTACTCTCATATACTGCTGGTAAGAGTATGCATTGGTACAACCACTTTACAGAGAATTTTGGCAATATCAATTTAAATAATATATATAATAATATATAATATATCATACATAATTATATATTAGATATGTTAAAATATAATTATGATATATTATATATAATTATTATATATAATATATTTCATTATTACATAATTAATTATCAATATTATATAATTGTTAGTTTTATATATATACCCTGTTACGCAGTAATTCTACTTCTAATTAGCTGCCTTAAAGAAATAGTTGCATTAGGAGAGGCTTCATAAAGACAGACATCTTAAGAACCTGTCATATTGGAAACTAAATGTCCATAGGTAGAGGAATGGATCATAAACTGTGGTATAATAGAATAATGAAATATTGATACCATATAGGTAAAAGGAATGAACTAGCTCTAAATGTACCATATTATTTGCTCTTTATGGTAACTGGGTAGGGTATAGATCATGTTATTACTTTCATTTTACAGATGAGGAAACTGAGACCCAAAGTCACCAAATGAGTGACAGAGCCAACTCTCCCCTTCACCCTCCTTCCTCTCCTTATCCCTGTTGCTGTGAAAGGGGCATCCCTACAGTGTGCCAGACACTGTTTGAAATTTCACACGCACCATCTCCTCTAATCTTTCCAGCTATCCCAATGAGGTAGGTCTCATTATAACCCATTTTACAGATGCAAAAATCAGGTCTCAGAGAGCTTAGATGATTTGCACAAGGGGTCATACGTAGCTTGTGATTGTGGAGCTGGAAATCAAACATGTGTCTTTCTGCCTCCAAAGTCCTGCTCTTTCCATCCTCCTAGAGCAGGACTGTGGGATGTTCTGGCTTGTGCTCTGTGCTGCTACTCTCACCCCGCCCTACCCATCCGCCAGATCCTACTTTTCTGGCTCAAGGGGAATACAGTTCATCCCTTGGCCCTGTGAATGGAAACCATCCTCCCGCTTTTCACTGCTCAGCCACCAGCTGGATTATTCAGTCACGAGGATTTGAGACAGCATGTCCTCTTGCTTTTTGCTTCTTATTTTTAAGAAGAAAAGTGCATTGCCTGACCTTTTACTAAATAACAGGTTTAGGCTCTCTCTGCCTTTTGCTCAAACTCAGCTCTTAGTTCCTCCCCTTCTTCTTCATTAAGTATTGTTCTCTCCTTCCCTCTGCACCCAAAGCATCAACCCGGGAGCTTCCTTCTGCATCTGAGATGGTTACAGGCCCACTATCTTACATTCATCAGAGCTTTACTGTTGATAGACTTTCATTTCTGTTTGCTCTCTTGCCCTTCAATAGGACATGGAGAGAGGTCTTTACCCCCATTTTATAGCAGAGGAAACCAAGGCTCAGCCAAGGGAAATGAACTAAGTCCACACAGCCAGTGAGCATGTGTCACTGCGATGTCAACCCAGATCTCCCAGACTCTAAACCCTATGACTGCACTGTCCCTTGGGGTCCTCGGCTCTGAGTATGGAGGCAAGGGTGGGATGGGGAGTGCCTTGGCAAGAGCAGAGTGTAAATGGAAAAGCAGTTTCTGAAACAGGCTTCTTTCCCTGCCCAGGCATTCTGTACTCTGCCCCATCACCCTCACACCTATCCCATCCCCAAACTTGGGATGGCAATGGAGACCATAACTTTCTTATTCTGGTACTTTGTGAGGAACTGGCTAGATCAGAAAAGTGAATTCCTACTGTTGAGCTGGGCACTGTGCTAAGGACTTCAAACACATCATCCCCTTTAAACTGCTCAGCTACTCTGCCTGGTGATGATTATCAACTCCCATTTTGCAGATGAGGTCAGTGAGGTGAGTGTAGAGGTGATATCTAGGTACATTTAATAAGATACTAAAACACTGGGGGAAAAATTAAGGAGTCCAATTCTTATCCTCTTCTGAAAGGTGTTGGTGAAGAGGTCATTAGTCAGCCATTCTCATCAACTAGAACTCAAAGGCTCCTAGAAGTAAAGTCTGATGCTCTCACTGTATAGATGGGGCAGCTGAGGCCCAGAGAGAGGCAGTCATGTGCCTAAGGTCACCCAGCCAATTGGTGGCCAAGCCTTTGCCTCCCAGCCAGAGACCTTTCCCTGCAGCAGCTGCCCCTATACTGCAGAAAGACTTTCATCAGCCCCTCCCACCTTCCATGGAAGGCTCAGTCACGTCACCCCAGAGCCCGCTGCTTTTTAATAAACCATACTTGAGAGGTAACACCAAGGAACCAAACATGCTTCACTCAGTGGTGAGTTTGTTTTGGCTCCTCCAAACAGGGGGAAAACCTGAGAACTCCTTTCCAAGCTGGTCACCACAGGCTAGGCCCATGTTCAGGGTTGAGAACCCCAGGTAATGGGGGACTGGCCACAGAGGTCCTTGGAGAAAGGAGGGAAGGCACAGCGCTGGGCAGAGATGCCAGAAAACCTGGTTCTAATATTGGCCTTGCTGCTGTCAGTGTGTGGCCTTAAGCAAGTCATTTTTCTCTCAGCCTCAGTTTACTCTAAAATGTGTACCATCATAGCTACTAAGAAAGTTGTTGCAATAACTAGAAATGATGCTTACTGGTATTTAATTGGTCTCAAATACATAGTAGGCTTTTAACAATTAGTAGCTCTCATTTTCATTATTATTAGGCGCTTCAATTTTTACATGTTGGCAATCTCAAACATACCATTTTCTTTTTTTAAAAACCTTTTTTTTTTTTTTTGAGACAGACTCTCCCTCTGTTACCCAGGCTGGAGTGCAGTGTTGTGATCTTGGCTCACTGCAACCTTCACCTCCTGGGTTCAAGCAATTCTCCTGCCTCAGCCTCTCATGTAGCTGGGACTGCAGGCACCTGCCACCACACCCGGCTAATTTTTGTATTTTTAATAGAAATGGGGTTTCACTGTGTTAGCCAGGGTGGTCTTGAACTCCTGACCCCAGGTGATCCACCTGTCTCAGCCTCCCAAAGTGCTGGAATTACAGGCATGAGCCAACACGCCTGGCCTAACCTTTTTTTTTTTTAACAGCTTCCCGCATAAGCCAAAAATGTAATGTAATTGCTAAAAAAAAAAAAAAAAAAAAGTGAGTGGAACCTCAGGTCACATTAACAGAGTATAAGGTCTGGAAGCAAAGGAGTGATGATCTATATTAACTTTCAGTTGGATAGAACTCACCAGCCATCACATCTCAGAAATAACTTTTTATCGTCTACTCTGTAGGTTCCCAACTTTGGTTTCCAATTTCCTGAGGGTCCCCAAACATAGCAGTGGGGATTCTTGAGCAATCTCCAATATTGCAAAGTTTTTTTGTTTTTTGTTTTTTTTTGAGACAGAGTCTCGCTCTGTTGCCCAGGCTAGAGTGCAGTGGTGTGATCTCGGCTCACTGCAACCTCCGCCTCCCGGGTTCAAGCAATTCTCCTGCCTCAGCCTCCTGAGTAGCTGGGATTACAGGCCCCTGCTACGACGCCTGGCTAATATTTGTATTTTTAGTAGAGACGGGGTTTCTGATCTTAGCCAGAAGCTGGTCTTGAACTCCTGACCTCGTGATCCACCTGCCTCGGCCTCCCAAAGTGCTGGGATTGCAGGTGTAAGCCACCGTGCCCAGCCCAACAATTTTTTTTTCTTTTTTTTTTGAGACGGAGTCTCACCCTCTTGCCCAGGCTGGCGTGCAATGTCGCCATCTTGGCTCACTGCAACCTCTGCCTCCCAGGTTCAAGCAATTCTCCTGCCTCAGCTGGCTACAATATTGCAAAGGTTTTACACGGACCAAGTTTCTTCTCTTTGAGCTAGAATTATATCAGTTCCAGGGGGGTAATTAACATAGGTGCTCTCCTGCTGATCAGAGCTCTTTGATTAATACAGAATGGAAAAAATTAGTACTTAATAAATGCAGTCTATTATGTAGACAAAATCCTTCAGAACTTGGAGTTCAAAGGGAAAGAAATAGAAAAATTAGGCCAGTTGTATTTTCTACATCATTTTATGAAGTAGTAACAGATCCAGAGAGGTGAAGGGTTTGGCACAAAGTAGCACAATGATTTAATACCAGAATGAGGACTTGAGCCAAGGTCTTGTAACTCCTGGAAGCCCAAGGGATTCCCCAGAGCCCTGGCTGGCCAGTTGCTCAGAGCCCCATAATGTGAGATGGACTTTGACCAATCAGATGATCAGAGGCAGTTGACTACTTCAGATCTGGGAACCAGGTCATGTGAGGATTAGGTAAAGAGCTGGGGATAGTTGGCCTTGAACAGAGGAGACTCCGGGCTCACAGCCTAGGGCCTCAGATCTCTGCAAGGTTGTTCTGGGACAAGAGGATCAGACATTTTTGTGAGAATCGAGGGAACAGAGCTGAAATCAGTGGAGAAAGCCATAGGGAGATGGATGTTGAGTCAATAAAGGTAGAACTTTTTTAGAGTATACCTGAAATACTGCAAAAAGAACTCCATCACTCTGGGCCATATTTCACTCACAAATTTGTAATCCTTGGGTTTGTTTTGTTTTGTTTGTTAAAAAAGCACCTCTATCCATGGAAGGTAATCAGGAAAAGGCTAAATATGGGATTCAGCTAAGGGGAAGGGGATTTTTTTTTTTTTTTTTTTTTGAGACGGAGTCTCGCTCTGTCGCCCAAGCTGGAGTGCAGTGGCGCAATCTCGGCTCACTGCAAGCTCTGCCTCCCGGGTTCACGCCATTCTCCTGCCTCAGCCTCCCGAGTAGCTGGGACTATAGGCACCCGCCACCACGCCTGGCTAATTTTTTGTATTTTTAGTAGAGACGGGGTTTCACCGTGGTCTCGATCTCCTGACCTCGTGATCCTCCCGCCTCGTGATCCGCCCGCCTCGGCCTCCCAAAGTGCTGGGATTACAAGCGTGAGCCACTGCGCCCGGCACTAAGGGGATTCTTGTATTGAGGAGAAGGTTGAAGTAAATCCCTGTACCAGCTGGAATGCCTTAAAATGAAAGCTTAAATAACAAAGAATCCCAAGGAGTCTATAAAACATGCACAAAATAACCTGTTAGAACAAAGTGTGTTTGGGCTGGGCACAGTGGCTCACGCCTGTAATCCCAGCACTTTGGGAGGCCCAGGCGGGTGGATCATGAGGTCAGGAGATTGAGACCATCCTGGCTAACATTGTGAAACCTCATCTCTACTAAAAATACAACAAAGTTAGCGGGGTGTGGTGGCGGGCGCCTGTAATCCCAGCTACTCGGGAGGCTGAGGCAGGAGAATGGCATGAACCCTGGAGGGAGAGCTTGCAGTGAGCAGAGATTGTGCCACTGCACTCCAGCCTGGGCGGCAGAGTGAGACTCTGTCTCAAAAAAAAAAAAAAAAAAAAAAAAAAGAAATAAGTTTGTTTAGCAAGTTCACAGTAAAGTCAAAACCAAACATCAATTGTATTTATATATACTACTAACAAAAAATTAGAAACCCAAACTAAAAACACAATAATACCATTTACAGTTACTCTAAAATAAATGAAATACTTAGGTAAAATTTAACAAAACATGTACATGTTCTGTATGTTAAAAACTACAAAATCCCTCCACTTTGGGAGGCCAAGACTGGAGGATCACTTGAGCCCAGGAGTTCGAGACCATTCTGGGCAACATGACGAGACTCCTGTCTCTACAAAAAAAAAAAAAATAGCAGGGTGTGGTGGCGTGTGCCTGTAGTCCCAGCTACTGGGAGGCTGAGATGGGAGGATTGCTTTAGCCCAAGAGGCGGAGGCTGCCATGAGCCCAGATCACACCACTGCACTCCAGTTTGGGTGACAGAGCAAGACTCTGTCTCAAAAAAAAAGAAAACTACAAAATGCTTAGCCGGGCTTGATGGCATGTGGCTGAGGTGGGAGAATCCCTTGAGCCCAAGAGTTCAAGGCTCACTTGTAAGCTATGATCATGTCACTGTACTCCAACCTGGCAACAGAGGGAGACCCCTATCTCTAAAAATAACCAACCAAACAAAAAAACTACAAAATGCTGATGAAGGAAATCAAAGAAGACCTAAAATGGAGAAATACACTATGTTCATGAATTGCAAAACTCAACATAGTAAACATAAAAATTGCAACCTGCCCTTTTTTTTTGAGACAGGGCCTTGCTCTGTTACCCAGGCTGGAGTACAGTGGCACAATCTAGCCTCAACTTCTTGGGCTCAAGTGACCTTCCCACCTCAGCCTCCCAAGGAGCTCAATGGAAAAGAATTCACAGAAAATAAACAGAAAATTAGGCCAGTTGTATTTTCGATTCCATTTTATGAAGTAGTAACCGAGATCCAGAGAAGAGAAGGGTTTGGCACAAAGTAGCACAATGTTTAATACCAGAATGAGGACTTGAGCCAAGGTCTTGTAACTTCTGGAAGGCTTGACTGGCAGCTGCTCAGACCCCCACAATTGGAGAGGGATCACCACACCTTGTTAATTTTTTATTTTTGTAGAGATGGGTTCTTGCTATGTTGCCCAGGCTGGTTTTGAATTCCTGGGCTCAAGCGATTCTCCCTCTTGGCCTCTCAAAGTGCGGGGATTACAGGTGTGAGCCACTGTGCCTGGCCAAAATGGCAGTTTTATAGATAGATAGATAGATAGATAGATAGATAGATAGATAGATGATAGATAGATAAGCTAATTCTCAAATTTATATAGAGAGAGACAAAAGGACTAGAATAGCTAAAGTAATAGTGAAAAAGAATAATGAAGTTGGAGGAAATCACACTACTCAATTTTAAGACTTATTGTATAGCAACAATAATAAACAGTAATGAGGATAGTGCGGTATTAGAGGAGGGAAGGACACATTCATAGATCAAAATATGGTCCAGAAGTAGACTGATGTCATAAGGTTGTCCAACAGATTTTTGACAAAGGTGCAAAATCAATTCAACTGGGGAAGAACAATCTTTTCAGTAAATGGTGTTAAAACAACTAAACTTCCATAAGTAAAATATAAACCTTTACTTAGATCTCACACCTTGTACAAAAATTATCTCAAAAAATATCTAAATGTAAACCAAAAAACTCTTAACACTTTTAGAAGAAAACAGGGAAAAATCTTCATGACATGCGGTTATGCAAAGAATTCTTAAACAAGACATCGAAAGCACAATACATTTTTAAAAAGATAAGCCAGTATTCATCAAAGTTCAAAATTTTAATGCTGTGAAAGATCCTGTTAAAAGGATGAAAAGGCAAGCCTCAGACTGGAGAATATATTCACATATTTGACAAAGGACTTTTATCCAAAATATATAAGGATTGGTCGGGTGTGGTGGCTCATGCCTGTAATCCCAGCACTTTGGGAGGCCCAGGTGGGTGGATCACTTGAGGTCAGGAGTTCAAGACCAGCCTGGCTGACATGGCGAAACCCCGTCTCTACTAAAAATACAAAAAGAATTAGCCAGGTCTTGTGGCACAAGCCTGTAATCCCAGCTACTCAGGAGGCTGAGGCAGGAGAATCGCTTGAACCCAGGAAATGGAGGTTGTGGTGAGCTGAGATCACACCACTGCACTCCAGCCAGGGTGACAGAGTGATATGTCTCAATAAATGAATAAATAAATAAATAAAACAAAATATATAAGGAATACCCTAAACTCAACATTAAGAAAACAAATGATCCCATTAGAAAATGAGCAGAAGACTTGAACAGACATTTCATTAAAGAGGAAAAGAGAACAATCTATGTTTTAAAATGTCCAGGCATGGTGGCTCAGGCCTGTAACCCCAGCAACTTGGGAAGCCAAGGTGGGAGGATAGCTTGAGCCCAGGACTTCAAGACTAGCCTGGGCAATATAATGAGACCCTGTATCTACAAAAAAAAAAAAAAAAAGGTGGATGTGGTCGTGCACACCCGTAGACCTAGCTACTCAGGAGGCTGAGGTGGGAAGATCACCTGAGCCCAGGAAGTCAAGGCTGTAGTGTGCCATGTTCAAGCCACTGCACTCCAGTTTTGGCAACAGTGCAAGACCCTATCTCAAAATAAAATAATGTTTTTAAAAAAGGACATATAGGTGGCAAATAGGCACATGAAAATATGTTCAACTTCATTAGTCATTAAGGAAATGCAGATTAAAGCCACAATGAGATGCCATCTCAAGGAGCACAGGTAATGGAAAGAGATTGAAAGCTTTCAGAAAGAATAGTACATAGACTCACTTGATCTTAGAAAGATCTTAGATCTCTCTGGCTACAGCACGGAGGATGTGATGGAGGGGCCCCCACTGGAGGCCGTTCCAGGAGTCTGGGCAGAAGATGATGAAAGCCTGACCTAAGGTGATAGCGTTGAGGATGGAGAGAAATGGGTGGATACCACAGATGGCTATTAGGTGGAACCAGCAGGACGTGGCTTTTTGAAAGGGCCGAGGTAGAAGGTGTGAGAGATGACTCGAATTTTTGGCTTAAACACTTGATACACTTTTTATCTAGAAAGACAGAAATGTTCAATTGTGTCAAATGCTCCTGATTAAAAAAAGAAAAAGGAAAAAAGAACCAGAGTCCTATAACTGGTAAAGTAAAATTTAAAATAAATAAATAATGTTAAATGTTCCTGATAAGTCAAGGGAGATAAGGATTTATTTATTTATTTATTTATTTATTTATTGAGACAGAGTCTCGCTCTGTCGCCCAGGCTGGAGTGCAGTGGCGCAATCTCGGCTCACTGCAAGCTCCGCCTCCTGGGTTCACGCCATTCTCCTGCCTCAGCCTCTCCCAGTAGCTGGGACTACAGGCGCCCGCCACCACGCCCGGCTAATTTTTTGTATTTTTTTTAGTAGAGACGGGGTTTCACCGTGGTCTTGATCTCCTGACCACGTGATCTACCCGCCTCAGCCTCCCAAAGTGCTGGGATTACAAGCGTGAGCCACCGCGCCCGGCAAGGGAGATAAGGATTTAGAAGTGACCATGGGTTTAGTGACAAATAGTTTGAAGGTATAGTGGGGGCAGAACCAAGTGAGTTGCAGCTGAACAAGTCATGAATGGAAGGTAGAGAATAATAAGGCCAAGTGGACTTCCTTTCAAGTTTTGATTTAAGAGGAAGAGAGAAGATAAGTCACTCAACAAAGAGAAGCATGGAATCTATTCTCAAAGTGAGAACAATCTATGTTTTAAAAATGTCCAGCACTCTTCTCCATACTAGCTGTATGATAATCCTGTGTTCTCATCTATAAAATGGATTTCTAATAGTACCTACCTCATAGGGTTATGGTGAAGGTCAAGTCTTCATAGCTCTTAACAATTGTTTCTTATCTGTTTCCTCCACCAAACTGCAAGTTCATGAGCAACACTGACAGCTCTCAGTGCATGGTGTGCTGTATTGTTAGGAAATACATGTTAAACAAATGATGCTTCTAAAGCTCTGACCACAATGCACTGCCCAAGGTAAGCACCAGAGAAGTCAGCTGGGAAGTGTGATCCTGATGGGGAAGAAGAGAGCCCCACACCCTCAGTTTGCTGTTTTCCAGGCCCTGAGGAGGTTTCTCCTGACTGCCAAGGTGTGAACACAGGCATGGCGGCAGAAGTGCCAGGAGTGAGCCCTCTCCAGCAGAGTTACCCCTGCTTGAACCCACAGCTGGAGAGCAATCAGGGGCAGGCTGTGAACTCCAAACGCCTCTTCCATCATTGCTTCATGGCCACAGTGACCACCAGTGACATTCCAGGCAGCCCTGAGGAAGCCTCTGTACCCAACCCTGACCCATGTGGACCAGTCCCATAAACATTCAATAAATGTCTCCACACCATCCCCTTCTGGAGTCTCTTCAGTGAAAGGTGGGAGTGGGAAAGGACTTTAGAGCCTAGCATGATAAATGAGGGCTTTTCCCAGCAAAGATACCCAGCCCTGCTGTGGACCCTGCCATACTGTTCTGCTTGGCCTATTGTGGGCCAACGAACTTTGACATGACTCCTAGAAAAATGGTCAGTAACAACTCCATGCAATCGGGTGGAAGCCTGGGGCCTCTGAAGGCACAGAGGAGCCCCTCACCCAACTGGGAAGTCAGAGAACTCTGACATGGTTTTCCTGCCCCACAGTAGGTGTATTTAGGAGCCCTGAGAAGATGATTAGCCCTCAGAGGGGGATGATCTCTGTCTCTTCAGCAGCTCTGCCTCACCCTGGAGTGCGCCATCCTGGAGTAAGCCCCTTGCAGAGGGACGGATAGAGAGGGAGTATGGTGTGCACAGGGCTCAGCCATCATTCTATTTCTTAGGTAGATGAAGGAGTGAATGCTAAGTAAGTGAGAGAATGAATAGGGGCAGGGAGCAGCGGTTCATGCCTGTAGTCCTAGCACTTTGGGAGGACAAGGTGGATGGATCACTTGAGCCCACTTATTCAAGACCAGCTCGGGCAACACAGTTGAGACCCTGACTCTACAAAAAATTTAAAAATTAGCCACATGTGGTGGCTTATACCTGTAGTTGCAGCTACTTGGGAGGCTGAAGCAGGAGAATCAGTTGAGCCCTGGAGGTCAAGGCTGCAGTGAGCTATGATCACACCACTGCACTCCAGCCTGGGCAAGACCTCATCACAAAAAAAGAATAATAATGAGTGAATGAATGAATGGTTATCAGACTGAATACAGGCTCCAGAGGGTGGGCTCTGCCACTGTGTGGCCTTGATAAAATCCCTTGTCTTCCTGACCCTCAGTCCCCTTGCTGGGTTATTGCAAGTGTTCAGTGAGGTGATGGATTTGAACTCACTTCATAAACATTAAATTACTAGAAGACTTTTTTTTTTTTATTTGAGACAGAGTTTTGCTCTGTCACTCAGGCTAGAGTGCAGTGGCATGAACTCAGCTCAATGCAACCTCCAATTTCCGGGTTCAAGTGATCCTCCCACCTCAGCCTCCCAAGTAGCTGGGACTACAGGTGTGTGCCACCGTGCCTGGCTAATTTTTGTATTTTTAGTAGAGATGGGGTTTCACCATGTTGGCCAGGCTGGTCTTGAACTACTGACCTCAAGTGATCCGCCTGCCTTGGCCTCCCAAAGTGCTGGGATTACAGATGTGAGCCACCACACCTGGCCTGCTAAAAGACTTTTTAAATTACCAATGGATGATAACATAGTAATCCTGCTAAAAGACTTTTTAAATTACAAATGGACAATAACAGTAAACTATGTGATACTGAAAAACTCTGGAGCCAAATGCCTGGTTAAAATCCTGCCCCTGTCACTTACTTGCTAGGTAACCTCTATGCGTTAGTCCTCTCATCTATATAAGCTGGAATCTTAGTAGTACCTTCCTCATAGGGCTTGGGGAAGGACTAAATTACTGAATCCTTGCAAGTACATAGAAAAGTGTTGGCAAATGGAAAGCACTATGTGTTAGCTATTATTATTATTTTTAACGTTTTGTTATTAATCTGATCGCAAAGGAATCTTAGGGCAAGATGCTGACGGCCAGCCCTCCCTTCTGGCTGCTCTCCTAACTTTGGCAATGGCTTTTAGGCTTCGCCTTGGGAATGCAAGACAAGGATTGTGGAAACGCAGCTCAGCAGCCACCAAAAGCAGCTCTTGACATTTCAGACAGTGACATGACCTGCTGCTGGATTTGGCAACAGTGAAAGAGTCACTCTTAGATACCTGTGCCTGAGGCAGCCAAAGGGTACATGATGGGTTGGCAAGACAGGGTGAGTCACCCACAGAAGTGTTCTAGGCTGGAAGTCAAGAGATTTTGGTTCTGGTCTTGCTTCATTTGTTGTTGTTGTTGGTGGTGGTGGTGGTGTGTGTGTGTGTGTGTCCTCTTTTATTTCAGCACTCTTTTTTTTTTTTTTTTTTTTTTGAGATAGTCTCATTCTGTCACCCAGGCTGGAGTGCAGTGGAGATCATAGCTCACTGCAGCCTCAAACTCCTGACACAAGCAATCCTTCTGCCTCAGTCTCCCAAGTAGCTGTGACTACAGGTGCGTGCCACTGTGTCCAGCTAATTTTTAAATTTTTTTTTATCGAGACGGGTGGTTGCTATGTTGCCTAGGCTGGTCTTGAATGTGTTGGGATTACAGGTGTGAGCCACTGCGCCCAGCCTATTTTCAGCACTCAAAACCCAGCACCCTTGTCCATTTACTGTACACTTAGTGGTATCCATTCTATTCTAGGACCTGTGCAGGTTGCCAGAAACAAGAGGAATCAGACAGTTTTTGCCCTCAAGGGGCTCATATGGAGGACAAGGCAGGCACACAAATGGCCAGGAGGCCCAGTGGTGGCCCTTCATGGAGCTTTAGGGAGGAAGAAATGATGTCTGAGCTGAATCATCAAAGATGACTCAAAGTTTCCAGGTGAGACAGGAACGGAAAACATTATGGTCAGAATACAGCTTGTTCACAACAGTGAGAGAGAGCCAGCGTGGCCCAGGAACTGCAAGTTATTTGTTATAGGAAGAGCTTAGGGTACTTGTATATATGTGGTGGGGCTGGGTGCTATTGGGATGTTTAGTCCCTGACGCTCTGTGCGACCCCTCACAGGACAAATCCCTTCTCTGTCCTTGGTATCCTCATCGGAAAAATCCAACTTTCCTCTGAACACTTTCAAGGGAGACTGGGAGGTTTCAGGAAAGAATCTGATAATGCCCTCGCCTTTAGGCTGCTCGCAGTCAGAAGGGGGAGATGCTGTGTGCATTCCAAACACTCAAGTGGTCATCCGTGGCCTAAGGCAGTGGTTCTTAAACTCGAGGCTGCATCAGAATCAGCTACGTGGAGGGCTTGTTAAAACACAGAATGCTGGCCCCCTACCCCAGCGTCTGACTCAGTAGGTCAGGAGTAAGTCCCCAGAATTTGCATTTCTAACAAATTCCAGGTGATGCTGATGATGCTGGTCTGAGACCACCCTTTGAGCACAACAGGCTCTGCAAGAACAAAGACAAGCTTTGAGGACTCTGAGCCAGAGAGGTCTGGGGGAGACCGCACACTGAGCAAGGCCCTGAAGACCTGGTAGAATTTCCCCAACAGTTGGAGAAAGGGAATGTACGTGCTGCTTTTGCTGACCTACACATCCTAGGCCTCATAAAGCTCCTCCCTGCCCCCCAACAGCTCCTCTCCTTTGAATTCAATCAAGGCTCAGAGCCGGCTGTCACTGGGGTTGGCTAGTCTGGGTCCTGCATTAGAAACAAACTGCCCACCCTGTGTGATAGGAGCCCCTCCCCCAGGGCAGCCGCAGTGGGAGGAAGCTGGGTGGGCTGATGCGCAGACAGAAATAGTCTGAGCTCACCGCTGCTCCCAAGCACACATCGACCAGCAATTATTTCTTGTAAATTGCTTTCCCGGTTATGTTCAGAACATGTGTGTGTGTGCCTGCCTGAGAACAAACACTCAGAGGGCACAGGGCGGAGGAGCTAGCTGGAGAGTGGGCTTCGGATGGAGGGGAGTGAATCTTCAGCCCAGAATTAGAGAATGTTGAATCTTGGAACTCGGAAACGTTAGAACATTCCACTCCCCTTTACAGCTCTCCTGCTAGGTGTTTTTTCTCAGACGTTCACATTTGTTTGTCCATTCAACATTGATTGACAATGATTTTCTGCCAGAATCTTGGCTAAATGAGGTCCTGATCCCTATCTTCAAGAAGCTCATGGCTACAGGCATTTACAGAAGATCCCTAATCCAGCCAAAGAGTTTAGGAAGGCCTCCTGGAGTAAGCAATAACTGGATTAAGTTTAAAGGACCCACCGACAGGTGAAAGGAGGTTTCTGGTACAAGATGAGGAACAGCATTTAAGGCAGAAGGAACAGCATACACAAAGACCTACAGCTAAGAGAGACCATATGGTTCTTTCAGGTAACAATAAGTAGTTCAGTTTGGGTAGACACAAGGTGGGAATGGTGAGAGATGAAGCTGGAAGTGTAGATGAGCCAAGTCCTGAAGGCTTTGCCATATTAAGGGGCTTGGTCTTTATCCCGAGGGCAAAAGGGAGCCACAGGAAAGGGTTTCAAGCATGGAAAGGAACTCGACAACACCTGTTGTGAGCACTTGCTCCCTGTTCTCTGTAACATTGAAGTGAAGTTTGCCATTCAGGATCTCTGCCTTTGGGGCCCTTTGGTTGCAGATCCTTCAGATGTCTAAAGGACAGTGATGGCTCATGTATCCACAAGAAATGACTCGGGCCCTAGACATCTGTCCTCTGGTCAGGGGGAGGCCATTCTACTGCCTGACTCATGACACTGCTCCTCCTGGTCTGTGCCTGTTGGCTCAGGGGCCAGGGCACAAGGCAGCCAAAGCCAGGCTGCAGGCCACAGCCCAGGAGAGCTCCATGCCTTCCTCGGTCCCAGAACCCTGGGTCCCACCTGGGAAGTCTCGTGTGTGGAACACTCACAGGGGTGTGAAGGGCCCCTTGCATACCTTCTCCATCCCTCACAGGATCAAGGCCACCCACAGCAGATGACCCAGTCTGAGAGCATTGACTGAAGACACACTGTGGGCCCACCACTGTGACAAGCCCTTAGAATAGAATACGGCCGGGCATGGTGGCTCACGGCTATAATCCCAGCACTTTGGGAGGCTGAGGAGGGTGGATAACCTGGGTCAGGAGTTCCAGACCAGCCTGGTCAACATGGTGAAACCCCGTCTCTACTAAAAATACAAAAAATTAGCCAGGCATGGTGGCAGGTGCCTGTAATCCCAGCTACTCGGGAGGCTGAGGCAGGAGAATCGCTTGAACCCAGGAGGAGGAGGTTGCAGTGATCTGAGATTGCGCCACTGCAGTCCAGCCTGGGTGACAGAGCAAGACTCCATCTCAAAAAAAAAAAAAAAAAAAAAATCCTGCAACCCCACCCTTCAGACCTTACTTACTAGAGATGAAGAGTAGGTTTGACCCGTGAAACCCCTAGAGAACAGTCAGAGAGAGATCCCAAACAAACGCCAAGATGTGGGGTAAGGACCGTTAGAGTTGCAAAGATTCTAAGGCAGAAGAAAAGAAACAGTCTGGAAGACTTCACGGAGGAAGCAGGGGTTGAACTTAACCTTGATGGACCATGGCAATACTTGAAGGGTCTCATCCAGGTAGAGGAAGCATTCTATCCTGTCAACTTTCTACTTTATTTTACTTATTTATTTATTTTTTGAGACAGAGTCTCGCTCTGTCAACCAGGCTGAAGTGCAATGTCTCAATCTTGGCTCACTGCAACCTCCACCTCCCAGGTTCAAGTGATTCTCCTGCTTCAGCCTTGTGAGTAGCTGGGATTACAGGCACCTGCCAACATGACTGGCTAATTTTTTTTTTTTTTTTTTAAATAAAGACGGGGTTTTACCATGTTGGCCAGGCTGGTCTTGAACTCCTGACCTCAGGTGATCTGCCCACTTAGGCCTCCCAAAGTGCTGGGATTACAGGCATGAGCTACTGCACCCCCCCCCCGCCCCCACCCCCCGACTTTCTATTTTAAAGAGAGTACCCCTTAGGGTTCCAAGGGCTCTGGACAAGTAGGTCTCTCTAGCCCCACCCTCAGCCATAGTCCATTAACCAACAGACTATCTTTTGTGTGCCAGGTCTTGTCCTGGGCTCTAGGAACAAAGAAATGAATCAGTCATAATTCCTGCCCTCAGGGAATTCTCAGGCTACTGGAGGAAGACTGCTAGGTTAAATAGACAGTTAAATACAGTGTGGAAAGTGCTATGGTTTATTTATTCAAGCACAGGGCAAAATCACTGCTTGTCCAGCACAGAGGGCTGCTGTCGTGCAGCCAGCCTTATCTCCAAGGAGGCCTTTCTCCGGGAAGTAGGGAGCTTCATTGTGAAACCTTCATCTTCTAAACCTCCAGCTCCGGGCTCTCAGACCCCGCCTTCTCTCCAAGCTGCGGTAGGTTACCATGGAAGCCGTAAGCCCCTCGCAGCTCCCTGCGGTTCCACACCCCTCCCCCTTCGCCATCTCTCTTAGCTCTTTGTCCTGTGGCTGCAGATGTCCTCCCGGGCTGATCAACTCCCGAACTTTACCCAGGGTGAAAATTATTATCCCAATTTGAAATAGGGAAAAACTGCGACCCAGAGGCGTGAGGGATTTGCCCCAGACCCCTCGCAGCCCGTTACTGGCAGAATCCCAAGCACAGGTTCCCTCGTTCCCTCCAAGCACCTCCTCCACCCTCCCCGCAACCACCCCTCTGTGTGGCATTCATTATGCGCTCCCATCCACCAAAGCTTATGTTTGCTTTTTTTCTTCTTTCCGTATCTTTGGTAGTTTAACTTTTTATTCTAAGAAAATAAGAACATGTGGCCGGGCGCGGTGGCTCACGCCTGTAATCCCAGCACTTTGGGAGGCTGAGACGGGTGGATCACCTAAGGTCATGAGGTCGAGACCAGCCTGGCCAACATGGTGAAACCCCGTCTCTACTAAATATACAAAAATTAGCCGGGCGTGGTGGCGCATGCCTGTGATCCCAGCTACTCGAGAAGCTGATGCAGCAGAATCGCTTGAACCTGGGAGGTGGAGGTTGCAGTGAGCTGAGACTGCATCATTGCATTCCAGTCTGGGCAACAAGAGCGAAACTGCGTCTAAAAAAAAAAAAAAGAAAGAAAATCAGAACATGTGCTGACTAACCCTTGAAGTAACTTGAAGTTCAGTCTTTACATTAGTGACTTTAAATCTATTCTTGGATATGTTGTTTAAGTCCTTTGTGAACTGAAAATAGTGCTGGATGATAAAACCTGCCAAAAAGCTATCGCAGAATGTACCAACCCTGATTATGCTGATGCAACAATGATAGTCATATTTTTGAGCGTTGCAATATGCCAAAATGCATTCCGAAAAACCATACTTGACCTTACAGAATTTACACAACAGAGAATTTGAACACATTATACCAAATAGAAGTGTTTATATAACTACAGAAGACAAGGGTATCAAAACCTTGGCATATGGAAAATAGAATTTGTCCTGCAAGACCAGCCCATGTTATTTATTTAATTTTTAATTTTAATTTTTATTCTTTTTTTTTTTTTGAGACAGAGTCTCTGTCGCCCAGGCTGGAGTGCAGTGGCGCGATCTCCGCTCACTGCAAGCTCTGCCTCTCCAGTTCACGCCATTCTCCTGCCTCAGCCTCTCGAGTAGCTGGGACTACAGGCGCCCGCCACCACGCCCAGCTGATTTTTTTTTTTTTTTGAGACCGAGTTTCGCTCTTGTTGCCCAGGCTGGAGTGCAATGGTGCAATCTTGGCTTACCGCAACCTCCACCTCCCAGGTTCAAGCGATTCTCCTGCCTCGGCCTCCCGAGTAGCTGAGATTACAGGCGTGTGCCACCATGCCTGGCTAATTTATTTGTATGTTTAGTAGAGACGGGGTTTCTCCATGTTGGTCAGGCTGGTCTCAAACTCCCGACCTCAGGTGATCCGCCTGCCTCGGCCTCCCAAAGTTGCTGGGATTACAGGCGTAAGCCACCACGCTCAGCCCTAATTTTTTGTATTTTTAGGAAAGACGGGGTTTCACTGTGTTGGCCAGGATGGTCTCGATCTCCTGACCTCGTGATCCGCCCGCCTCGGCCTCCCAAAGTGCTGGGATTACAGGCATTAGCCACCGCACCCGGGCTATTTTTATTCTAGACAGGATCTTGCTCTGTACCCAGTCTGGAGTGCAGTGGTGCAATCACGGCTCACTGCAGTCTTGACCTCCCTGGCATAAGTGATCCTCCTGCCTCAGCCTTCCGAGTAGCTGGGACTACAGGCGCACACCACCACACCTAGCTAATTTTTGTACTTTTAGTAGAGATGAGGTTTTGCCAAGTTGCGCAGGCTGGTCTCGAACTCCCAGGCTCAAGCAATCCGCCAGCCAGCCCATTTTGATCATTTTGATCTTCTCCACAATACTTAAGCTGAAGGTATAATACCACCCACCCCTATGCGATGTCTGTACAGATGTGAAAGGACTTTGGAAGTTGCGATGTGCTCGACAGATGTTATTTATTGTTATTAAAGTTGGGGAAAGATCGCCTAGATTTCTTCCCAAGGGGCTCCAATTGTCAGATTGTTCAATTCTGAAATTTTCTATTGTTAACATATGTGGTGCTAAAGGTCTGTAATTCTGGAATCCTGAGCCTGATTCTAATCCTGTGAAGCCAGAATCCTGTGAATCTGACATTCTCTGACTCTAACCAAGTGGGAGGTCAAGGTCTGAAGGCCAGGGTAGGGTGGGGACAGAGGTCAGCAGGAGGATCCCAGGCCCCTAGGGAGGAGCAGTTGTCCCTGATGTCTTCTACCTGGGCTCACCCTTGGAGCTACAGCCTGATTATCATTCAGACTTATCATGAGCTCATCACCCTTCCTCCAGCCAGCCTTCCCTGGGGCCTCATTGTATGCATTATCCATATTCATTACACATTTTTCTTCCATTAAGTCGAATTAAGCCACTTTGCCAACACTGCAGGAATCAAAATCTCCCTCAATAAGTGTGGGCCCTATTGGGGCCCAGAGGAGGCCCTAAGTTAGGACAAATCTACCCATCCCCTCCTCCCTCCCATCCTACTTCTCAAGCACCATCCCCCCCACTTCCCTGTACCCCAGATCACATGGAAGCTGCAGAAGCACTCCTTTCTGCAAGTTCTGGTACATGGTGTTCCCTCCCTGATGGCCTCACAGGCAGCTGCTGAATCACCCCAGCTTGCTAATGCACCAGGTAGCCATGTATTCAGATGGAGCTGCTTCATAAAATGTAGCACCATGTGCATGTGTGAGCTCACATGTGTGAACACAACCAGAGCACCGGCCCTGGGCTGTGGACTTGAGACCTGGATTCTAGGCCGCCACTGTTTACAGGGTTACCTTGAGCTAATGCCTTCCTCTCTGTCTCAAGAATATCCCAGCCCTTCTGGCCTCACCAGGTTGTTTGGAGACTTACGAACAAATATGTTAATAATACATGGTTCTACAACGTGTTATGAAGTAAAGTGATATCTAAATGCAGTGTACCAGCTGGGAGCGGTGGCTCACGCCTGTAATCCTAACACTTTGGACGACTGAGATGGGTGGATCACTTGAGGTCAGGAGTTCAAGACCAGCCTGGACAACATGATGAAACCGTGCCTCTACTAAAAATACAAAAATTAGCTGGGCGTGGTGGCGGGTGCCTGTAGTCCCCAGCTACTTGGGAGGCTGAGGCAGGAGAATCACTTGATTGCAGTGAGCCAAGATTGCACCACTGCACTCCAGCCTGGGCAACAGAGTGAGAGTCTGTCTCAAATTAATTAATTAATTAATTAATTAAATGCAGTGTACCACCAAGAGGTCCATGTCCAGCCCCATAGCACTACCTGCTGTGTGACCTTAGGCAGATCATTTTACTTCTCTGAACTTTTGTTTCTGTGCACACGTGCGCACGTGTGTGTGTGTGTCTACAGTTTTTTGAGTGCTTACTATATGCTGAGCATTGTGTCTGGCATGTTATGGGGTTTACGCTGTAGCAGTCAAGATTCTCAGCTGTAAACAACAGAAATCACCCTGGCAAAATTAAGCAAAAAGAGGCTTTACTGGAGGACTATTGAATATCTCACTGAAATGACAGGGAGACCACAAAGCCAGACGAGAATCAAGGGCAGCTGGGCACAGCCAAAGTCCTGTCACGGGAACTATGTATTTAGGACAGACTCTGCCTCTAGCCACACAGATACTTGCTGGTCACCACTGCACTGCTAGGCTCTTGCCCCATTGCAGCCACCTGAAGTAATCTCTGACTGTCCTTGCCCCTCTGCTAACTGCCACCAGACTCAAAGCCCACGTAGGGCATTGACTTGGCCAATCACAAGCCCACAAGGGTCAGGAGGAGTTGCTGCTTCCTTCAGCTCCCACATAGCTTGGAATTCCTCCAAATAGGGAGTGTTTGGATGCTGGGCGGCCCAGAGCAATCAATGTCCACTATAGCCTTCACCAATTCTGAGTCTGGTAATATTACATTTTACAGGTGAAGAGACTGAGGCTCTGAAAGGTTTATATACTGGTCACCCAGCTAGTATGGGTACACGAACACCTACCTTGCAGGAAGAAGTAAATGGGCGTAGTTAGTCGGCACGAGTTCATTCCTCTTTTCCCCTCAGTAATAGCTCTTGCTGGGAATGTTTGCTCTGCCATGGGGAAGTCTTTCAAAGATTTGTTCACATTCTCTATGACCCTGCAGCTGGTTCCTAACTTCCTGGCAACAACCACAATTATAATTCATTCCAAGAGATTGACTGCTGTGGAGACAGATCATCACCATCACCATCACCACCACAACCATCATCATCATTGTCATCGTCATCATTATGTTGCTTTTAGCTCACTGGAGCCTCATAGAACCCTGTGAGGTAGGTATTACCTCAGTTTACCAAGTGAGAAAACTGGGGCTCAGAGGGGGTTTCATGGCTGTTCCAGACTTACAAAGCAAGTCAGAGCCAGAATCATATCTAAATCTTCTGTCTCCAGAATCCACTCTATCACATGGCCTCTATTTCAAAGAAGCAGGCCAAAACCAGGACATCCAGCATTTGACATAGACATGGACCATCAAGGCAGGGAGATCCTAGCCCCTTTGCATCCTTTCTGGTTTTTCACTGATAGGAAAGTTGAGTTCTAGAGAGAAATGCCCTACCCAACCTCACACAGTGCCATCGGTGAAGCCTCCATGGTTTGAATACAGTTCTCTTGCCACCCAGTTTAGTAAGCATTCCCCACACCATTAGGAGCTCATTTCAAAGTTGAAGTAACTCAGATGGTCACCCCGGGAGTAAATGGCCCACCCAGCTGTTGGGATGAGTACCTAGCTAATGTGTGGGCCCAGAAGAAAGGCCATGGCAGCAGGGTGGCTGGGATGTAGCAGGCTTTGCACGTCCAGAAAATTCTGTTCTCTCAAAATCAGGAAATGTCTCCCCACTTTAAGATGCAGTTATCCTCTCCTGGTTGCAACTGATTGCAACAGACTTCAATTTGTGTGTTATTGCAATAGCTGAGGAAAGTCTGAAGGTAATTACACCTGGACAGACCAAACGTGTGTGGCTCAAAGAACTGAACAGTCTGTGATTAGCACCTTGATCTGAGGCCCACAGGTAGGTACTGGGAAATTTCCATGCACTTTGGCTTTTGAGGCAGCCTTCCCATCTGAAAATGCCCCCCACCCCTCCCTGACTTCTTCCAGCATCTGCTTAGACAGTATTCCTCTAGGAAATTGTTTTTGACTCCCAAGCTGAGTTGGGATCTCCTCAGGTCTCCCACAGCTTCTCTGTGTCATAGCCCTGACCACACTGGGTTGTCATTTTCTATGTGTCCATCTCCCCATTAGGGACTGTTAATTCCAGGGCACGGACAGATCTGCCTCAGAGGAGGCCTCAGCAAGTGTCAGCCACACGAATGAGTTCGTGGAGCAAAGGAGGAGTGAACGTCTAGGAGACCAGCCCTTACCCCAACTCCTCCCCATCCGTTCCTACTCTGGACTCCAATCTCTGCCCTACCCCAGCTCTTGGATTTGGCCTTTGGATCAGGTTCTTTTGGTAATGAAACCTCACCTTTCCCCCAGCAAACTCTGATCTGGCCTCCCCTGCTCCTGACTAACCTCAAGGATCCTGAGTCTCCTTCAGCCTAACAGCTCCAGAAGCTGAACTCCATCCCTAAGAGTCCCAGCTGCAGACAGGCCTCTGGTCAGGAGCCTAGCCAGGCTACCCTGACTAAGCCACAGGGTTGCCATGCCCTCTGGGCAGCCCCTGAACCGGGCACTGAAGACACAGGAATGGACAAGGTAGTCTACCCGAGCCCTGAGCCTGCAAGGTAGTTGAGACAGATCTCGAAGGAGAGTGAGCACAGTCAGAAAGGAAAAAGCGGCTCAGTGTAAAATAAAACTGACACAAGCCCATGTACCAGCAGCCAATTGGATCTTTTTGTTTTTTTTTTTTTTTTGAGATGGGGCCTCTCTTATTGCCCAGGCTGGTCTTGAACTTCTGAGCTCAAGCGATCCTCCCACCTTGGCCTCCCAAAGTGCTGGGATTACAGGCGTGAACCACCAATTGGATCTTTACTGGACCCTTACAGGGCACTGAGCTAGGGAATGTTGGAGATTCAGAGGCTGAATCAGATAGCAGCCCAACCCTGACATACAACTGAGCTACAGGCAAGAGGATACTACCAGGCACAGTGGCTCACACCTGTAATCCCAGCACTTTGGGAGGCCGAGGCGGGCAGATCATGTGAGGCCAGGAGTTCGAGAATAGCCTGGCCAACACGGTGAAACCCCGTCTCTATTAAAAATACAAAAATTAGCTGAGGTTGGTGGCACATGCCTGTAAACCTAGCTACTTGAGAGGCTGAGACACGAGAATCACTTGAACCTGGGAGGTGGAGGTTGCAATGAGCTGTGATCTGATCGTGCCACTGCACCCCAGCCTGAGTGACAGAGCGAGACTCTGTCTCAAAACAAAACAAACAAACAAAAAAAAGCAAGAGGATGCTAAGACATCTGGAAGGTGATGTTCTATTGAAAAAAAAAAAAAACAAGGTAAGGACAAAGTGAAGCCTGGAATGACACAAAAAGTGCAGAACATAGTGACCTACGCAGCTACATTTATTTGTGTAGGCCCAGTTACGTCAACGTTCTAGAATATCCTAATATTCTGACACACTAATGTTCTAGCACACTACATTCTGTCATGTTGTCATTCCATTCTGGGGAGCACCCCACCCCACCAACATTCCTCTCTGCCATTCCAGTGTTCCATCCCACCAACATTCCTCCATGCCATCATTGCAACATTGTAAAATATCAGCACTATAAGTCAAACTTTCAAGCTTCCAACTAAAATCATTTATTTGTTTCTTGATTCACCTATACCAGAGGCTTTTAATATTTGGGGGAGATGCAGACTTCTTTGAAAATTATTAAAATTTATGGCTCCGTCTCCCTAGAAAAATATGTTTATACACATAAATTTTACATATCATTCCATATATTCAGTGACTCATGGCAGAGTCCCTAGACTCTAAGAACTGTTTAATTTTACCCTGCCTTGATCCAGAAAGACATTTAAAATAAAATAAGATCGGTTGGGTGTGGTGGCTCACGCCTGTAATCCCAGCACTTTTGGAGGCTAAGGTGGGTGGATCACTGAAGGTCAGGAGTTCTAAACCAGCCTGGCCAACATGGGGAAACTCCATTTCTACTAAAAATAAAAAAAAATAAAAATGTAGCTGGATTTGGTGGTGCGTGCCTGTAATCCCAGCTACTCGGGAGGCTGAGGTGGAAGAATCACTTGAACCTGGGAGGTGGAGGTTGCAGTGAGCTGAGATCGTGCCACTGCACTCCAGCCTGGGTGACAGAGCAAGACTTCGTCTCAAAAATAAAATAAAATAATAAAATAAATAAAATAAAACAAGATCATTAAATTTAAGACAGGGCAAGGTAAAATTGAAAGAAAAAAAAAAACAAGGTAGGGAAAAAGTGGAGCCTGGAATGATACAAAAAGTACAGAACATAGTGACCTATGCAGCTAAATTTGTGTCATACATACTTAGTTCTATGACTTCCAGCAGCCAAGGCAAAAAGGGAAACCTGTTCACTCACACAGTTCACAGTGTTCACAGGATAAAAACAAACCACTTACTCCTTAGAGGATATACAACTATTCTTGGTATGTAGACCAGATAAGAATTTCTCCTGAGAGCCTCATAAAGAATAATATAATAGACCATGGCGTCAACAGAGTCCTCACAATAGATACAGAGATGTATTTTGTGGTAGAGTGACCAACTTGTCCTGGTTTGCCTGGGACATTCTTGGTTTTAACCCTGAAAGTCTCAATCCCAGGAAACTCTTTAGTCACAGGCAAATCGAGACGGTTGGTCACCTTATCTATGAGTTACAGCTCAGTCAAAACTTATCTAGGGGCCGGTTGTGGTGGCTCACGCCTGTAATCCCAGCACTTTGGGAGGCCGAGGCAGGCAAATCACCTGAGGCCAGGAGGAGTTCGAGACCAGCCTGACCAACATGGAGAAACCCCATCTCTACTAAAAATACAAAGTTAGCTGGGCATGGTGGCGCATGCCTGTAATCCCAGCTACTCAGGAGGCTGAGGCAGGAGAATCCCTTGAACCCGGGAGGCAAAGGTTGCGGTGAGCCCAGATGGCACCATTGCACTCCAGCCTGGGCAACAAGAGTGACACTTCGTCTCAAAAAAAAAAAAAAAAAAAATATATATATATATATATATATATATATAATCAGAATTATCTTTGGAAACCCCTTTTATCACTCCTAAAGTACAGAACCATCTCCCAATAGCATAGCCAAGTTTTCCTCTAGCAATGGAACAGACTGCTGTTTCTTCGGTGGATAACTGATAAAGAGATTGGCTTGCTTGGGGGCTTACACACTAGACCCATACTTAGTATGGCGACATGCACACACACTGAAGTTTTTTTTTTTTTTTTTTTTGAGACGGAGTCTTGCTCTGTCCCCCAGGCTGGAGAGCAGTGGCGCAATCTCGGCTCACTGCAAGCTGCGCCTCCCGGGTTCATGCCATTCTCCTGCCTCAGCCTCCCGAGTAGCTGGGACTACAGGCGCCCGCCACCACACCCGGCTAATTATTTTTGTATTTTTAGTAGAGACGGGGTTTCACCGTGTTAGCCAGGATGGTCTCGATCTCCTGACCTCGTGATCCGCCCGCCTCGGCCTCCCAAAGTGCTGGGATTACAGGCTTGAGCCACCGCGCCCGGCCGCCACACTGAAGATTTTATGAGGCACCTGGGAACTGAGACCAATGAAGGGAACAGCAGATTTACCTCTTTCACGACACACTTGGGGCCTATGCTATGTGAGTAAAATAATATTTAATATAGTATTACTCTTTCTCTTTCCTTCTCTAGTTTCTCCACAGCAAGTATAATTGAGTTTTTGTAAATTAAAGAGAAATAGTACCTATCTCATAGGGTTGTGACAATTAAAAGACCTAGGTTTTTGTGTTTTGTTTTGTTTTGTTTTGTTTTTGAGAAGGAGTTGCGCTCTGTCACCCAGGCTAGAGTGCAGTGGCGCGATCTTGGCTCACTGCAACCTCTGCCTCTTGGGTTCAAGCGATTCTCCTGCCTCAGCCTCTCGAATAGCTGGGACCACAGGCTCCCGCCACCATGCCCGGCTAATTTTTGTATTTTCATAGAGACAGGGTTTCACAATGTTGGCGAGGCTGGTCTCGAACTCCTGATCTCAGGTGGTCCGCCTGCCTTGGCCTCCCAAAGTGCTGAGATTACAGGCGTGAGCCACCATGCCCGGCCAAAAGAGTTAATATTTATAAAGCACTCAAAACAGTTCCTGATCCAGGGTAAGCTCTCTATAAGTGTTTGCTCTTACTGTATTTAATGTAGATATAGTGGCACTCCACTGTATTTTCTACAAAATCCTGCATATAATCCTTGATGGCAATTTGGGAAAAATGCATTCTGTGTCAGGGATGAGGTTTAGCGCACCAGCCCTTTGTAGTTGCAAATGCATGCAGGAGATATATATTATATCTATATCTATATTTGAGATGGGGTCTCACTCTGTCCTTGCTCAGACTGGAGTGCAGATGGCTTACTGCAGCCTCGACCTCCTGGGCTCAGGTGATCCTCTCACCTCAGCCTTCCAAGTAGCTGGGACTACAGGCACGCACCACCACACCCAGCTAATTTTTGTATTTTTTGTAGAGACAGGGTTTTGCTATGTTGCCCAGGCTGGTCTCGAACTCCTGGCACACCGCAACCTCCGCATCCCGGGTTCAAGTGATTCTCCTGCCTCAGCCTCCCGAGTAGCCGGGATTACAGGCATCCACCACCACACCCGGCTAATTTTGTATTTTTAGTAGAGACGGGGTTTCTCCGTGTTAGACTGGTCTCAAACTCCCAACCTCCGGTGATTCGCCTGCCTTGGTCTCCCAAAGTGCTGGGATTACACGTGTGAGCCACCGTGCCCGGCCGGCTGAGATATTTTTTAAACTTGCAGAGGAGCTAAAGGACTGCCTGCCTTCAGCCACTTCTCCCCCAGCAGGGGTCTTGAATTTGAGATGGTAAGTGTGAGGAGTGGCAGTGAACATTCCCTGGTGAGGGCCTGGCCCCTTTCACTCCATGCTTTGGCTTAGAAAATCCCCAAACTCCATCTAGAGAGCAACAACTCAATAAGCACCCCCACATGGCATATCCAGACTGCACTCCCTGTTCCCATGCAGTCGGCTCTGGCCCTTGAGGCAGGAAGTCCTCGCTGGCTGGGATCTGTCTGGAGGCCTGGCATGAGTACTGAGCTGTGTGCCACAAAGTCTGCCACACAGACCAACAAACCATTGAATTTGAAAGCACTTTGTACACTGTGAAGTGCTGTGCAGATGTGAGAGACATGAGTTAGGATATAGTGCTGCTGAATTCAGAGTCCAGAGAGATGATGAGACGAGAACTTGGACAGTGCCTGCAGGGATGGAGAGGGAGCAAACAGGCAATTAATTCAGAAGGCCTAGAGTGGGACATACTTGATATTTGATTATGCTGCGGCCAACAATTGGTAAGAAATCCTAAGATGTCTAGGTCCCTGCATCCTCCTCCGGCCAGAACACATATTTCTTACAGGTTTAGAATCTCAGAGCTGAAAGAAATAATAATTAATTGATTAACTTAACAAAAACTCACCAGATGCCTGCTGTAGTGTAAGCACTAGGCATGACGATCATGAAGTCTGACCTAACTCCCATAGCGGAATCTCCTGCTCCACCACCCAATAGCTCTGGGATCAACAAGTCACTTACCTCTTCTAAGGCTCAGTTTACTTGTCTGTTAAATGGGAATAATGTAAAATAATAATAATACCTCCATCATAGGATTGTTCTGAGGATTAAATAATAACTAACATATATGGTACTTAGTATATGTCAGACACTGTTCTAGGTGTTTACATATGTAAATTCATTTAATCCTTAGAAGAAAATTTTGAGATAGGGTCTCATTCTGTCACTCAAGAATGGAGTGCAGTGGCATGATCTTGGCTCACTACAGCCTCGACCTCCTGGGCTCAAGCAATCCTCCCATCTCAGCCTCCCACGTAGCTGGGACTATAGGCATGCACCACCAGCCCTGGCCAGTTTTCATATTTTTTGTAGAGATGGGATTTTGCCATATTGCCCAGGCTGGTCTCGAACTTCTGGCTTCAAGCAATCCACCCGCCTAGGCTTCCCAAAGTGCTGAGATTACAGAGCCACTGTGCCTGGTCATTCTTCACAATAATTTAATCCTGTGAGAGAGACGTATTAGTCTTATCCTCATTTTCCGGATGATGAAACTAAGACACAGAGAGGCCAGGTAACTTGCCCCAGCTCACACAGCTAATAAGCAGTAGAGCAATATGGCTCCAGAGACTATGTTCTTCCTGACCACTCTCAATATTTTCTTTCTTTCTTTTTTTTGAGACGGAGCCTTGCTCTGTTGCCCGGGCTAGAGTGAAGTGGCGCCATCTCAGCTCACTGCAACCTCCACCTCCTGGGTTCAAGTAATCCTCCTGCCTCAGCCTCTTGTCTACCTGAGATTACAGGCATGTGCTACCACGCCCGGCTAATTTTTTGTATTTTTAGTAGAGATGGGGGTTTCACCACGTTGGTTAGGCTGGTCTTGAACTCCTGACCTCAGATGATCTGCCTGCCTTCGCCTCCCAAAGTGCTGGGATTACAGGTGTGAGCCACCATGCCCAGCCTATCCTCCATATTTTCAATGAAGTGTTTAGCACAGCTCCTTGCACACAGTAAGCACTCAATGTCAGTTGCCAGTAAGATGATTACATTTTCAACAGCTTTATTGAGGTATATTTTATGTATTATGATTACCTTTTGACTGTTAGGAAAATCTTTCTGACACTGAGTTAAAATCCCCCTCAGACCATGCCCCTCCTCCGTGGGTTCCAATTCTATCCCCAGAATCTCCTTAGAGCCTTGCCTTGTTACAGTCTCTTAGGGATTTGCAGTTACAGGCCAAACCTGTCTGGTGGGGCTTAGTCTGGCTTCCTTCCTGTCTGTTGGTGACTCAGCCATTGGTTGATGGATTGACAAGCCTCTGATAAGTCCCAGGAGCACTGCAGGTTGGGGGCTGCTGCCTCCTACCCCACAGCCCAACAGCTACATAAATAAACTACATAATTTGCAGGGTCCAGTGCAAAGTGAAAATGCAGGGCCCCTTGTTCAACATTGTGAAGAATTTCAAGACAGTGATAGTAGAGGCTTAAACCAGGCATGGGGCCCTTGCAAATGCGCAGGACTCACATCCATGAATCAGCCCTAGCAGCATCCTGTATCTTCAGTTCTTCATCACCTCATCCCACCACCATCCCATCCCACCATGTGCTCATGTGGAGGCTGAGCCTGGGAAGTTCCCGGTACACCAGAGAAACACAGAAAGCATTTAGCACCAAGAGAGTTACAGCTCACTTGTGCCCTCGAGTCCATCAATTAACTGTAAGTCTGCCTTGAACCTCACTGGCTATAAGATTCAGGCTGCCCACCATCTCTCGGGCCCCCTTTGTCAGAGGCAGCCCTCTAGGTTTGGTGGATTAGTGGTACAAACACTAGACTCTCAAAGATTTGATGCTCTCAAATCTTGATATGGAGTTTCACTCGTCTGCCAGGCTGGAGTGCAATGGCGTGATCTCCGCTCACTGCAACCTCCGCCTCCCAAGTTCAAGCGATTCTCCTGCCTCAGCCTCCTGAATAGCTGGGATCACAGGCACCCACCACCACGCCTGGCTAATTTTTGTATTTTTAGTAGAGACAGGGTTTTGCCATGTTGGCCAGGCTGGTCTCGAACTCCTGACCTCAGGTGATCCACCCACTTCAGCCTCCCAAAGTACTGGGATTACAGGTGTGAGCCACTGCACCTGGCCTGGAACTTTTTTTTAATTCATTTATTTAGAGATAAGGTCTCACTTTGACACCTAGGCTGGAGTGCACTGGCACAATCTCAGCTCACTGCAGCCTTGAACTCCTGGATTCTAATGATTCTAATGATCCTCAGCCTCCCAAGTGGCCAGGACTACAAGTGCATACCACCATGCTTGGCTAATTTCTTTCTTTTTTTTTTTTTTTTAAAGATGAAGTCTCACTGTGTTGCTCAGGCTGGTCTTGAACTCCTGGGCTCAAGCGATCCTCTTGCCTCAGACTCCCAGCTCCCAAAGTGCTGGGATTGCAGATGTGAGGCACTGCACCCTGCCTTCATTCCTTTAGAAGCTGATGGGATTTGTCTCCTCTGCCCAGGAGTCTTCTGAGATCTTGAGAGTGCTCTTCTCTCCTCACAGAAGCAGGGTCACTGGCAGAGGGAGCCCAGGCTCCAACCCAGCTCTGCCGCATATTCACTGTGACTTTGGGCAAGTTCTCAGTATCTCTGAGCCCCAATTTCCTCACCTGTAAAATGGGTTCCATACTTCTTAGACCTCCCTTACAGGATGTCCCCCACTTCAGGAGGCGCCCTGCACACAGTGGGCAGTTAATGAATGTTGCTGTTATTACACCACCCCAGAGCAGCTTCAAGGTCAAAGCTTGCTGCCACTGATGTCTGGAGTCCACTGGGGCCTCCTGGAACCTGATCGGACACCATCATCTTGGGGAGAGTAGGGTCAGCTGCTATTCTTGGAGCTGATGGAACCCAGCCGGGTTTCAAGTTCCCTCAGGGAGCCCTGGCCCAGGCAGCTTGGCTGGTCATGTGAGCAGTGAAGTCTGACCTCAGCAAGTTCTCCTGGATTCTCCGCGTGGCCCCAGCTGGAGGGAACTCGGGCACAGAGCGTGCTATAGGGAGTCCATGTCCTCCTGCAGCTGACCGTAGCCTTTTAGCTCCTGTTCATCAGCATCTACTTGGTACCCAAAAGGTCCTTGGGTGCTGTTTGAAGATCTCCCTGAGACTGCAAAGTGTTTCCAACGTCAGGATATGAGGCAGCCTTGAGTCATACGAAGAGGGTTTAGGAGACAAGCAGGACTAAGTTCTAATCCCGGCTGCAATACTCACTGGTCTGTGAGTCTTTCTGTAAGCCACTTTGGCTGAGCCTCAGTTTCTTTGAAAAACAGTGAGAATGAAAGTTTCCTGAGATGATTAGAGCATGTGGTACAAAGTAGTTGCTCAATAAATGATCAAAATTTAGACTGTAATCTCCTAATTGACAAAGACTCTGTCAAATCCAGCCCTGTATCCCCAGCGCCCAACTTAGGGCCACCCAGCCTAGAGGAAGCCCTCAGTGTTGGCCATATGAATAATGAATTGTGGAGGGCACTGAATGGAAATGCCTTATCTGGCTCCCATCTTTCAGATTTTGCATACCCACTCCACCCAAATCTCATACAGAGTTAGTCCCCTCTGCATCAGCCCTGACAGGTGAGCATCTCCTCTCTGCTTGCATATCCCTGTAATAGAAGTTCACCTCCTCCCAGAGCTTCTCATTCTGCCAACTAGAAAATTCTTTCTTCCACTCAGATGTCGATGAACTGAGTTCTGTCTCCTAGCAGCTTCCATCCATTGAGCCTAGTTCTGCTCTCTGGAGCTGTACAGAACAAGCCTAGTTCTGCTTCCAAAAGATAGCCCTCCAGTGAGTTATTACACAATTTAGAATATGCCAGGCATCGAGCCAGGCACCGCACTTACTTTATCTCATGAAACCCTTTAACCCTTACACTAAACCTGAAAAGTAAACATTATCCTTACTCTAGAGATGAGGAAAATGAGCCTCATAGAGGAAACATAACACATTTGCAGAGAAATTATTTAAATCCAGATTCTTTTCCAAAACGCTACTTTTTCAACGCTCAGTTGATCTACTGGAAGATAGCATTTGTCTCTGAGAGTTTCCCTTCCCTTCCCTTTCCTTCAATAAAGATTTATTATGTATCTAATCTGTACCAGATCCTGAGCTAGGCACAGGGAATAGAAATGAGACATAATCTATTAGGACATAATCTATTGGGACAGGCACTTAACAGCCTGTCCCAAACCATGTGAAAAGGACAGAGACAGGCTGGGCGTAGTAGTGCCAGCATTTTGGGAGGCTGAGGCAGGTGGATCGCTTGAGTTCAGAAGTTTGAGACCAACCTGGGCAACATAGTGAGAACTTGTCTCTGTTTTTAAAAAATCAAATTAAGGCTGGACGCAGTGGCTCATGCCTGTAATCCCAGCACTTTGGGAGGCCAACGCAGATGGATCACTTGAGGCCAGGAGTTCGAGGCCAGCCTGGCCAACAGGCCAACATGGCAAAACCCCGTCTCTACTAAAAATACAAAAATTAGGCAGGATCCTGGGTGCCTGTAATCTCACCTACTTGGGGACTGAGGCAGGAGAATCGCTTGAACTCGAGAGGCAGAGGTTGCAGTGAGCCGAGATCATGCCATTGCACTCCAGTCTGGGCAACAGAGTGAGACTCTGTCTCAAAAAAAAAAAAATTAAATTTTAAAAAAGAAAGAACTGAGAGAAGCACAAGGACTATCAGAAGACCACAGAACTTGAGGGTCCAGCATGACTTCCTGGAGAAGGTGACATGTGGGCTAAGTTTTTTTTTTTGAGACGGAGTCTCGCTCTGTCGCCGAGGCTGGAGTGCAGTGGCGCAATCTCGGCTCACTGCAAGCTCCGCCTCGCGGGTTCACGCCATTCTCCTGCCTCGGCCTCTCCGAGTAGCTGGGACTACAGGTGCCCGCCACTACGCCCGGCTAATTTTTTTGTATTTATTTTAGTAGAGACGGGGTTTCACTGTGGTCTGGATTTCCTGACCTCGTGATCCGCCCGCCTCGGCCTCCCAGAGTGCTGGGATTACAAGCGTGAGCCACCGCGCCCGGCCTCACGTGGGCTAAGTTTTAAAGGACTATTAGGAATTGTAAAGAGCTGAAGGTGTGGAAACCAGACTGCAGAGGGGTTGTAGTGACAAGCTAAGGAGCTGCGGCTTTATACCACTTGAGTGGGCTGCCTATTTTAGTATGCATAAGAATTTCCTGTGGTTTTCTTATTTAAAATCCAGATTTTCATTCCGTAGGTCTTGGTGGACCCAGGCATCAGCAAAACTTGGCTGTAAGAAACAGCCTGGGTATTTTGTTGTTACTTTTTCTTTTAAAATATTTAATGGACAAACAAAGAATGTATATATTCAAGGTATACAGTGTGATGGTTTGATATACATTGTGTAATTACTATAGTCAAATTAATGAACACATCCATCACCACTTAATTTCTGTGTGTGTGTGTGGTGTGTGTGTGTGTGTGTGTGTGTGTGTGTGTGAGAGAGAGAGAGAGAGAGAGAGATAGGGATATTTTGGGGGGTGGGGTGGGTGGTGCAGAGACCACAAGCAGTTTCCTGATGCAAAGATGCCTGAGTTAGGAATAAGATGGGGCTAAATATGGAGGCAGGGATCATCTCATGGGAGTGGGGAGACACATTGGGCAAAGAATTTTGGCCTTTCCCCTTTAGACAGTGGGGAGGCCTGATTTATAAACTGTAATACAATCACCATTCCTCAAGCCTGGGGAGGGGAACCAGCTGGAAATAGTTTCCACTCTGGGCCCCCAGCAGGTGCAAGTCTTCTGTGTGACTCTCTCTGTGCTCAGGCAGTGGAGAAGGGAAAAAGTAGGGGCAGCCCCCACTTCCCTGTCCCAGGCCTGCACCCTGCAGCTGTTTTGTGCCATCAAGTACCCCTAGAGAGCCTCACCGTCAGCTCCCTGGGTATTCAAAGAATGGCAGCAAAGGCAGGCTGTTTTAAAAGCTAGACTCTCTCACAAGGTAACAATACCACTCAGAAAAAAGACAATTATCTAATTGTAAGATTTCATTCCACAAAAGTCTTTTTAAATCAGCATTTATCATTCTACGATAAGAGTTACTATTTACTCCTCCTAACAACCCTATTAGAAGACATTGTGCCGGGCGCGGTGGCTCACGCTTGTAATCCCAGCACTTTGGGAGGCCGAGGCGGGCGGATCATGAGGTCAGAGAGACCACGGTGAAACCCCGTCTCTACTAAAAATACAAAAAATTAGCCGGGCGTGGTGGCGGGCGCCTGTAGTCCCAGCTACTCAGAGAGGCTGAGGCAGGAGAATGGCGTGAACCCGGGAGGCGGAGCTTGCAGTGAGCCGAGATCGCGCCACTGCCCTCCAGCCTGGGCGACAGAGGGAGACTCCGTCTCAAAAAAAAAAAAAAAAAAAAAAAAGAAGACATTATTATCCTCACCTGAGAGGTGACAAAATCCAAAAAGAGGGTAGAGTAACTTGTCTAAGGTCACACAGCCAATAAAAAGCAAAACTCAGGTCAGAACCCAGGCTAAGACCTTTAGACCTAAGAACTGAAAATAGTCTGGTACACCCCGCCCCCACCAACCCTAATATAGAATTCACAATAAAAGAGATCTAAACTGCAAAATGAACATAAAGAACCCAAAGAAGTCTCCATTTCCCCCACAAAGTGATTACTTGATGCTTTAAAAGAAATGTAGGCCAGGAGTGGTGGCTCACGCCTGTAATCCCAGCACTTTGGGAGGCTGAGGCGGGCAGATCACAAGGTCAGGACATCGAGACCATCCTGGCTAACATAGTGAAACCCTGTCTCCACTAAAAAAAAATACGAAAAATTAGCCAGACATGGTAGCCGGCGCCTGTAGTCCCAGCTACTCGGGAGGCTGAGGCAGGAGAATGGCATGAACCTGGGAGGCGGAGCTTGCAGTGAGCCAAGATCGAGCCACTGCACTCCAGCCTGGGTGACAGAGCGAGACTCTGTCTCAAAAAAGAAAAAGAAAAAAAAAAAGAAATGTAACATTACTATTTTTAAATTTATATATTTCTCATTCTTTGTTAGGTGCCCTAAACATACATGCATATTCTGCCTTTGACTAATCCAGAATTGTCCACATCTGTAGGATCTGAAGTCTAGGCATTTTCCCTCTGCCACGCTGCCCTTCATAAAATTTTTCAAGCAACTTCATAAAACAAATAAAAATGCTATTTATTTCTAAAATTTAAAAAATCACCCAACAGCTCAGAGTTCTTGTCCCCATCCCCACACCACAGGCTCCAAATCAATATGAATAGCGCCACCGTCCACCTAGATGCCCAAGCTAAACCTGTTTTGGTTTATATTTTTCAACCTCATGCTCAACCCCACCTTCCTCCCACCCCCGCATGGCTAAATTTTGCTTATTCAGCTGTCTGACCTCTCACCTGTGCTCCCTTCCTTGCTTTACAGGCCTTAGCTCAGGCCCCACCATGTCTTACCTTGACCTCTGCAGCTGTCTCCTCATTGGTCTTCCTGCCTCCAGTCTTTCCCCCTGTGATTCATTTTCTGCACTGGGGATGATCTTTCTAATTTCCAAACCTGATCAAAACCCTTTCGTGACTCTGCATTACCCACAAGATAAAAGCCAAATCTCTATACCCTCAGGTTTTCCCTTCCCTCTCTGGGACTCTTCCTTTCTTTCCTCACAGTACTGAGCACCATACTGTCAGATTTTAGTGAGAGCATTGGCTGGGCAGAGCGGTTCACGCCTGTAATCCCAGCACTTTGGGAGGCAGAGGCGGGCAGATCATCTGTGATTGGAAGTTCAAGACCAGCCTGGCCAACATAGTGAAATGGTGAAACCCATCTCTACTAAAAAATACAAAAATTAGCTGGGCGTGGTGGCCTGTAATCCCAGCTACTCAGGAGCCTGAGGCAGGAGAATCGCTCAAACCCGGTAGGCAGAGGTGGCAGTGAGCCAAGATCGCACCACTGCACTACAGCCTGGGCAACACAGTGAGACTGTGTCTCAAAAAAAAAAAAAAAAAGATTTTAGTGAGTGAGAACACAAACCACTAGAGTCAATTACGAACCGTCTTCCCCATTAGACCATCAGGCCAGCTCTGAATGTCCTGTATCCAGCCCAAGCCTAGCATGGAGGAAAAATGTAGGAAATAGTTGTTAATGATGATCCAATGCCTGCTGGCTAGAAGACACAGTAATGATACTGCTTGCTGTGACCAGAGTCTGAAAAGCCATTTTCAAACCTTGCCTCAAAGACTGCATTAAAGTGAGAAACTTATCCATGCTTGCTCTTACCAGCCTACTGCTTCCCACAGCAGCCTGGGTATGAAATGGCCTTGGGCCATTCTTAACAGTAAATTATTATTCTTTGCATTTTAATGACTTTAGGGAAATATAACATTTTGATATAGTTAATGCTCACTCTATTGTTCCCTGCCCCACTAAGTATGTGACTCAGGAAGGCAAGTACCAGAGGTCCCAGGTAGGAACTGGTCCATAAAAAAAAAAAAAAAAGGGCTGGGTGCAGTGGCTCACGCCTGTAATCCCAGCACTTTGGGAGGCCGAGACAGGTGGATCACCTGAGGTCGGGAGTTCGAGACCAGCCTGGCCAACATGGAGAAACCCTGTCCCTACTAAAAACACAAAATTAGCCGGGTGTGGTAGCACATGCCTGTAATCCCAGCTACTCAGGAGGCTGAGGCAGGAGAATTGCTTGCACCCGGGAGGCGGAGGTTGCGGTGAGCTGAGATCATGCCACTGCACTCCAGCCTGGGCAACAAGAGTGAAGTTCCATCTCAAAAAAAAAAAAAAAAAAATCCAGTACATCTGCCACCCAAAAATCAAAGTTCTTCAAAATTACAAAACCCAGCGGGGCACAGTGGCTCATGTCTAATCCTAGCATGTTGGGAGGCTGAGGCAGGAGGATCGCTTCAGCCCAGGAGTTTGAGACCAGCCTGGGCAACACAGCGAGACCCCGTATCTACAAAAAATACGAAAACTAACTGGGCATAGTGTCGTGCACATGTAGTCCCTAGCTACTTGGGAGACTGAGGTAGAAGGATCACCTGAGCCCAGGAGGTTGAGGCTGCAGTGAGCTATGATTGCACCACTGCACTCCAGCCTAGGTGACAGAGAGAGACCCTGTCTCAAAAAGAAAAAAAAAATTGCAAAACCTGTTAATTGAAAAGAGATGATTCTTGGCAGGGCACAGTGGCTCATGCCTGTAATCCTAGCACTTTGGGAGGCCGAGGTGGGTGGATCAGCTGAGGTCAGGAGTTAGAGACCAGCCTGATCAACATGGTGAAACCCCATTTCTACTAAAAATACAAAAAATAGCCGGGTGTGGTGGCACTCACCTGTAGTCCCAGCTACTCAAGAGGCTGAGGATGGAGAATCACTTGAACCTGGGAGGTGGAGGTTGCAGTGAGCTGAGATCGCGTCACTGCACTCCAGCCTGGGTAACACCATCTCAAAAAAAAAAAAAAAAGATATAATTCTTTAAAAAAATGGTTAAATAACGAGAACACTATTGTGCCAATGAATGCCCATAGGTGATAAAGAAGTGAGGGGCGATGGTTTCTTCTGTTTCAAATTGCATTTTATGAGAACATACTAATTTTATAATAAAAAAACTTAAAACCTTGCATTTTTTAAATGTCGATATTGTTTTTTTAAAAAAATTGTGGTAAAACATAAAATTTACCATCTTAACCTTTTTTTTTTTTTTTTTTTTTTTTTTTTTTTTTTAAGATGGAGCCTCACTCTGTTGCCCAGGCTGGAGTGCAGTGGTGTAATCTCAGCTCACTGCAACCTCCTAGGTTCAAGCGATTCTCGTGCCTCAGCCTTCCGAGTCGTTGGGACTACAGGCGCATGCAACCACGCCCAGCTGATTTTTGTATCTTTAGTAGAGAGAGGGTTTCACCATGTAAGCCAGGCTGGGTTAACCATTTTTAAACATATAGTTCAGTAGTGTTAAGTATATTCACATTTGCTGTGTAACAATCTCCATTATTTTTTCATCTTACAAATTTGAAACTCTTTACCTATTAAACAACCCATTTTGGCCAGGCACAGTGGCTCACACCTATAATCCCAGAACTTTGGGAGGCCAAGGCGGAAGGATCACTTGAGCTCAGGAGTTTAAGACCAGCATGGGCAATATGGCAAAACCTTGTCTCTACAAAAAATACAAAAACTAGCTGGGCGTGGTGGTGTGTACCTGTAGTCCCAGCTACTCGGGAAGCTGAGGTGGAAGGATTACCTGAGCCCAGGAGTTAGAGGCTGCAGTGAGCTATGATAGTGCCCCTGCACTCCAGCCTTGGCGACAGAGCAAGAGCCTATCTCAAAACAAAAACAAAAACAAAAAACTCATTTCCCCCTCACCCCAGCCCCTGGCAGCCACCATTTTACTTTCCTTTTCTGAGTTTATGTACAACTCATACCCAAGTTTAGATGCCTCATATACAGCATGTCTTTTTGTGACTGGCTTATACAGCATGTCTTTTTGTGACTCTCTTAGCATGATGTCCTCAAGATTCAGCCATGTTGTGTGGCATGTGTCAGAATTTCCTTCCTTTTCAAGCCTGAATAATATTCCATTGCATGTACATCCTGCCTTTTGTGTATTCATTCATCTGCTGATGGGCATTTGGGTTCCTTCCACCCTTTGGTTACTGTGAATAGTGCTGCTAAGAATATGGATATAGATACCTCTTGGAGACCCTGCTTTCAATTCTTTTGGATATTGATAGTTTGGATATTTGTCCCCCCAAATCTCATGTTGAAATGTAATCCCCAATGTTGGAGGTGGAGCTTGGTGGGAGGTGATTGGATCATGGGGAGGATTTCTCATGAATGGTTTAGGACCTTCCCCTTGGTGCTGTCCTCAGGAGATGTGTGTGTGTGTGGTATCTCCCCTTGCTCGCTCTCTTGCTCCTGCTCTTGCCTTCTCACCATGTGATACACTGACTCCCCCTGTGCCTTCCACCATGACTGTAAGCTTCTGAGGCCTCACCAGAAGCCAATAGGATGCACAGCACCATGCTTTCTGTACAGCCGGCAGAACCGAGAGCCAATTAAACTTTTCTTTATAAATTACCCAGTCTCAGGTATTTCTTTATAGCAATGCAAGAATGGCCTAACACAGATATGTACCCAGAAGTGGAATGGCTGGATTAAACGGCAATTCTGTTTTTCATTTTGGGGGAGCTGCACCAGTGCACAGGGCTCTAATTTCTCTATATCCTTGACAACACTTACTTTGTTTTTGTGTTTAATAGTAGCCATCCTAATGGGATATGAGGCAATATCATTGTGGTTTTAATAGACTTTATATTTTAGAGCAATTTTAGGTTTACAGCAAAATTGAGAGGGTACAGAGATTTCCCATATAGTTGTTGCCCCCCACACATGCATAGTCTCCACCATTTTCTTTTCTTTTTTTTTTTTTTGACACGGAGTCTTGCGTTGTCGCCAGGCTGGAGTGCAGTGGTATGATCTCAGCTCACTGCAACCTCTGCCTCCCAGGTTCAAGCGATTCTCCTGCCTCAGCCTCCCAAGTAGCTGGGACTACAGGCATGTGCCACCACACCCAGCTAATTTTTATATTTTTAGTAGAGACGGGGTTTCACCACGTTGGCCAGGATAGTCTCGATCTTTTGACCTCGTGATCCGCCTGCCTCGGCCTCCCAAAGTGCTGGGATTATAGGCATGAGCCACTGCGCCTGGCCAGTCTCCACCATTTTCAACATCTCCCACCAAAGAGGTACATTTGCAGTAATTGATGAACCTACACTGACACATCATTATCACTCAAAGTCCACAGTTTACATTAGGGTTCACTCTTGGTTAGCCAGGCGCGGTGGCTCACCCTTATAATCCCAGCACTTTGGGAGGCCGAGGCGGGCGGATCACGAGGTCAGGAGATTGAGACCACGGTGAAACCCCGTCTCTACTAAAAATACAAAAAATTAGCCGGGCGTGGTGGCGGGCGCCTGTAGTCCCAGCTACTCGGAGAGGCTGAGGCAGGAGAATGGCGTGAACCCGGGAGGCGGAGCTTGCAGTGAGCCAAGATTGCGCCACTGCACTCCAGCCTGGGTGATAGAGCGAGACTCCGTCTCAAGAGAAACAAAAAACAAAAAAAAACACTCTTGATGTTGTTTGTACATTTTAGGGGGTTGGACATATGTACAATGACAGGTATCTATCATTATAGTATCATACAGGGTAGTTTCGCTGCCCTAAAAATCTTCTGTGCTCCAATTATTCCTCCCTCCCCTCCCCCACCCACTGGTTTTTACTGTCTCCATAGTTTTGCCTTTTCTAGAATACAACCCAGTGTCATATAGTTGGCATCATTTAATATGAAGCCTTTTTAGACTGGCTTCATTTAGCAGCATTCATTTAAAGTTCCTCTGTGACTTTTTATGGCTTGATAACTCATAATTTTTCATAGCTTGATTTAAGCACTGAATAATGTCTAGATGCACCACAATTTATTTACCCATTTGGCTACTGAAAGACATTTTGGTTTGAGTTTTGGCAATTATAAATAAAGCTTCTATAAACATCCATGTGCTGGTTTTTGTGTGGACATGTTTTCAGTTCCTTCAGGTAAATACTAAAGAGCAAGACTGCTGGATCACATGGTAAGAGCTTGCCTAGTTTTTGTAAGAAACTGCTTAACTGTCTTCCAAAGTGACTGTGCCATCTTGCGTTCCCACCAGCAAGGAATAAGAGTTCTGGTTGCTCCAACTTTCTCAGCATTTCATGCTGTCAGTGCTTTGGATTTTGGCCATTCTAATAGTTGTATAGTGGTCTGTTGGTCTAACTTGCATTTTCCTGATGACATGTTATATGGAACATCTTTTCATATGCTTATTTGCCACCTGTCTATCTTCTTTGCTGAGGTATGTTAAGGGTTTTGGCCTGTTTTTTAATCAGGTTGTTTTCTTACTGTTGAATTTTAAGAGTTCATTGTGGTTTTTGATTTGCATTTCCCTGATTAGTGATGTTGAACATATTTTCATGTTTTTTGGCCTACAGTTTTGTGTGTGTGTGTGTGTGTGTGTGTTTGAGACAGAGTCTCACTCTGTTACCTGGCTGGAGTGCAATGGGGTGGTCTTGGCTCCTCTGCCTCCTGGGTTCAAGCGATTCTCCTGCCTCAGCCTCCCGAGTAGCTGGGACAACAGGTGCCCACCAGCACACCCAGATAATTTTTGTATTTTTAGTAGAGATGAGGTTTCACTATGTCGGCCAGGCTGTTCTCGAACTCCTGACCTCATGATCCACCTGCCTCGGCCCCCCAAAGTGCTGGGATTACAAGCGTGAGCCACTGCACCTGGCCTAGTTTTGCTTTTGTTTTTGAGACAGAGTCTTGCTGTGTTGCCCAGGCTGGAGTGCAGTGGCACAATCTCAGTTTACTGCAATCTCTGCCTCCCAGGTTCAAGCGATTCTCCTGCCTCAGCTTCCGAAGTAGCTGGGATTACAGGTATGCATCACCACGCCCAGCTAATTTTTGTATTTTTAGTAGAGAAAGGGGTTTCTTCATGTTGGCCAGGCTGATCTCGAACTCCTGACCTCAAGTGATCTGCCTACCTTGGCCTCCCAAAATGCTAGAATTACAGGCATGAGCCACCACGCCTGGCCTGACCTAGTTTAAGCATACCAAAAGCTACTTTACATTTTAAAAAAGTGAATTTGATGTCTTTTGAAATCTCCTCTGTGCACTTGGGGAAGTCCCTGTCCTCTATCAACTTGAGAGGTTGGCTGCTGTGCTCACAAACCTTCATTTACACAGCAAGCCTTCATTTCAGGACGGCTGCAAAACGGAAGCCTAAAACAGTAGATGGTGACACAGAATGGTATTGTTACCAGCAGGGAAATGACAAGCTCGCCCCCTGGTGACAAGCTGGGGAGACAACAAATGTTCTTTTTTTTTTTTTTTTTTTTTTTTGAGACGGAGTCTCGCTCTGTCGCCCAGGCTGGAGTGCAGTGGCGAGATCGAGATCTCGGCTCACTGCAAGCTCCGCCTCCCGGGTTCACACCATTCTCCTGCCTAAGCCTCCCCAGTAGCTGGGACTACAGGCGCCCATCACCATGCCCGGCTAATTTTTTGTATTTTTTAGTAGAGATGGGGTTTCCCCATGTTAGCCAGGATGGTCTTTACCTCCTGACCTCTTGATCCGCCTGCCTTGGCCACCCAAAGTGCTAGGGTTACAGGCGTGAGCCACCGCGCCCGGCCACAAATGTTCTTAAAAGGCACAACCACCACAAAGAACATCCTCTCTACGGTACCTGGAATCTGGTAGAACACTAATTAGCACAAACCGTAGGTCACTCAAAATTGTTTATTCACAGGGACAGTTAAAACGGCTCAGTTCCAGGGGACAAATGTGTCACAAAGTCCTTGCTTACAAACTCTAGCTGAAGCTGCCTTGGGAAGAATCTGCTCCCTCAGCATGATGGGCAGTGCCAGGTGACTACACTGGAGGTGCTAATTTTTAACTGCCAATGTCTCTTCTAGACGATGGCAGGCTGATGTTTCATCTTCTTCAGCAACCCTGAAGCATAACAGCCTTTAAGCTGTATGTTGCATGTCCCTCTTGATCTCTGTGAATTTACTGAAAGATGTGACTCTAAAGACAAAATGAAGCCCACACCAATGATTATGTAAGTCAGAGGGTGGTCGTTTTGACTATTTAACTGTTCTTAGTTCTTTAAGACCTTAGTTACGTAAACCAAGATACGTTCTGATTTTCAAGCCATCCTAACCAAAATAATAAGAATGATGAAAATGATGATAGCTGATTCCTTTAGGCCCCGGGGCTGCTAATTTTTCAAACTTCCTGCTATCCTCCCCTCCCTACCACCAATCTCTAGGGCTCTCTAGTTTGCTCCTATTTTTCAGAGTTGCCAGAGTTTGAAAACTAAGACCCCCATAAACATGGCTATCTTCACAGAACACCCAGATGAAGGAATATTGACTGTAATAAACATTGTAGGCTATACTCCAGTAGCTGGGGCAATGGATCCATGTAAATGGAGCTACAGATTCAAGTCCCAAGTTTTTTTGCTCCAGCAGGTTGACCTTCAAGGGCTGCATCAGTCTTCAGAAATAGGAGCTGCCAGCCTCAAGCAGTTTGTTGCCTGGGAGGGAGGGTGGACCACATTACCCAAATGTTAAGGGTTGGACACCTTTCTGCTGTTCTTTGTGTAGCTGCTGGGCTCGATTTTTTAGCACCTCAGCCTTGGCCTCATCCTTATCAACACCATCCCCCAGCTTGTACATGCGACTGGCATTGGCACAGGCCCAGATATGACCCAGGTCACAGGCTTTCATGGAGTATTTACATGCCAGGTCCATATCCTTGGGAAAGCCTGGGGCACCCTGCAGGAACATGGCACTGAGGTTAAAGCAACTGGAAGTATAGCCACCATCACAGGCCCTTGTGTAGTAGTCCCTGGCCTTCCCCAGGTCAGGCTGGCCATCCTCATTAACCTGTCCATCATGTGCCAGGAGGCCAACGTTGTGACATGCTGCTATTGACTTCTTTCCAGGCTTCTCACACGCCATCAAAAAGCACCTGGCGGCAGCTTTCAGGTCCTGGGTCAGACCACCTGAGGGGAAGGAAAGTAGGAAAAAATAGACCCAAGCCAGGGCACAACCTAAATGTCTCAGGCCAAAGTCAGCGAATAATTTTTTTTTTTTTTTTGGAGAAAGGGTCTTGCTCTGTTACCCAGGCTGCAGTGCACTGGCATGATCACAGCTCATGGCAGCCTCAACCTCCCAGGCTAAAGCAATCTTCCCATCTCAGCCTCCCCAAGTAGCTGGGACTACAGACACACCCCAACCACTATGCCTGGCTAATTTTTAAATTTTTTTGTAGAGACAGGATCTCACTATGTTGCCTAGGCTAGTCTTAAACTCTGGGACTCAAGCGATCCTCCCACCTTGGCCTTCCAAACTGCTGGAATTACAGGCGTGAGCCACAACACCTGGCCCACAATTCCTGAATAAAGTTTAAGGCTGAGCACAGTGGCTCACACCTGTAATCCTAGCACTTTGTGCAGGATGATTGCTTGAGGCCAGGAATTCGAGATCAACCTGGGCGACAGAGCAAGACTTTACCTCAAAAAGAAAAAAAAAAATGTCCATGCTATGAGCTCAGGCAGCATGAAAGGTAGCCTGGCATAGTGCACAGAACTCCTAGCTTTCTCAGCCGTAGAATCTTTTGTTCAAATGATACCTTATGAGGAAACTCAAACAGGTAAAGGAGGTGAAAATTGGGAATGATAATAATATCTACCTCATGGGGTTACAGTGAGAACATGGCATATTACAAGCACTTAATTGTTCATTAATTTAAACATACAGTGGGCCCTCCATATCCATGGGTTCAACCAACCACACATCAAAAATATTAGGGAAAAAATAACAATACAATTAAAAAATACAAAATATATAAAATAGAACAATTATTTATTCAGTATTTACATTGTATTAGATAGTCTAAGTCAAGACTGTCCAACCCACGGGCCTGGGATGGCTTTGAAAGTGGCTTAACACAAATTCATAAACTTTCTTAAAACATTATGAAATTATTTTTATTATTATTATTATTTTTTTTTTTTTGAGACGGAGTCTTGCTCTGTCACCCAGGCTGGAGTACAGTGGCGTGATCTCGGCTCACTGCAACCTCTGCCTCCAGGGTTCAAGCGATTCTCCTGCCTCAGCCTCCCAAAATGCTGGAATTACAGGTGCATGCCACCACACTGGGCTAATTTTTGTGTTTTCAGTAGAGAAGGGGTTTCACTATGTTGCTCAGGCTAGTCTCGAACTCCTGACCTCGTGATCCACCCGCCTCAGCCTCCCAAAATGCTGGGATTACAGGCGTGAGCCACCGCACCTGGCCTATGAGATTTTTTGGGATTTTTTTTTTAAGCTCATCAGCTATTGTTACTGTATTTTATATATGGCCCAAGACAATTCTTCTTCTTCCAGTGTGGCCCAGGGAAGCAAAAAGATTGAACACCCCTATTCTAAGTAATTGATTTAAAATACTCAGGAGGCCAGATGCGGTGACTCACGCCTGTAATCCCAGCACTTTGGGAGGCCGAGGTGGGCGGATCACCTGAGATCAGGAGGTTCAAGACCAGCCTGGCCAACATGGCGAAATCCCATCTGTACAAAAATACAAAAATTAGGCTGGACGCAGTGGTTTACGCCTGTAATCCCAGCACTTTGGGAGGCCGAGGCAGGTGGATCACGAGGTCAGGAGTTCGAGACCAGCCTGGCCAACATGGTGAAACCCTGTCTCTACTAAAAATACAAAAAAATGAGCTGGGCATGGTGGCAGGGGCATGTAATGCCAGCTACTCGGGAAGCTGAGGCAGAAGAATGGCATGAACCCCAGAGGCGGAGCTTGCAGTGAGCGGAGATCGCGCCATTGCACTCCAGCCTAGATGACAGAGCACAACTCTGTTTCGAAAAAAAAAAAAAAATTAGCTGGGCATGATGGTGGGTGCCTGTGATCCCAGCTACTTAGGAGGCTGAGGCAGGAAAACTGCTTGAACCCAGGAGGTGGAGGTTGTAGTGAGCTGAGATTGTGCCATTGCAGTCCAGCCTGGGCGACTGAGCAAGACGCCATCTCAAAACAAACAAACAAATAAACAAAAAATAAAACAAAATACACAGGAGAATATGGGTAGGGTTATATGCAAATACTATGCCATTTTTATATAATGGACTTGAGCATCATCAGACTTCATTATCTGTGGCAGAATGGAGTGAGGGTCCTGGAACAAATTTCCCAAAGATACTGAGGGACAACTGAATACTGAATAGTTGCCAATTGCTGTGCTAGGTCCTGGGGAACAAACGACACTGTCCTGCTTTTGAGGCCTAATGAGACCTGTCTTGTGGGCTAATGAGACAGACATGAAATAACCATACAGGCCAGGCACGGTGGCCAGTAATCCCAGCACTTTGAGAGGCCCAGGCAGGAGGACCTCAGGAGGCCAGGAGTTCAAGATCAGCCTGGGCAACATAGTGAGACTCTGTCTCTATAAAAAATTTAAAATTAGCCAGGCATGGGGGCATGGGCCTGTAGTCCCAGCTACTGGAGAGGCTGAGGCAAGAGGACTGCTTGAGCCTGGAAGTTTTGACAGCTGCACTCTAGCCTGAGCAAGAGTGCAAGACCTCACCTCTAAATAAATAAATAACAATACAAATAAATGTATGATTTTCGCTGGGCATGGTGGCTCAGACCTGTAATCTCAGCACTTTGGTAGGCCAAGCAGGAGGATCACTTGCATCAAGGAGTTTGTGACTAGCCTAGGCAAATCTACAAAAAAATCAAAAATAGCTCAGCTCCTCGGGAGGCTGAGGTGGGAGGATCGCTTGAGCCCAGAAGGTCAAGGCTGCTGTGTGCTATGATTGAGCCGGTGCACTCAGCCTCAGCAATGGAGAGAGACCCTGTCTCACGAAAAAAAAAAAAAAAAAAAAAAAAAAAAAGATAATTTTAAGTGTGAAAAGACCATGGAGGAAAAGTATAGTGCAAGGTAGGCAAGCGGGGACCAGATCATGCAGGGTCACATTAAGGACCCCTGAATTTAATCTTTAAAACAATGGGAAATCACTAACAAATAATTTTAAGTAGAAGTGGTGGCAGGGCTCACTTTTTTTAGTTGTTTGTATGTGTGCAAAACTTCAAATCCCCATGTACCATTACTCAATCTCAAAAAATATAAACATTTTAACATTATTCTTTTAAGTAACCATCCAAATCCACCTAGAAATAACCATCATTATCATTAAGTGAACACCATTCCAGTCATCTTTGTAGCATGTGTTCAGATTAAATGCTGGCTGGTTGAATGGATACTAGATAGAAGTGTTTGGAAAAATTGGATCACAGATGCTATTGTAAGTAAAATATTTAACTTTGATTTTACTTGAATTTATCAGAAGAAAACCAAACTGAAGTGAAACTAAGGAAACTGCTGACCTACAAATTAATATTTTTAGCCCACAGTGACATTTCCTAAATGAGCCACTGGGGCTATCAAGAGTTTAGAAAAAATATTAAAAGGTTAGAATCATTTTTATTTTCATTTATTTATATTTATCTATTTATTTAGAGACAGCATCTTGCTCTGTGGCCGAGGCTGGAATGCAGTGAAGCAATCTCAGCTCACTGCAGCCTCCACCTCCTGGGCCCAAGTGAGCCACTGCACCTGGCCTAAAATTTAGTTTAAAAAATTAAAATGGGGCCAGGCGCGGTGGCTCACACCTGTAACCCCAGCATTTTGGGAGGCCGAGGCGGGTGGATCATTTGAGGTTAGTTCAAGACCAGCCTGGCTAACATGGCAAAACCCCATCTCTACTAAAAATACAAAAATTAGCTGGGTGGTAGTGGCACACGCCCCTGTAATCCCAGCTACTCAGAAGGTTGGGGCAGAAGAATCACTTAAACCAGGGGGTTGCGGTGAGCCGAGATCATGCCATTGCACACCAGCCTGGGCGACAGAGTGGGACCCTGTCTCAAAAAAAGAAAAAAAAGATGTCCTTGGCCAGGTGCAGTGGCTCACACCTTACGCTAGCACTTTGGGAGGCCAAGGTGCAAGGATTGCTTGAGGCCAGGAGTTTGAGACCAGCCTGGCAACATAGTGAGATCCTGTCTCTACAAAAAATAAAAAATTAGCCAAGCATGGGAGCACGTGCCTGTAGTTCCAGCTACTGGGGGAGGCTGAGGCAGGAGGATTGCTTGAGCCCAGGAGCTCAAGGCTGCAGTGAGTTATGGTTTTATCACTGTACTCCAGTCTGAGAAACAGAACAACAACAAAAAAGCTGCCTGTCAAAGGTCCTATTACCTATTTGTGTTGGTTTTTTTGTGTGTGTGTGTATGAGACAGAGTCTTGCTCTGTTGCCCAGGCTGGAGTGCAGTGGTATGATCTCAGCTCACTGCAACCTCTGCCTCCAGGGTTCAAGTGATTCTCCTGCCTCAGCCTCCTGAGTAGCTGGGATTACAGGTGTGTGCCACCATGCCGAGCTAATTTTTTTTTGTATTTTTAGTAGAGACGGGGTTTCACCGTGTTGGTCAGGCTGGTCTTGAACTCCTGACCTCGTGATCCACCCGCCTTGGCCTCCCAAAGTGCTGGGATTACAGGTGTGAGCCACCACGCCTGGCCTGTGGTGGTTTTAAATATGTCCATAAGTTCTTTAATATTCCTTCCTCTTCAAGAAGTGGAATTTAAGTCCTTTCCCTTAGTGTAGGCTACATCTAATAAATATGTGATAGAAATGAAAAGCGTGTGACTTCCAAAGATAGGTTATAGAAGACACTGTGGATTCTACCTTGTTCTCTCCTTTAAATTATTCACTCTGGGGGAAGCCAGACGCCATGTCATGAGGACACTCAAGCAGCCCATGGAGAGAACCATGTCATGACAATCTGAGCTCTCCCAATAACAGCTGGTAAGGAACTAGAGGCCTCTGCTACCAGCCATCAGAGTGAGTCATCTTAGAATTGGAAACTCCAACTTCAGTCAAGCCTTCCAATGACTACAGCCCTGGCTCCCTGGCCAATGTCTTGACTATAACCTCATGAGATACCCTGAGGTACCCCCACTAAACCACTCCCGAATTCTTGACCCACAGAAACTATTAAGGTGATTTGTTATTTAGCCATAGAGGATGTAAACACTATGCCAGTGATAACTACAATTAGAGTACAAGGAGAAAAGACAGAAGGAAGACAATTAATAATTACTGACCCCTTACTCTGTGCCGGACACATGCTGACGCCTTTTCCTATACTATCCTATTTAATCCTCACGACCCTACAAAGCAAGTACTATTTCCCTCCAATTTACAGGTGATGTAACTGAGGCACAGAGTTGAAGTGATTGGCTCCAGGTCCAACTACTTGCAAATAGCATTCCCTAAGGTTTACCTAACTTGAAAGGCTGTGGTCTTCCCCCCATCACTCTGCTGAACTCCTACCTCTCCATCTTCCTACAATGCACTTTCCCAATGCCTGCGAGACCCTTCTGCAAGAGCTTATCATGGGGCTCAGGTGTGAGGCCAGCACTGCTATCAATGACAAGGACCCAAAAAGCGGGCCCTCCTTACCTTTTCCAGTCACGTAGTAGGCCCCCAGTTTGTAGCAGCTATCGCTGTGCTGGTTCTCTTCGCAGTTAAACTTCAACACTTTGGCAGCCTCATCAAAATTCTTCCGGATCCCTTCCAAATAGTCCACCAGCCGATAGCAACCTGCGAGGAGAGGGCAAGGGCTGTTCTTCATGTCTGGGGCTGCTGCTTCACAGTGGGGGTTTGGGGGTAGGGGGTGCCCAGGTGTGGCAGGCCAGGCTATGTCTTTTAAGATAGCCCCTGTCCTCCTGAGGTGTGGCAAGTTGACCTTACCACAAAGAATGTAGGTGGTGTTTAGCCATTCCTACAAATGGCATTGTCTCCCCATAGCCATGGACTGAGCAATGTATGGCCTGGGGAGACCTCAGCCCCTGCACTGGCTCCACCACTCACCAGCCCTTCTGCTCCCTGTCAGCCACGTCCAAATACCCACTGACTTCCATGATTGAAACTTTGCTAGTTTTGGAAACTCTCATGAAGTTCAATGGTAAAAACAGTGAAAACCTAAAAGGCTCATAGGCTAGTCTTTGTAGCAGCAACAAAAGGGTGCCGGGCCAGGCTCAGTAGCTCATGCCTGTAATCCCAGCACTTGGGGAGGCTGAGGCAGGAGGATCACTTGAGGTCTGCAGTTCAAGACCAGCCTGGACAGGATGAAACCCTGTCTCTGCTAAAAATACAAAAAAACTAGCCAGGAGTGGAAAAATATTAAAAAAATTAGCCAGGTGTGGTGGTGCACACCTGTAATCCCAGCTACCTGGGAGGCTAAGGCAGGAGAATCGCTTGAACCCAGGGGGCGGAGGTTGCAGTGAGCCGAGCTCACGCCACTGCACTCCAGCCTGGGTGACAGAGCGAGACTCTGTCTTAAAAAAAAAAAAGAAAGAAAGAAAGAAAAAGAAAAGGGTGCCGTGATGACTATATCTTACTCCTCAGCCAGGGTAGGAACATGAAAGCCAAACAGGAAGAGTAGAGATGGCAGCTTCTATGGAAATAGGCTCAACTTGCTTGGCAGTCTCCCAGTCCCAGTAAACCTCTCTCCTTAATCTCTCTCCCCTCTTCTTCACCCCCAGTGACAACATATATCTCTCATTCATTTTCGTTCAACAAATACTTGAGCATCTCTATGCATCTATATACCAGACATGGTTATAGATGCTGAGAATATACTCATTTGCCCTCCTAAAATTTACATTCTAGGGGAGGAAATACAATAAGTAAATAAATGAACAAAATTTATTCAAACAGTAATAAATATTATAACAACTCAGAAACAGGAAGTGAAATACTGCATGTCCTCACTTATATGTAGGAGCTAAATACTGTGTACACATGGACATAGGAAGTGTGGAATAATAGACACTGGAGATTGGAAAGGGTGGGAGGATGGTGAGGGATAAGAAATTACCTAACGGGTACAAGTGCATTATTTGGGTGATGGTTACATTAAAAGCCCAGACTTCCCCAGAATTTGGGAGGCTGAGGCAGGCAGATCACCTGAGGTCGGGAGTTCTAGACCAGCCTGACCAACATGCAGAAACCCCGTCTCTACTAAAAATACAAAAATATTAGCCAGGCATGGTGGCTCATGCCTATAATCCCAGCTACTCGGGAGGCTGAGGCAGAGAATCACTTCAACTCGGGAGGCGGAGATTGTGGTGAGCCGAGATGGCGACCACTGCACTCCAGCCTGGGCAACAAGAGCGAAACTCCATCTCAAAAAAAAAAAAAAAAAAAAGCCCAGACTTCACAACCAGGCAATATATCCATGTAACAAAACTGCACTTGTACCCCTTAAATTTATACAAATAAATAAATAAATAAATGCTATGACTGAAATAAAACAGGATAACTGTTTGCTGTCAACTTTGGGTGAATGGCTAACAAAGACTGAGCCACTGGGGAGGGGGCTCACCAAGGACTGTGACCTCAATAAGAAGAAAGCACTAGCTATTTAAAGACAATGAAATGGGAGTGGGGCAGGGATTTGGAAAAAACTTAGAAATAAAAAATAAAAAATGAAATTAAAAGACAACAAAATGGGCAGGGGCACAAAGTCCTGGCACAAGGAACAGTAAATACAAAGACCTGAAAGAGAGAATAAATTTGGCACGAATAAGGTACAACATGGCTGAACCAAGTAGGAGGGTCAGGAAATGAAGAAGGAAGGTAGGGACCAGACCACAGGCCTTGTGAAACATAGGATGGACTTATGACATTTTCCACCTGAAACCGTAAACCACTGGAGGGTTTTAAGAAAATAAGTAATATGATTCAGGCCAGGTGTGGTGGCTCATGCCTGTAATCCCAACACTTTGGGAGGCCAAGGCGGGTAGATCACTTGAGGTCAGGAGTTCGAGACCAGCCTGGCTAACATGGTGAAATCCCGTCTCTACTAAAAATACAAAAATTAGCCAGGCTTGGTGGTGCATGCTTGTAATTCCAGCTACTTGGGAGGCTGAGGCAGGAGAATCACTTGAACCCGGGAGGCGGAGGTTGCAGTGAGCTGATATTGTGCCACTGTACTCAAGCCTGGGCAACAGAGCAAGACTCAGTCTCAGGAAAAAAAAAAAAAAGCCAGGTGTGGTGGCACACGCCTGTAATCCCAGCTACCTGGGAGGCTGGGGCAGGAGAAGTACTTGAACCTGGGAGGCAGAGGTTGCAGTGAGCTGAAATTGCGCCACTGCACTCCAGCCTGGACGACGGAGTAAGACCCTGTCTCAGAAAACAAACAACCAAAAAGCCACCAAAACCAAACAAACAACCCCACCCCCCAACAAAAACGTTACTCTGGTATATATGTTCATATATGCCTGGGTGAGTATGGAGGAATTTAAGTATGTGAGGGCATATAATTGGGCATTGATAAGAAATGTTATTTTAAATCTAATATTTAATATAACAAAATTAAAATTAAAATATCAGTTTATCTGTGAGTAGAAATGGATTTTAAGGGAGTAAAGTGCAAAGAGAGGGACAGGTTAGAAGGTGACTTCAGTTATCCAGGTAAGAGAGCGTGACATGCAAGGAAACTACTACACCAGTTGCTACAGTAACTATGGCCTCTTCTCAGGTCTCCTAAAGTACTGCAGCCAGTCCTTTTCATATATCCACCCTTCCCGATTCCAAGAACTTGCTTCTCAGACATGTTTTGCTCTCCATTGCCTACAGAGCAAAGTCTATATTCCTTACCCTGGCATTCAAGCCCTGACATACTGTGGCCCAGACTCCCGCTGCAAACGTACTACATCCTGACTTCAACCTTCCAAAAGATAGCACTTTCTGCCCACACTCTCCTCCATTTAATCAACACTTGCCCAGCCCTCCAGACCTCCCCTCAAAGTCTTCCCTAACCACCCTGTTCCTTAGTGACACTAATTCCTCTAAGTTCTTTCTATACTTAGGACATGGACCAGCTCTCAAAGAACAACCCCAGGTTCTCTTTTTTTTTTTTTTTTTTTGAGACGTTGTTTCGCTCTTGTTGCCCAGGCTGGAGTGCAATGGTGCGATCTCGGCTCACTGCAACTTCTGCCTCCCGGGTTCAAGCAATTCTCCTGTCTCAGCCTCCCGAGTAGCTGGGATTACAGGTGCATGCCACCATGTCCGGCTAATTTTTGTATTTTTAGTAGAGACAGAGTTTCATCATATTGGTCAGGCTGGTCTTAAACTCCGGTCCTCAGGTGATCTGCCCACCTCAGCCTCCCAAAGTGCTGGGATTACAGGTGTGAGCCACTGTGCCCGGCCCAACCCCAGGTTCTTTTTAAGCCGTCATACTGCAGAGCAACTCTGTGTCATGACTATGTTATGATATGTATATGGTTATGTTATGGTCTATGTTATGGATTAGCTTCGAGGAATAGCTACGTCATTTCTGCAAACTAAACTGACTAAACTGCAAGCTATTAGAAGGTAGGGCCAGTACCACTTTTTATCTTTTTTTTTTTTTTTTTTTTTTTTAGTAGCGACAGGGTTTCATCATGTTGCCCAGGCTGGTCTTGAACTCCTGGCCTCAAGTGATGCTCCCGCCTCACCTCAGCCTCCCAAAGAGCTGGGATTACAGGCTTGTGCCACCACACCAGACCTTTATTTGAAAGAAAAAAAAAAAAAGGCTGGGCACAGTGGCTCACACCTGTAATCCCAGCACTTTGGGAGGCCAAGGCAGATGGATTGCTTGAGGTCAGGAGTTCGAGACCAGCCTGGCCAACATGGTGAAACCCTGTCTCTACTAAAATACAAAAATTAGCAGGGCGTGGCAGTGAGCACCTGTAATCCCAGCTACTCGGGAGGCTGAGGCAGGAGAATTGCTTTAACCCAGGAGGTAGAGGTTGCAGTGAGCTGAGATCGAGCCACTGTACTCCAGCCTGGGTGACAGAGTGAGACTCAGTCTCAAAAAAACAAAAAAATTAAAAAGTAGGCAGTGCGCAGTGGTTCATGCCTGTAATCAAAGGCGGGAGGATCACTTGAGACCAGCCTGGACAACATAGTGAGATATTATCTCAAAAAAGAAAGAAAATATAAAAAATAAAAATAAAGCAAGAAGAAGAAAACCACCCAAAGGTATTATTAGCTGCTCTGGGTGGACCCCTACTGGTCACCACCATCCACCTATACTCTCAAGTCAATTCAGTGTTCACACAACACACGGGACACAACTGTGCTTCAGGGCCTCTTCGCCAGCTGTTACCTATGGTAAGATCTGCATGGTTCACTCCCTTACCTTCTTCAAGGCTTTATTCAATTGCCACTTTCTCAGTTCCCTGATCACTCAATTTAAAACTGCCCTCCTGTCCTCCTGATACCCTTCACCCAGTCCTTTTTCCAGGGCACTTACTTACTTTCTTTTTATTTTATTTTATTTATTTATTTATTTAGAGACGGAGTCTCGCTCTGTCGCCCAGGCTGGAGAGCAGTGGCGCGATCTCCGCTCACTGCAAGCTCCGCCTCCCGGGTTCCCGCCGCTCTCCTGCCTCAGGCTCCCGAGTAGCTGGGACTACAGGCGCCCGCCACCACACCCGGCTAATTTTTTGTATTTTTAGTAGAGACGGGGTTTCACCGTGTTAGCCAGGATGGTTTCGATCTCCTGACCTCATGATCCACCCGCCTCAGCCTCCCAAAGTGCTGGGATTATAGGCGTGAGCCACCGCGCCCGGCCGGTACGTACTACTTTCGAACACGATTTTATGAATTACCTGAGGCTTACTGCCCGACTTCCCGCCCTAGCTTAGAAGCTCCACGAGGGCAGGGAGTTTCTATCTGTTCACCGATGGATGCCCAGTCCCTAACCCAAAAGCCCCAGCACGTCTCTTCCTACCCGCCCCGGCCTCCAGACTCGGTCTTCCCGGGACACATCGCCCTTCCCAACACACGCGGTCACCGCGATCCACAGACCCCGTCCCCCGCCCGCCACGTGATTCCTTCTCCAGCCTCTCAGAGGTCGCAGACCAGACCTCTCCGGGCACGCCCCTCCCCGACGCGTCGCCGGGCTGCGCTGGAGCCGCTCACCGTCCGGGTCCTTCTCGTGATAGCACTGGTAGTTGCACTCCACCTCCATGTTCTCCAAAAAGGACTTCACCTGCTCCTCATCCTGGAAGTCCACCATGCCGGCCATGGTTCGCGCTGGCCCAGAGACGGTCACGTGAGCCGGCGGAGGGAGCGGGGCGGGGCGTGGGGCTGACGCCGTCCGCGGCGCTCTCCCGGGATCCCGGGGCGAGCCAGGCGAGCCTGCGCTTCCCAGCAGCCCTCGCGCCGTTGAGGACGCTGGCAGCCACGCTTCTAAGGCTAACCCCCTTCCTGAAACTGGGGGCGGTCTTTCTGCAGCACCTTATCCATGCTTGCTTTGTAGCCTTTGTGATTTTCCACCTGCAGTCATTTATTTATGTATAATCCCTAAGCGCCTACTGTGTGCCTCACCAGTGCATTGTTCTAGGGATATGACAGCTAGGAATATGGTCCCTGCCTTCAAAGAACTTGGAGTTCAATAGGAAGACATTCGCTTATCCATTCAGCAAGCATTTAGAGGACCTTCTATATGTGCCAGGTGTAGCTGGACAAAGTGCAGTGAGCAGTCTGATTCATCTCTCTTCTTCCCAGACCTGTCTTGGCCACCAACATGAATTACCTAAGCAATGAATGGCTATGGGAGATGTTGACTGGAACACAGTAGCAGTGAAGGGTGTAGCAATGCCACTGTTATAACATCTAGTACTCAAACAGTGCTGAAATTTGTTCCAGGCTCTAAATGCTTTATATGAATTAACTCATTTAATTCTCATTATATATCATGTCACTGTAAACTTACACTCACAGTGACACTGTGGGGCAGATATTATTATTATCCCCATTCTACAGATAAGAAAACTAAAGTACAGAGAAATTAAGTAATTTGTCCAAGGTCACACAGTGAGGGAGTTGGTATGCAATAATTTTTTTTTTTTAATAAAAGAATGAATGAGGCCAGGCACGGTGGTTCACGCCTGTAGTCCTAGCACTTTGGGAGGCCGAGGCGGGTGGATCACCTGAGGTCAAGAGTTCGAGACCAGCCTGGCCAACCTGGTGAAACTCTGTCTCTACTAAAAATACAAAATTAGCAGCGTTCTCTACTAAAAATACAAAATTACAGGGCACACACCTGTAATCCTAGCTCTTCGGGAGGCTCAGGCAGGAGAATTGCTTTAACCTGGGAGGTGGAGGTTGCAGTGAGCTGAAATTGTGCCATTGCATTCCAGCCTGGGCGACAAGAGCGAAAAAGAATGAATGAAGTAGAAAAGGAACATGTCAAGGAGATGGGGAAGAGGAGAGGAAGTTTACCTACATTTTGCTTTGTTTTCCTGCTAAGAATCATCAGTTCCATAAAGCCTAGATGGAAAGTTCTCCTAAGATAGCCACTTCCTATTCATCTTTTTTTTTTTTTTTTTTTTTTTTTTTTTTTTTTTTTTTTTTTGAGACGGAGTTTCGTTCTTGTTGCCCAGGCTGAAGTGCAATAGCGTGGTCTCAGCTTACTGCCACCTCCGCCTCCCAGGTTCAAGCGATTCTCGTGCCTCAGCCTCCCAAGTAGCTGGGCTTACAGGTGCCCACCACCACGCCCGGCTAATTTTTTTTGTATTTTTAGTAGAGACAGGGTTTCACCATATTGGCCAGGCTGGTCTTGAACTCCTAACCTCAGGTGGTCTGCTGGCCTCGGCCTCCCAAAGTGCTGGGATTACAGGCGTGAGCCATCACACCCGGCTGACTTCCCATTCATCTTTGAATCCTATCCAGCCCTAGTTTTGAATTCTCAATGGAGCTAAATCCATGGCTTCCCATCGCCTATAACAATGCTTTCCAAATGGCTCCATTATTAAGCTATCCCCAATGGCAGCAAAGAATGGACTGTTTCCAACCACTTATTTATTGGAAGGCAGCCAATAATGTCTGAAATCCCAGTTTTATTTTTTAAATTCATATGATTTTACATTCAATTCCCCATAATACATCTTTCATAGGATAACAGAAGATTGCCTTCCCCCACCAAGCCTTTGAGTAAAATTGACATTCCAGGCAATATACCACATTTACCTGTGGTTTCTTATACCCTGATCACCTTAGGGGACTCCTCAGTACACATGGCCTAGGATGGGAATCCTTGAACTTTGGTTTGAGGTCATCTTCTTTAGGATGGCCTTCAAGACCCTGTGCAATCTGATTCTAGCCTTATATTCTGCCTCTCTTCCCCCACATCCCACCAACCTTCTGTTCTCTGAATAGATCCCAAGTTTGTGTCCCTGTTTATCTCTGCTCTTGATGCCTGGACCACCCTTTTTGACACAAATCGGAAATACTCTCCTATGTAAAGTCTTCCCAGACACAACAACTACACACATTCAAATTAGATTTAGATGCTCCCATTTTGGTGTTCCACACCACTTGGTTTATTCTGGTATAGTGTAGTAGGAAAGAAAGAACTGGCTTTGGAGTGGGGACAGATCTTAGTTCAGAATCCATGTTCCATGTTTATTAAATTGTGACCTTAAACCAATCATGGTTGTGAGTCTGAATCCTCTTCTGTAAATGCAGATCCATTTGTAATGGCTGTCAGAAGGACTACAAGTTCATGTATGCAATGTGCTTGGCAGAGCGCCTGGCTCAAAGTCATTCCTGTTCCAGGAATGTTTCTTGTCATTCCAAAATGGCGTGAAAGTCTGTGTCCCCCACCAGACTGTGACCTCTGTGTCCTGTATGCTGGTCACAGGGCCAAGAATAGAATAGGGCTCGATGATAGAATACAGCAGGGTGATGTCGATTACTGAAATCTGGGAATGTTTCCCTTTATTTTATGAGTTGAACTGCATTGAAATGAGATCACCTGAGCGGTAGAGGGCACAAGAGAGTTAGTTGGTGACGAAAGGCTGAACCAAGTAAGAGGTCACTTTTTTTTGTTTTGCTCTTTCATCCAGGCTAGAGTGCAGTGGCGCGATTTTGGCTCACCACAACCTCCGCCTTACGGTTTCAAGCAATTCTCCTGCCTCGGCCTCCCGAATAGCTGGGATTACAGGCGCCCACCACCGTGCCCACCTAATTTTTGTATTTTTAGTAGAGATGGGGTTTCACCATATTGGCCAGGCTGGTCTCGAACTCCTGACCTCGTGATCCATTTGAACTTACTGTTGCCTCTGCCCTAGAGTGCTTTTCCCCTGTATTTTTTTTGGCTTGCCTTCTTAAGTTCTCTGCTTCAATTTGACATCGTCCATGTGGTCGTAGCTCATTCTTGTTATAATCACAGTGTCTTGATTGTGCCCAGCAATATTAGGTGCCCAAGTATTGTTGATTGAATTAAGAAGAGGGATTATCATTCCAAATAATTTGGTTTTCTTTAATGGAACTTAGAATATCACTGACTTTTGCTCTTTTGACCCAGGTTTTTCTTAAAGCTATAAGAAACATTAAATGAAGGTCTAATTGACATACAGGAAACTGCACATAACTTTAAAGTAACAATTATGAGTTTCTGCCTATGTATACACCTGTAAACCATTATCACAATCAAGATAATGAGCATATTCATCACCTCAAAGTTTCCTCATGTGCCTTTGTACTTCATTCCCTCCCCAGCAACCATTAATCTGCTTTCTGTCACTGCAGATGGGTTGCATTTTGTAGAATATTATCTAAATAGAATCATACAGTAACTACTGTTTCTTTTTTATAGTTTCTTCGATTCAGCATAATTATTTTGAGATTCATCCATGTTACCACATGTATTAATAGTTCATTCTTTTTGTTAGTGAATGATATTTCATGATGTAGATATATCACAATTTGTTTATCTATTTGGGTTTTCAGTTTTTGGCTTACAAATAAAGCTGCTGTGAATATTTGTGTACAAGTCTTTGTATGGGCATTCATTTCCATTTTTTGGGTTCATACCTAGGAGTGGAATGGCTAGATCATATGGTAGGTATATATCTAACTTTAAGAAATGCCCAAACTGTTTTCTAAAGTGTTTCTACCATTACATTCTTACCAGCAGTGTTTGACAGTTCTAGTTGCCCTACATCCTCACCATCATTTGATGTGTGGTCAGTCTTTTAAAATTTTAGCCATTATAGTGAGTATAACAGTATCTTATCATGGGTTTAGTTTGTATTTTTTTGAGTGACCAATAATGTTGGCGTCTTTTCATGTGCTTATTTGCCATCCGTGTATCTTTGATGACATGTTTGTTAAAATCTTTCGCCCCCTTTTCATTGGATTGTTTTTTATTATTGCATTCTAAGAGTTCTTTATATATTCAAGTCCTTTATCAGAAGTTTTTCATATATTTTCTCCCAGTTTTGCCTGCCTTTTTTGTTTTTATAACAGTGTCTTTCAAAACCAAAAGTTTTTCATTTTAATGGTGTGTCTAGTTTATTGATTTTTTTCCTCTTGTTAATAGTTTGTGCTTTTTCTTTCATATTCAAGAAGTCTTTGCCAAACCCAAAGTCACTAAGATTTTATCCTATATTTTCTTGTAGAAATTTTATGGTTTAAATCTTATATTTAGGCTGGGCGCGGTGGCTCACGCCTGTAATCCCAGCTCTCAGGGAGGCAAGAGGCAGGAGGATAGCTTGAGCCCAGGAGTTTGAGACCTGCCTGGGCAATATAGCGAGACCCCGTTCTCCCAAAAAAGAAAACAAACAAACAAACAAAAAAGATAAATCTTATATTTAGAAAGCCTATGATCCATTTCAGATTAATTTTTGCATAAAGTATGAGATAACAGTTGAGGTTCACTTTATTGCATGTGGGTTTGTAATTACTGCAGCACCATTTGTTAGAAAGATTATCCATTCTTGGCCTCCCAAAGTGTTGGGATTACAGGCGTGAGCCACAGCGCCCGGCCCCTTTTTTTTTTTTTTTTTTTTTTTTTTTGAGACAGAGTCTCTGTCACCTAGGCTGGAGTGCAGTGGCGAGATCTTGGCTCACTGCAACCTCTGCTTCCTGGGTTCAAGGATTCTCCTGCCTCAGCTTCCCGAGTAGCTGGGACTACAGGCGCCCACCACCACGCCCACCTAATTTTTGTATTTTTAGCAGAGATGGGGTTTCACCGTGTTGGCTAGGCTGGTCTCGAACTCCTGACCTCAGGTGATCCACTCACCTCGGCCTCCCAAAGTGTTGGGATTACAGGCGTGAGCCACCGCGCCCGGCCTCAGGGTAGGTCTTAATACCTCCTTTTAATAAAGGAGGTCCAGATAAGTAAAGTGATTTCCACCAGGTCACACAGCCCGCTAAACCTCTCCCGAAGGGTTACACGTTGGTAAGAGGAGCCGCCCCGCGAGAGAGACCGGACCAATCACGTTTGCTGTGAGGTCACTTTGGAGGCCTGAGATTGGTGCTCATGTCTAAACGGACCCGATCTTTCTCAGTGGCTGGTGCAGCTGAGGGAGGTTCCAGGTGGGTTGCCCGGGGGCTGCCCAGCTCTCCGTCCTCTGCAGATCCCCTCGGGACTCTCAGCATTGTGTGGGTTAGCCGTGGAGACGCCCTGCCCTTCCTGCTGTGGCCAGTCAACCCCCTCAAGCCCGTGCCCGTAGAGTCTGCAGCCCTTCCTCACCTCATCACTCCCCATCCCCCCAAAACAAAGGAAAGGCTGTGACAGCTGCCAGCCCTGCACAAGCTCTTGTTTCAACAGCGGCGATTGCACATCACGTAGTCCCCACGTGACCTGTCGGGCCTAGGGCAAGCGCAAGGCTTTCGGAAACCCGAATCATTGCAACCTTGACTTCCTGCCTGTCTCTGAGGCTCCCGGGCTGTGCTTTAAGCTGGACAGGCCCCCGCGTTACAGGGAAAAGGACCAAGGTCCAGAGAGGAAAGGGGCTTGTCCCAGGGTAGGCAGCAAGTTAGTGACAGAGCCATACTCTTCCCTCAGGGCAGGCACCTGTAGTCCCAGCTACTTGGGAGGCTGAGGCAGAATTGCTTGACCCCAGGAGGCAGAGGTTGCAGTGAGCAGAGATCACACCACTGCACTCCAGCCTGGGTGACAGAGTGAGATTGTCTTTCAAAAAAAAGGGCCAGGAGGCTGGTGCTGTAGCTCACACCTATAATCCCAGCACTCTGGGAGGCTAAGGTGGGTGGATCACCTGAGGTCAGGAGTCCGAGACCAGCCTGGCCAACATGGTGAAACCGTGTCTCTACCAAAAATACAAAAATTAGCTGGGCATGGTGGCAGGTGTGTGTAATCCCAGCTACATGAGAGGCTGAGGCAGGAGAACCGCTTGAACTGGGGAGGCAGAGGTTGCAGTTAGTTGAGATCGTGCCATTGCACTCCAGCCTGGGCAACAAGAACAAAACTGCATCTCAAGAAAGACAAAAAATAAAATTAAATTAAATTTTAAAAAGGCCGGGTGTAGTGGCTCATGCCTGTAATCCCAGCACTCTGGGAGGCCGAGGCAGGTGGATCATGAGGTCAGGAGTTAAAGACCAGCCTGGCCAAGGTGGTAAAACCCCCTCTCTACTAAAAATACAAAAAAAAATTGCTGGGCGTGGTGACATGTGCCTGTAATTCCAGTTACTTGGGAGGCTGAGGCAGAGAATCGCTTGAACCCGGGAGGCGGAGGTTGCAGTGAGCCAAGATTGTGCCACTGCACTCCAGCCTGGGTGACAGAGCGAGACTCCATCTCAGAAAATACAAAATAAAAAATAAAAATAAAGACATTTGCTGGAAATAAGCACTGGAATAGAGTTTCTTTTTTTTTTTTTGAGATGGGGTATCGGTCTGTCGCCCAGGCTGGAGTGCAGTGGCGCAATCTCGGCTCACTGCAAGCTCCGCCTTCCGGGTTCACGCCATTCTCCTGCCTCAGCCTCTCCAAGTAGCTGGGACTACAGACACCCGCCACCACGCCCGGCTAATTTTTTGTATTTTTTAGTAGAGACGGGGTTTCATCGTGGTCTTTATCTCCTGACTTCGTGATCCGCCCGCCTCGGCCTCCCAAAGTGCTGGGATTACAAGCGTGAGCCACCGTGCCCAGCCAGAGTTTCAATACTAATTACTGTTCTGCCACTTCTACAGTGTTTGTTCAGCTTTGGCTAAATCCATCTCTTTTATTCTCTTTTTAGGTCCTCAGTCTTCTCATCTGTAAAATGGGACTCCCAATCTCTACCCCACCTTGATGCTGGGGAAAGACAAACCAACCTCAATACCTAAGTTTAAACGGTGTTTTACATAACCATGAAAGTGTTGTCTTGGCCAGGTGCTGTGGCTCATGCCTGTAATTTCAGCACTTTGGGAGGACAAGGTGAGAGGATCCCTTGAACCTAGGAGCTTAAGACCAGCCTGGATAACATAAAGAGACCCCGTCTCTACAAAAAATAAAAACATTAGCCAGGTGTGACAGCATGTGCTTGTAGTCTCAGCTACTTGGGAGGCTGAGGCGGAAGGACTGATTGAGCCCAGGAATTTGAGACTTCAGTGAGCCATGATTGTGCCACTGCACTCCAGCCTGGATAACAGAGTGAGACCCTGTCTCGAAAAAAAAAAATTTACCACTCAAGAAGAACTGTGGAAAGTAGTGAAGGAAATAAGGTTTGTATATCTCTTTGCAAACCTTAAAACACTGTAAAAATTAGGTAAGACACTATTTCTAATGAGATAACTTTTTTTTTGGGTGGGGGGACGGAGTTTTGCTCTTGTTGCCCAGGCTGGAGCACAATGGCGCGATCTTGGCACACTGCAACCTCTGCCTCCTGGGTTCAAGTGATTCTCCTGCCTCAGCCTCCTGAGTAGCTGGGATTACAGGCATGTGCCACCACACCCGGCTAATTTTGTATTTTTAGTAGAGACAGGGTTTCTCTATGTTGATCAGGCTGGTCTCAAACTCCTGACCTCAGGTGATCCACCCGCCTTGGCCTCCCAAAGTGTTGAGATTGCAGGTGTGAGCCACCGCGCCTGGCCCTAATGAGATAACTTATAGAACATTATATGACTTACAAAGGCTGGACCTCAGACTACACTCTGAGTACCCAAGAACTAAATCCTTGCTACTCAAAGTGTGGCTTGAGGAATAGCAGCATCCATATCATGTGAGATCCTAGTAGACATGGAGAACCTTGGGACCCCCACCACACCTACTGAACCAAAATATGCATTTTAAAAATTATTATTATTTTATTGAGATGGAGTTTTGCTCTTGTCACCTAGGCTGGAGTGCAATGGCACAATCTTGGCTCACTGCAACCTCCGCCTCCCAGGTTCAAGTGATTCTCCTGCCTCAGCCTCCTGAGTAGCTGGGATTACAGGCATGTGCCACCACGCCCAGCTAATTTTTGTATTTTCAGTAGAGACAGAGTTTCACCATGTTGGCCAGGGTGGTCTCGAACTCCTGACCTCAGGTGATCCACCTGCCTTGAGCTCCCAAAGTGCTGGGATTACAGGCATAAGCCACCGCACCCGGCCTAAAATTATTATTATTTTTAGAGACTGGGGTCTCGTTATGTTGCCCAGGCTGGGCTCAAGCAATCCTCCCACCTCAGCTTCCCAAGCAGCTGGGACTACAGGTGTGAGCCACACTGCCTGGCCAGAATGTGCATTTTACTAAGATCCCCAGGTGACACAGATACACAATCAACTTTAAGAAGCAATGCTGTAAATCACAGGATACATGCACTGGAATGATTTTGAAAATAATCTTCAACTCCCTCATTTTACAGGTGAGTGCACTGAGCCCAGGAATGAAAGGGACTTGTCTTTCTAAAAGACCTGTGTCACCCCCATTTGGAAACCAAAGGCTCCACAATGCCCACATCCTTAGCTCAGCATTCCAGGCCCTCCCATCTGGCCCCTGCCAACCACTCCGCTTGCTACTTCCCCACCTATACTAGACAAACCAATCCCTCTGACCCACTCCTCTTCTCTGAACTCCTCAGGCTGTTTTGTCTGTGTGGGCTGCTCTTTCCACCTCTCTCCAGTGTCAGTTCAAACTATGTTGCCCGACTGCCAGTCATTGTCTAGGATGCCTTCCTAATCCTTACTGGTTGACAGTGGGCTGTGGTTAGCCAGCTGAGGGCTCCTCAACTTCCCGAAGCACTGTGGTCATCGCCTGTTTTACCAAACTGTGAGCACCTTAAGGATAGGAACCAAATCTGATTTCTTTATGTGCCTTCCAGGTCCCAACACAGAGTGAAGCACTTTGTAAGTGCTCCGTTTATCCTATGTGGTTAATAACTTATAACAATGCCTCCAGATTTATTTATTTTTTTTTTTTTTTTTGAGATGGAGTCTCGTTCTGTGCCCCAGGCTGCAGTGCAGTGGCGTGATCTCGGCTCACTGCAACCTCCACCTCCCGGGTTCAAGCAGTTCTCTACCTCAGCCTCCTGAGTAGCTGGGATTACAGACACCCACCACCACGCCCGGCTAATCTTTTTGTATTTTTTTTAGTAGAGAGGGGGTTTCACCATCTTGGCCAGGCTGGTCTTGAACTCCTGACCTCGTGATCCACCTGCCTCGGCCTCCCAAAGTGCTAGGATTACAGGCGTGAGCCACTGCACCCAGCCAACTTTCTGCTTTTAAGACTATGAAATCCCAAAGAGTAGGGAACTGATATTCTCTGCCTGCTCCATCTCATTCATGAGGCTCACGTGCAGAGCACAATGGACATGTGTTCACCACCTAAGCTGGCTGGCTCGGCTTCTGATTATAGCCATTCCCATAATGTGTGTGTGGACCCAGGTCACTGCAGCATGCTCATGGAAATCCAAATTAGGAAGAAGGGTTGCAACACCAAGGACAAGGAAGGGATCAGGTTTCAGGACAAATCATCTCAAGTCAGGGGTGAGATTTACTGCCTTCTAAAAAAAGCTCACAAGATTTCAAGCTGTGACCCCAAAAGTCTATTCCTGAGCCCTCCTGCCTGCACATAAAAACTGACACAGTGAGGTGCTCAGCCCATGTTGTTGAGTGAATAAATTAATCTGGACTTCTAAATGTAACCAAATACTGACTGTCAGAAAAAAGCAGTTGTGCCAGAAGAGAACTGTAACTAAATGTCACATGGCATTAAAGTATACGCCCCTAACCTTTGGCCACAAACCTTGCTATCTGCCCCAGCCTGCCTTTCCAGCTTGTTCTCTTCCCTCCCATACACACTCTTTGAACCTCATCCCAAATTATTTGTTGACCCTATAAACATCACCTGGTTTCACCTTCCAGTGCCTTCACACATGTGATTCCCTATGCCTAGAATGCTCTTCCCTCTCCGTTAATTAAGGTAATTATTTTTCCTTCCAAACCCAGGTCAAGGCCAGGCACGGTGGCTCACGCCTGTAATCCCAGCACTTTGGGAGGCCGAAGCGGGCAGGTCACCTGAGGTCAGGAGTTCGAGACCAGTCTGACCAACATGGAGAAACCCTGTCTCTACTAAAAATACAAAATTAGCAGGGCATGGTGGCACATGCCTATAATCCCAGCTACTTGGGAGGCTGAGGCAGGACAATCGCTTGAACCCAGGAGGCGGAGGTTGCGGGGAGCTGAGATCGCACCATTGCGCTCCAGCCTGGGCAACAAGAGCGAAACTCCGTCTCAACAACAACAAAAAAAAAACAACGACAAAAACCCAGGTCGAGTAGTGCCTCTTTCAGGAAGCCTGCTCTGACCACTGACTGCCCCCACCACCAGGCTGGATGCCTCTGTGCTTTAGCAAGTGCGCTGCTTCCTTATTTTTTTTTTTTCTTTTTTGAGACAGGGTTTCACTATGTTGCCCAGGCTAGAGTGCAGTGGCTATTTTACAGGCATGACCATAGTGCACTGCAGCCTCAAACTCCTGGGCTCAGTCTATCCTCCCGCCTCAGCTTCCCGAGTAACTGAAACTACAGGCATGAGCCACCACACACAAATATGTTTCTTTTTATGAGAGTACTTACCATGTTCTTTTTCTGTTGTCTTCCTTCCCTTCCTACTAGACTTGAGTACCTTGAGGGCAGGGCCTGGGTTTTATCTATTTCTGTGTCCTCAGTGTCCAGCACACAGCGTGACACAAAGGAGAGGTATTTATTGAGCACATGCCCAGTGAAAAGAATGTGCAGTAAAAGAGTTATCATCAGTTAGGGAATTTACTCCCACACCTCCAAGGAATTCCTAGTTTAGGAAAGGCTTTTTTTGTTGGAGAATAAATTATTTACAAGCATCTGACCTCCTAGGAAAAGGCTAGAACAGTGAATAGTAGATGACAGGTGAGAATGACTAGGGAAGTATAATTTTATCACCATTCCAAAACACACATACATTGTTCCTGGTAGATGCATAATTTGTAGGAGATGGACACAGCACCCTCTTATAGAAGGGTCCCCTGGGCCGGGTGTGGTGGCTCATGCCTGTAATCCCAGCACTTTGGGAGGCCGAGGCAGGTGGATCATGAGGTCAGGAGTTCGAGACCAGCCTGGCCAACATGGTGAAACCCTATCTCTACTAAAAATACAAAAATTAGCTGGGCGTGGTAGCACATGCCTGTAGTCCCAGCTACTTGGGAGGCTGAGGCAGGAGAATCGCTTGAACCCAGGAGGCAGAGGTTGCAGTGAGCCAAGATCATGCCACTGCACTCTAGCCTGGGTAACAGAGCGAGACTCAACCCCGTCTCAGAAAAAAAAAAAAAAAGTGGAGGGGTGGGGGCCAGAGAAGAGACAAGGGCATGAGCATTGGATCGCCATGCCTTTCTTGGATGTGCTGAAAAGGTTCAGCCTTAACATAGATTGATGGTGGACAATCCAAAGTGCTGAACAGCCCTACAAGATTCCTGCTCGATGCCAGGCTTTTCAAAAAGAATGGATACAATGTGCACATGGAATCGTTAGCATCCAGGCAGAGAAAGAGTGCAAGATAGAATATGATGATTTTGTAGAGTGTATACTTCAGCAGAAAATGATGAGACGTCTGAGTACCATTAGGAAGCAGCGGGATAAGCTGATGAAGGAAGGGAAGTACACCCCTCCACCTCACCACGTGGGCAATGGGGAGCCTTGGCACTGAGCAGAGCAGCTGCTGATGGCTGGAGGCTGATTTTCCTGTTCTCTGTTCTCCACTGGAAAGGTTGTTTACAGAAAACCTCCTTGTCAAAGTGTGTAAAAATAAAGGATTGCTCCATTCTCCACCCCCCCAAAAAATAATGTCTAGCTTGCAGGATTTGCACGAGGATTTTACAGTAATAGCCAATACTTATATAACAGTTATATCTTGCCAAGTCCTATTTTTTTCTTTCTTTTTTTTTTTTTTTTATTTTTTTGAGACAGAGTCTTGCTCTGTCACCCAGGTTGTAGTGCAGTGGCATGATCTCAGCTCACTGCAACCTCCGCTTCGGGGGCACAAACAATTCTCCTGCCTCAGCCTCCCAGGTAGCTGGGACTACAAGTGTGCACCACAACGCCTCGCTAATTTTTGTATTTTTAGTAGAGACAGGGTTTGGCCATGTTGGCCAGGCTGATCTCAAACTCCTGGCCTCAAGTAATCCACCCTCCTTGGCCTCCCAAGTTCTGGAATTATATGACTAAGCCACTGTGGCTGGCCTTGCCAGGTCCTATTTTAAGAGCCTTATATATGTAATAGTATAAATATATAGTAACTCAGTTAATCTGCTAGATGCTCTGAGTTAAGTAAGATTATCACACCAATTTTATAGGTAAAGAGACACAGCCGGGCGTGGTGGCTGATGCCTGTAATCCCAGCACTTTGGGAGGCCGAGGCAGGTGGATCATGAGGTCAGGAGTTCGTGACCAGCCTGGCCAAGATGGTGAAACCCCATCTCTACTACAAATAATAAAATTAGCCATGCGCAATGGCAGGTGCCTGTAATCCCAGCTACTCTGGAGGCTGAGGCAGGAGAATTGCTTGAACCTGGGAGGCGGAGGTCGCAGTGAGCCGAGATAGCACCACTGCACTACAGCCTGGGAGACAGAGTGAGACTCCATCTGAAAAAAAAAAAAAAAAAAAAGAAAGAAACAGACACACAGATGTGTCACATAACTTCTGTAAGATCACATGGCTAGTAAATGTGGAGCTGGGAGTGAAACCCAGGCAGAATGGCTTGCTCTAGAGTCCATGCTCCTAATAAGTACTGTACTCTGTCACCCCTCCAATAAGATAATTACATAAAAGTGAAGGTGTCTGCCCATAATAAGGCATAACAAATATTGACAATAAGAAAGGTAATCCAGTGCCCATAGTTGATGAGATGAAATAAAATGGATTAATATTAAGGAGAAAAATATTACCTTATTGCTCCTTTTTTAAACGTCTTAACTGTTAAATACTCTTGCAACTGGAAGGTTTTCTGTCTGAGGTCTGGGTTAAGATGCCTAAAGGTAAGCTGGCTTTGCTTTCTCTTGAGGAAATGAAAAGGTTCTTAGCACTTGAGCCAGAGGGCATTTGAGGGACAACAGGATACCATGAAATTAATTCCTTCCAGTCGGGCCATGTTCTGGGCCCTAAAGAGAGAGATAAATCTAGCTGGGCCTGGTGGCGGGCACCTGTAATCCCAGCTACTCAGGAGGCTGAGGCAGGAGAATGGTGTGAACCCAGGAGGTGGAGCTTGCAGTGAGCCGAGATTGCGCCACTGCACTCCAGCCTGGGCGACAGAGCGAGACTCCGTCTCAAAAAAAAAAAGAAAGATAAATCAAATCCAGTCAATGCTCCAGAGGAGCTCACAGCCTATTTGGGAAGGCAAACAAAAGGCACAACCCCAATAGAGTAGACTCTTCGGAGGGAAACTCATGAAGGACAATTAACCTAATTATGGAAGGGTGATCAGGAAAGGCTGTGAGGAGGAGATGCCTCAATCTAGCAGTAAATGCAAGTGGAAGGCACATTTGAAGAAAGCAAGAAAGAGTTTCCTGGTGGAAAGAAAGCCATGAGCAAATACATAAAGGCTTAAAGTAGCACTATATATTCCAAGAGCTACGAGTAATTCAGTATAGCTAGAGCAGAGCCAGAAGACATGGAGTGAAAGCGTTGATGCTCAAAACATAGAGACAGGCCAGATGGAAAAGTGCCTCAATTGTCAAATTAAGAGTGTGGCCCTTGGCCAGGTGCAGTGGCTCACACCTGTAATCCTAGCACTTTGGGAGGCCAAGGTGGGTGGACTGCCTGAGCTCAGGAGTTCAAGACCAGCCTGGGCAACATGATGAAACCCCATCTCTACTAAAATACAAAAAATTAGCCGGGTGCTAATTTTTAGCCAAGATGGTGAAACCCCATCTCTACTACAAATAATAAAATTAGCCAGGCGCAATGGCACGTGCCTGTAATCCCAGCTACTCTGGAGGCTGAGGCAGGAGAATCGCTTGAACCTGGGAGGCGGAGGTTGCAGTGAGCTGAGATTGCGCCACTGCACTCCAGCCTGGGTGACAAGAGGGAAACTGCCTCAAAAAAAAAAAAGGGTCCTTATTCTATAGGAGTTGTAGAGCCATTGAAAATTCCTGAGGCCAGGCATGGTGGCTCATGCCTGTAATCCCAGCACTTTGGGAGGCTGAGGCAGGAGGATCACGAGGTCAAGATATCGAGACCATCCTGGCCAACATGGTGAAACCCCATCTCTACTAAAAATACAAAAATTAGCTGAGCGTGGTGGCACATGCCTGTAGTCCCAGCTACCGGGGAGGCTGAGGCAGGAGAATCGTTCAAAGGTTTGAGCCTTGGGAGAGCTTTTAAGCACATTGGAAGATGCTCAACATCACTACTCGTTAGGAAAATGCAAATTAAAACCACAATGAGATACTACTTTGCACCCACTGGGATTACTATAACAAAAAAGAGGAACAATAACAAGTGTTGATGAGGATGTGGAGAAATTGTAACTCTCAGACACTGCTAGTGGGAATGCAAAATGGTACAGCTGTCTTGAAAAACAGTTTAGCAGTTCACTAAAAATTAGAGTTGGCAGGGCATGGTGGCTCACACCTGTAATCCCAGTATTTTGGGAGGCTGAGGTGGGTGTATCACGAGGTCAGGAGTTTGAGACCAGCCTGACCAACATGGTGAAACCCTGTCTCTACTAAAAATACAAAACTTAGCCGGGTGTGGTGGTGCACACCTGTAATCCCAGCTACTCAGGAGGCTAAGGCAGTAGAGTGACTTGAACCCGAGAGGCAGAGGTTGTAGTGAGCTGAGATCATGCCACTGCACTCCAGCCTGGGTGACCAGGCGAGACTCCTCTCAAAAAAATAAATAAATAAGTTAGAGTTACCACCTGACCCAGCAATTCCACTCCTAGGTGTATATCCAAGAGAAATGAAGGTAAACGTTCATATAAAAACTTGTCCACCAATGTTCATAGCAGCATTATCCACGGTAGCCAAAATTGGAAACACCCCAAATGTCCATCATCTAATGAATGAATAAACAAAATATGATACCCCCATACAATGGAATATTAGCTATAAAATGGAGTGAAGTTCTGATACATACTGCAACATGAATGAATCTTTAAAATATAATGCTAAATGAAAGAAGTCAGATACAAAAGGCAACATATTGTATAATTTCATTAATATTAAATATCCAGAATCGGCCCTGCGCTAATCCCAGCACTTTGGGAGGCCCAGGCAGGAGGATCCCTCGAGCCCAGGAGTTCAAGACCAGCCTGGGAAACATAACGAAATCTTATCTCTACAAAAACCACAAAAAACTAGCTAGGCATAGTGCTGCACAACTGCAGACCCAGCTACTCAAAACACTGAAGTGGGAGGATCACCTGAGCCCAGGAAGTCGAGGCTGCAGTGAGCCCTGGTCATGCCAGTGCACTCCAGTCTGGGTGACAGAGCGAGCTCCTGTCTTGAATATATATATATACACATATATATATACACATATATATATACACATATATATATACACATATATATATACACATATATATATACACATATATATATACACATATATACACATATATATACACATATATACACATACATACATATATACACATATATATACATATATATACATATGTATGTATATATATACATGGCATTAAATATAAATATATATATGTATCCAGAATAGGCAAATCCACAGAAATAGAGTGTAGATTAGTGGTTGCCAGGGGCCACTGAATTGTACACTTTAAAATACTGTTTTTTTGTGGCATGTGAATTATAAAGACTTGCACCAGAGTGACCCGCGAGGAAAGAACAGCAGTGCTGTAAGCTCAGGCTTCAAACAGGAGAACCCATCCTCCTGGAGGGCCATGAAGAGTTTCGATGGGGTACACAAGCATGAATAACTTTATGGTAACCACTTCTCACAACTCTGATATGTATACTCTTTCTTAACATTAATCTGCCTGAGAATTTACCTTTCACATCTCCACTTTCACAATAGCTTTTCCTTTGCTTTTAAAAGAAAAGCTGTTGTGCACGTGTACCCTAAAACTTAAAGTATAATAATAATAAAATTTGAAAAAAAAGAAAAGCTATACCTTTCACTTATCCTGAATACTGTATTACTGTGAGGGTATTGTCCTGGGGTTGAAAATGTCTAGAGCCAGCCTGGCCAACACAGAGAAACCCCGTCTCTGCTAAAAATACAAAAATTAAGTAGGTGTGGTGGTGCACGCCTGTGGTCCCAGCTACTTGGGAGGCTGAGACAGGAGAATCGCTTGAACCTGGAAGGCAGAGGTCGTAGTGAGCACAGATCACACCACTGCTCTCTAGCCTGGGCTACAGCAAGACTCTGTCTCAAAAAAAAAAAAAAGAGAGAGAGGGAGGGAGGGTCCAAAGATAAAAGATTGTGATGAGTATGTAGAATGTTTTCAGACTTTAGACATGAAATAATTTTTAGTTTGACAAGGTTTAGGGCCCAGCTATGGGAGTGGGTGGCTGAAGTCAAAGGGAGACTCATTAGATTCGAGGATGTCAAGGAGCAGAGAGGCCGGAGAGCTGGATGGGTCGTTGAGGTGGATGTTCAAGTCACCCAAGTTGTTATAGGATTGTAATAGCCCAGTTGCTCTCCAACTTTAGTGTGAGTCAGAATCACTTGGAAGGCATATTAAAATATAGTTTAGCCGGATGCAGTGGCATGCATCTGTAGTCCCAGTTACTTGGGAGGCAGAGGCAGGAGAATCGTTTGAGCACAGGAATTCTGGGCTTTAGTGTGCTATGCCAATCAGGTGTCTGCACTAAATTCAACATCAATGTGGTGATCTCCCAGGAGCAGAGGACCACCAGGTTGCCTAAGGAAAGGTGAACTGCCAGGTTGGAAATAAAAGAGGCCAAAACTCCTGGGCTGGACAGCAGTGAGATCACGCCTGTGAATAGTCTCTGCACTCCAGCCTAGGTTACATAGCGAGACCCCATCACACACACACACATCCCCCACACATACACACACGCCACACATAGACACCACACACACATCCCCCACACATACACACAGCCACACATAGACACCACACACACACACACACACACACACACACACACACACACACACAGTTTCCTGGGCCTTACACCCAGAATTTCTGATTCAGTTAGTCTTGGTGGCCCAATAATTTGCATTTCTAACAAGCCTCACCTGGGAACAAGGGTCAGGCCCACACTTTAGCAATTATTGTAGTAGAGTGAAGATTGAGTCAGGCGTCAAGGTCTTCTATGAATGTATTCAGTTGATGACAGCAATGAAGAGGGAGAGATAGCAACCTTAAATGGTTGATTTAAAATATGACCCTAACACTTGGATGTTTCACCTGGTAGCCAGTTCTTTGCCCTCCTTGGCCACATATTTCTCCCTAACCACAGCAGAAGTTTGGGCAACCTTTAGCTCTCTTTCTTGGTTTTAAACTCTGTGTCCAAGGGCTTTAATATCCCTTTTTTTTTTTTTTAGAGATGCCTTTTTTTTTTTTTTTTGTATTTTAGTAGAGACGGGGTTTCGCCATGTTGCCTGGGCTGGTCGCGAACTCCTGAGCAATCCGCCTGCCTCGGCCTCCCAAAGTGCTAGGCGTGAACTACTGCGCCCAGCCAAGGGCTTTAATTTCATATTCAATGGAATACTCTTCACCTTGATGTTTGAATCAGAAATAGCTGGAGCCAGCTTTATTCTAAAACCAGCAACTTCAGGGAGAAAAAGCAGACTGAACTGCCAAACTGCTTTCCACCTCCAGAGATTTCACTATGTGTTGGGGGGTGAGGAAAGGAAAAAAAGCCAGGTGCGGTGGCTCATGCCTGTAATCTCAACACTGTGGGAGGCTGAAGCAGGTGGATCACTTAAGGTCAGGAGTTCAAGACAGCCTGGCCAACATGGTGAAGCCCTGTCTCTACTAAAAATACAAAAATTAGCTGGACATGGTGGCATGTGCCTGTAGTCCCAGCTACTCCGGAGGTTGAGGCAGTAGAATTGCTTGAACCCGGGAGGCAGAGGTTGAGGGGAGCTGAGATCATGCCACTGCACTCCAGCCTAGGGTACAGAGGGAGACTATCTCTCAAAAAAAAAAAAAAAAAAAAGGTAAAGCTAATACTAGAGAGGTCATTTATAGAGTAAATAATAGAAGGCACATATCTCAAACTAATGTTCTTTCTGACAATAAATATGTTTTGCACATTTATGTAATTTTCTGAAATGTAGTTCACAAGCTATAGAAGTTAACCTTCCTTATTTACATTAAAAGTCATTAAATTGCTGGGCACGGTGGCTCACGCCTGTAATCCCAACACTTTGGGAGGCCAAGGCAGGAGAATCACTTGAGCCCAGGAGTTCAAGACCAGCCTGGGCAACATAGGGAGACCCTGTCTGTACAAAAAGTAAAAAAAATTAGCTGGTCGTGTTAGCACATGCCTGTAGTACCAGCTACTTGGGAGGCTGAGGTGTGATGATCATTTGGGTCTGGAAAGTGGAGGCTGCAGTGAGGGCTGTCATCATGCCATTGCACTCCAGCCTAAGAGACAGAGTGAGACCCTATCTCAAAAAAAAAAAAAAAAGGTAAAGAAAATACAAGAAGGACTTGTAATTTATAGAAAAGACAGAGCATGGTAAAATGTAATCTTGCTGAAGACCTTAGCGTCAGCCTAATCAGTCACATAAGCAGGCCTGGTTTGGCTGGGCACGGTGGCTCATGCCTATAATCCCAGCACTTTGGGAAGCCAAGGCGGGCGGATCACCACGTCAGGAGTTCCAGACCAGCATGGCCAATATGGTGACACCCTGTCTCTACTAAAAATACAAAACTTAGCTGGGAGTGGTGGCAGGCACCTGTAGTCTCAGCTATTCGGGAGGCTGAGGCAGGAGAATCACTTGAACGCAGGAGATGGACGTTGCAGTGAGCTGAGATCATGCCACTGCGCTCCAGCCTGGGTGACAGAGTGAGACTTCATCTCAAAAAAAAAAAAAAGAAGGCCTGGTTTACATCACTGTACATATATACATATACATATAAGTCCAAGGAGTTTGTTTTCTTTCTGTACAAAACTTTCATTTTGTTGTTCCTTTCAATCAAGATAGGTTGAAAAGATACTTAATTGCTTTTTAATCTACCTTTTTCTTCTCTGGAGATATAATTTCTGATTCCAGGATGGCATGGTGGCTCATGCCTGTAATCCCAGCACTTTAGGAGGCTGAAGCGGGTGGATCCCTTGAGGCCAGGAGTTGATGACCAACCTGGCCAACAGGGTGAAACCCCATCTCTACTAAAAAAACAAAAATTAGTCAGGAGTGGTGGCTCATGCCTGTAATCTCAGTACTTTGGGAGGCTGAGGTGGGCAGATCACTTGAAGTCAAGAGTTCGAGACCAGCCTGGCCAACAAGGTGAAACTCCATCTCTACTGAAAATACAAAAAAAGTAGCCAGGTGTGGTGGTGCACACCTCCCAGCTACTCAGGAGGCCGAGGAAGGAGAATCATTTGAACCCAGGAGGTAGAGGTTGCAGTGAGCCAAGATCGCACCACTGCACTCCAGCCTGGGCGACAGAGCAAGATTCCATCTCTAAATAAAATAATAATAATAATTTCTAATTCCATAGTGAGGAGTTCTTACTAGCTTCCCTATGAGGTTTTGGAGCCATCATGTCAAGAGGACTTTCCATGTATACACTTAATATCTCAGCGTTCTTATGGCCCATGTTAAATATTAGATACTTCCTGTCTACCCTGGAGGCATAGGTGCCTAAATAAATCAAGACTCTAGGGGCCAGGTGCAATGGCTCACGCCTGTAATCTCAATACTTTGGGAGCCTGAGACAGGCAGATCCTTTGAGTCCAGGAGTTCGAGACCAGCCTGGCCAACATGGCGAAACCCCGTCTCTACTAAAAAGACACAAATTAGCTGGGCGTGGTGGTGCATGCCTGTAGTCCCAGATACTCAGGAAGCTGAGGTGGAAGAATTGCTTGAACCCAGGAAGTGGAGGTTGCAGTGAGCTGAGGTCATGCCACTGCTCTCCAGCCTGGGTGACAGAGATTAAGTACAGAGCCAGAATGTTAGAACTGGTGGAGACCTTGAAGTTCACCCCTCCTGACCACTTACCCCCTCAGGACACTTTACAGATGATCAAACGTAGCCCCTATCCCCAAAGGGAGAGGAAAGATTTGTCCAAGGCCTCAGCATCTCAGGGCGCCAAATGCCTAGAGGTCATCAAATCATACCTCCCCAGTATCAGAGCCAGGGACTAGAATTCAATCCTGACTCCTGGTACAGTGCTCCTTAGTCTTTGTTGTTGTTGTTTGTTTTTTGAGACAGGGTCTCACTCTGTCACCCAGGCTGGAGTGCAGGGGCAGGATCTTGGCTCCCTGATGCTAATTAACTCAACAAAAATCAAAAAAAAAAAAAAAAAAAAAAAAAAACAACTGTACAGACCCTCTTAAAATTAGAACATTTAAAAAAAAAATTTTTTTTTTGAGAAGGATTTTTGCTCTGTCGCCCAGGCTAGAGTGCAGTGGTGTGATTTCGGCTCACTGCAACCTCCGCCACCCGGGTTCAAGTGATTCTCCTGCCTCAGCCTCCTAAGTAGCTAGGATTACAGGCACCCACCACCACAGCTGGCTAGTTTTTGTATTTTTTAGTAGAGATGGGGTTTAGTAGAGATGGGGGCCATGTTGGCCAGGATGGTCTCAAACTCCTGACCTCAAGTGATCTGCCTGGGTCCTTGGCCTCCCAAAGTGCTGGGATACAGGCTTGAGCCACTGCGCCCCGCAATAACTTTTTTTTACATCAGCCAAGCATGGTGGTTTGTGCCTGTAGTCTGAGGTACTCGGGAGACTGAGACAGGAGGATTGCTTGAGCCCAAGAGGTTGAGGCTGCAGTGAGCCATGACTGTGCCACTGCACTCCAACCAGGGTGACAGAACAAGACCTTGTCTTAAAAAAATAATTAGAACATCAATAAAGCCATTCCTCATTGTAAAAATCATTTTTACTTGTAGAATAAGTGGCTCTAAATTACTACTTTTAAAATTATTGATTTACTTTAAAAATAGGTAATATATTTTCATGATTAAAAAAAAATCAGGTCGGGTGCGGTGGTTCACACCTGTAATCCCAGCCCTTCGGGAGGCTGAGGCAGGTGGATCACTTGAGGTCAGGAGTTTGTGACCAGCCTGGCTAACATGGTGAAACCCTGTGTCTGCTAAAAATACAAAAATTAGGTGGGCGTGGTGTCACACGCCTGTAATCCCAGCTACTCGGGAGGCTGAGGCAGGAGAATTGCCTGAACTCGGGAAGCAGAGGTTGCAGTGAGCCGAGATTGTGCCACTGTGCTACAGCCTGGGTGACAAAGTGAGACTCCGCCTCAAAAAACAAAAACAAAAACAAAAATTAGCCAGCTGTGGTGGTCGGCACCTGTAGTTCCAGCTACTTGGGAGGCTGTGGCAGGAGAATCACTTGAACCTGTGAGGTGGCGGCTGAGGCGAGTAGAGATTGGGCCACCACACTCCACCGTGGGTGACAGAGCAAGACTCTGTCTCAAAAAAGTAAAAATAAATAAAAAATAAATAAAAAGATACAAAAGATTGTATACTATGAAAATCTCCCTCCTACCTGTCTCTGGCCATCCAGTTTTCTTCATTGCAGAAATGATGTAAGTTTCTGTTAAATTCTTCTGGGGATATTTTATGCATATATAAGCAATTATGAATGGATATTACTATCATCAGTTCTTACAGGAATATTAGCATGCAATACATGCTATTTAGGGCATTGCTTTTTCACTTAACAGTAGATTTTGAAGCTATTTCCCTATTAGTAGACAAAAAGCTTTCTCATTCTTTTTTAAGGCTGTAGATTATGCATTGTATAACTATACTGTTATTTAACCAGGTCTGTATTAATAAACATTTAAGCCAGGTACAGTGGCTCACGCCCATAATCCCAGTGCTTTGGAAGGCTGAGACAGATGGATTGCTTGAAGCCAGGAGTTTGAGACCGGCCTAGACAACATCAACCAGACCCCGTCTGTACAAAAAGTTAATTTTTTTTCATTTTTTCTACCATGCCTATAGTATCAGCTACTTGGGAGGCTGAGGTGGGAGGATGGCTTGAGCTCCAGAGTTCAAGGATGCAGTGAATGATGATTGGGCCACTGCACTCCAACCTGGGCAACAGAGTGAGACCCTGTCTCTATAAATAAATAAAATAAAAATAAAACATTAAGTTGTTTTCAATCTTTTGCTATTACAAATAAGGCTTGAGCATGTGTATAAATTAAACTTTTAAAAGTGGAATTGCTGAAATAAAAAAAGGGAAATTGCTGGGTCAAAGGGAATGTGCATTTAGACAAGTTATAAATGCCACCGTTAAATTATCCTCCATAGAAGTTATCCTAATTACACTCCCAACAACAAAATATGAGCATACCTGTTCAACATCACCCCTCCTTTCCACACAGTATCTTATCAATCATAGATCTTTGCCAATCTTATAGGTGAGAAATGGTAATTTCAAAGAAATTCTAATTTGCGTTTATCTTATTATAAGTAAGAGTGAGCATTGAAGAGCCATTTCTATTTCTTTTTCTGTGAACGATCAGTTCACATCTTTTGTGCATTTTTCCCCTTGGGTTTTGTTCTTACTGATTTCTGCTCTGAATACAAATATAAACATTATTCATTTTCCTATATGAAATGCATATATATATACACATAGTCATTCGTTATCTGACTCTTCTTATGGTGACTTTTGCCTTACATTTTTTATTTCTACATAGCTGAATTTATCAATCTTTTCTGTTATGGGATCTTGGTTTTGTTTTGTACTTATTTATTTATTTATTTATTGAGACGGAGTTTCCCTCTTTCACCCAGGCTGGAGTACAGTGGCGCAATCTTGGCTCACTGCAACCTCTGCCTCCCGGTTTCAAGGGATTCTCTTGCCTCAGCCTCTGGAGTAGCTGGGATTACAGGCGCTCACCACCATGCCTGGCTAATTTTTGTATTTTTAGTAGAGACGGGGGTTTGCCATGTTGGTCAGGGTGGTCTCGAACTCCTGACCTCGTGATCTGCCCACCTCAGCCTCCCAAAGTGCTGGGATTACAGGCGTGAGCCACCGTGCCCAGCTCTTGTTTTGTACTTAAAAAGACCTTCCTCACTTTAAGATTCTAAAAAATTCTCCCATGATTCTTTCTTCCAGTATGTTATGGTTTCCTTCTTTCTTTTTTACTTTTTTTTTTTTTTTTTTTGAGACAGAGTCTCGCTCTGTTGCCCAGGCTGGAGTGCAGTGGCGCGATCTCGGCTCACTGCAAGCTCCGCCTCCCGGATTCACGCCATTCTCCTGCCTCAGCCTCCCGAGTAGCCGGAACTACAGGCACCCGCCACCATGCCCGGCTAATTTTTTGTATTTTTAGTAGAGACGGGGTTTCACCGTGTTAGCCAGGATGGTCTCGATCTCCTGACCTCGTGATCCGCCCGCCTCGGCCTCCCAAAGTGCTGGGATTACAGGCGTGAGCCACTGCGCCCGGCCTTTTTTTTTTTTGAGATGGAGTCTCACTCTGTCATCCAGGCTGGAGTGCAGTGGCTCGATCTCAGCTCACTGCAATCTGTGCCGCCCAGGTTCAAGCGATTCTCCTGTCTCAGCCACCCGAGTAGCTGGGGTTACAGGCATCTGCCTGTAATTTTTGTAGTTTTAATAGAGACGGGGTTTCACCATCTTGGTCAGGCTGGTCTTGAACTCGTGACCTCGTGATCCGCCCGCCTTGACCTCCCAAAGTGCTGGAAGCCACTGTGCCCGGCCTAATTTTGTATTTTTTTTTTTAGTAGAGATGGGGTTTGACCATCTTGGCCAGGATGGTCTCGAACTTGACTTCAAGTGATCTGCCTGTCTGGGCCTCCCAAAGTGCTGGAATTACAGGCATGAGCCACCATGCCCGGTCTTCTTTTTTACATTTTAATATTTGATATATTTGAAATTTGTCTTGGTGAATAGTGTGAAGTATAAATCCAAGTTAAAATTTTCTAGATGTCTATCCAGTTATTCTAACACCAAATACAATTCCACCTTTTGCTTTCTGACTTGAAATGCTACCTTCAGTATTATACTAAATTCCTAGGTAATTTGGATGTATTTTTGATCCTTTTATGCTTCATTGATTGCAAATCAAGCAAATCATCTGTGACTCCATTCTTTCTTGATGGCAGAACCCTTACTTATTTATTCATTTTTTGAGATAGGGTCTTACTCTGTCACACAGGCTGGAGTGCAGTGGTGCGATGATGCCTCACTGCAGCCTCGACCCTCAGGGCTCAGGTGATCCTCCCACCTCAGTCTCTTGAGTAGCTGAAACTACCACCATGCCCAGCTACTTTTTGGCATTTTTTTGTAGAGATGGGATTTTGCCATTTTGCCCAGGCTGGTCTCAAACTTTTGGTCTCAAATCATCTGCCTGCCTTGGCCTCCCAAAGTGCTGAGATTACAAGTGTGAACCACTTTGGCTGGCTAGAACTCTAATTTTTTTTTTTTTTTTTGAGAAGGAGTCTCTCTCTGTCTCCCATGCTGGAGTGCAGTGGAGTGATCTTGGCTCACTGCAACTTCTGCCTGCCGGGTTCAAGCGAGTCTCCTGCCTCAGCCTCCCGAGTGGCTGGGACTACAGGTGCGCACCACTACACCCGGCTAACTTCTTTTGTATTTTTAGTAGAGATGGAGTTTCACCATGTTGGCCAGGCTGGTCTTGATCTCCTGACCTCATGATCCACCCACCTCAGCCTCCTAAAATGCTGGGATTACAGGCCTGAGCCACCACACCCAGCCTAGAACTCTAATTTTTAATGACGATTTTCCTCCACTACAAGCGAGTCCTTAGGGAAAGTAACTCACAGATCAGACGGAGAGTAAATCATGATTGGTCTAAGCTACTATTGTTGGTCCTATTCTCTTTGGTATTTATTGGCTTATTCATGGTACCTGAAGGGAAGTCTATTGAGTAACTACTAAGAAAAATTGTGGCTTATTAGACATATAAGGGGAAATGTTTAGCTGGCAGTTAGATATATAAGTATGAAATTCAGAATGCAGATACAATTTTGGGCTTATCACAGCATAGATAATATTTAAAGTAATGTGATGGGATAAGATTATCAAGGAGTGTACATGGAAAAGACAAAAAGTCTAAATATTGAGCCTTGGGGTACTACAGTATTTAGAGGTCAGAGAAATGAGGAGAAACTAGCAGCAGCCAGTGAGATAGAAGACCCGAGGGGGTGAAATGTCATGGTAGCCAAGGAGGGGGAAGTAATGAGCTGTGTCTAGTGATGTTGGTAGGTCAAGTAACACGAGGACTGAGAATTGACTGGTGTCAGCAAATGGACACCACTAGTGACCTTGACAAGAGCATTTCAGTGGCGTGGAGGAGGTAAAAGCTTAACCAAAGAGGATCTCACCGAAAATGAGAAAAAGGTAGTCAAGGCCAGGCGAGGTGGCTCATGTCTGTAATCTCAGCATTTTGGGAGGCCAAGGCAGGCAGATTGCTTGAGCTCAGGAGTTCCAGACCAGCCTAGGCAACACAATGAAACCTCATCTCTACAAAATATACAAAAATTAGTTGGATGTGGTGGCACATGCCTGTAGTCCCAGCTACTTGGGAGGCTGAAGTGGGAGGATTGCTTGAACCCAGGAGGCTGAGGTTGCAGTGAGCTGAGATCGCACCACTGCACTCTAGCCTAAGCAACAGAGTGAGACCATGTACAAGCCACCTTTGTGAGGCATTCTGCAGAAAAGAGAATGGAGAAATGGGGCAGTAGGTGGGGGTCAAGTCCAGTCAAGAGAGGGTTTTTTTTTTTTTTTTGAGATGGAATCTCGCTCTGTTGCCCAGGCTAGAGTGCAGTGGCTAGATCTCGGCTCACTGCAACCTAAGGGAGGGCTTTTTGTTTGATTGTTGTAAGATGGAAGAAATAAAATCATGTTGCTATAGCAATGAGAGGTAATAGCAGAAAAATAGCGATGTAGGCGAGAGGAAGAATTGCTGGATAGGTGTCTTCGAGAAAGTGACGTGGTATGAGACCTAGTACTTGAGCTTCTCGAAGTGTGATCAGTGGACTAGTGACCATCTAGAAATGGTTTTTCACCAGTTTGTGGCAGCAATTCAGAATTAATATTTTGAAACTTTTATAACAATTTGACAGAAAAATGTTATGTGTGTTGGATTTAATAATAAAAATTCTGCCTAGAGTAGTCAAATTCATAGACATAGAAAGCAGAACAGTGATGGCCAGGGATTGGGGGAAGTTAGGAATGGGGAGTTATTGTTTAATGAGTACAAACTTTCAGCTTTGCAAGATAAAAAAGTTCTGGAGGCCTGGCACATTGGCTCATGTCTATAATCCCAGCACTTTAGAAGTCTGTGGCAGGAGGATTACTTGAGCCTAGGAGTTTGAGACAAGCCTGGGCAACACAGTGAGACCTTGCCTCTACAAAAAGAAAAAAAAGAAAAAGTAGCCAGGTGTGGTGGTATGCGCCTGTAGTCCTAGCTGCTTAGGAGGCTGAGGTGGGAGGATTGCTTCAGCCCAGGAGTTTGAGGCTGAGTGAGCCGTGATTGTGCCACTGTACTCCTGATGGGTGACAGGGTAAGACCTTGTCTCAATAAATAAATAAATAAAAGAAAAAATAAAAAGTTCTGGAGCTTCTTGATGGGGATGGTTGCACAACAATGTGAATGTATTTAATACCATTGAACTGTACACTTTAAAATGGTTAAGCAGGTTTAAAAAATCTGGGCTTACATTTTGGATGCTTGTTTTTAAATTTTAATTTTTTCTAGTAATTAATTTTGATTGTATTTTACAGAAATTTAGTTTTGTGATTGGGGATAAAACCTGGGTCTTTTAGCACAGATGCTTGAGAACTGAGGAGGATTTGATGTTAGCTAAAAGACAAATAATTCACTTGTAGTAAGGAAAGGAAGGCAGAGAGAGCATCAAAGCAGAGTTACACGTTCGTTGGAAGTCATGGTGGGTGCTGGGAACTTGTAGATGTTCTTTTTGGTTTGTTTGATTTTCTCGTTAATTGGAAGCAAAATCATCAGCTAAATGAGGATGAGGGAGGAAGTGTCAGAGGTTTGAAAAGACAGGAGACTTGAAATAGTTATGTAGCAAGGTGGGACAGTGTGTGAAACTGGAGAAATGTGGTAGGGTAGCCACGCATTATGGCCCCTTGAGAATAATGATCTCAAATTTACGGGGAGTCAGTCAACCACTTTTGGCTTTTTCTCCACCCACTCCATTGCTGGAGTTCTGTCAGTACAAAGAAAGTGGAGAACGACTAGAGAAATGAAGGTAATACTGAAGAAATCGATTTCATGTACCTCATGTACTCACTTTCTTCCCCAAACAGCTTAGATTCTATTAGATTCCATTTCATGATGGACGATAGAATCTAAGCTGTTTCAGGAAGAAAGTGAGTACATGAGGCCAGTGTGGGGAGGAATAACGAAAAGGTAGTTGAATCAATGGATTTGGGGTCTTGGAGTTGAAGTTTTTGGAGGTGGTGGAGTATTATCAGAGAGAGTGAGCTAGAAAGGAAGAAGGTTGTGGCCGGGCGCAGCGGCTCACGCCTGTAATCCCAGCACTTTGGAAGGCCAAGGCGGGTGGATCACCTGAGGTCAGGAGTTCGAGACCAGCCTGGCCAACATGGTGAAACCCCGTCTCTACTAAAAATACAAAAATCAGCCGGGTGTGGTGCCGGGTGTTTGTAATCCCAGCTACTCGGGAGGCTGAGGCAGGAGAATCACTTGAACCCGGGAGGTGGAGGTTGCAGTGAGCCGAGATCGCACCACTGCACTCCAGCCTGGGCAACAAGAGTGAAACTCCATCTCAAAAAAAAAAAAAAAAGAAAGGAAGAAGGTTGCGATGGGAGTTAGAGGATTAAAATTGAGATTGTAGAGAAGTTACAATTATTCGTATGAGCATGAGAGTGAGAGGCTGAGCCAAGAATGATCCCTAGAGAAGAATCTGAGAGGCCAGAGGGTTGGAAGAATTAAGCGAATTTTGAAACAACCAAGAGTTATGACAATAGTAGTAATGAATGACAGTGAACCAGAAGCCCAAATCTTAGAGGATGATGGTGAATGACAGAGGAGTCTATTGGTGACCGAAGCGAGTGGTGCTCTAATCTCTTGTCATGATGTAATATTTAAAGGTCTTCATATTTTGAAGGGATGCTAGGATTTGGGTGTGTGTGGCTCCTTTAAGGGCCTGGAAGGGGGAGAAGCTGGAGGTCGGGCTGGGGGGCGGGACCCCCCGGCTGAGTCTGCGCATTGAGAGGGGAGGCGGGTCCAGGCGCGGGCTCGCGCGCCCGGGCGGGTCCTCGCGGGGGCGGAGTCTGCGCTCCGGTTCGGGCTGCGGCTGCGGCTGCGGCTGCGGCTGCTGCTGTTACACTTCTAGCTTGAGGGAAAGAGGCCGAGGCCTGGGCCAAGCCCGGAGCCGCCGCTCGCCGGAGCCTCCTGGAGCCTCCGCGCCGGCTCAGCCTGGGGGCGGGCTCTGGTCCGGCCCGCCGCCGCACCCAGGACGGAGGCTGCATGCCCGAGGACCAGGCCGGCGCAGCCATGGTGAGGGAGCAAGGCCTGCCCTAGCCGCAGCCGCCCGCCACCCTAGCCCCCGCCCGTCGCGCTAGCCCCTGCGGTCTTGCCCCTCCCTGTCTCTGGTGTCCCCTCGGGCTCCCTGCCTTTACCTCTCTCCCTCGTTACCGCCCCCTCGGTGTTCAGCTCCTCCTTCCCCGTGCTCCCCCATTCACCTGCTTCGGTGAACCCCTTTAGGTGACACCCCCTGAATCTCCCTTCTCCCCGATGACATCCTTTTTAATCACCCCCAGTGACAGCCTTTTTCGCATTCCCTTTGTCGCCCACTCCTTGTCCTTTAACCCTAACCCTTCCTTCCTTTCTCCTCTATCATTTTGCGTTTTTTTCCTCTTACGTGATTTTTACTTTCCCCCCTTTCTTCCCTAGTTTTCGTTGCTCTTCCTTGCTCTTCTCACCCCTCTTCACCATTTTATCTCCACTGCCCCCTCCTCTCCGTGTTCCTTCTCCCCTTCGTCCTCTCCCATCCACGTTTCCTCTTCCCTTATCGGATGTCCTCGCTCGGTTCGCCGTCGCAGCTGTCCCCATTTCCTTCTACGGGCTTCAGGGGTCTAAGCAGGAACAATTTGAGGACTGTTGCTTCCCGGGAACTGTAGGGCGGGCAGATAGAGATTTGTAGGCTTGCTTCTTCCTTTTCGTTTATGGAGGCATCGAAGAGATCCTGGAAGCCTATTCACCTAGTGTCATTGCAAAACCGAAGTGGTGTGTTACAGAGCAATGAAGTGAGGGCCAGCATGCATTCTGTGACCTCAGGAGAGATCTAGTCTTTTGACAGAAATAGCTAAAAAATGTTCTGAATTTCTTTTTTATTTTGAGCATCTTTTAATGTGGAGGTGCAGTTGGAGAAGTTTAAAAATACTTATTTACAAGCTTGGCTATTATTACTTAAAACAAATGATTTGTTTTCATTTGGAGGCAGAGACCAAGGGCATTTGAGGACTGACAATCAGGTTGGCAGGTTGTGACAGTCTCTTTAAACCTTCTAAAGATTTCATTCGTTTTGCCCTGTCTGCCTTTAGTTGGGAGAACCTTATATTTGCAAATTTTCTTTCTGTTTGAAAATAGGTTGAGGCTTCAGTTGGTTTTTTCATTGAGTTGGGTTATAAGTGGTTTGCTGTACAGTTATTGAAAACATTGCTCCATCATATGCAACAAGCTAAATTTTGGTCTCTGGGAGGAATAAGGCAAAACTAAGTCCTGATAATTATGTTCCCCTAGGAGGTTAGTCAGTTTCTTTTTTTCCCTCCATTTGTTTTTAGAAAAGTGATGTACTATAAAATTATTTAATCTATGAATTTTCCCTAACTCGCTCCTGCGTTTTTAGTCTGTCATTTCCCTGTGTCTGTCTCCTTCACTTTCACACACTGTTATTGTATGCTAACTTGTTTCTCCCTGTGGAATGTAAGATCTAGGTAGCAACCGTGCCTTACTTATTATTCCAAGTGCCCAGGCCAGCTAGGTGCTTGAATGATTCACTTTATGGTCTCATTTCCCACCTGACTAGTATAAACTTAAACTGAAATTTGAGGTAACTAGTGGACTACACAGAAAGAGTGAGTTTGAGAATTGTTGTTTGGAGACGATCTTGCTGTGTGGCCCAGGCTGGAGTGCAGTGGCACAATCATGGCTCTTTGCAGCCTTGAACTCCTGGGGTCAAGCGATCTTCCCACCTCAGCCTCACAAGTAGCTGGTACCACAGGCATGGACTACTGTGCCCCGCTAATTTGTAAAACTTTTTGTAGAAATGGAGTTTTGCTGTGTTGCCCAGTCTGGTCTTGACCTCCTGGATTCAAGCTATCCTCCCACCTTGGCCTCCCAAAGTGCTAGAATTACAGTCATGAGCCATCATGCCTGGGCAGAGTATCTTAATTTTGGTGCAAAAATGATATCGAGTGAGGTATGATGATATGCTTTTCAGAATAAAGAGCTATCCTACCTAAGACATTACACTGCTAGATTTTTGAAAGTGTGGGCCCTTCTATTGAGAACGAATGTATGAGAGGGAGGAGTTATGAACTTCCCTTTGAGGTATTTAGGATCCAAAAGTGTCCTCTGAGCTGGGCCTGAAAGTCGAATAGGATTTATATAGATCATTTTGGGAAGGGGAAGAATGCCTCATTGTGAATGTGAGTAGCAAGTAGAAAGGATCCCCTCACGGGGATTTTTTTTTTTTTTTTTTTTTTGAGACGAGTCTCGCTCTGTCGCCCAGGCTGGAATGCAGTGGTGCAGTCTCGGCTCACTGCAAGCTCCGCCTCCCAGGTTCACGCCATTCTCCTGCCTCAGCCTCTCCGAGTAGCTGGGACTACAGGCGCCCGCCACCACGCCCGGCTAATTTTTTTTTGTATTTTTAGTAGAGACGGGGTTTCACTGTGGTCTCGATCTCCTGACCTCGTGATCCACCCGCCTCGGCCTCCCAAAGTGCTGGGATAACAAGCGTGAGCCACCGCGCCCGTCCTTTTTTTTTTTTTTTTTTTTTTTTTTAAAGAAAGAAAGTAGGGGGCCGGGCGCGGTGGCTCACGCTTGTAATCCCAGCACTTTGGGAGGCCGAGGCGGGCGGATCACGAGGTCAGGAGATCGAGACCACAGTGAAACCCCGTCTCTACTAAAAATACAAAAAATTAGCCGGGCGTGGTGGCGGGCGCCTGTAGTCCCAGCTACTCAGAGAGGCTGAGGCAGGAGAATGGCGTGAACCCGGGAGGCGGAGCTTGCAGTGAGCCGAGATCGCGCCACTGCACTCCAGCCTGGGTGACAGAGTGAGACTCCGTCTCAAAAAAAAAAAAAAAGAAAGAAGGAAAGTAGGAAGGAATTAGGATGCATTGTAGGAAGTAGTATTACCCTTATATAGCATGGAAGGATGCAAGAATGAAGATGTGTAGTAGGAAATCAGGCTAGCTAAGATACTGTCTTAGCCCATTCAATCTACTGTAACAAAATACCATAAACTAGGTAGCTTGTCAGCAACAGAAATTTATTTCTCAGAGTTTGGAAGGCTGGGAAGTCCAAAATCAATTCCCCAGCGGATTCGGTGTCTCGTGAGGACTCTTCCTAAGTGACCTTTTCACTGTTTTCACACATGGTGGCAGGGGCCAGGCAGCTCTCTGGGGCCTCTTTTTTAAGGGCACTAATCTCATTCATGTGGGCACTACACTGGTGATCTAATCACTTCCCAATGGCCCCACCGCTTCATACCATTACCTTGGGGGTTAGGATTCCAATATATGAATTTAGGGAGACAGAAACGTTCAGACCACAGCAGACATATTAGGCATGATTATGTTTTAAACTTTGCATCTAATTAACTTGATTTTTCCTTGCTTGTTGAAACATACACAGAGTAACAGTTTATGTATGGGAGAGGTGAGGAGAAGGCAGAATATTAGCTTATTTTGAGCTAGGAATTATCAGTAAAGGCCACTTTTCCTCGTGCAATATTTTTGTAGATAATAAATACAGTTGAATGAATGATTATTATAAAGCTTTGTATTTTATATTTGTTAAATGTTAATTAGGTTGTGTTTGAATAGTTGAGATGTTTAAGATGAATTCTTGGCTGGGCGCGGTGGTTCACACCTGTAATTCCAGCACTTTGGGAGGCCAAGGCAGGCAGATCACCTGAGGTCACGAGTTTGAGACCAGCCTGGCCAACATGGCAAAACCTTGTCTCTACTAAAAATACAAAAATTAGCTGGGTGTGGTGGCTCACGCCTGTAATCCCAGCTACTTGGGAGGCTGAGGTAGGAGAGTCACTTGAACCCAGGAGGCAGAGGTTGCAGTGAACTGAGGGCAGGCCCTGAGAGTTTGCAGTTCTTTTTTTTGAGGCAGGGTCTTGCTGTGTCCCTAAGCTGGAGTGCAGTGGCATGATCACAGCTCACTGCAGCCTTGACTTCCCAGGCTCAAGCGATCCTCTCACCTCAGCCTCCCAAGTAGCTGGGACCACAGGTGCCCATCATCACACCTGGCTAATTTTTATATTTTTTGTAGAGATGGGGTTTCGCCATGTTGCCTAGGCTGGCCTCAAACTCCTGGGCTCCAGTGATCCTCCCGCCTCAGCCTCCCCAGAGTGCTGGAATTATAGACGTGAACCACTACGAAAGTTTGCATTTCTGTCAAAACCCACGTAATGCTGATGCTGCTGGTCTGTGAACCACAATTTGAGAACTACTGGTCTAAGACATAGTCCTTACTTTTAATCTAACAATGTTTGTGGAGTGTCTTTGACTGTGTTGGCATTGGGGAAATCACAGATAGTAAAACAGATGTGACCTCTGGCATTTTTCATCTCATGTATATAGAGTAATTTTATTTTATTATTTATTTATTTATTTTGAGATAGGGTCTCGCTCTGCCGCCTAGACTGGAGTGCAGTGGCATGATTACGGCTCATTGCAGCCTCAAACCCCTAGGCTCAAGCAGTCCTTCCAGCTCAGCCTCGCAAGTAAAGCTAGGACTTCAAGTGTGCTCTATTATGTGCAGCTGATTTTTTGTTTTTGTGTAGAGAAGAGATCTCCCTGTGTTGGCCAGGCTGGTATCAAACTCCCGGCCTCCAGTGATCTTCCGGCTTTGGCCTCCCAAAGTGCTGGGATTACAGGCACAAGCCACTGCATCCAAGCTGTATACAGTAATTTTAAATGTGAAGAGTTTTAATATATCTTGAGTGTGCTGAAAAAGGACAAGTTGATAGCTGGGCATGGTGGTGCATGCCTGTAGTACCATCTGCTCTAGAACCTGAGGTGGGAGACTCACTTGAGCCCAGCAGTTCAAGGCTGCATTGAGTTATGATCATGCCACTGCACACCAGCCTGGGCAACAGAGCGAGACCTCATTAAAAAAAAAAAAAAATAGCCGGGTGCGGTGGCTCACGCCTGTAATCCCAGCACTTTGGGAGGCTGAGGCGGGCGGATCACGAGGTCAGGAGATTGAGACCATCCTGGCTAACGCGGTGAAACCCCGTCTCTACTAAAAATACAAAAAATTAGCCAGGCGTAGTGGCGGGCGCCTGTAGTCCCAGCTACTAGGGAGGCTGAGGCAGGAGAATGGCGTGAACCCGGGAGGCGGAGCTTGAAGTGAGCAGATACTGCGCCACTGCATTCCAGCCTGGGGGACAGAGCAAGACTCCGTCTCAAAAAAAAAAAAAATAGTAAGGAAAGAAAAGAGAAGTTGTGGACTAATGGAATGGAATAGTTAGGAGTGGCTTTGCAGAGGGTCTTACTTTCAGGTAGAGAACTGAGGGATTAAACTGTAGGAGTTATGTAAAGAATAGTCCAGATAGGCCGGGTGCAGTGGCTCATGCTTGTAATCCTAGCACTTTGAGAGGCCGAAGTGGGTGGATCACCTGAGGTCAGGAGTTCGAGACCAGCCTGACCAATATGGAGAAACCCCGTCTCTACTAAAAATGCACAAATAAGCTGTGCATGGTGGCAGGCGCCTGTAATCCCAGCTACTCGGGAGGCTGAGGCAGGAGAATTGCTTGAACCTGGGAGGTGGAGGCTGCAGTGTGAGCCGCGATTGTGCCACTGCACTCCAGGCTGGGCAACAGAGTGAGGCTCCGTCTCAAAAAAAAAAAAAAAAGAGTCCAGACAGAAGGAGCAGCATGTGCAAATGACCTGTGGTGATACTCTGTCTTGCCTGCCTAACTCTAACATATCCAGGAGTTCTCAATTCAAGGAACTCAGGGAAACCCTGTCCAAAAAACCTAGGTCACTCCCCTCTTTATTATGTAGCACTTTTTCATTGAATACGTAGCAACAGTAATTTTATATTTCTTACAGTAATTATTTGATTAGAATCTCTTTCCATGTCCAGAATATAAAAATCATTGATAAAGACATGGTTTTTGACCAGTTCCTAAGGGCTAGGTGATGTTCTAGGCACTGTGATTACAGAAATTAAAAAAAGACATGGGGTACAGTGAGGGGATACACAATAAATACATCTATAAATGTATAATGACAATAGTTATATAATAAATACTAAGAAAAAATAAACCGGGCTAAGATACAAAGTGATATTGTGTGTGTGTGAGAGGGCAACTATTTTAGATAGGATGGTTAAGCAGTAACACTAATAGCTTTTATTTATTTATTTATTTTTGAGACAGGATCTCACTCTGTCACCCAGGCTGGAGTTCAGTGGTGCAACCACGGCTTGCTGCAGTCTCGACCTCCCAGGCCCAAGCCATCCTCCCGCCTCATCCAACTCAAGCAGCTGGGACTACAGGCGTGCAGTACCACGCCAGGCTAATTTTTGTATTTTTGTAGAGATGGTGTTTCACCATGTTGCCCAGGCTGCTCTCAAGCTCCTGGACTCACGTGATCTGCCCACTTCGGCTTCCCAAAGTCCTGGGATTACAGGTCTGAGCCACCGTGCCCAGCCTATTTTTTTCTTATGACAGTGACATTTTGAACTAAAAAGATGGAAGTTATTATTGATATCAGTAAATGTGTTCTTGAAACTTGAAAAAGGATATGTGTAGGGGAATCAATAAATAAATTGAAATCCGTTCCAAACTTATGGGTTATTTTCCTTAGGTAAAGCTCATGCGTGGAAGCAATTGTATACAAAGACAGAATTATTTCCTATTTCAGTAAAATTTACAAACAAGACTCAGCTAGTTCTCTGTAGGATCATCATTCTAGTCATTTTCAGAGTATCTTGCGTTGAATTTCTCTACATAAAATTATCTTGTTACTGAGAAAGTTTTATCAAATTTTACTCTGTGGTTTTATAGGTTCCCTTGATTTCAAAATAATAGTAATATCTCTTAAATAGAATGTTAGTTTTTATTCTTTTTTATTACATGTGTTTGTTCTAGAGGTCATGCTTAATGATTTCCAAGAGTGTATTTTTTGTGTAGTTTTTGTGACGCTGGGCATGGTGGCTCACACCTGTAATCCACATTTGTAATCCCATCACTTTGGGAGACAAAGGTGAGTGGATCGCTTGAGCCCAGGAGTTTGAGACCAGCTTGGACAGCATAGTGAGACCCTGTCTCTACACAGAATGAACAAATTAGTGCACATCTGGGGTCTCAGCTACACAGGATGCTGAGGTGGGAGGATTGCTTGAGCCTAGGAGGTTGAAGCTGCAGTGAGCAGGGTTCACACCACTGCACTCCAGGCTGGGCAACAGAGCAAGCCACTGTCAAATCAATCAATCAATCAATCAATCAATCAATCAGATATCTTGATGTATCATTTAAGAATCATGATCAGATAAATGTACTCATTTATTCTTTTTTTTTTTTTTTTTTTTTTTTGAGACGGAGTCTCGCTCTGTCACCCAGGCTGGAGTGCAGTGGCACGATCTCTGCTCACTGCAAGCTCCGCCTCCCGGTTTCACGCCATTCTCCTGCCTCAGCCTCCTGAGTAGCTGGGACTACAGGCGCCTGCCACCACACCCTGCTAATTTTTTGTATTTTTTAGTAGAGACGGGGTTTCACCATGTTAGCCAGGATGGTCTCGATCTCCTGACCTCGTGATCCGCCCACCTCGGCCTCCCAAAGTGCTGGGATTACAGCGTGAGCCACCGCGCCTGGCCTTATTCTTTTATTTCGTCATCAATGTACTTATATTTCTTGTCTTTAACAGTTTGTTGTACAAAGAAAAGCTACTGTATTCAGTGTTCAGATTAAGTTATAACAATGGAATGACTTTATCATGAGCCATTCTCCTAATTCCCACTAATTGACACACGTTCAGTAGATAAATTGTTGGATACTCTCAAACTATTCTATTTTTATAAAGGAGAAAAGTTTAGATAATTATTAAATATTCAAAAATATACAAATTGAAATAGACATAATTTTGTTGTTGTTGTTGTTTTTTCATAGTGACAGGGTCTTGCTCTGTGGCCTAGGCTGGAGTGCAGTGGCGTAATCATAGCTGACTATAACCATGAACTCCTGGGCTCAGATGATCTCTTGCCTCATCCTCCTGAGTTGCTGGGACCACAGGCATATGCCAGCATGCCCAGCTAATTTTTTTTATTTTTGTAGAGGTAGGGTCTAGATTATGTTGCCCAGGCTGGTCTCAAACTCCTGGGCTCAAGTGATCCTTCTGCCTCAGCTCCTCAGAGTGCTGGGATGTCAAGCCATGAGCCTGGCAGACATCAATATTGAATGTAATGATGTGAGCCTATAGATGAATTGGGAAATGCCAGCTAAAATACTGCTTTTTTCATACGTCCTAAAACTAGCTCTTAAAGTATATTTAATAAGCGGTAGAAATAGTCATTATTAACAATGGAATAAAAGGTGTTTTTTTTTTAAAGTCTCAATCTGTCGCCATCTCAAAAAAAAATAAAAAATAAAAAATTAGCCGGGTGTGGTAGCGCATGCCTGTGATACCAGCTACTCAGAAGGCTGAGGCAGGAGAACCACTTGAACCTGGGAGGCAGAGGTTGCAGTTAGTCGAGATCGCGCCATTGCACTCCAGCCTGGGCAACAAGAGTGAAACTCTGGCTTAAAAAAATAGTGATTTGGCAGTATAAGTTCAAGAACCACAAAATTGTACACACACTCTGACCAATTTTCTTTTTCTTTTTCTTTTATTTTGAGATGGAGTTTCGCTCTTGTTGCCCAGGTTGGAGTGCAATGGTGCAATCTGGGCTCAACACAACCTCCGCCTCCGGGGTTCAAGTGATTTTCCTGCCTCAGCCCCCCCAAGTAGCTGGGATTTCAGGCATGTGCCACTGTGCTCAGCTAATTTTTGTATTTTTGGTAGAGACAGGGTTTCTCCGTGTTGGTCAGGCTTGTCTTGAACTCCCGACCTCAGGTGATCCACCTGCCTCGGCCTCCCCAAGTGTTGGGATTACAGGCTTGAGCCACCACGCCTGGCCCAAATCACTTTTTTTTTTTTTTTTTTTGAGATGGAGTTTCGCTCTTGTTGCCCAGGCTAGAGTGCAATGGCGCAATCTCGGCTCACTGCAACCTCCGCCTCCCAGGTTCAAGCGGTTCTCCTGCCTCAGCCTCCCTAGTAGCTGGGATTACAGGCATGTGCCACCATGCCTGGCTAATTTTGTATCTTTCAATAGATACAAAACCCTTAGAGACGGGGTTTCTCCATGTCGGTCAGGCTGGTATCGAACTCCCAACCTCAGGTGATCCACCTGCCTCAGCCTCCCAGAGTGCTGGGATTACAGGCATGAGCCACTGTGCCCGGCCCAAATCACTTTTCTAAAGCACTTTGAAGAAGAATATGTCTTCAGCACTTAAGTATTTCTTTGACAAACTTAATGCTACAAGTATTATTCTCACACTAAGTAATTGTGATTAAGATTTTTCAGGCTCATAAATGAAAGAAAAATAAATTCTATAGTAACTAGGCAAGGGTGGAATGAGAAGAGAAGACTGGGGGCGTGCCACTCTTCCTACTCAGAATTTTTTTTATTTTGAGGCAGAGTCTCTGTCTGCCACCCAGGCTGGAGTGCAGTGGCGCGATTTCGGCTCACTGCAACCTCCGCCTCCCGAGTTGAAGTGGTTCTCCTGCCTCAGCCTTCTGAATGGCTGGAACTATAGGCGCCCACCGCCATGCCCGGCTAATTTTTGTAATTTTTAGAAGAGATGGGGTTTCACTATGTTGGCCAGGCTGGTCTCGAACTCCTGACCTCAAGTGATCTGCCTGCCTTGGTCTTCCTACTCAGAATTTTTAATTTCCTCCCTATTGTCTGAGACAATAGACCCTGTGAAGATACCTTTTTAACACTGAAAACCTTGAGAGACAGGACAGTAACATACTCTCAGGATATGTTAATTGTGGGGGAGAAAAACCAAAAAGCAGGTCCAGTAGGAATTCAGTAATATTTTAAAATGATACTCTGTTAAGTCTAACATCTATTATGCATTAAAAATATCAAGATACTATTGTGTACAGAGTGTACTTGATATGTATGGGAGTTTGCGAACTCCTTAAGATCCTTGTGGAGCCTGCAGTTTCGGCCCTGCTAGTTTACAGTGGTCTTACAGGGCTGCTGTGCTATACAGATTGTACTGCACAACTCAGCTAACAGCCATTCATATAGACAGCAGTGAATCTACAGAGATCTGTATCCTGTGTACTTAGTGATGTCCAGCACATAGTAGGGACTCAGCAAATAGTTGTTGAATGAAAGTGTTTTATTTGTTTATTTATTTATTTATTTATTTTTTGAGATGGAGTTTCTCTCTGTCACCCAAGCTGAAGTGCAGTGGCGTGATCTCAGCTCACTAGAACCTCTGCCTCCCGGGATCAAGCGATTCTCCCACCTCAGCCTCCTGAGTAGCTGATATCACAGGCATGCACTACCAGGCCCAGCTAATTTTTTTCTTTTTTTTTTTTTTTGAGATGGATTCTTGCTCTGTCACCCAGGCTGGAGTGCAGTGGCACCATCTCGGCTCACTGCAACCTCGGCCTCCCAGGTTCAAGCAATTCTCCTGCCTCAGCCGCCTGAGTAGCTGGGATTACAGGCACCCGCCACCATGCCCAGCTAATTTTTGTATTTTTAGTGGAGACGAGGTTTCACCATGTTGGCCAGGCTGGTCTCGAACTCCTGACCTCAGGTGATCCGCCCACCTCGGCCTCCCAAAGTGCTGGGATTACAGGCTTGAGCCACCACGCCTGGCTAATTTTTGTATTTTTTAGTAGAGATGAGGTTTTGCCATGTTGGCCAGGCTGGTCTCGAACTCCTGTCCTCAAGTGATCTGTCCCTTTGGCCTCCCAAAGTGCTGGGATTACAGATGTGAGCCACTGTGCCTGGCCTGAAAGTGTTTTATGTAGTATACTAGGACCTTTATGATCTGATCTTTTTTACTGCTTTAGCCTTATTTCTCATTTTATGAGAAAAAGTCTTTACATTTTATGCTCAGTAATACTGAATGAACATTATGCTGTTTTTTGTGCCTCTAAGTTTTGCTTACACTGTTTCTTTTGCCTGGAATGCTGGGGTTTCACCATGTTTGCCAGGCTGGTCTCTAACTCCTGACCTCAAGTGATCCGCCCACCTCGGTCTCCCAAAGTGCTGGGATTACAGGCGTGAGCCATTGTGCCTGGTACTACTTCTTAATTATTAAACCTTCAAGTGTCCCTTTATGCCCTACCTCTTTTGTGAAGGCTTTGGTTGCCTCCAGGAAACCTTGGGTTAGGCATTTCTGTATGCATCTCCTGTACGGTGTATGTGCCCTGGTTATAGCAGTTGTTTTCTGTGGTATTATTATTTGTTAATGAGGCTGGCTGTGTCTCCAGATTGTGAGCTCTTTGGGGGCAGGACAGTGCTGTGTTTTTACAGTTTCATGTCATAAGCACTTAGCATAGTGCTTGACATGTAGTAAGTACTTATCAATATTGAACTGAACAATATTGGCTGGGCGTGGTGGCTCACGCCTGTAATCCCAGCACTTTGGGAGGCCGAGGTGGGCGGATCACCTGAGGTCAGGAGTTCAAGACCGCCTGGCTAACATGGTGAGATCCCATGTCTACTAAAAATACAAAATTACCTGTGCATGGTGGCATGCCTGTAATCTCAGCTATTCAGGAGGCTGAGGCAAGAGAGTTGGTTGAACCCAGGAGACAGAGGTTGCAGTGAGCCAAGATCGTGCCATTGCACCCCAGCCTGGGCAACAAGAGCAAAACTCTGTCTCAAAAAAACCAAAACAATACTGAGCAGTACAATGTTTGTTCAGTGTGCGTTTGATAGAGAATTGCATAAGGTAATGTTAACTGAGATGTTGTGATAGATGAAAAAAATTGAACACTCTGTACAGGTCCCCTGAGGTGAAAAGAGGTTGGATAGGTAGGAAATGTTAGATCAGATAGTTTATTTTACTAGCCTAAATGGCACTTTTGACCTAAGATAAATGTTCTGTCCACAAGGATTTAACAGGAAGAGCTGAGAAGACAGCCTCGTGATTTTGAGATGAATTGTGAAGCAGTATCCCTTTGTATAAACACTTGAAAGTCACTTGTCTATATAATTTGTAGAGGTGTCCTTCCAGAGAGTAGAATGTTTAAACTCAGATAGTAAATAGTCAGTTACTGCTAAATCTAGAGGGGTGGTTAATTCTTTTAAAATCTTTTATTAACTTTTTCTTTATTTTTATTTTTTTGAGACAGGGTCTTCACTCTGTCGCCCAGGCTGGAGTACAGTGGTGGCATCTTGGCTCACTGCAGCCTGTGGCTCCCGGGTTCAAGCAATTCTCCTGCCTCAGCCTCCTAAGTGGCTGGGACTACAGGTGTTTGACACCATGCCCTGCTCATTTTGGTACTTTTTTAGTAGAGTCCCGGTTTCACCATGTTGGCCAGGCTAGTCTCCACTCCTAAGCTCAAGTGATCTGCCCGCCTCGGCCTCCCAAAGTGCTGAGATTACAGGCATGAGCCACCACACCTGGCCTTAATAGCTTTATATAAAGATCTTTTGTTTTTTCTTCTTTGTTATCTTCAGTTCTCCTTTGTATAAATGTTTTTCTTAGGTGTCTTAATGCCTATTCAATGTCATATTTTTCTTTTCTGAGGACTTCTTTTTTTGAGATGGAGTTTCGCTCTTGTTGTCAAGGCTGGAGTGCAATGGTGTGATCTCGGCTCACTGCAACCACTGCCTCCCCGCAACCTCACCTCCCAAGTTCAAGTGATTCTCCTGCCTCAGCCTCCTGAGTAGCTGGGATTACAGGCATGTGCCACCACACCTGGCTAATTTTGTATTTTTAGTAGAGATGGGGTTTCTCCATGTTGGTCTCAAACTCCCGACCTCAGGTGATCCGCCCACCTCAGTCTCCCAAAGTGCTGGGATTACAGGTGTGAGCCACCATGCCCGGCCAGGACTTTTTTTTTTAAAGCTGGAATATTCTTGGTTATATAACATTTATAATTTTCATTTCATAGGCCCTGTAACCTTTTTTTTTTTTTTTGGAGACAGAGTCTCACTGTATCACCCAGGCTGAAGTACAGTGACACGATCTTGGCTCACTGCCACCTCCACCTCCGCCTCCCAGGGTCAAGTGATTCTCCTGCCTCAGCCCTCGAGTGGTTGGGATTACAGTTACCCCTCACCACGCCTGGCTAATTTTTGTAGTTTTAGCAGAGACAGAGTTTCACCATGTTGGCCATGTGGGTCTTGAACTCTTGACCTCCAGTGATCTGCCCACCTCGGCCTCCCAAAGTGCTGGAATTACAGGTGTGAGCCAGAGCCACAGTGCGCAGCTGGCCCTGTAAACTTTCACAAGTCATTTTAACTCTCTATGCCTCCATTTTTAAATTTGTAAAATGAAAAGGTTATATTAATCCTCTGTGTGATTCCTTCCATCTCTTAAAGAAAAGGTAGTAAGATTCTAGCAAGTTAAAGGCAAGTATTATAGTCCAGTAGATACATTCTACTATGGGATCTGGGCAAACTGTTTTTATAGGCTTAAATTTTGTGGAAACTTGAGCTCTAACCTCTTTGAATGTATTACCCACCTTTTTCACACCAGAGACCTTTTATTTCAATTAAGTTAATATTCGCAAAGTACTTTGTTTTATTTATTTATTTTAATTTGTTTTTTTTGAGAGAGTCTCGCTCTGAAGCTCTGGCTGGAGTGCAGTAGCACGATCTTGGCTCACTACCACCTCTGCCTCCCAGGTTCAAGTGATTCTCCTGCCTCAGCCTCCCAGGCACCCACCACCACACCTGGCTAATTTTTATATTTTCAGTAGAGATACGGTTTCACCATGTTGGCCGGGCTGGTCTTGAACTCCTAACCGCAAGTGATCTGCCTGCTTCAGCCTCCCAAAGTGCTGGTATTACAGGCATGAGCCAAGCTCCTGGCCCTTGTTTTAAAGGTATTTTCATGGATATCCCATTTATTCCTCATTACCATTTTGTGGGATAGTCAGAGGTTTAGCTTCAGTTTTTCAGATAAGGAAACTGAGAAGTTAATTGACTTTCCTAAGGTCACACAGCTAGTAAGTAGCAGAGCCAGGACTGACTGTGCAAGCCCAGTGTTCTTTCCATTATTAACCTCACTTCTCTGTTTACCTTATTATATTTCAAAACTCCTGGTTATTGTAGGTAACAGGAAAATAATGCTAAAGTATCTCTTTGAGTTGACAATTCCTCTGATCTGCTCAATGGCCACTGACCTGAATTTTTGTTTTGTTTCCTAGAATAGCTTTATCACATGACCTTAGATGAAAGAGGAGGGCATTTATGTAGCTTTCCAGCTCTTGATCTTTTTTAGGTAGAACTCTACCTCCTTGCCCTTTAGCACATATCCGCTTGCCATAGTGGCCAGGCCTTAAAGTGATATGTGCAAGAAGCTTGCTTTACTTGCTTTTCAATTTGTCATTTAGGAGTCTCCAAAGAGTAGTTGGTGTTCTTTTAAAAAGAAAAACAATTCCCCATAGTTTATACCAAATAGTTCAATACATCTGTACCCTTGAACACAATATTATCTATTATCTGTGATCTACGCCCTTGGTACTACCTTCTTTTTTTTTTTTTTGAGACAGGGTCTCTGTCACCCAGGCTGGGGTGCAAGTGGCAGGATCTCAGCTCACTGCGACCTCCGCCTCCGGGGTTCAAGCAATTCTCATGGCTCAGTCTGCTGAGTAGCTTGGATTACAGGCATGTGCCACCACCCCCAGCTAATTTTTTGTATTTTTAGTAGAGACGGGGTTTCACCATGTTGGCCAGGCTGGTCTCCAACTCCTGGCCTCAAGTGATCCGCCCACCTTGGCCTTCCAAAGTGCTGGGATTACAGGTGTGAGCCACTGCGCCCTGCTGGTACTACCTTCTTGACCTTCCTCTTTGTCTGTAGAATGATTGCAGTTGGGGCGGGGGAGGGTAAAGGGATTAGATCGTATCTAAGGTTATAGTAGATGTTTATTTCCGGAAGCCTGACTTGGTTGAATTAGTAATAGAAAATAAAAGTTTTTGCTGGGCAGGGTGGCTCATGCCTGTAATCCCAGCACTTTGGGAGGTCGAGGTGGGCAGATAAACTGAGGTCAGGAGTTCGAGATCAGCCTGGCCAACATGGTGAAACCCCATCTCTACTAAAAATACAAAAAGTAGCAGGGTGTGGTGGCGCATGCACCCGAAATCCCAGCTACTTGGGAGGCTAAGGCAGGAGTATCGCTTGAACCCAAGAGGCAGAGGTCGCAGTGAGCTGAGATTGCGCCATTGCGCTCCAGCCTGGGGCAAAAGAGTGAGACTTCGTCTCAAAAAAAAAAAAAAAAGAAAAGAAAAGAAAGTTTTAAAAAATCCCAAACAAATGTATATTAATAACTTGAACAAAATGTTTGTTGACATTTACCAACCACTGTGGAGGCCATAGTGGTATCACTGACCACATGAAAACAAGAAGGGTAAAGTCTGCTGAAGAAGTGTCAGGATCTACTTTATGCAGCTGCAGAAGGTATATATGCATACGACTCTGCAACATAACTTACATTTAGAGAAATGACTATGCTAAGTGATTGCACTAATTATCAACCACAAGTGTTTATGTGTAAAGGGAAGCAATAGTTCTTTTGCGTCACTGTCAGTAGAAGAACTTTGAAAGCAGTTACATAATTCCAGTTTTAGTTCAGTGTCATCAGGTATTTCAAATAAGTAAATCATTTAAGTTAATTCTAAAAAAAAAAAAAAAAATCCCAAACAACTAAGAGGAGATTTTCCGTGGAGTATTACGATGAGAAGTCAGAGATATCTAATATCTCAATTTCTCATAGGTACCTGTGAACTCAAATGATATTTGAGTGCCTTTCAGGTTCATTTTGGTTTCAAGGCTAGACTTGGGACTTAATATTTCTCTCTGGACATGTAGTCTTTTTCTCTAGAGGCAAGTATGTATTTTAATTGTGCTTAACAATAAATTTGTGCTTGACTTTCCATTTATTCGTGCAATAAACATTTAGTGCCCACTGTGTAGCAGGCATTGTTTTAGGCTCTGAGAATACAGTAGTGAAGAAAACGTGGGGTTTTTTTCTATGCAGCTGATATTCTGTGGTAATAACATTTATTGAGCAGGTAGTATATGCCAGTTACTGTTCTCAGTGTGTTGCATTTAGAATTTATTTAATTCTGACAACAATCCTATGACATAGGCACTGCTCTTGTCTTCATTTTACAATCATGAAACTGAGGTTCAGGGAGATTAAGTACTTTGCTTAAGGTTATATAGGTTTGTGAATGGTAGAGGTGGCATTTTAATCCAGGCAGTCTGACTCCCAAGCCCACACTCTTCATCATAGTATTACATAGTCTTTTAGAAAGATGTCCATAAAAAATCTATTTCTATCATTAAATTGTCAAGTTTGTAATTTTTGTAGTCACCTGATTTCCGGCCCAATCTTTAGAAAAAAGTCATCCAAAGATACAATAAAGGAGCATTGTGAAAGCCCTTGTGTTCTGTTACAGGAATTGTCAGTCTTAGGAAGCTTTTGGGTAGGACATCTTGAGCCTGATTCTTATGAGTTGAGAGACCAGGCATGGTGACTCACGCCTATAACCCCAGCACTTTGGAGGTTGAGGCAGGAGGATCACTTGAGCCCAGGAGTTCAAGCCTGAGCAACATAGTAAGACCCCGTCTCTACACAAAAACAAAAAATTAGCCAGACATGATGGCACGTGCCTGTAGTCCCAGCTACGCGGATGGCTGAGGTGGGAGGATCTCTTGAGCCTGGGAAGTCGAGGCTGCAGTGAGTTGTGATTATTCTATTGTACTCCAGCCTGGGTGACAGAGCAAGACCGTGTCTCTAAAAAAAATAAAAGATAGAAAAAGAGATATAAAAGAGAATTTTTTTGTACTTTTTTACAGCTGTACAATGTGTTTATGTTTTGTTACTTCAAGAGTCAAAAAGTAGGCTGGGCGCAGTGGCTCACGCCTGTAATCCCAGCACTTTGGGAGGCCGAGGCGGGCAGATTATGAGGTCAGGAGATCGAGATCGTCCTGGCTAACACGGTGAAACCCCGTCTCTACTAAAAATACAAAAAATTAGCCGGGCGTGGTTGCAGGCGCCTGTAGTCCCAGCTTCTCGGGAGGGTGAGGCAGGAGAATGGCCTGAACCCAGGAGGTGGAGCTTGCAGTGAGCAGAGATCATGCCACTGCACTCCCGCCTGGGCGACAGAGCGAGCCTTCGTCTCAAAAAAAATAAAAATAAAAAAAGAGTCAAAAAGTTAATAAAAAAAAGTGAAAGTTCATAAATCGCTAAGAAAGTTACAGTAAGATAATGTTAATTTATTATTGAAGAAAGAAAAAGTTTGCTCAGGAGTTCGAGACCAGCCTGGGCACATAGCAAGACCTTGTCTTTACCAAAAATAAAAAAAATTAGCTGGGTGCTTTGGTGCACAGTCCCACCTATTCCAGAGGCTAAGGTGAGAGGATCACTTGATTCCAGGAAATTGAGACTGCAGTCAGCTATGATCACACCACTGTACTCCAGCCTGGGTGATAGACTCTGCCCCCACCCCCCAAAAAGAAAAAAAATTTAAATAAATTTAGTGTAGCCTAAGTATTTATAGTCTACAGTAGTGTGCAGTAATGTCCTAGGCCTTCACATTCACTATCACTGATTCAACTGATTTATTCCGAGTACCTTCCAGTCCTGCAAGCTCCATTTATGTTAAGTCCCCTCTACAGGTGTACCATTTTTTATCTTTTATGCCTATTTTTACTGTACCTTTTCTTTCTTTCTTTTTGAGACCGAGTCTCGCTCTGTCACCCAGGCTGGAGTGCAGTGGCACGATTGATCTGAGCTCACTGCAACCTCCGCCTCCTGGGTTCAAGTGATTCTCCTGCCTCAGCCTCCCCAGTAGCTAGGACTACAGGCACAAGCCATCACACCCAGCTAATTTTTGTATTTTTAGTAGAGATGGGGTTTTACCATGTTGGCCAGGCTGGTCTCAAACTCCTAACCTTAAGTGATCTGCCCACCTCAGCCTCTCAAAGTGCTGGGATTACAGGTGTGAGCCACTGCATCCAGCCTTTTTCTATGTTTAGATTTTTCAGATACACAAATACTTAACATTTTGTTACAGTTGCCTACAGTATTCAGTACAGTAACATGCTGTACAGGTTTTTGCATCCTATCTACCACCTCTGTGATCACACAGTGACAAAATTGCCTAATGACACATTTCTCAGAATGTATTCCTGTTGTTAAGCAACACGTGACTGTACTAATATTATCCCCACTCTACATAGAACAGAACTGAGTGTCAGAAGAGCTAGGTAATTTGCCCATTGTGATACCACTAGAATTCAGCTTCAGTTCTACTGTTCTTAACTACGATATTTCTAGAGAAGGTCTGGGTGTGGTGGCTCACGCCTGTAATCCCAGCACTTTGAGAGGCCAAGGCGGGCGGATCACGAGGTCAGGAGATCGAGACCATCCTGGCTAACATGGTGAAACCCCGTCTCTACTAAAAATACAAAAAATTAGCCAGGCGTGGTGGCACGTGCCTGTAGTCCTAGCTACTCAGGAGGCTGAGGCAGGAGAATTGCTTGAACCCAGGAGGTGGAGGAGGTTGCAGTGAGCTGAGATCGCGCCACTACACTCCAGCCTGGCAGAACGAGACTCCATCTCAAAAAAAAACCAAAAAACAAAAATATTTCTAGAGAAGTCATTTTTGTGCCTCAGCTTTCTTAACTGTAAAATGAAAATTTTAATACTTTTTCTTCTACTTTGTAAGGTTATTGTGAGTATCAAATGAAAATCAGGATGTGAATATCCTTTGTTTACTGTAAGGCATTGTTACCAGCATAATTCACAAAGGATATTTTTTCTTATAATTAACCAAAATATAAACCTCATTGCTCAGAGATTCTGAAGTCCACAAGTGCTCAGAATGTTGAAATGCTTCTTTGCCATGGCTCTGGCAATACAGTAACAGAATGAAGCTTTTAATACACAAAACAAACTAACCAACAAAACAGATAACTGACTGAGTCTTGGGGAAAGTACTGAGAATACCTCTAGTTGAGTGTTGTGTAAATGACTAAATACTTCAAGGCAGGAGCATTTAGGAAGACCAATAAAAACCGGAGTGGGGGTTGTGGGAAGGAAGGATAGAGATTAAAAGAAAGCTATGAGAAGGTTTAGGAAGAGCTAATGGTATAAGATTCCTTTTTTGCCTTGTCTTCATTGCACCATGCTCCCTGGTATGCCTTGCTTTTATAAGAAGCTGTGGTTCAAGAGCAGGGGATCTGCTTATAGGTAGTTCATTTATTCATACTTCTTACTCAGTAGACACTGAAACATTTACTCTGTAAGCGTAAGGGATATGGAGATGTATAAGGCATGGTTCTAACCTGGTGGTTTTCTTTTTTTTTTGTTTGTTATGGAGTCTCACTCTGTTGCCCAGGCTGGAGCACAGTGGCACGATCTTGGTTCACTACAACCTCCGCCTCCCGGTTCAAGCGATTCTCCTGCCTCAGCCTCCCAAGCAGCTGAGATTACAGGCATCCACCACCATGCCCAGCTAATTTTTGTATTTTTAGTAAAGATGGGGTTTCACCATGTTGGCCAGGCTGGTCTTGAACTGCCGACCTCAAGCAATCCACCCGTCTCAGCCTCCCAAAGTGATGGGATTACAGGGGTGAGCCACTGCGCCCAGCTGTTTTTTCTTTTTTTTTTTTGATGGAATTTTACTCTTGTTTCCCAGGCTGGAGTGCAATGGTGCAAACAAGGGGAGAATCGCTTGACTATTTAACTTTTTTTTTTTTTGAGACGGAGTCTCACTCTGTCGCCCAGGCTGGGGTACAGTGGCACTCGATCTCGGCTCACTGCAACCTCCACCTCCCGGGTTCAAGCAATTCTCCTGCCTCAGCCTCCCGAGTAGCAACTACAGGCGCGTGCCACCATGCCCGGCTAATTTTTTGTATTTTTTTAGTAGAGACGGGGTTTCACCGTGTTAGCCAGGGTGGTCTCGACCTCGTGATCTGCCTGCCTTGGCCCCCCAAAGCATTGGGATTACAGGTGTGAGCCACTGCACTTGGCGAATATTTAACTCTTTAAGTTATGACCTGTGTGGCCTAGTCTTAGTGCAGTGTCATAATCCATGGAACACAATCCTGCAACCAAAAAGTCATTTTGAAATAACTCAAAGTCTTTATTTGCATTTCTTGAAACATCATGAAGTAGAATGGAGTTCACAGATACACCAAGCAGAATTATTAACCCTTCCTATATCCCCCAAACCCAGCATAGTCCCTGATATTTACCTATTAGAAGAACAAAAAGGAGAATGAGTTCAAAGTAGGAGAGTGATAAAGGGACTTCCCCAGTTTCTGAAAAATTGTGCCAATTTACACTCTGACCAGCAGTATTTAAGAGGACCAATCTGAGCAAACTTTCCTTGAAAAATTCACATTTATCAGGTTTATATCATGTCCCAAAAAAACACTATATTAACCAAAAAAAAAAAAGATCAGCCACCATTTTTATTTTTTTTTTTTTTTGCGGCTGGAATTGTTTTTCCTATTTGCTGTAGAATATATTTTCAGCCATTGCTCAGGGACTGTGTCACTCTGCTTGCTGTACTTGAGGTAATTACAGGGCTTCATTATCTCTTCTGACCATAATTAACAAATCTGGGTTAAATCTGGGATTTATTATTATTATTTTTTTTTGGCAGGTAAGGTCTTAACTCCCCCCTCCATCCTTTCCCTCCATCTGAGAGGCCTTATGGGTAAGACAAAGGGCATGATATTTGGCATTGAAGATTGGTTCAAGGTCCAGTTCTGCCACATTCTAAATATATGAACTTGGGTACATTATTATTTCTGAATTCCAGCATCCTCATATACAAAATGGTATCTGTTATAGCAGTTCTACAAGAAAGTTGTGAGGGGTAAATGATATAATGTGTGTAAGAAATGTGTTGTATGAATGTTGATCAGTCTTTCAAAGAACACTTGCCTGTCTACTAGGGTGCCAGATGTTATGCTAGGTTCTGGGTATTAAGAAAAAGTCAGCACTGATTTCCTGTTTGATTGTTTACTACATTTCGTCAATTCTTTTCTGCAAAATATTTTTCACTTTTGATTTTTTTTTTTTGCATTTTCATTGCCTCTACTCTAATCCATAGCATTGTCACCTCCTGTCTGAGCCACTGTAACTAGTTAGTCCCAAGTTGTATTTTGGCATTTATTTCAAAGCCAGACTAATAATTGTTCTGTTTGAGAGATGATATGGTGTAGTAGAAAAAGTATGGACTTCATTATTAACAGACCTGGATTTGTATCTGGGCCCCACTTTCTACAGTATGTGACACTGGGAAAGTTCCTTTACCACTCTCTTAATTTGAACTCTCTTTTTTTTCTCTGTCTCATAACAGGTAAAAATCAGGGACCGCATGTGGTTCTAGGAATAAAGGAAGGGTTAACAAGTTCCTTCTACTTGAAGAGTTCATGGCTGAGTGGGGTAAACAGATACAGTCATAGATAACCATGGTTTAACATGGAATTGTAAAAGAAAACTAGCTTGGGAATCAGATATAAAGGGCAGTGTATGTAGTGGTAAAAGCACAGATTTAACTGTAGAGTCGGATTGCCTGGGGTCTAATCCTGACTCTACCATTTATTAGCTCTGTAATCTTGAGCAAATTACTTAAACTCTCATAGCCTCAATGTCCTTATCTGTAGAATAGGGATACTGATGGAATTTAATTTATAGAATTCTTATGAGAAATAAATGAAATTATATATGTAAAGCACTTAGCATAGTTAATAGCATATAGCACATAGCATATATTAGCATATAAGTGCTCTACAATTATAATTATGATAGTAGTAGAGTAGTTAAGAACTTAAAAATATAAGCTTTGGCCTCATTCTTGTGTTGAAGTCTGGGTTTAGCAATATATTGGCCATGTGAATATGGGGAAGAGATTTAACCTAAGCCTTAGTTTCCTCATCTTTAAAATGCAATAATGTAATTGTGCTCGGCTCAGGATGTAGAAATGGAAAGAGATCTGCACCAGGACCTGATACATACTAAATGCCTTGTAAAAGATAGCTGTTGTGATTTTTATTCTTGCTCTGCCATCTGCTGGCTGTTTTATCTCTGATATGTAAATTAATCTTTCTGAGCCTCAGTTTACTTTTGTTCAAAACAAAGTTGTTTATTGAAGATTGAAAATATTTATGAAGTACATAGATTGGTGGCTGGCACCACACAGTTGTCATTCGGTACACAGTAGCTGTTGTTAATGGTACAATTTAATTTTTCAGGTGCTGAGAATAAAATTAATTCTGCCTTAGAAATTAGGAGAGACATCACAGAAGTAGTGAGCTTTGAATTTTGAAAGATGAGGCTGGCTGGGCACGATGGCACATGCCTGTAATCCCAGCACTTTGGGAGGCTGAGGCGGGCAGATCACCTGAGGTCAGGAATTTGAGAGTAGCCTGGCCAACATGGTGAAACCCTGTCTCCACTGAAAATCTAAAAATTAGCTGGGCATGGTGCACGTGCCTGTAATCCCAGCTACTTGGGAGTCTGAGGCAGGAGAATCACTTGAACTGGGAGGTGGAGGTTGCAGTGGGCACAAGAATCACTTGAATGGGGAGGTGGAGGTTGCGGTGAGCCAAGATCACACCACTGCACTCCAGCCTGGGCAACAGAGTGAGCCTCCATCTCAAAAAAGAAAAATAAGAAAAAAAATGGCCAGGCGTGGTGGCTCACGCCTGTAATCCCAGCACTTTGGGAGGCTAAGGCAGGTGGATCGCCTGAGGTCAGGAGTTCAAGACCAGCCTGGCTAACATGGTGAAACCCCGTTTCTACTAAAAATGCAAAAAAATGAGTCAAATGTGGTGCTGCGCGCCTGTAATCCCAAGTACTTGGGAGGCTGAGGCAGGAGAATTGCTTGAACCCGGGAGGTGGAGGTTGCAGTGAGCCGAGATCGCGCCTTTGCATTCCAACTTGGACAGCAAGTGCCAAACTATCTCCAAAAAAATAAACAAAATACATAAATAAAAAAAGAAAGATGAGTGAGATTTTTGCCATAAAAGGACTAACAAAAGCTCTGAGGTGTGAAAATGTCTCTTACAGTACTTAAGGAACAGTAAGTGCTAGGTTGCTTAAACATGCAGTTTAGTGTATCTGGCAGGTAGCTTGTTTGGGGCAGGGAGAAGGGAACAGTGAGAAAGGCTAGAGAGGAAGGTTGGAACTAGCTAGGAAAATGTTTCGAATACCTTGCTAAAGTGTTTACACTTTATAGGTCTCTCTTTTTCCAACTGTTACTTGTAACAGCTGAAGAAACTAAACTTGCTGGGGAATAGAGGAGGGAATTACTTGAAGCCAGTGTTCAAACAGGAATTTCTTGGTGATCTTGTGGGTTTTTTTTTTGTTTTTTGTTTTTTTGTTTGTTTGTTTTGAGATGGAGTTTCGCTCTTGTTGCCCAGGCTGGAGTGCAATGGCGTGATCTTGGCTCACTGCAACCTCCGCCTCCCGGGTTGCCACCATGCTTGGCTAATTTTTGTATTTTTATTAGAGACGGGGTTTCACCGTGTTGGCCAGGCTTGTCTTGAACTCCTGACCTCAGGTGATTCGCCTGCCTCAGCCTCCCAAACTGCTGGGATTACAGGCATGAGCCACCATGCCCATCCTTATCAATTTTCAAAATACAGAGTTGATATTTCCCTGGTGTCCTTCAAAGATAACTAGTTGGTTTTTATTTTGTATCATTATGAACTCATGAATTGAAACATATTTGAGGTGCAATTCACTGTAGTTTTTAGCGTTTTTCCGGATCTTTGAAATGTGGAGTTTGGATAAGATGACCTCTACCTATCATTAACATTTTGATGTATTTATTTCTAGTCTTGTGTTTACACTTGTTTAAACTATTTATTTTAGTTTAGTCTAGTTTTGAGACGGAGTCTTGCTCTGTCACCCAGGCTGTAGAGGCTGTAGAGCAGTGGTGCAATCTTGGCTCACTGCAACCTCCACCTCCCAGGTTCAGGCGATTCTCCTGCTTCAGCCTCCCAAAATGCTGGGATTACAAGTGTGAGCCACTCTGCCTGGCCCCCAGCAACTATTTTTCTTTTCTTTTTTTTTTTTTGAGACGGAGTTTCACTCTTGTTGCCCAGGCTAGAGTGCAGTGGTGTGATCTTGGCTCACTGCAACCTCCGCCACCCAGGTTCAAGTGATTCTCCTGCCTCAGCCTGCTGAATAGCTGGGATTACAGGCATGGGCCACCATGCCTGGCTAATTTTTGTATTTTTAGTAGAGACGGAGTTTCACTGTGTTGGTCAGGTTGATCTTGAACTCCTGACCTCAGGTGATCTGCCTGCCTTGGACTCTCAAAGTGCTAGGATTACAGGTGTGAGGCATCACACCTGACTCCGGCAACTATTTTTAATAACAGCTTTATTGAGATATAATTCACATACCATGCATTTCACCTATTAAAGTGTACCCAGTTCAGTGGTTTTTAGTGTATGCAGAGTGGTGCAACTATAGCCACAGTCAATTTTGGAACATTTTCATCACTCCAAAAAGAAGCCCTGTGCCCACTAGCATTCACTTTCCATTTTCTTCTAACCCACCTTCCCCCTAACCCTAAGCAGCCAATAATCTCCTTTCTGTCTCTGTAGATTTACCTCTTCTGAACCGTTCATACAAATGGGATCATACAATATGTGGTCTTTCTGTGACTGGCGTCTTCCACTTAGCATGTTTTCAAGGCTCATTCATGTTGTACAGTACATCAGCATTCCTGTTTTGCTAAGTAGTATTCCATTGTGGGGCTGTAGTATATTTTGTTTATCCAGTCATCTGGTTTTTGTTGTTTTTGAAATAGAGTCTTGTTCTGTCACCCAGGCTGGAATGCAGTGGCGCCATCACGACTCACTGCAACCTCCCACTTCAGCTCCCGAGTAACTAAGACTACAGATACCTGCTACCACACCCAGCTAATTTTTGTGTTTTTTGTAGAGATGGGGTTTCACCATATTGCCCAGGCTGGGCCCAAGTGATCCTCCCAAAGTACTGGGATTACAATTGTGAGCCACCACGCCCACCCCATCCCACCCTACCCATTTATCAGTTTTGATGGATATATTTGGGTTGTTTCTACTATGATATAGTTAAAAAAAAAAAAAAATAGCCAGTGCGGTGGCTCACGCCTGTAATCCCAGCACTTTGGGAGGCCGAGGCGGGCAGATCACTTGAGGTCAGGAGTTTGAGACTAGCCTGGCCAACATGGTGAAACCCCGTCTCTACCAAAAATACAAAAATTAGCTGGGCGTGGTGGCATGTGCCTGTAGTCCCAGCTATTCTGGAGACTGAGGCAGGAGAATCACTGGAACCTGATGTTAGGCAGAGGTTGCAGTGAGCCAAGATTGCACCACTGCACTCCAGCCTGAGTGACAGAGCAAGACTCCGTCTCAGAAACACACAAAAAACCCCCCAAAATTTGGTCTTCATACTCTGTTTCTTGCATGTTAGTTCCCAAACCCCTTGGAAGCTCTGGAGTGAAAAGAGTTTTTGTATGCTAATGAGTTGACTGGTGTCCAGGAGCACCTAGATAGCTTCTTTCTGGGCTGGTTGCCAGAAGGACCAAGGCATATGATAGGAAAAACAACATTTTTTCCTTCTTTATACTCCTTTATATTCACACCACTCTCAATACTTTTGATACCAAACCATATACTAGGAGAAAACAAACTGTTTTCTCCTACTGTATTCTCAACACAGAACACTTATGTGACCAGATGTGTGTTTTTTTTTTTTTTCCCTATACGGAGCAATTCTCCTATTCTCAGCAGACATCAATTGGGTGCCCTAAAATTTACCTCAGTTCTGACAGTAACCAGCATTAGCATAGACCTCACAGGTGAGGGGCTCACTTCCACAGGATGACCTCCCTCAGATGCCAGTTCAGGTACTAGGTCTCTGGGTTAACCACAACACCTGTCAGTCTTGGCTACAAATTGGAGGTTCCCACACCTCCCTCCCTGGGTTTGATAATTTGCCAGAGTACTCACAGAACCCAGGAAAAGTTTACTTACTTATTACAAAGGATATTTTTTTTTTTTTTTTTTTTGGAGACGGAGTCTTGCTCTGTCGCCCAGGCTAGAGTGCAGTGGCGCGATCTCGGCTCACTGCAAGCTCCGCCTCCCGGGTTCACGCCATTCTCCTGCCTCAGCCTCCCGAGTAGCTGGGACTACAGGCGCCCGCCAACACGCCCGGCTAATTTTTTTGTATTTTTAGTAGAGACGGGGTTTCACCGTGTTAGCCAGGATGGTCTCGATCTCCTGACCTCGTGATCCGCCCGCCTCGGCCTCCCAAAGTGCTGGGATTATTTTAAAGGATACAAATGAACAGCCAGATGGAAGAGATACATAGGGCAACCTATGGGGGAAGGAGCTTGACGCTTCCATGCCTTCTCCAGCACATCCTACCCCACCCCCAGCACTTCAATGTATGCAGCAACCTGGATACTTTCCAAACCCCATTTTTGGGGGATTTTGTGGAGGCATTATTACATATGCATGATTGATTAAATCATTGGCCATTGGTTATTAACAACTTTGAGTCCCTCTCCCCTCCCTGGAAGTTAATGGCAAGTGAAGTGCCTTCCTGAATTCTGTGAGTCATATTAGCAGATAATCAAACATGAGGCCCTCCTCAGGGAATCTTGGAATCCCACAGTTGATAGTTCATTGGTCAGAAGTACAGGTGGAAACCTGAGACTTGTGACTGGCACCTGCAGTGGGGGCAGTGGCCTAAACTATAGTGCTATGCTAATTCTGGGTAGTTAGTGTCAGAATCGAATTGAATTGTAGGGTACCCAGTTGGTGTCAGAACTGGTTGTTGGTGTGGGAAAAGCCCAGAAATTTGGTGTCAGTAGTGTTGTGAGTAAAAACAATTCGGACAACTTTTTTTTTTTTTTTTTTGGGACAGAGTCTCACTGTGTCGCCCAGGCTGGAGTGCAGCAGCATGCTCTCAGCTTACTGCAACCTCCGCCTCCTGTGTTCAGGTGATTCTTCTGCTTCAGCCTCCTGAATAGCTGGGATTACAGAAGTGCACCACCATACCCAGCTAATTTTTTTATTTTTAGGAGAGACGGGGTTTCACCAAGTTGGTTAGGCTGGTCTCGAACACCTGACCTCATGATCCACCCACTTCGGCCTCCCAAACTTCTAGGATTACAGGTGTGAGCCACCGTGCCCGACCTCAGACCACTTTTTAACTATTATGAACAATGCTTCTGTAAACATTCATATACAAGATTTTGTGTGGACATGTTTTTATTTCTGGGTGTATACTTAGGAGTAGAATTGCTGGATCATGTTGGTAACTCTGTTTAATTTTGTAATAAACTGCTAAGCTGTTTTCCAAGGCAGCTGCAACATCTTTCATTTCCACCAGCAATGTATGAGGTTTCCAGTTTTTTCTCCCATCAGCAATTATTGTCCATGGTTCTTCTTCTTCTTCTGGTTGTTGTTGTTGTTCTGCTTCTTCTTGTTTTTTTTTTTTTTTTTTTGACAGAGTCTCGCTCTGTTACCCAGGCTGGAGTGCAATGGCGTGATGTTGGCTTATTGCAATCTCTACTTTCCGGGTTCAAGCAATTCTCCTGCCTCAGCCTTACCCTAGTAGCTGAGATTATAGGCATCTGCCAACATGCCTGGCTAATTTTTTTTGTTTTTTGTTTTTTGTTTTGAGATGGAGTTTCACTCTTGTTGCCCAGGCCGGAGTGCAATGGTGCGATCTTGGCTCATCGCAACCTCTGCCTCCCGGGTTCAAGCAATTCTCCTGCCTCAGCCTCCCAAGTAGCTGGGATTACAGGCATGCACCACCATGCCCAGCTAATTTTGTATTTTTAGTAGAGATGGGGTTTCTCCATGTTGGCCAGGCTGGTCTCGAACTCCTGACCTTAGGTGATCTGCCTGCCTCAGCCTCCCAAGTATTACAGGTGTGAGCCACTGTGCCCGGCCCCCTTTGCCTTTTTTTTTTTTTTTTTTTTTTTGAGATGGAGTCTGGCTCTATCGCCCAGGCTGGAGTGCAGTGGCACCATCCTGGCTCACTGCAACCTCCACCTCCTGGGTTCAAGCAATTTTCCTGCCTCACCCTCCCAAGTAGCTGGGACTACAGACACTTATAACCACACCAGCTAATTTTTGTATTTTTAGTAGAGATGAGGCTTCACCATGTTGGCCAGGCTGGTCTCGAACTCCTGACCTCAGGTGATCCGTCCACCTTGGCCTCCCAAAGTGTTGGGATTACAGGCATAAGCCACTGCACCCGGCCTACCTTTGACTATTTCTCGGCCTTTTGGCTAAGATCAAGTGTAGTATCTGTTCTTATCAGTTTATTTTACATTTATTTATTTTTTGAGATGGAGTTTCCCTCTTGTCACCCAGGCTGGGGTGCAATGGCGCAATCTTGGCTCACGGCAACCTCCGCCTCCCGGGTTCAAGCGATTCTCCTGCCTCAGCCTCCCAAGTAGCTGGGGTTACAGGCATGCGCCACCACACCTGGGTAATTTTTGTATTTTTTGTAGAGACAGGGTTTCACCATGTTCCTCAGACTGGTCTCAAACTGCTGGGCTCAAGCAATATTCCTGCCTCAGCCTTTCAAAGTTCTGGCATTACAGGAGTTAGCCACCGTGTCCTTTTCACTTTCTTTATGGTGATCTTTGAAGCACAAAAGTTTTTAATTTTTTTGAAGTTTAATAGATATACATTGGTGTCATATCTAAGAAACTTTACTAATCTAAAGCCCGGACTTTTTACACCTATGTTTTCTTCTAAGAGAAACAATCTTAGCTCTTATATTTAGGACCTTGATCTATTTTGAGGTAATTTTTCTACATGGTGTGAGATAGGACACTGTCTTTATTCTTTTGTGTGTTGATGTCCAGTGGTCCCAGCATCATTTATTGAAAAGCCTATTCATTTATTGAAAAGCCTATTCTTTCATCATTTATTGAAAAGCCCGACCTCAGGTGATCCACCCGCCTCGGCCTCCCAAAGTGCTGGGATTACAGGCGTGAGCCACCACACCTGGCCTTGTTTTTTGAGACAGAGCCTCACTCTGTCACCCAGGCTGGAGTTCAGTGGCACAATCTCGGCTCATTGCAACTTCCGCCTCTTGGGTTCAAGTGATTCTCCTGCCTCAGCCTCCTGAGTAGCTGGAACTACAGGTGTCCCCCACCATGCCTGGCTAATTTTTGTATTTTTAGTGGAGATGGATGTTGCCATGTTGGCCAGGCTGGTCTCGAACTCCTGGCCTCAAGTGATCCTCCCACCTCGGCCCTACCCTATTTTTAAAAAATAGCTCTCTCAGCTTCATACTCATGTCTGAACAGCATATTGTGATGCTTTAGTTGGTTTCGAGCTTCCTAAGCTCTGAGGTCTTCCACTCACCATCCCTGACTGATTAGAACCCCCTGCTTTGTGCATACTTAGTACCCAGTGTGTCCTCTATTTTAGTACTAAAGGGGCCGTATGTAAATGTTTGTTTCAGTGTTTCACTTCTATTGCTTCTTGAGAACATAGATCACAGATTGTATGCCTTACACAGTGTCTAGCATATGATAGACACTAAAGAAATACTTGTGAAATGAGTACATGAATGTTTTGTTCTCTGCTTTTCTGGAAACTAACTTGTTGGTTTTTGTGTTTCTTTTATATTTTTCCCTGGGCTCCAAGGAGGAGGCATCTCCCTATTCCTTACTTGATATCTGCTTGAATTTCTTGACTACTCACCTTGAGAAGTTCTGTTCAGCCAGACAAGATGGAACATTGTGTCTGCAGGAACCTGGAGTATTCCCACAGGAGGTGGCTGATCGACTGCTTCGGACCATGGCTTTTCATGGTAAAAAAAAATAAACAGAGGAAACAAAAATTATGTGCTGTTAATTGGATTTGATTTTGAAGTGCTACAGTAGCCATTTAATTATTTTCTTAGAAATAACTGAGAAGGCCAAATGAGCCTGATTCCAGGACTATGAATTCATTTATTGCCTCTTACTGTGTAATTTATAATAAACATTTTTCATTTTTTTTTTTTTTTTCTTGACAGGGTCTCAGTCTGTTACCCAGGCTGGAGTGCAGTGGTGCAAACACGGCTTACTGCAGTCTCAACCTCCTGGGCTCAAGTGATCCTCCCAGCTCAGCCTCCCATGTAGCTGGGACCACAGGCTTGTGCCATCAGCCTGGCTAATTTCAACATTTTTCATTTCTAATGGGGCAAACCTTTTTTTTTTGACTTTGAGAAGTCTTTTTTTTTTTTTAAATTTTTTTAAGTAACAGGGCCTTGTTCTGTTGCCCAGGCTGGAGTGCAGTAGCACAAAACTCCTGGGCTCATGTGATCCTCCTGATTCAGCCTCCTGAGTAGCTGGGACTATAGCTTGGCTAATTTTTTTATTTTTATTTTTGTACAGATAAGGTCTCACTCTGTTGCCAAGGCTGGCCTCAAACCCCTTGCCTCAAGCAATCTTCCAACCTTGGCCTCCCAAAGCACTGGGATTATAGGCATGAGCCACTATGCGCAGTTGAGAAGTCATTCTTATGTCAGAAATAACTCCTATAACTTGTATCCATTTAGAGGTTTGCCAATATAAAATAACTTACATCGGGCCGGGCGTGGTGGCTCATGCCTGTAATCCCAGCACTTTGGGAGGCTGAGGCAGGTGGATCACCTGAGGTCAGGAGTTCGAGACCAGCCTGGCCAAGATGGCAAAACCCCATCTCTACTAAAATACAAAAATTAGCTGAGTGTGGCAATACGTGCCTATAGTCCCAGCTACTCGGGAGGCTGAGACAGGAGAATCACTTGAACCCAGGAGGCAGAGGTTGCAGTGAGCCGAGATCATACCACTGCACTCCAGCCTGGGCGACAGAGCAAGACTCTGTCTCAAACAAACAACAATAAAAAACCTTATGTCTTCATTTGACAGTGGGAGAATTATTGTTATGGAAAAACTAATTTCTGATTTTGACCTTTGAGATGGGAAATCACAGCCAATTTAGTACTTTGGTTTTCAAAAACCAATGCTGAAAATCAATTGGGAAGGTCTTATCTGTGTAGTTTTGCTTATGTGTGGAGTAATTTTGTTACTTCAAGTTTTAATTTGAAAGAGATATATCTTGGCCGGGCGCAGTGGCTCACACCTGTAATCCCAGCACTTTGGGAGGCCAAGGCGGGCGGATCACGAGGTCAGGAGTTCGAGACCAGCCTGACCAACATGGTGAAACCCCGTCTCTACTAAAAATACAAAAATTAGCCGGGTGTGGTGGCGCATGCCTGTAGTCCCAGCTACTCAGAGGGTGAGGCAGGAGAATCGCTTGAATCCAGGAGGCGGAGGTTGCAGTGAGTCGAGATTGCACCACTGCACTCCAGCCTGGGTGACAGAGCAAGACTCTGTCTCAAAAAAAAAAAAAAAAAGATACACCTTTATATCTTTACAGTTGATCAACTCATAAGTATGGAATATGATTTGTCCACAGCTATAGAATAGAATGTAAATTTGGCAATAATAATAACTGTCATTTATTGAATGCCTATGTGCCAGGCATTTTACGTATATTTTCGTGGAATTTTCGCAAAAACTCTGTAAGGTAGCTATTATCATTCCCGTTTACATACAGATAAACTGAAGTTCAGAGAAGTTAACTTCCTGAGGGTCATACTGCAAGTAAATAGTGGAGTCCTAATTCATGTGCAAGTCTGTCGAATTTTAAATATATACTCGTTCCACTGTGCCACACAGCCTTCCTACACCTATGTTAGAGGTATCCCTGCTCCTGGATGCCACATACTGGTTTATACTTTTGCTGTGACTTTATATATATAAAACTATTAAGTTCCAATAATGTGTTCCAAGGAAGAGTAGGATGAAATGAGGCTGTAACTGAGGCATTTTGGAATAATTTAGGAAAGAAGAAGACCTCTACATTCCTTGTTTTTCACAAAGTTCTTCATGCCTGCAGTCTCTTTGAATTTTTCCAGCCTGTCATAGGAACTAGGGTAAATTTCTGTATTATATATGTTAAAGTTAAAAGTCGCTTACACAGCTGCACAACAATTTAGGAGATTATGCCAGTGTTAGCATTTCTTTCTAATCTCAATTTAATGATCATGCTCAGTATATTATTATTATTATTATTATTATTATTATTTTTTTTTTTTTGAGACGGAGTCTCACTCTGTTGCCCAGGCTGGAGTGCAGTGGCGCGATCTCGGCTCACTGCAAGCTCTGCCTCCTGGGTTCACGCCATTCTCCTGCCTCAGCCTCTCCGAGTAGCTGGGACTACAGGCGCCCGCCACCACGCCCAGCTAATTTTTTTTGTATTTTTAGTAGAGATGGGGTTTCACCGTGGTCTCGATCTCCTGACCTCGTGATCCGCCCGCCTCGGCCTCCCAAAGTGCTGGGATTACAAGCGTGAGCCACCGCGCCCGGCCTTATTATTATTATTTTGAGATGGAGTCTCGCTGTGTCGCCCAGGCTGCAGTGCAGTGGCGCAATCTCAGCTCACTGCAGCCTCCACCTCCTGGGTTCAAGCGATTCTCCTGCCCTCAGCCTCCTGAGTAGCTGGGACTACAGGTGCCCACCACCACGCCCAGCTAATTTTTGTATTTTTAGTAGGGATGGGATTTCACCATGTTGGCCAGGTTGATCTTGAACTCCTGACCTCAAGTGATCCACCTGCCTCGGCCTCCCAAAGTGCTGGGATTACAGGCATGAGCCACTGCCCCTAGCCAGTGCTCAGTATATTAGATTAAAAAGAGAAAACTTGTCTTGTAAATCAAAAGAACAAATGCTAAGGCCTTAACTTTGCCAGATTCAGTTATCCTTTGGAAATGTAATAGTAGTAGTTAACATTTATTAAATGCTTATTATTGTATGTTAGGCACTATAGCGAATGCTTTATATGGATAAGATAATAGGTGTGGGTTTTAAGCAAGTCTGACTAAATATTTGTCCTCAGAGTAATGTCTTTGAGAGGCTACATGCTTGAAATGTATTTTCTACCTCTTCTTCTCAGACTGCCTTCAGATGAGGAAACTGAGGGTCAGAAAAATAACTTGTTGTCCCTAATTGTGTTACCCCACTGTGATTACCTGTCTTCTTCATCAAGAAGGGCTCTGAATTATTTAATCTCTTTATACAAATCATATCCATCTTCAAACAGTCAAGATTTGATACTACTGAGAATATGCAAAGGAACATGTTGCCAGTTCTTGTCTCAATTTGTAAAAGTTACTTTATACATTTTTCTTCGTGTTTGAAAATATTCATACTGAGAAGAAGGTTATTCAGTTGATACTTTTATTTTTTATTTATTACTGTTATTATTTTTTCCTTGAGACAGAGTCTTGCTCTGTCACCCAGGCTGGAGTGCAGTGGCGCCATCTTGGCTCACTGCAACCGCTGCTTTCCAGGTTCAAGCAATTCTCGTGCCTCAGCCTCCGGAGTAGCTGGGGTTACAGGCACGTGCCACCACACTTGGCTAATTTTTGTATTTTTTTTTTAGTAGAGATGGGATTTCACTATGTTGGCCAGGCTGGTCCTAAACTCCTGACCTCAAGTGATCTACTGCCTAGGCCTTCGAAAGTGCGGGGATTACAGGCGTGAGCCACCGCTCCCACCTTGTGAATACTTTTAGAATTGGTAATAGCAGCCGAGGGCAGTGGCTCACGCCTGTAATCCAAGTACTTTGGGAGGCCAAGGCAGGCGGATCACCTGAGGTCAGGAGTTCGAGACCAGCCTGGCCAACATGGCAAAACCTTGTCTCTACTAAAAATACAAAAATTAGCCCGGCGTGGTGGTGGGCGCCTGTAATCCCAGCTACTGAGGAGGCTGAGGCAGAGAGAATTGCTTGAACACGGAGGTGGAGGTTGCAGTGAGCCAAGATTGCACCATTGCATTCCAGCCTGAGCGACAAGAGTGAGATTGTAACAACAACAACAACAACAAAAAACAACAAAAACAAAAAACTGGTAATATCATACAGTTTCTAATAGCATATTGATTTTAGAAAATGTTTAACATACACATTTAAAATTTTTTTACTTATTTACTCAATTCAAAGGATCAGTGATATTGGTAGCAGTCTTTTTTGTGTGTGTTAAAAAATTTTCTTTTTCTTCTTTTATTTTTTGTAGAGACAGGGTCTTGCCATGTTCCCCAGGCTGGTCTCGAACTCCTGGCCTCAAGTTAGCCTCCTGCCTCAGGCTTCCAAAGTACTGAGATTACAGGCATGAGCCAACATGCCTGGCCTACTTTTTTTTTTTTTTTTTTTTTGAGATGGAATCTCACTCTGTGCAGTGGTGCAGTCTCGGCTCACTGCAGTCTCGGCTCACTGCAATCTCTGCCTCCTGGGTTCATTTGATCCTCCTGGCTCAGCCTCCCAAGTAGCTGGGACTACAGGCACCTGACACCATGCACAGCTAATTTTTGTATTTTTAGTAGAGGCAGGGTTTCACCATGTTGGCCAGGCTGGTCTCAAACTCCTGACGTCAAATGATCCACCTTCCTTGGTCTCCCAAAGTGCTGGGATTGCAGGTGTGAACCACCATGCCTGGCACTGGCCTATTTTTAAATTGACATATAATAATTGTACATATTTATGGGGTATGTAATGATGCTTCAATACATATAATGTATAGTGATAAGATTGGAGTAATTAGCATATTCATCATCTCAAACATTTATATTGGAAATATTCACTATCATCCTTGTAGCTATTTGAAACTACGAATTATTGTTAACTGTAGTTATCCTACAGTGTGTAGGACACTAGAACTAACTCCTCCTGTCTAGCTGTGATTATGTATCCTTTAATCAATCTCTGCCTATCCTCCTCTTCCCTCTACCAGTTGCCAGCCTCTACTAACCTGTTCTATTTTTACTTCTATGAGATCACTTTTTTTAGCTTTCACATATGAGTGAGAACATGCTGTGTTTAATTTTCTGCTCCTGGCTTATTTCACTTAACATAATGTCCTCCATCCATGTTGCTGTGAATGACAGGATTTTATTCTTTTTGATGGCTGTATAGTATTCCATTATGTATGTACACCACTTGTTCTTTATTCATTCATCTGTTATTGGACACATAGATTGATTCTGCATCTTGCTATTGTGAATAGTGCTGCAGTAAACCGGGGGGGTACAGATGTCTCTTTGATATTCTGATTTCCTTTCCTTTGAATAAATGTCCGTTAGTGGGATTGCTGGATATGGTAGTTCTATTTGTAGTTTTTTGAGGAACCTTCACACCGCTTTCCATAGAGTCTATACTAGTTTACATTCCCACCAACAATGTATAAGAATTCTCTTCTCTACATCCAGTATTTGTTATTTTTTGTCTTTTGTTAATAGCCATCCTGAGATGAGATAATACCTCATTGTCGTTTTGATTTGCATTTCCTTGATGATTAGTGGTGTTGAGCAATTTCTTTATATGTTTGTTGGCCATTTGTATGTCTTCTTTTGAGAAATATCTATTCAGGTCATTTGCCCACTTTTAAATTGGATTGTTTATTTTTCTGTTGAGATGTTTGAGTTTCTTAATATATTCTGGATATTAATCCCCGCCAGCTGAATAATCTACAAATAATTTCTCTCATTCTGTAGGTTGTCTTTCCACTCTGTTGATTGTTTCCTTTGCTGTGCTGTGCAGAAGCTTTTAGTTTGATATAATCCCATTTGTCTACGTTTGTTTTTGTTGCCTGTGCTTTTTTTTTTTTTTTTTGACAGGGTCTCACTCTGTTACGCAGGCTGGAGTACAGTGGTGTGGTCGTGGCTCACTGCAGCCTTAACCCCTCAGGCTCAAGCAATCCTCCTGCTTCAGCCTCCCAATTAGCTGAGACTATAGGCATGTACCACCATGCCTAGGTAGTTTTTAAAATTTTTTGTAGAGGCAGGGCCTTACCATGGTTCCCAGGCTGGTCTTGAACTCAAGTGATCCTCCTGCCTCGGCCTCCCAAAGTGCTAGAATTACAGGCATGAGCCACCATGCCTGGCCTGTGCTTTTGAGGTTTGTTCGTAAAATCTTCTCAGATGAATGTCCTGAAGTGTTTCTGCTTTTTTTTCGTTTGTTTTTTTGAGACGAAGTTTTGCTCTTGTCACCCAGGCTGGAGTGCAGTGGTGCCATCTCAGCTCACTGCAGCCTCCGCCTCCCAGGTTCAAGTGATTCTCCTGCCTCAGCCTCCCGAGTAGCTGGGAGTTACAGGTGCCCGCCACCATGTCCAGCTAATTTTTGTATTTTTAGTAGAGACAGGGTTTCACCATGTTGGTCAGGTTGGTCTCGAACTCCTGACCTCAGGTAATCTGCCCACCTCGGCCTCCGAAAGTGTCGGGATTACAAGTGTGAGCCACCGCGCTTGGCCCTCCGCTATATTTTCTTCTAGTAGTTTTATAGTTTTGAGTCTTACATTTAGGTCTTTGATTCATTTTGAGTTGCTTTTTATAAAGGTGAGAGATTGGGGGGTCTAGTTTCATTCTTTTGCCTGTGGATATCCAGCTTTCCCAGCACCATTTATTGAACAGATTGTTCTTTTCCCAGTCAGTGTCATTGGTGCCTTTGTCAAAAATCAGTTGATTGTAGATACGTGAATTAATTTCTAGGGTTTCTCTTCTGTTTCTGTGTGGTCTGTGTGTTTATTTTTATGTTGGTACTTTGCTGTTTTGGTTACTATAGCTTTATAGTATATTTTGAAGTCTGGTAGTATGATGCCTCCAGGTTTATTCCTTTTGCATAGGATTGCTTGGGCCATTCACGGTCTTTTGTGGTTCCATACAAATTTTAAGATATTTTTTCTATTTCTGTGAAGAATGTCATTGGTATTTTGATAGGAATTGCATTGAATCTGTAAATTGCTTTAAGTAGTAGCTATAAAGGCAGTTTTTTTAGCCTTCCTTCCTTCTTGCCTGCCTGCCTGCCTTCCTTCCTTCCTTTCTTTCCTCTTTCCTTTCTCCTTCCTTCCTTCCTTCCTTCCTTCCTTCCTTTCTTTCTTCTTTCTTTTTCTTCCTTTTCTTCCTTTTCTTTCCTTTTTTCTTTCTTTTCTTCCCTCTGTGGCCCAGGCTGGAATCTAGTCGGCTTGCTGCCCTGGCCTGCGGGCTGCCTGGGATTGCCGGCGCCCGTCACCACCGCTGCCTGCTTTTTCTCCTTTGGCTGGAGACGTGGTTTCGCCATGTTGGCCAGTCTGGTCTCCAGCTCCTGACCCCGAGTGCTCTGCCCGCCTCGGCCTCCCGAGGTGCTGGGACTGCAGACGGAGTCTCGCCCACTCGGTGCTGGGTGTTGCCCGGACTGGAGTGCGGTGGCGTGGTCTTGGCTCGCTGCAGCCTCCGCCTCCCAGCCGCCTGCCTTGGCCTCCCAGGGTGCTGGGATTGCAGCCTCTGCCCGGCCGCCACCCCATCTGGGAGGTGGGGAGCATCTCTGCCCGGCCGCCCATCCCCTGGGATGTGAGGAGCGCCTCTGCCCGGCCGCCACCCCGTCTGGGAAGTGAGGAGCGCCTCTGCCCGGCCTCCCCGTCTGGGAAGAAGTGAGGAGCGCCTCTGCCCGGCCGCCCATCGTCTGGGAAGTGAGGAGTGCCTCTGCCTGGCCCCCCATCGTCTGGGAAGTGAGGAGCGCCTCTGCCCGGCCGCCCCGTCTGAGAAGAAGTGAGGGGCGCCTCTGCCCGGCCGCCCCGTCTGGGAAGAAGTGAGGAGCGCCTCTGCCCGGCCGCCCCGTCTGGGAAGAAGTGAGGAGCGCCTCTGCCCGGCCGCCCCGTCTGGGAAGAAGTGAGGAGCGCCTCTGCCCGGCCGCCCCGTCTGGGAAGAAGTGAGGAGTGCCTCTGCCCGGCCACCCATCATCTGGGAAGTGAGGAGCGCCTCTGCCCGGCCACCCATAGTCTGGGAAGTGAGGAGCACCTCTGCCCAGCCACCCATCGTCTGGGAAGTGAGGAGCGCCTCTGCCCGGCCGCCCCATCTGAGAAGTGAGGAGCGCCTCTGCCCGGCCGCCCTGTCTGGGAAGAAGTGAGGAGCGCCTCTGCCCGGCCACCCATCGTCTGGGAATTGAGGAGCGCCTCTGCCCGGCCGCCCATCGTCTGGGAAGTGAGGAGCGCCTCTGCCCGGCCGCCCATCGTCTGGGAAGTGAGGAGCGCCTCTGCCCGGCCGCCCATCGTCTGGGAAGTGAGGAGCGCCTCTGCCCGACCGCCCCGTCTGAGAAGAGGTGAGGAGCGCCTCTGCCCGGCCGCCCCGTCTGGGAAGAAGTGAGGAGCGCCTCTGCCCGGCCTCCCCGTCTGGGAAGTGAGGAGCGCCTCTGCCCGTGCGCCCCGTCTAGGAAGTGAGGAGCGCCTCTGCCCGGCCACCCATCGTCTGGGAAGTGAGGAGCGCCTCTGCCCGTGCGCCCCGTCTAGGAAGTGAGGAGCGCCTCTGCCCGGCCACCCATCGTCTGGGAAGTGAGGAGCGCCTCTGCCCGGCCACCCATCGTCTGGGAAGTGAGGAGTGCCTCTGCCCGGCCACCCCGTCTGGGAAGTGAGGAGTGCCTCTGCCCGGCTGCCCATCATCTGGGAAGTGAGGAGCGCCTCTGCCCGGCCGCCCCATCTGGGAGGAAGTGAGGAGCGCCTCTGCCCGGCTGCCCCATCTGGGAAGAAGTGAGGAGCCCCTCTGCCCGGCCGCCTCGTCTGGGAAGAAGTGAGGAGCGCCTCTGCCCGGCCGCCCCGTCTGGGAAGTGAGGAGCGCCTCTGCCCGGCCACCCACCGTCTGGGAAGTGAGGAGCGCCTCTGCCCGGCCGCCCCGTCTGGGAAGAAGTGAGGAGCGCCTCTGCCCGGCCACCCCGTCTGGGAAGAAGTGAGGAGCCCCTCTGCCCGGCCGCCCCGTCTGGGAAGAAGTGAGGAGCGCCTCTGCCTGGCCGCCCCGTCTGGGAAGAAGTGAGGAGTGCCTCTGCCTGGCCGCCCCATCTGGGAAGTGAGGAGTGCCTCTGCCCGGCCGCCCTGTCTGGGATGTGGGGAGCGCCTCTGCCCGACCGCCCCGTCTGGGAGGTCTACCACGGAGGCCAGAAGCAACGTGGGGGCTGGACGTGGTGGCTCACACCTGTAGTCCCAGCACTCTGGGAGGCTGAGGCGGGTCGATCACTTGAGGCTAGGAGTTCGAGACCAGCCTGGCCAACATGGCGAAACATATGAAAAATACAACAGACAAACCAACCAACCAACCCAGCGACAACAAAACAGGTCTACCCTGGAGTCATACTCTAATTTTTTCTATTTTCCTCCCTTTCTGATCCTTTATCCCACTTTCTTTTTCTTCCTCTTCCTTCTCCTTCTTCTTTGTCAAATAGAGGATTGAGTTATTATCATTGATCCATACAAAGTCCCTCTCTCATTTATTTTCTTTAATTCCCACTCCCCATTTCTATTCCCCGTCTTCCCATGTGCAACCTTCCTAATATGTTCGACATGCATCTTTTTGTTTGTATGTATTTTTAGAAAATGTTTATGGTTTTGTGTGCAAAAAATTAATAAAAAAAATACAAAAATCCAAAGCAGTTTTTTTAATAATTATTTTTTATTTTAAGAGGCAGGATCTCGCTTTGTTACCCAGGCTGGAGTGCTGTGGTGTGATTTTGGCTACTTTGAAATTTTTTTGTAGAGACAGGGTCTCACTGTGTTGTCCAGGACGGTATCAAACTGCTGGGCTCAAGCAATCCTCCTGCCTCAGCCACCCAAAGTACTAGGATTACAGTTATGAACCACTGCACTCAGCCAGTAGCAGTCTTAATTAAAATAAATCTGATGCTAGAGTTTCACTTATTGGGGTCTGTGATTCTCTTGTCATTATCTTTTCTCATTGTATCTGTGTCTGCATGCTAAAAATTTTCCAGGAAATATGGGCATAAGAGCTAGAAATCAGAGTGAGAATTTTACCATCTAAAGATAATGTTTCTGTGTCATACTGTCAATCTAATCTAAATTTATAAATCTTGTCATGTTCAGTCTTCTGGTTCGAGATAAAACTGAAAATTTGAAACATTATTAATTGCTTCCTTGACTAGCCAAATAGACTTTCTAGGTGATTGAAAGCTTACACTCCCAGACTAGCACCCCACTTATTTGTAGATCACATTGCTGGTCACTTCAGCTGTCTGTCCTAAATCAGAAAGAAAGAAAAAAGGCTCTGGGGCACAATTCTTGTATTTATGCGTCTGTATTTTACTCCTTGAAAGAAGGAAAGAAGCCTTTGAGTTATCATTTAGAGCATGTTGATTCTTTATTTTATCTTTTTTTTTTTGAGATGGAGTCTTGCTCTGTTGCCAGGCTTGAGTACAGTGGCACTATCTCGGCTCACTGCAATCTCCGCCTCCCAGGTTCAAGTGATTCTCCTGCCTCAGCCTCCTGAGTAGCTGGGATCACAGGCATGCACCACCATGCCTGGCTAATTTTTGTTTTTTGTATTTTTAGTAGAGATAGGGTTTCGCCATGTTGACCAGGCTGGTCTCAAACTCCTGACCTCAGGTGATCCACCTGCCTCGGCCTCCCAAAATGCTTGGATTATAGATGTGATTTACCGTGCCCAGCCAAGATTTTTTTTAAATAAGAAAAGAGCATGAGATCTAGAAATCAGTCCTAGGTCTGAGTCCTGTTTCCAACATTAATTTGCTATTTGATGCTGGACAAGTTACTTTACAAGTCTAAGATTCCTCATCTGTAAAATGTAGATAATTATAACTCCCTCACAGGGATTACTGTGAATATTTAAATAAGACAATGAATGCAACATGAATCTTGCTTTCATGGAGCATATAGTCCAGTGGGAGACACAATTAGGAAGTAAACACATAGAATTACAGCTTGTGCCAGGTTCTCTGAGGGAAAAAGAACACTGTTCTCTTAAGAAGAATAATAAAGGAAGGGAGGTGTTTTAACTTGGATGATCAGAGAAAGCTTCTAAAGTGGTGATACTAGACTGAGACCTGTATGACAAGGTGGGAAGTCAGTAACATAAAGGTGGGCCCCTCGGCACTGCCCAGGAATTCTGGAGTATTTCCCTAGTTAACTAGTGTTCCTCACAGTAGTTTCAGATGTTCTTTGCCCTTCTCAGACTTTCTACCATTTATCTTAGTAAGAAAATTGAAGCCATCAGATGAAATTCCCTTAACTACATGTAAACCACTGCTTCCAATTTTTCTGAGTGATCTTTTTTTTTTTTTTTTAAATAGAGATGGAGTCACACTATGTTGGCCAGGTTGGTCTTGAACCCCTGGCCTCAAGGAGTCCTCCTGCCTTGGCCTCCCAAAGTGCTAGGATTATAGGCGTGAGCCACTGCATCCAGCCTTTTTTTTTAATTAAATATTTTTTGAGACAAGGTCTCATTCTGTTTCCCAGGCTAGAGTGTAGTGGCATGATTATAGCTCACTGCAGCCTTGAACTCCCGGACTCAAGCAATCCTCCTGACTCAGCCTCCTAAGTAACTGAGACCACAGGTCATGCCACCAACATCTGACTAATCTTTAAAAATTTGTAATGGAGATGATGTCTTTCTATGTTGTGCAGGCTGGTCTTGAACCCCTGGGCTCAAAGCAATCCTCCCACCTCAGCCTCCCAGTTACAGGAATGAGCCACCATGCTCAGTTTTTTGTTTTTTGTTCTCTCCCAGTCAGGGTGTTACTCTGTCACCCAAGCTACAGTGCAATCATAGCTCACTATAATCTCAAACTCCTGGGCTCAAGCGATCCTTCGACCTCAGCCTCCTGACTAGCTAGGACTACAGGTATGCATCACCATGCCCGACTAATTAAAATTTTTTGTTGTTGGGATGGAGTCTTGCAGTGTTGCCCAGGCTGGTCTCAAACTCCTGGCCTCGGGTAATCCTCTTGTTTCATCCTCCCAAAGTATTGGGATTATAAGCATGAGCCACTGTACCTGCTCATCATTTCTTTAAGTACTTTTTCAACTCCACTGTCTTTCTCCTGTCCTTGAGATATCCCAGTGACACAAATATAGCTTTAGGTTTTTGGTTTTGGTTTTTTTCCCATTCTGTTCTTGTTATTTAAATTAGGTAATTTATATTCTTTTATCTTCTAGTTCACTGATCTTATTTCTCTGCTCTCTATTTTACTGTTGACCTCAAGCATTATTGTATTTTTCACATCTAAAATTTCTATTTGATTTTTCTTTATATCCTCTCTTGCCTTGCTGAGTCTGTTTTCATTTTTTTCTTATTAATTTTTTTTTAAATTTTATTTATTTTTGAGATGGAGAATCTTGCTCTGTCGCCCAGGCTGGAGTGCAGTGGCGTGATCTTGGCTCACTGCAGCCTCTGCCTCCCAGGTTCAAGCGATTCTTCTGTCTCAACCTCCTGGGTAGCTGGGACTACAGGCGTGTGCCACCATGCCCAGCTAATTTTTGTATTTTTAGTAGAGATGGGGTTTCATCATGTTGGTCAGGCTGGTCGCGAGCTCCTGACCTCATGATCTGCCCGCCTTGTCCTCCCAAAGTGCCACCACGCCTGGCCTGTTCACTCATTTTTTTTTTAAGCATGTTTGTTTACTTTTGAAAATTTAATTGCATTTTTTTATGGCTCCTTTAAAATCGTTGTCAAATAATTTTAACATTTCTGTTACCTTACTGTTGGCATATATTGATTATCTCTTTTTGAGTTTGAAGTCTCACTGGTTCTTAGCATGATTCAGAGTAATTTTTTATTGAAACCAGGACATTGTAGGTGATATGAGACTTTTCTGTTTTAGTTTGAGTCTCTGACGTCACCCCAGCAGTGGAAGGCAGGAGTACTGCCTTGTTACTGCCAGATTGGGGTTAATGTTCTTTTTAAAAATTTTTATAGGCCGGGCACAGTGGCTCACGCCTGTAATTCCAGCACTTTGGGAGGCCGAGGCAGGTGGATCACGAGGTCAGGAGATCGAGACCATCCTGGCTAACACGGTAAAACCCCGTCTCTACTAAAAAATACAAAAAATTAGCCGGGCATGGTGGTGGGCGCCTGTAGTCCCAGCTACTGGGGAGGCTGAGGCAGGAGAATGGTGTGAACCCGGGAGGCGGAGCTTGCAGTGAGCCGAGATCGTGCCACTGCACTCCAGCCTGGGTGACAGAGCAAGACTCTGTTTCAAAAAAAAAACAAAAAAAATTATTTTATTTTATTTTTATTTTATGTTATGTTATGTTATTTTATTTTATGTTATTTTTATTTTGTTATTTTATGTTATTTTGTTATTTTATGTTACGTTTTATTTTGTTATTTTATGTTGTTATTTTATTTTGTTATTTTATGTTACTTTATTTTATTATGTTATTTTGTTATTTTATTTTATGTTATGTTTTATGTTATTTTGTTATGTTATTTTATGTTATTTTGTTATTGTATGTTATTTTATGTTGTTTTATTTTATGTTATTTTGTTATTTATTTTATGTTACGTTGTTATTTTGTTATTTTATTTTATGTTATGTTATATTACGTTATGTTATATTTGAGGCGGAGTTTCGCTCTTGTTGCCCAGGCTGGAGTGCAATGGTGTGATCTCGGCTCATCGCAACCTCCGCCTCCGGGTTCATGCGATTCTCCTGCCTCAGCCCCGCTAGTAGCTGGGATTACAGGCACGCACCACCATGCCCGGCTAATTTTTTTTTTTTTTTTTTTTTTTTTTGAGACTGAGTCTTGCTGTATCGCCAGGCTGGAGTTCAGTAGCACGATCTCAGCACACTGCAACCTCTGTCTCCCGGGATCAAGTGATTCCCCTGCTTCAGCCTCCCAAGTACCTGAGATTACAGGCATGCACCACCAGGCCTGGCTAGTTTTTTGTGTTTTAGTAGATACGGGGTTTCACCATGTTGGCCAAGATGGTCTCGATCTCCTGACCTTGTGATCCATCCGCCTCGGCCTCCCAAAGTGCTGGGATTACAGACATGAGCCACTGTGCCCGGCCAGTTTAGGGTTAATGTTCTTTCTGGTTCCCCACTTGGCTTGACACCCAAGGTGCAGGGCTATGCAGAGGTTGGAATTCTGACTCCCCACTAGGACTCTATTGATACTTCCCTAACTGAGGGTTATGGGTATGTCATTTCTGCTTCCCAGTTGGCTTCTACTGACACCATGTTGGGAGGAGGTGGCCTCATTACTGTTGGGCAGTTGTGAAAGTCCTGACTTTCCACTAGACTTCCTATGACAGCACCCCAGCAGGGAAGCAGGTAGAGAACTTCATCACTGCTCGATGAGTGTTAAAGTTCAGGCTCCTCAGATGGTGTCTACTGACATCGTGGTGGGGGATAGTTCTTACTACCCAGCAGGAATGAAAGTCCTTGCTCTCTACTCAGATTCTCTAACACCTCCTCTGTGGGCAGATTGGGGTAAGTAATTACAGCCTGGCAGGGGTAGAAATCTAGGCCCCTATTGGCATTTGCTGGCATGGGTGGGGCCGCAGTTTTTTCTGTCGTGTTTGGCTGAAGTAAAGCAGTTACTGTCTACTAGCTGTTTCCTGTCTTCCTAGTTGCTCCTTTCCTGGTACGTTGGCTAGAGTGAGCAGATTTTGGGGGAGCTTTTTTGCCTGTGCCCACTGGCGTTTCCAGGCTGCTGGCTCCTTCAACTTTAGATCTGGGATATATGACCAGAAAAAAACCAGGAACTTTACTGCGTTGTTCCATGGGTCCCAAGGTCCCTAGCTGATCTGCTTTCATCTCTTCGCCTTTCAGAGTGATCTAGCTCCAGCTCACCTTCAGCCTCATTTCTTCTCCCATTTGCATGCTTATATCCCCAGAAATGCACCACATCTTACGGCTCTAGCTATTTCTTATGTTCCAGCAACATAGAAAGAACTACTTGCCATTTCCTAACCCTGTGATATGCTTTCACATCTTAAGACTTTGCTTATGCTGTATATTCTTTCTTTCATATACCTAACCTTCTTTCTCTTTTTTTTTTTTTTGAGATGGAGTCTCACTCTGTCGCCCAGGCTGGAGTGCAGTGGAGCAGTCTTGGCTCACTGCAGCCTCCACCTCCCAAGTTCAAGTGATTCTCTGCCTCAGCCTTGCAAGTAGCTGGTATTACAGGCGTGCGCCACCACACCCGTTTAATTTTTGCATTTTTAGTAGAAACGGGGTTTTGCCACGTTGGCCAGGCTGGTCTCGAATTCCTGGGCTCAGGTGATCCATCTGCATCGGCCTTCCAAAATGCTGGCATTACAGGCATGAGCCACTGCACCTGGCCTACTAACCTTCTTTCTCTATCTTTGAATTCTTCCAGTATTTTCAAAGACCTTACTCAAAGATCACCTCTCCCATCAAATCTTTTCCAGATCTTCATTCATGATGGTTTACTTCCTTTTCTTTGTTTTTGTGGTACTTTATACTTGACATTTATATACCATATATCTCATTTTGTTATGGCTGTTTGTGTCTTTTTTACTCCATGGGATTATGAATCCTTTGATTATAGGGGCATGTCTTATTTTTCTTTGTATCTACAACATTTAGAGTACTTGGCATATAGTAATTGTTTAATAAACTGTTTGCTGAATGGACCCCATCATGAAATTTACTCCCCTGAAATAGAGTGCAGGTAATTTGAAAGGCTGTCTCTAGAACCACATTGTTTAATAGAAATGTAATTTTAAATTTACCGGTGGCCACATAAAAAAATAAAAAGAAAAACAAGTGAAACTAGTTTTAATAATTTTTATTTAACCCAATATATTAAAAAATGATCATTTCAACCTGTAGTATATATAAAAAATTGAGATACTTTACATTATTTTGTTGTATTAAGTCTTCACAATCTGGTGTATATTTTGTACTTTATAGCTGACCTCACTTTGTACCACCTGCTTTTCAAGTGCTCTCCAGCTGTGTGGAGCTAGTGACTATGTATTGGGCAGCACAGCTCTAAAATCTAATGGAGTTCTTAATATGTAATTAGTCATTTTTGTCCACTTTGGCAGGTTTTGCACAGGCCTTTCTTGATTTTAACTGTGTAACTGTAATTAAGTCTGCAAAATTCATTAGAGAATAGTGCTCCCTTTCAAAAACACCTCATTTCTAATTTAAGGGTGACTGGCTGGCAGCCTAGCTACATTTTGAGTATGGGCCAGCTAAGGTGCCGCCTCAGAGTTCCTCTCTTGACTTCAGGCTATTTATTTACCTGTCCTCAATTGCTCATTCACCCCAGACTATTCTTAGACTACCTGTTTTTGGCATGATTGTTACTTCTTTCACAGTCAATGTTGTTTAGTTGATATGTGATATTGTTGATGTGCCTCCAAAGTATCATATGCTTGTGACACTGTTGATTGGTAGACAGGTAGATCTTGAAGGCACTTCAAGAGGTTACTGTGTCGACTTCATTTACATTCATCTGCGGGAGAGGAGTGTGGGGGGAAGCTATAACTACTAGATATTTTTTTTTTTTTTTTTTTTTTTTCAGAGACAGGGTCTCTGTCACCCAGGCTGGTGTGTAATGGTGCAGTCATAACTCACTATAACCACAAACTCCTGGGCTCAAATGATCCTTCCATCTCAGCCTCCCTAGTAGCTAGGACTATAGGCATGCACCACTATGCCCAACTCGTTTTCAGTTATTTTGTAGAGATGGGGTCTCGCTATGTTTCCGAGGCCTAGATCACTTTAATAAGGTTTGAGATCTGGCTAGTGGTTTATTAATGAATTACAAGGCATTAAGTGCATGCTAAATATATTATGTGTATATGTGTTTGTATAATAATATGTTAAGGTGAATTTAAAGGATAGGCTAGAAATGTAACAAATCAAATACCTTAACACAGGTTTATACCTCACTTGTGGTACGTAAACTCTGCAAGTCCATAGAGGATTCTGCTTCATGGTCACCCTAGGGTCCAAACTGATGGAAGGTTTCTCCTCATATAACTATACTCTCTAGAACGTGAAGGCTTCTCATTTGTCATAGCAGGAAAAGACAGCATGGAAAATCATGCACTGGCTCTCAGGTGCTTCAGCATACAGTCCATTGGCCAGAACTAGGCACATGGCTCCAGCTAACTCCAGGGATGGGCTGGGAAATGTAGTTGTCTGGTAAGGTAAGAACTAGATGTTAATGGATATCAATAATGTCTGCCACAGTCCTGATTCTGCCACTTGGTAGCCCTGTGATCTTGGAAAGCCACTCTGTGAGCCCCAGTTTACCCATCTACAAGTTGTAAACAATAATATTCTCACCTAAATGAATTGTGATTATCAGACGAGATACTGTTACATGGGAGCGCTTTGGAAATGTAAAGTGTGATGGAAATTTTAGCTATTCTTTAACTGTTTTTTGAAGTTAAAATGCTGCTTGTTTTTCCACAGGTCTACTGAATGATGGAACTGTGGGTATTTTTAGGGGCAACCAGATGCGCTTAAAGCGAGCCTGCATTCGCAAAGCAAAGATCTCTGCTGTTGCTTTCCGGAAAGCTTTCTGCCACCACAAGTTAGTGGAACTTGATGCCACAGGTGTGAATGCTGATATCACGATTACAGACATTATCAGTGGGCTTGGCAGTAACAAATGGATCCAGCAGAATCTCCAGTGCCTGGTGCTGAATTCATTAACTCTCTCCCTCGAGGATCCTTACGAGCGCTGCTTCAGCCGGCTTTCTGGCCTTCGAGCTTTAAGCATCACGAATGTTCTCTTTTACAATGAAGACCTGGCTGAAGTTGCCTCATTGCCAAGATTAGAGAGTTTGGATATTTCTAACACCTCGATCACAGACATCACTGCTCTACTGGCCTGCAAAGACCGACTGAAGTCTCTAACCATGCACCACTTGAAATGTTTAAAAATGACAACTACCCAGATACTGGATGTAGTTCGGGAACTCAAACATCTGAATCATCTTGATATCTCAGATGATAAACAGTTTACATCAGACATAGCTCTTCGCTTACTAGAACAAAAAGACATCCTACCTAACCTTGTTTCTCTGGATGTTTCTGGGAGAAAGCACGTGACAGATAAAGCTGTTGAAGCCTTTATACAACAACGTCCAAGCATGCAATTTGTAGGTTTGCTGGCTACTGATGCTGGTTACTCTGAATTCCTCACAGGCGAAGGACATTTGAAGGTTAGACTTTAAAAATGTATTATTTTGTCAGGCTGACCAATATCTTAGTTGCATAAGACTCTATTAAAGATGAATGTCTGTAATATATGGAACATGTTCATGAAACAGGGCTGCATATAGTTGAAAGGCTTAGAGTCCTAATTAAAATCTCAGCTTCATGACCCAGAACAAGCTATGATGTCACTTTGAGTTTTTATTTCTTTATTTGTAGAATAGATACTATTCTTACCTTGCAGAGTAATAATAATCTATGTAAAGTGCAAGTCACGTAGTAGGTCCTGGCTAAACAATAGGTCGTCTTATGATGATAATGTTTAGCTATTTTGAACCATTTACATATACTGTTTTTTTTTTCTTTTGAGACGGAGTCTCGCTCTGTCGCCCAGGCTGGAGTGCAGTGGCACTATCTCGGCTCACTGCAAGCTCTGCCTCCCGGGTTCACGCCATTCTCCTGCCTCAGCCCCCGAAGTAACTGGGACTACAGGCGCCCGCCACCACACCTGGCTAATTTTTTGTATTTTTAGTAGAGATGGAGTTTCACTGTGTTAACTAGGATGGTCTCAATCTCCTGACCTCGTAATCTGCCCGCCTTGGCCTCCCAAAGTGCTGGGATTATAGGCATGAGCCACCACGCCCAGCTACATATAGTGTTTTTAATGGATAACTTCAGAGAAACTAAGGACACCCCTTGTTGAATTGAATACCTAGTGGGAGATCAAGTTTTCTAAGGAGATCCCTACTGTAGAAATGGTAGAATTTTGCTTTTCCTAAGATTTCTCATGCCTAATGGTTTAAATTTAGTTTAACAAACATCAGTTGGATTTGGTAGAGCTTGGGATTCAAAAATGAAAATGAGGTCGGGTGCAGTGGCTCACACCTGTAATCCCAACACTTTGGGAGGCAGAGGTGGGCAGGTCACTTGAGGTCAAGAGTTCGAGACCAGCATGGCCAACATGGTGAAACCCTGTCTCTACTAAAAATACAAAAATTAGCCAGCCATGGTGGCATGTGCCTGTAGTCCTAGCTACTCGGGAGGCTGAGGCAGGAGAATCACTTGAACCCAGGAGGTGGAAGTCGCAGAGAGCCAAGATTGTGCCACTGCACTCAAGCCTGGGTGACAGCATGAGACTGTCTCGAAAAAAAAAAAAGAAAATGATATAGGATCTGCCTCCAAGGAGCTTAACCTAATGGGAGTGGTGATTATATGATTACAAATACATTTTATATTTATACCTGTTTATATACTTTTATAGATACATGCTTTAAACTAGAGATATACATATATCTATATATATATATATATTTTGGAGATGGAGTCTCGCTCTGTTGCCCAGGCAGGAGTGCAGTGGCGTGATCTTGGCTCACTACAACCTCTGCTTCCCAGGTTCAAGTAATTCTCCTGCCTCAGTCTCCCAAGTAGCTGGGACTATAGGCACACACCACCACGCCTGGCTAAGTTTTTGTATTTTAGTAGAGACAGGGGTTCACCATGTTGCCAAGGCTAGTCTCGAACTCCTGAGCTCAGGCAGTTCACCTGTCTTGGCCTTCCAAAGTGCTAGGATTACAGGCGTGAGCCACCTGTTTCTCTGAGAAATTGATGGATGAGTGGAGATCTTAAGGGTGAGTAGGAGTAGAGAGCATTCCAGGCAGATAGAATAATATGTGCAAAGACTGCATTAGGAAGAGAGGTGAGACCCAGGCATCAGTATTTTTTAAAGCTTCTTAGATGATTGCAGTGTCCAGCCAAACTCATGAATCACTGTTTTACAATAACTTTTTTTTTTTTTTTTTTTTTTTTTTCAGAGGCAGGGTCTTGCCCCGTTACCCAGGCTGGAGTACAGTGGCATGAATAGGCTCACTGCAGCCTCTACCTCCTGGGCTCAAGTGGATCCTCCTGGCTTAGCCTCCTGAGTAGCTGGGACCACAGGCGTGTGCCACCATAACTGGCTAATTTTCTTTTTTTTTTTTTTTTTTTTGAGATGGAGTCTAGCTCTGTCACCCAGGCTGGAGTGCAATGGCGCAATCTTGGCTCACAGCAACCTCCACCTCCTGGGTTTTGGCGAATTTCCTGCCTCAGCCTCCTGAGTAGCTGAGATTACAGGTGCCTGCTACCATGTCCAGCTAATTTTTGTATTTTTGGTAGAGATGGGGTTTCACCATGTTAGCCAGGCTGGTCTTGAACTCCTGACCTAGGTGATCTGCCTGCCTCAGCCTCCTAAAGTGCTGGGATTACAGTCGTGAGCCACTGTGCCTGGCCTAATTTTTTTTTTTTTTTTTAGTGTTTTTGCAAAGATGGGTTCTCGCTCAGCGATCCTCCCACCTTGGCCTCCTAGTTTTGGGATTATAGGTGTAAGCCCCTGAGCCTAGCCTGGCTTTCTTAGCATAGAATTTCCAGCTCTGTCATCAGTATTTCCGCACTCGATTTTCTCTTCTATTTCCCTACTCAGTTTTCTCTTCTGTCACCATCAGTTTCCTGAACCTTCCGTTTCTCCACAACTAGAATTCTTACATTTGTTGGCCACCTTATCCCATACTTGGATTATCTACCATGCTGTGGCTCCCAACTCATGAGAACATTGAAAATCTGCTAAATCCAGTGTTAGTTCTTAGTCTTCATTTTATTTGACCCAAAGTAAAATGGTATTTGACATAGTTGATCTTTGCCTCTTCCTTGAGATACCTTTTTTTTTTTAACTTGGCTTCCAGGATATCATACTTGTCTTGTTTTTTTCTTTCCTACTTGTCTTGCCACTAAGCCTCAATTTCCTTTGTTGGTTCTTCCTCATCTTCCAGGCCTCTAACTGTTGGAGTGTTCTGCACCTCAGTCCTTAAATCTATATGCCAATGACTCCTAAATTTGTGTCTTAACTTAGAGCTCTCCCTTGAAGTCAGACTCCTATATTGAACTGCAGTAATCAACATGCAGTGAAGGTACATAAATGTTTTTTGGTCAGGCATAGTGGCTCATGCCTTTAATCCCAGCACTTTGGGAGGCCGAGGTGGGAGGATTGCTTAAGCTCAGGAGTTTGAGACTAGCCTGAGCAACATAGTGAGACCCCCATCTGACACCTGTAATCCCAGCACTTTGGGAGGCCAAGGCGGACGGATCACTTGAGGTCAGGAGTTCAAGACCAGCCTGGCCAACATGGTGAAACCCCGTCTCTACTAAAAATACAAAAATTATCCAGGCATGGTGGCACATGCCTGTAATCCCATCTATTCAGGAGGCTGAGGCAGGTGAATTGCTTGAACCTGGGAGGCGGAGGTTACAGCGAGCCAGCATTGTGGCACTGCACTCCAGCCTGGGCGATAGAGCAGGTCTGTGTCTCAAAAACAAAAAACAAAACGACAACAAAAAGATATCTGTTAATATCCCTGCTCTTGAGGATTTCTAGTCTAGTGGAGAAGATACAGACTAATTTAAAAATAGCTTTAGTCGGCCAGGCGTGGTCGCTCACGCCTGTAATCGCAGCACTTTGGGAGAAAAAAGAATATACTTGTAATTTGAGCAGCCAGATGTGAGGGTTTGTCACTGGGTAGAGAAGTGTTGTTCACTGAATGAACATAGAGGCAATGGCTGGATGCAGTGGCTCACGCCTGTAATCCCAGTGCTTTGGGAGGCTGAGGCAGGTGGATCACCTGATGTCGGGAGTTGGAGACCAGCCTGACGAACATGGAGAAACCCCGTCTCTACTAAAAATCCAAAAAAAATTAGCCAGGCATGGTGGCTCATGCCTGTAATCCCAGCTACTTGGGAGGCTGAGGCAGGAGAATCGCTTGAACCCGGGAGTTGGAGGTTGTGGTGAACCAAGATGGTGCCATTGATTTCCGGCCTGAACAACAAGAGAGAAACTCTGTCTTAAAAAAAAAAAAATATATATATATATATGCAATAAAATTGGCTTAGAGCATGCCTATAGTCCCAGCACCTTGGGAGGCCAAGACGTGCGGATCACTTGAGGCCAAGAGTTGGAGACCAGCCTAGCCAACATGACAAAACCCTTCCTCTACTAAAAATACAAAAAAATTTAGCCAGGCATGGTGGCAGACACCTGTTCTCTCCCAGCTACTTAGGAGGCTGAGGCAGGAGAATCACTTGAACCCGGGAGGTGGAGGTTGCAGTGAGCCGAGATTATGCCACTGCACTCCAGACTGAGCAATAGAGAGAGACTATGTCTCAAAAAAAAAAAAAAAAAAAAAAAAAAAAAATTGGCTTAGAGTGTTTAACATTCCAGTAACAAAAGTTCTTTAATTTTATATTCAAGGTAACTTGAGGATATATTTCATATAAGAGATTTATAAAGCTGTTGGAACCAACCAAATGTGGGTAAAGGAAGAATAAAGTCTGATTTAGATTATTTTATATTTCCCTCTTACAGTTTTTTTCATTTCACGTTTCAGTGTTTTTCTCTGAATTTATAAGAAAAAGTTCTGGGTGATTCAATGAACTGAACACTTTGAAAAATTTTATTAAATACCCATTTGTATATGTGAATATGTAGTCCAAACCAGTTTGTGTATGTATGTTATACATAAATAGAAAGTTTAAAAAGCATTTAAAGAAGTAAAGTAATGGAGGCTGGGAGTGGTGGCTCATGCCTGTAATCCCAGCACTTCAGGAGGCCGAGGTTGGCTGATCACTTGAGGTCAGGAGTTCGAGACCAGCCTGGCCAACATGACGAAATCCCGTCTCTACTAAAAATACAAAAATTAGCCGAGCGTGTTGGCGGGCACCTGTAATCCCAGCTACTCAGGAGGCTGAGGTATGACAATTGCTTGAACCCGGGCAGTAGAGGTTGCAGTGAGCCGAGATCATGCCACTGCACTCCAGTCTGGGCGACAGTGAGACCATGTCTCAAAAAAAAAGGAAAAAAAAAAGAAAAGATGTAAAGTAATGGAAGTAAAGAAACTTTTATTATTATTTCAACAATCTTAGAAATTCTTAATATGTGCCCTTGTGTCATGTGACATATATCAATACTGTAGTCTAATTCATTTCAGACTCTTGTAGCATATCCTATTAATGGTTGAAATGTCAGCCATGATACATCCCTTCATTTCCTCAAAGCTGCGTATTCCAATCTGAATATTATAGGCTTTTTTGTTTTTTTGATAAAGAGTCTCACTCTGTTGCCCATCAGGGAGTGCTGTGGCACAGTCATGGCTTACTGCAGCTTCAGATTCCTGAGCTCAAGCAGTCCACTTCAGTCTCCCAAGTAGCTGGCACTACAGGCATGCACCATCACACGTAACTAATTTTTCTTTTCTTCTATAGAGACAGGGTCTTACTATGTTCCCCAGGCTGGTTTTGAACTCCTGGGCTCAAGCGATCCTCCTGCCTCTACCTCCCAAAGTGCTGGGATTATAGGCATGAGCCATCATGCCTGGCTGAATATTATATGTTTATATAAAACTTAGTTACTGAGTAATATATTTTTAAAACATTTGATTACTTTCGTGTCACACTGTATAATGTTACTGCCAAAAAAGACTAAATCTTCCCCTTATTATGAGATAGTCTCTCTGAATGACATTTTTTGGCATTTTTAAAAACTTTATTGTAAAATAACACAGAGACAGAAAATAAATAATTATGTAGCTTAATGAGTTGAAAATAAAGTGAACACACTTGAGACCATCACTCAGGTTAAGTAACAGAACTTTGTCATCTACCCCAAAGCTCGCTTCGGCCTCCCAAAGTGGTGGGATTACAGGCATGAGCCACTACACCCAGCCATGTCCTTTCATTTCTTTATAATTTTATGACCCAACTATTTAGGCACCTGTATAATCTTGTCTGTTTAAAACAATTTGATGTCTTTTGAGTATCTTTTACTTTATAGGTTCCTCCTCATCCCTTTCTTTTCCTTATAATTTGTTTATTGAAGAATCTATCATTTGGATTTGTAGAGTTTCCCTCAGTCTGGATTTTATTGTATTTGTTGCTGTTTTGTAGAGACAGGGTCTTGCTGTGTTGCCCAGGCTGGTCTGGAACTCCTGGGCTTAAAGTGATGCTCCTGCCTCAGCCTCCGAAAGTGCTGGGATTACAGATATAAGCCACTCTGCCAGCCTGGATTTTGCTGATTGTATACTAATGGTGCATCTTTCTCTTTGTATTTTCTGCAAATTGGTAGCTGGATTTGGAGGCTTAATTAGACTTAGGTTAGATCCCTTTGGCCAGACCCTTAGGTGTTGTATTCTTACGTTTTGAGGCACGTAAATATCTAGTTGTTTCTCTTTCTGTGATGTTAGCAGTTACTGACACTTAGTAGCTAGATTTATCAATTCATTGGGGATTATGGTGATATTTTAATCATTTATTTTTCACTTACTAGTTGGATTACTTTTATAAAGAGCCACTTTCTGTTACCTATATTTGGTTGCCCAGTGGCACCTGAACCACACTTTAAGATAAGTATATTATCTTAAAATAATATACTTTTATGTTGGGAATCCCTAGAAAGACTTAATTTTAAACAGAACTTCTTGGTGCTGAAAAGGAGCGTGATAAATCTGGGGAAATTAATTGATACATTTATTTGATGAATACTTATGGAGAACGTATTCTGAGCCAAGCATAATGCTAGCTATTGGGGTACAATGGTGAATGGATCGATCTAGTGGGGGATTATGATAACAGCTATGAAAGAGATGTTTCAGGGGACCTAACTTAAATCAGTGGCTCAACGAAGACTTCTCTAAGAAAGTGTCCTTAACTTGAATAAGGAAGAATGAGTAGAAATTAGTCAGGCAAAGAGAGAAGGGAAGTTTTCAGTCAGAGAAGTCATTGTATGAGTGGTCCTTTGCTGAGAAAAAGCTTGACTTATGGAAAGATGAGGAAAAAAGGTCATATCGCTATAACATTGTGAGCTAGAGGGAGGGGATTAAGAGGCAGATAGGATCCTAATCAAGCAGTAGGGCCTTATAATAGTGTTAAATATCTTGAGATTTATTTTAGGTATAATACAGAAAATTTCACCCCTGGTCTTATGCTAGGTTCTGAGCCTATCTGATATACATCTCTTCAAGACAGATATACCTTTTTAAGATGACTAATCTGGATAGATTAGAAAGTATAATCATTTTTATTTGATTCCGGCTTTGCATAACTATCCAAGATGCCATGTATACAAATGATATTTATTTGTTTTTGTTTCTTTTTTTTTTTTTTTTTTTGAGACAGAGTCTTGCTGTGTCACCCAGGCTGGAGTGCAGTGGCGCGATCTGCAAACACTGCCTCCCGGGTTCGCACCATTCTCCTGCCTCAGCCTCTTGAGTAGCTGGGACTACAGGCGCCTGCCACCACGCCCGGCTATTTTTTTGTATTTTTAGTAGAGACAGGGTTTCACTGTGTTATCCAGGATGGTCTCGATCTCCTGACCTCGTGATCCGCCTGCCTTGGCCTCCCAAAGTGCTGGTATTACAGGCATGAGCCACCGCGCCTGGCTACAAATGATATTTATTTATTTATTTAGAGACAGAGTCTTGCTGTGTTGCCCAGGCTGGAGTGCAGTGGCGCGATCTCAGCTCACTGTAACCTCCCATCTCCTGGGTTCAAGCGATTCTCCTGCCTCAGCCTCCTGAGTAGCTGCAATTACAGGCATGCGCCACCATGCTTGGGTAATTTTTTTATTTTTAATAGACATGGGGTTTCACCATGTTGGCCAGGGTGGTCTTGAACTCTTGACTTCACATGATCCACCCACCTTGGCCTCCCAAAGTACTGGGATTACAGGCGTGAGCCACTGCACCCAGCCACAAATGATATTTAGATAGAGAAAGAGAGAGAATTCTAAAAGCTAATCTGGTTATGTTCACAGGTGTCTGGAGAAGCCAATGAAACTCAGATTGCAGAAGCACTGAAGCGTTACAGTGAACGGGCATTCTTTGTTCGGGAAGCTCTATTTCATCTTTTTAGTCTGACTCATGTGATGGAAAAAACAAAGCCAGAAATTTTAAAGGTAAGAATAAGAAACTGGATATGAAATTTTTGAAATGATCTCCCTGGGCAGATGATTTTTTGAAGAAAATTGGTGAAAATTTGCATTTAGTCTTTTGTTATTTATAATGTGATTGATGACTTGTGATTTCAATCGTTAGCTATAAATGAGAGAGAAGATAGTTGTACAATGTTATTGAAGTTTTATAGTAGTCTCATTAAGCAATATAGATGTCTTGTAGTACATATTTATCTACCTAAAACCAGTGACCACCATGATATTTTATCGCCAGCTACTGTAGAAAATGAAAGTATATGACTGGAATCAGGACACTGTATTGTATATTAACCCTATATTGCTTCCCAAATAGATTTTTTAGAAATACAATATTGGGCCAAATATGGTAGTTCATGCCTGTAATCCTAGCACTTCAGGAGCTGAGACAGATGGGTAGCTTGAGCCCAGGAGTTCGAGAGCAGCCCGAGCAACATGGCAAAACCGCATTTCTACAAAAAGTATTAAAAAAATACAAAAACAGAGAGAAGTAAAGACAAAGAAAGCAAATACCAGAATTCCGTAAGGCACTTTTCCATGCCGGTTAGAACCTACTGTGCATTCTTAACTGATTTACATTACTCCCTATACTCCCCAATTAAGTTTTTTTTTTTTAAAGACATAGGGTCTTACTGTGTTCCCCAGGCAACCAGGCAGGAGTGCAGTGGCTATTCACAGGACTCAAACTCCTGGGCTCAAGCAATCCTGTCTCAGCCTCCCAAGTAGCTAGGACTATAGGTGTACATCACAGCACCTAGCTATTTTAACCAAGACAGCTTTTGAAGGGCAAGAAAGGAGATTTCTTAATTTTATTGAAAGCTTAGGGCAACATTTATCAAAATGTGGTCCGTTAGGCCAGGACGCAGTGGCTCACACCTGTAAAAACTTTGGGAGGCTGAGGCAGGAGGGTCACTTGGGGCCAGGAGTTCTAGACCAGCCTGGCCAACATGGCGAAACCCCATCTCTACTAAAAATACAAAAAATTAGCCGAGCGTGGTGGTGCACGCCAGTAATCCCAGCTACTCAGGAGGCTGAGGCATGAGGAACCTGGGAGGCCGAGGTTACAGTGAGCTGAGATCGTGCTACTGCACTCCAGCCTGAGCAACAGAGCAAGACTCTCAAAAAACAACAACAACAATAAAAGTGGTCCTTTGACCACTAGAAGTCTAGGATATTGCTTATTTAAAAAGCATATTTGTGGCCAGGTGTGGTGGCTCACACCTGTAATCCCAGTACTTTGGGAAGCCAAGGCAGGCAGATCACTTGAGCTTAGGAGTTCAAGACCAGCCTGGGCAACATGGCAAAACCCCATCTCTACAAAAATTACAAAAATTAGCCAGGTGTTTTGGCACGCACCTGTAGTCCTGTAGTCCCAGCTACACGGGATGCTGAGGCGGGAGAATTGCTTGAGCTAGGGAGGCAGAGGTTACAGAGAGCTGAGATCATGCTACCACACTCCAACCTGGGTGACAGGAGTGAAACCTTGTCTGAAAAAAAAAAAAAAAAAAAAAAAAGATATTTGTAAACCCCACCCCCAAAAATTTAGATTCACTAGGGCTAGATGAGGCACAGGAATCTGCGTTTTAATAAGCCCCCAAGATAATTCCAAGGTAATTCTTACGCACGTTCAGTTTTGAAAACCAATGAGCATAGGACTGTATTATATTTGGCACCTCGTTTAGTGGGCACAATTCCAAGAGATGGGTTTTATCTTCTGTTTTACAGATTATGAAATTGAGGTTCTGTGATGTTAAGTAATAATGAGTCAGTGGCAGAGCCACAACTTGACATCTTACATATCTTAAATTCTGAGAATGAGATGCTTGGGTAGGAACCAGTAACATTTTAGTCCTTAGGATATTATCACAACACCTGTCACTCCCTTTGTATATATCAGAGGATGTTGGCACTTGGTATATGAATTGTCTTTTTTTTTTGGTTTTGATTACTGTGAACTGAGCAACAAAGGACTAGATGTCTAGTCTTGATCTGAAATATTCAGACATTCAGAGTTAAATGAAAGAATATAGGCTATTTATTTATTTATTTATTTATTGAGGTAGCATCTCACTCTGTCACCCATGCTGGAGTGCAGTGGCATGATCATGGCTCACTGCAGCCTCGATCTCCCTCCTGGGCTCAAATGATCCCCCTGCATCAGCCTCCAGAGTGGCTGGAACTACAAGCATATAACACCATGCCTGGCTGAATTTTAAAATTTGTTATTATTATTGTTGTTTTTTTGTAGTGATGGAGACCCACTATGTTGCCCAGGCTGGTCTCAAATTCCTGGGCTTAAGTGATTCTCCTGCCTTGGCCTCCCAAAGCGTTGGGATTATAGGAGTGAGCCACTTTTATTTTGTTTTTTTAAAGATACAGGATCTAGCTGTATTGCCCAGGCTGGAGTGCAGTGGTGCACGATCATAGCTCACTGCAACCTCAAACTCTTGAGCTCAAGCAATCTTCTGCCTCAACCTCTCAAATGGCTGGGACTATAGGTATGTGCCATCACACCTGGCTAATTTTTAAAAATTTTAAAAATAAATTTATTCATTTATTTATTTTTTAGACAGTGCCTCACTCTGTCACCCAGGCTGGAGTGCAGTAGTATGATCATAGCTCACTATAACCTCAAACTCCTGGGCTCAAGCAATTCTCTGGCCTAAGCCTCCTGAGTAGCTAGGACTATAGGCCCATGCAACCACGCTGGGCTAATTTTGTAGAGACAGGATCACACTATGTTACACAGGCTAGTTTTTAAAAATTTCTTGTAGAGACAGGTTCTTGCTGTGTTGTCAGGCTAGTCTCGAGTTCCTGACCTCAAGTGATCCTCCTGCCTTGAGCTCCCAAAGTTCTATAATTACAGGCATGAGCCACTGCACCTAGCCTAGGCAATTCCTTTTTTTTTTTGAGACTGAGTCTCATTCTGTTGCCCAAGATGGAGTACAGTGGTGCTATCTCAGCTCATTGCAACCTCCTCCTCCCATGTTCAAGTGATTCTTCTGCCTCAGCCTCCCGAGTAGCTGGGATTATGGGCGCCCGCCACCACGCTCAGCTAATTTTTGTATTTTTAGTGAGATGAGGTTTCACCATGTTGGCCAGGCTAGTCTCGAACTCCTGATCTCAAGTGATCCACCTGCCTCGGCCTCCCAAAGTGCTAGGATTACAAGCATGAGCCACCATGCCTGGCCAAGGCAATTCTTATAGGGAATTTTGCTGCAAAAGGGAGCAAAGAAAAAAGATGGTAATTGTTTCAGGAAGTGAGATTAAAAGAGGGATGTTTTGATTTTTTTAACAGGAAAAATATATCTTGTTTGTATCCTGATATGAATGATCCAGTACAGAATAAAAAATTGATATAGGAGTAGGAGGGATGAACAGCTTCCCTTCAGTAGACAAGAAAATAATGACCTAACATATACATGGAGGGATTTGTTTTACAAAGGACCCCAAAAGATTCCTTATGGTAGCAGGCAGGAAGGTGACATGTATATGTATGTATGCTGGTAAGTAGGATACATGTGGTAATGAGAATCTGAAGTTCTTTTCTGGTTGCTTCAGTTTTCTTTCTTTCTTTTTTTTTTTTTTTTCCTCTTTTTCTTAGAGGCAGGGTCTCACGCTGTCCCCCAGGCTGAAGTGCAGTGGCACAACCATGGCTCACTACTGGCTCTGCCTCCCAGGGCTCAGGCGATCCTCCCACCTCAGCCTCCCAAGTAGATGGGACTATAGGCGTGCACGATCATGCCCAGCTTTATATATATATTTATACACACACACACATACATATGTGTATATATACATATATATACACACACAAATATATGTGTATATATACATATATACACACATATATGTGTGTGTATATATATATATAGGGAGAGAGAGATAGAGATGGAGTTTCGCTCTTGTCATCCAGGCTTGAGTGCAATGGTGCGCTCTTGGCTCACTGCAACCTCCGCCTCCTGGGTTAAAGCAGTTCTCCTGCTTCAGCCTCCCGAGTGGCTGGGATTACAGGCATGTGCCACCATGCCCAGCTAATTTCTGTATTTTTAGTAGAAATGGGGTTTCACCATGTTGGCCAGGCTGGTCTCAAACTCCTGACCTCAAGTGATCCACCTGCCTTGGCCTCCCAAAGTGCTGGGATTACAGGCATGAGCCACCACGCCTGGCCCCCAGCGAATTTTTGTATTGTTTTATACAGATGGGGTTTCACCATGTTGCCCAGGCTGGCAGTTTTCTTAGTGTAGTTGAAAGCAAGATCTTCAGCTGATAGTGAGGAATGGGAAGGATTCGTTGGGGGTTTGAGGGTAGAGGAAAAAGTGAGAAATAGTTGTCTAGGCCATGGGAAGTGAATGGATTTTATTGCACTCTAACCTCAGCAGTGTTCTCAAGGAACTGAAGATTGAGATTTGAGAGTGAAGTGTGCTCTATTCAAGTCAGTGAGAATTTATTCACTGCCTTCCATATAACAGGCACCATAAGTAGGTCTTGGAAATACAAAGATGAGTGACCTGTGTTGAAAAGATTCATTAGCTTTACAGAAAACCTCTAGATATGAATAGCTGAATACCTGCCTTGATGAGGTAGACTGGAACTATTTGTGAGTAACTGCTATATCCTAGGCTCTTTGCACATGAAGATGAAAAAGAAACTTATGACATCTTTGAAATTACTATAGACCAACAAAATAATTCTGCTCTGTGAAGAGGGCTTGTATTTATAAGGTGAATTAAGAGGACTAATTTTTTTTTTTCCAGCTTGTGGTTACTGGGATGAGAAACCACCCCATGAATTTGCCAGTGCAACTGGCTGCAAGCGCCTGTGTATTTAACTTAACCAAGCAGGATCTTGCTGCAGGAATGCCTGTCCGACTTCTGGCTGATGTGACCCATTTGCTGCTCAAAGCCATGGAACATTTTCCCAATCACCAGCAGGTAAGCTTATGTGAATTCCGTTTCAAATAGTCCTTGTAGTGTCTTCTACTCATCTCCTACAGTTCAGTTTAATAGACCAAGGCTGGAAATTCAAATGCCTTTGGAGGCTGTGGTATGACTGAGTGTAAGAAAACAGAGAAGTGGACACCAAAGGAGTATATTCTGTGCCTAAAAGCACCTAAATCCATATGTTGGGGGACATAGTACGAGCCATACAAAACTCATCCTCCTAGATCTCGAGTTTGTGATCATTTCAGCAGATAGGCACCGAGGATCTGTTCCGGGCTAGGCACTATCAAGTGCTGGGATACAGAAATGATTAAGGCATGTCTTTTCCATTTCTAGCAGTATGGTAGAAGGTGTAACCTGTCTTATACTCAGGATGAATACTAAAAATGTTGCTTAAAATTTTTTTTTTTTTTAATGGAATCTTGCTCTGTTGCCAGGCCAGAGTGCAGTGGTGCGATCTCAGCTCACTGCAACCTCCACTTCCTGGGTTCAAGCGGTTCTCCTGCCTCAGCCTCCCAAGTAGCTGGGATTACAGGTGTGTGCCACCACACCCAGCTAATTTTTGTATTTTTAGTAGAGACAAGGTTTCAACATGTTGGCCAGGCTGGTCTTGATCTCTTGTCTTTGTGATCCGCCCACCTCAGCCTCCGAAAATGCTGGGATTACAGGCATGAGCCACCTCCCCGGGCCCTTAACATTTTTTTTTTTAGGTCATTTGAAATTGACCATTGAGTTGGCAAGTTAGTAAAAAATACTCAGAGGCCCAAAAGCAAGTAAAAATGGCAAACCACATTGGTGAGTGGATCATTAAAGCCAGCTTTCCTCATTGAGGGCAAACTAGGTGAAACTTGGGCTTTGATTTTCATGGCCTCTGAAAGCCCATCAGACAGAAGACTCCTAGCATAAAGCTATGACTTCCTCCCCAAAGATACATTCTTACTAAAAGGGAGCTATGAATAAGTCTGCCTATGTTAGAGAAACAACAAAAGAATAAGCCCAAAGAAAGTAGAAGGAAGGAATAACAAAGATGAAAGTAAAAATTAATAAAATAAAAAACATACCATTATTTTAGAGAGGATCAATAATTCCAAGAATTGGTTCTTCAAACGTATTTAATAGTATTGAAAACTCATTGGCAAAGTTGATGAGGGAAAAATGAGAAAGGATGCATATAAAATAAATAAGGTTAGGAAATGGGGTGGGGGAAATGGGAAGTCACTGTAATGGGTATAGACTTTCCTTCTGGGGTGATGAAAATGTTTGGGATGATGAAATTGTGATGCTTGCACAACTCTGTGACTATACTAAAATCCATCAAATTGTACACTTTAAGTAGGTGAATTGTATGGTACATGAACTGTATCTCAATAAAGTTGTTACATATTTTTTAAAAACAGTGTTCACAGTAGGCCAGGCACGGTGGCTCATGCCTGCAATCCCAGCACTTTGGGAGGCCAAAGTAGGAGGATCACTTGAGCCCAGGAGTTCAAGACCAACCTGGGCAACATAGTGAGGCCCTATCTCTAAAAATAATAAAAAAAAATTAGGGCCGGGCATGGTGGCTCACGCCTGTAATCCCAGCACTTTGGGAGGCCAAGGCGGGTGGATCACGAGGTCAGGAGATGGAGACCACAGTGAAACCCCATCTCTACTAAAAATACAAAAAATTAGCTGGGCGTGGTGGCGGGCGCCTGTAGTCCCAGCTACTCGGGAGGCTGAGGCAGGAGAATGGCATGAACCCAGGAGGCAGAGATTGCAGTGAGCCAAGATCGTGCCACTGCACTCCAGCCTGGGCGACAGAGCGAGACTCCATCTCAAAAAAAATTAGCCTGGCATGGTGGCACACATCTGTGGTCCCAGCTACTCAGGAGCCTAAAGAGTACATGCCTAAAAGCATTTAAATCCATATGTGCAAGAATTGTTTGAACCAGGCACTCAAGGCTGCAGTGAGCTGTGATTGAGCCACTGCACTCCAGCCTGTGCAACAGAGCAAGACCTTGTCTCAAAATAAACAAACAAGAATGTTCGGGCCGGGCGTGGTGGCTCACGCCTGTAATCTCAGCACTTTGGGAGGCCGAGGCAGGCAGATCACATGAGGTCAGGAGTTTGATACCAGCCTGACCAACACAGAGAAACCCCGTCCCTACTAAAAATACAAAATTAGCCAGGCGTGGTGGCTCACGCCTGTAATCCCAGCACTTTGGGAGGCCGAGGTGGGTGGATCACCTGAGGTCAGGAGTTCAAGACCAGCCTGGCCAACATGGAGAAACCCCATCTCTACTAAAAATAAAAAATTAGCCAGGTGTGGTGGCGCATCCCTGTAATCCCAGCTACTTGGGAGGATTAGGTAGGAGAATTGCTTGAACCTGGGAGGGAGAGGTTGCGGTGAGCCGAGATTGCGCCACTGCACTCCAGCCTGGGCAACAAGAACGAAACTCCGTCTCCAAAACAAAACAAAACAAAATTAGCCAGGTGTGGTGGCGCATGCCTATAATCCCAGCTACTCGGGAGGCTGAGGCAGGAGAATTGCATGAATCTGGGATGGGGAGGTTGCAGTGAGCCAAGGTCGCACCATTGAACTCCAGCTTGGACAACAAGAGCGAAACTCCATCTCAAAAAAAAAAAAAAAATGGTCACAGTAGCACTGTGTAACTGTGTATAATGATAATAAATTGGAAATACCAAACACCAAATGTCCATCAGCCTGTGTTTAGTCACACATCAGAATACTTAAAAGCAGTGAATGATGAATGAATTACAATTCCAGATGACAACCTTGATCAATCTCAATTACAAGTTGGGTATTTTTAAAAATGCAGAAGAGTACATACATGTGATTCAATTTACTTACAGTTCAAAACCTTACAAAACTATATGGCACATTATTTAGGAATATAAATACATGTTTTGATAAAAAGCAGGGGACTGTTAAACACAAAATTTAGGCTAGTAGTTCCTCTGAGGGGAAATGAGAGGGAAAAGAGCGGGCCAAATGGGGCTTGCTAATAGTACTATTGGTAATAGATTCTTTTTCTGAAACTGAGTGGTAGGTACACCTACACAGCGGTAGTATTCACTGTATTGTTATTCCTTACACTCTTGTTACTCAAAGTGTGTTCTGCTAACCAGCTGTGTTGGCATCCCCTGCAAGCTTGTTAGTAAGGCAGAATCTCAAGATCCCAGACTTAGAGAATCATTTTATAAAGATCCCCAAGTGATTTGTATACACATTAAAGTTTGAGAAGCACTGCCTTATGCCTACATATATTTTGTAAATATTTTTCTGTATTTCTTATTTAGTAAAAACATTTAAAAACAACTCAATTAAAAAAAAAACAACCCTGGGAACTCACCTATTAGTTGGAAATGCAAATACTGTAAACTATTATGTAAATTATCTTCAGCTATTTTAACTAAGTGCTACAGAAACTTGAGAATGATTAATTCTGCTGGCTGGATTGGTGTATGGACAAAGGTACCAGGCAGGATTTCAAAGGGGAAGTGACATTGACTCACATCTTGAAAAATGAGTAAGATTTCCCATGGAGAAAAGCAGAAAAACAGTGGACCTATGCCTACATATATTTTGTAAATATATATGTGAATGTGCAGGCATTCCAGGAAGGGCACGTTGCATGTGACTGGAGTGTAGGAAGGGCAGTGTAGGATGAGGCCAGTGATATCCAGATTAGGGCCAGATTTGATGAATGCCAGCACAGGAAATTTTGATTCCACATTGAATTCCTTAAAAAATTTAAAGAAAATTCCTAAATACTTGCATAGTTCAGACTGTAGTCCCCCAAATCTAAACTCTAGCTGGGCGGAAATTGAAGACTACAGCAAAAGTCTTCCTCTTTTCCATTTCTGCCTGTGGTGTTTTTCAAATGCAGTAAGGCATAGATTCAGTGAAATTTATCTTCTGTTATTAATTTAGCCATTAGTTCAGTTAAGCTTAGCAGCTCTTTGTTGAATTCAGACTGTGTGCACCTGTGCTAAGTTCTAAGCATTCAGATACAGGAACACATAATGTAGCATAGTGTAGCAAGTACTAAGAGAAACAAGTGCTGTTGGGAGCCCAGGAGGAGCATTTAGGGCAATTTGAAAATTAGAGGCTGTGCACTGTGGCTTGCCTTTAGCCCCAGTACTTTGGGAGGCTGAAGCAGGAGGATCACTTGAGCACCAGGAGTTTGAGGCTGCAGCGAGCTATGATTGTGCCGCTGCATTACAGCCTGGGTGACAAAGCGAGACCCTGTCTCAAAAACAAACAAACAAAAAAACTAAGAAGTCTTCCTCAGTGAGGTAATATCTCTTCCCTGAGTTGAATTGTGAAGGAAAATTAGGAGTTTTCCAGCTAAAGGAACAGGAGGGATGGGCATTCTAAGTGGAGGTAATTAGAATAGCATTAATGCCTTTCTTACTTCTGTGGATCCTGTACAAATTATTGTGTTTATTTGGGAGGAGAAAAATGGTGAAGGAGGAAAGTTATGCCACTAATCAATCTGCCAGACTGTGATTCAGATTTAAATGGATCCTCAGGCGGAGTCTGTCCTAGCACCTTGACCATCTGTGATGAATATAAAACTTCCTGAGAAACCCTCTTAATTAATTACACTTGTACCTAACCCATTCCATATCATTCACCTGGGATTTACTACCACTTTGCCCTTTCTCTGCCATTTCTTCTATTATGTAATCTTTCTGCATCTTCCATGAAACAAATAGGGTATTCAGTTTATATCTGTTTTTCTATTTCTTGACTAGCTGTATATATCCCATTAACTGACTTTTGCCTTTTATGATTGAATTCCCTATATTAAGTCTTCTGTAGATAAGAAATCTTCCAATTTTATACCAAAACCTTTAAAAAATATTAAAGCCATTTGTCCAAATAAAAAAAATTAGTAGTATATACACTGTGACTTTTTTTTTAAGCCCACCCTTATTTTCTTATTTTGCTTCACAGGAATAACTTGAATCACCTTTCTATTATGATGGTGCACCTTAACTGTGTCAATTAATTATTCATATTTTCATTTACTCTTGTTTAATTGTGCTGGTCTAAACTTCATTTAAAAGATAGAGCCAAGTCTGTCAGTCACTCTTTAGAGGCCAGTGTGTAGAACACTACCCACTGTGTACTCTATGTTAGAGGCTTCCAAGCAGGCTCGTCTATATTCTTTGATGCTATGTCAACAGGTAAAACTTTCAGCCACTGTTTTTGTCATTCTGTCTATCTCAAAAAATACAGAAGACAAGGTTACTTCATAGGCCACCAGAAAGAAGGAGATTAGCTGTAATTATCCTACTTATTGCCCTATTTCTCATCTAATGGAAAAGAAAAAAAAGGTACAAGTAAACTTGTATGGGTTTCCTGGAACTCAGCCTTTCAATACTAGGGGGGCAGATAAAAGTTGTAAGAAATAACTGGTGTTTCATCAGTCTTCTTCTTTTTTTTTTTTTTTTATAGAAGCTACCTTGGTTAAAATATAACAAAGTGATATTTTATTTAGGATTTTTTTCTTCCTTTGATTCTTTAGTTACAGAAGAATTGCCTCCTTTCACTTTGCAGTGACCGGATCCTTCAAGATGTTCCATTTAACAGGCAAGTGATAGCTCTAGAACTTAAAGTGGGGCAAAACAGAATGTTAGAAATCTGTCTTGGGTCATTTCTTACCATTTAGGATATCCCTTTTATAAGATTAATTGAGTAGACAGAATTGTGGGTTATTTTATAGAATGCTAAATCTACTTTCTTTAATTTAGTGCTTTGACATTCATGATAGCAAATTGACCTATGTTGTCATAGTCCTTTGCTTAGGATTCATGTTGGTTATAGTTTTCAGGATATCCACATGATATTGTAAGCTATGAGCATTGTTATCGCCATTCAAAAGATAAAAAAACTAGGGCATATATAGAGATTCATTGTCTTTACTATGACTTTGTGACTAATAACTGCAAGGTTAGAAAGATGCAGGTTTGGCCAGGCGCAGTGGCTCACGCCTATAATCCCAGTGCTTTGGGAGGCCAAGGTGGGAGGATCCCCATGTCAGGAGTTCGAAACCAGCCTGGTGAAACCCCGTCTCTACTAAAGATACAAAAAATTAGCCGGGTGTGGTGGCACACACCTGTAATCCCAGCTACTCGGGAGACTGAGGCAGGAGAATCGCTTGAACCCGGGAGGCAGCGGTTGCAGTGAGCCAAGATCGCGCCACTGCACTCCAGCCTGGGCGACAGGGCAAGACTCTGTCTCAAAAAAAAAAAAAAGACATAGATCTTCTAATTCTAAGCCTAGTGTTCTGTTTTTTGTAACATATCTCTTATTATTATTGTTATTTGGTATTGAATTATGGAAGAAACTTTTTAAGGAGAGGTTAAGGGAGGCCTTATAACTAGATTCCATTAAATATAAAGGGGTCCTTTTTTTTTTTTTTTTTTTTTTTTGAGACAGAGTCTTGCTCTGTCACCCAGGCTGGAGTGCAGTGGTGCAATCTCGGCTCACTGCAAGCTCCGCCTCCCGGGTTCACGCCATTCTCCGGCCTCAGCCTCCGAGTAGCTGGGACTACAGGCGCCCGCCACCACGCCCGGCTAATTTTTTGTATTTTTTTTTAGTAGAGACGGAGTTTCACCGTGGTCTCGATCTCCTGACCTTGTGATCCACCCGCCTCGGCCTCCCAAAGTGCTGGGATTACAAGCGTGAGCCACCGCGCCTGGCCTATAAAGGGGTCCTTTGTTTTCTAAGATGTAATTTTGAAGCTTAAAAAATTTTTTTTATTTTACTATTTTAAAATATAATTTTTCTTTTTCTTTTTTTTGAGAAAGGGTCTTGCTCTGTCACCCAGGCTGGAGTGCAATGGTGCAATCTCAGCTAACTGCAACCTCCTCATCTTGGGTTTAAGTGATTCCCCTACCTCAGCTGAGTAGCTGAGATTACAGGCGTGTGTCAGTCACCATGCTGGGCTAATTTTTGTATTTTTTGGTACAGACAAGGTTTTACCATGTTGGCCAGGCAGGTCTCAAACTCCTGACCTCAAGTAATCCACCTGCCTCGGCCTCCCAAAGTGCTGGGATTACAGGTGCTAGCCACCATGCCCAGTCTTAAAATATAATTTTTTAATGATGGCATTTTGAAAAGGAAATTTATACTTCATTATTTAATGAAAAGTATGTTTCTCCAGCAGCAATTTTTTTTTTTTTTTTTTTTTTTTTTTAAAGACGGAGTTTCACTCTTATTGCCCAGGCTGGAGTGCAATGGCGCAATCTCGGCTCACTGCAACCTGTACTACCCAGGTTCAAGAAATTCTCCTGCTTTAGCCTCCCAAATAGCTGGGATTACAGGCATGTGCCATCATACCCAGCTAATTTTTGTATTTTTAGTAGAGATGGGGTTTCACCCTGTTGGCCAGGCTGGTCTCCTGACCTCAGGTAATCTACCCACCTCAGCCTCCCAAAGTGCTGGGATTACAGGCGTGAGCCACTGCTCCTAGCCTTCAAGCAGCAATTTTACGGTGATTTACTTTTATTTGAGTAACAGAGTACACTTATCTGGCATGGCTAAGGAAAGAGGTGTTCCATTTTTTATTTGAAATAAACAATTTGGATAAAAATATAACTACATATATCTCATGTAGATTGCTAATTTTATTTTGGAAATATTGAATCTCTGTGCTCATCATTGTAACAAAGTCTAAGGTAGGAAAAACATAGTCACTCTCCTAAAGATTATATTCTACTCCTTAATGTTTTCTTAAAGGGCTAGATTGTAAATACTCTAGGCCTATGGGCTATAGAGTCTCTGTTGCAGCTATTTAACTCTGCCATTGTCCCTCAAAAGCAGCCACAGGTAATATGTAAGCAAATGGATATGGCTGTGTCCCAACAGAGCTTTACAAAACAGGCAGCCAGATTCACAGGCTATGTACTTTGCTTACCTCTCATCCAGCCAATGCACTCTGCTAGAATTAACCTTCTTTGTGGTCAGAGGCTGTGATTGGTTCATCTCTTTGTCTCTAGTGATTGGGTGGATATTTAATGGATCGATGGATGAATGAATGAATGAATATTACATGAGACAGAATTTTTCATAGAAGAGGTGTTAATGAAATGCATTGGGCCCCCACACAAGGAAGGAAAGATTCTGTCTGACTGATGATCATTAAGGATTTCCTGTTAGTTATGGCACTTGAGATAAAAACGGTAAAAACTAACGTTTATGAAGCACTTACTACTGCCAGGCAGGCATTGTGCTAAAGTGTTTTATGTAAGCTTATTCAGTCCTCAGAACAATCCTGTGAAATTATTACTCTTATGATCTTCATTTTACAGATGAGGAAAGAGAGACACAGAAAGGATTAGTAACTTGCCCAAGGTAATAAGATAGTAAGTAGCAGAGTCTAGATTTAAATTCAGTCTGACTCCAGGTCCTCCATTTTTTCATCCATGCTATGTTGTTTTGAAGATGAGAGCTGATTGAATTGTTTTATGTTGTTGAAACTGCATCAGTAAAGGCACAGAGAAAGTCAATTATATTAGTAAAAATTAACTTTTATAAAGAACTTATTTTGTGCCAAATTCTGTACTAAGTCTTAAGCTTCTATGTGATATCATTTAATCCTCATGACAACCCTATGGAATAGGTTTTTATTTTATTTATTTATTTATTTATTTTTTGAGACAGAGTTTCGCTCTCGTTGCTCAGGCTAGAGTGCAATAGCAACATCTCGGCTCTCTGCAACCTCTGCTTCCCGAGTTCAAGCAATTCTCCTGCCTCAGTCTCCTGAGTAGGTGCAACTAAAGGTGTGTGCCGCTACGCAAGGCTAATTTTGTATTTTTAGTAGAGGCAGGGTTTTACCATGTTGGCCAGGCTGGTCTCAAACTCCTGACCTCAGGTGATCTGCCCGCCTTGGCCTCCCGAAGTGCTGGGATTACAGGCGTGAGCCACCACACCCAGCCTGGAATAAGTTTTTGTTGCTATTTTACAGATAAGAATGTTGAAGTTCAGCGAGGTTAAGGAGTTTGGTCAGAGTCCCAAAGTTAGGCCAGGCACAGTGGCTCATGGAGAATGTAATCCCAGCATTTTGGGAGGCCAAGACAAGTGGATCACGTGAAGTCAGGAGTTCTAGAGCAGCCTGGCCAACATGGTGAAACGCTGTCTCTACTAAAAATAGTAGAGTGTGGTGGCGGCTCCTAGCTACTCAGGAGGCTGAGGCAGGAGAATCGCTTGAACCCTGGAGGCAGAGGTTGCAGGGAGCCAAGATTGTGCCACTGCACCCCAGCCTGGGCAACAAGAGTGAAACTCTGTCTCAAAAACAAAAAGTTAATAAGTGGTGGAGGTGATATTTGAATCCAGGCTGACTCCAAAGCGTATGTTGTTCTTAACAGCTTGACTACATTGCCTCACATGATAATTTATTTTATTGTTATCATTAACATTAAGTAGAACTAGAATTCAAACCCAGAACTGACTTGAGAATCTCTACACTTTACCACTAGCCTGTGTTACCTCATACTTGTGGGCATGTGTGAAGGCTAATGAGCAATCCACTTTGCAGAAAGCATAGGGTAGGCAGGAAAACTTGATATGGCCCCATGCTAAAGTCCTAGAATGCTTTGAGGATGGGAGTGACATCATACCTAAGTCCTCGGACAGGTTTATTTGTTTGTTTGTTTCTTTCTTTCTTTCTTTTTCTTTCTTTTCTTTCTTTCTTTCCTTTTCTTTCTTTCCTTTCTTTTCTTTTTCTTTCTTTCCTTTCTTTTCATTCTTTTCTTCCTTTCCCTTCCTTTCCTTTCCTTTTCCTTTCTCTTTTCCCTTCCCTTTTCCCTTTCCTTTTCCCTTCCCTTCCCTTCCCTCCTCCCCTCCCCTCCCCTCCCCTCCCCTCCCCTCCCTCCCCTCCCCTCCCCTTCCCTTCCCTTCCTTTCCCTTTCTTCTTTATTTTTTGAGATGGAGTCTCACTCTGTCTCCAGGTTGGAGTGCAGTGGCGTGATCTCGGCTCACTGCAGCCTCCGCCCCCCAGGTTCAAGTGATTCTCCTGCCTCAGCCTCCCGAGTAGCTGAGACTACAGGTGCGCACCACCACACCCAGCTAATTTTTTGTATTTTTAGTAGAGACGGGGTTTCACCATGTTTGCCAGGATGGTCTCTATCTCTTGACCTTGTGATCTGCCCGCCTCGGCCTCCCGAAGTGCTGGGATTACACACGTGAGCCACCGCTCCTGGCCAGAGGTTTATTTCTAATGTGCAGGCACACATTGATTGGAAACTAGTGGAGACAGGGAAGCCAATTAGGAATATATTGTAGAAGAATACAAGTAGTGGGCCTAATCAGAAATGGCCTTGGAAACAGAAAGAAGGTAATAGTAAATTTAAGAGAAGTTGTAGAGTAGTAATCTACCTGAAAATAATCATTCAGTCAACATATATTAAACACTATTTATGTTTCGATCACTGTATTGAGTGTGTGCGTGGCATAAAGGGCTAAATAGGATATATAGTCCCCGCCCTCAAGGAGCGCACAGGCCAAATGGGGATTCAAGTGAGTCTGCAGATGACTGTGGATCTCTGACCTAAAGTACTGACCTAAAGTGAGTCTGCAGATAACTGTGGATCAGCTATACCTAAAGTACTAAGGAGCTAAGAAGGCAGTGATCAATGTGTCAAAGAAACCACCTCAAAGGCAGTGACATTTGATCTGAGTCTTAAGGATGAAACTATGGGTAAGATAATCAGATGTATTCCTTGACCTCCTCTTGGTTTTTCTCCTTGTATCCCACATTGAGTTCTTTGGCAAATCCAGCTCTATCTTCAAAATTTATCCAGAATTCATCCATTTCTCTTCACTTCCATTTCTATCACTTGGAGTAGACTAAAAGTGATTTCTCTCCTGAATTACTGCAGTAGCCTCAGAACTGCCCTCCTGCTTCTGTCTTTGCCCTCCTGGAGTTTATTCTAAACACAGCTGATAGAGTAGTCCTGCTCATGTTATATTCCTGCCCAGAAGCCTTCTATGGCTTTCCCTCTCATTCAGAGTAAAAGCTAGTTCCTTAATGATATGGTTTGGCCCTGTGACCCCAGCCAAATCTCATGTTAAATTATAATCACCAGTGCTGTAGGTGGGGCCTGGTGGGAGGTGATTGGATCATGGGGGTGTTTTCTAATGGTTTAGCACCATCCCCTGAGTGCTGTCTTGTGATAGAGTTCTCACGAGATCTGGTCGTTTAAAAGTGTGTGGCACCTCCGGCTTTGCCCTTCCATCTCCTTCACCCATGTAGGATGTGCCAGTCTCGCCTTCCATGATGATTGCAAGTTTTCTGAGGCCTTCCCAGCGGTGCTTCCTTACAGCCTGTGGAACCATGAGCCAATTAAACCTCTTTTCTTTATAAATTACCCAGTCTCAGGTAGTTATTTATAGCAATGCAAAAATGGACTAATAACTAGACTCTACGTGATCTGGTGCCTCTGTTACCTCTCACTTTCTCTCTCAGGACTCTTCCCTTGTTCTCTCTGCTCTGTCCTCACTGACCTCCATGCTATTTGTTGACATTTCTATGCCCATACCCACTTCAGGGCTGTTGTATTTCTCCTCCCCTCTCCCTGGAATGCTTGTCCCCTAAATTCCCATGTGGTTCTTTCTTACTTCCTCAGAAGTTTCAATGAGGCCTTCCGTAGCTACCCTACATAAAATTTCAACATTTCATATCCTCTTTTCCTGCTTTATTTTTTTTTCCGTAGCATATGGTCAGTACCTAACCATACTGTATATTTTACTTACTTATCTGATTTATTACCTGTCTTCCTCACTGGAGTGTAAGCTCTATGAAAGTAGGGACATTTTTCTGTTTTGTTTACTATTCTATCTCCAGCACTAAGAACAATATCTGGCACAAAGCAAGAGTTTAATATATGTTTGTGAATGAATGAATGAATGTTTTTGTTGTGCTAGGTGCTATGAGGAACCCAGAAAATACTTAAATTACAACTATAATATGGAAATCACTATAATTTAGAAATACAGAATAGAAATATGTTATAATTCTACAAGATGAAATGCCAGATAGTTGGAATCATATTTTCCAAACCCTTCTTTCTTTACAAAATGTTGTCAGAATTAATAATATGGCATCATCTCTAAAACACTAAGTGTAATTGTTACTCTCTACCAGTTCAGAGGAATTTTCCCTTGCCTTTTCACGTATTTAAGTTGTAGCATCGGTTCCTAGCTGGAACTCTGAAATTGTGCCTGGGCCTCCACGATTAATTCATGAAACCCTTTTTGTGTTTTCAGGTTTGAAGCAGCCAAGCTTGTCATGCAGTGGCTCTGCAACCATGAGGATCAAAACATGCAAAGGATGGCAGTTGCCATCATTTCCATCCTGGCTGCCAAGGTATGTGAACTCTTGCTGAATAATTTTCTGTAGGCAGCTGTTTCTCACTACGTTTACTGTTTCCCCCCCAAAATCTATGTGCCAGAAACATTAGTAAATCTCTCTGCCAGCCTGCTTATTCAAGCTACATTCGATATTGTAGAATTTGGCTGGGCACAGTGATTCACGCCCGTAATCCCAGCACTTTGGGAGGCCGAGGCAAGCCTCCGAAAAACAGATACACAGCAGAATTCCAAGTTGATCAGAGATTTTAGTCTGACCTTTGGAGTGAGGTACAGTGAATGATATTAAACTCACATTAATGAGTTCTTGAACATTGAATTTGTTTTTTACTTGCAGCTTTCTACAGAACAAACTGCACAGCTTGGTACTGAGCTCTTTATTGTCAGGGTAAGTCTATAATCTCCACGCAGGCCACTAGACATTCATGTTTATTGTTTTCAGGCAGTATTGTATATTTTCTGACATTTTATATATATATATTTATATATATGTTTATATATATTTTTATATATATAAACATATATATATATATATATATGTTTATATATATTTATATATATATAAACATATATATATATATATATTTTTTTTTTTTTTTTTAAGACAGAGTCTTGCACTGTTGCCCCGGCGGAGTGCAGAGGTGCGATCTCAGCTCACTGAAAGCTCCGCTTCCCGGGTTCACGCCATTCTCCTGCCTCAGCCTCCCGAGTAGCTGGGACTACAGGCCCCCACCACCATGCCCGGCTAATTTTTTTGTATTTTTAGTAGAGACGGGGTTTCACCGTGTTAGCCAGGATGGTCTCGATCTCCTGACCTTGTGATCTGCCTGCCTCGGCCTCCCAAAGTGCTGGGATTACAGGCGTGAGCCACCGTGCCCAGCCAATATTTTATATTTTAATAAAAATTTTTTGTGGCTAGGCATGTGGTGACTCACACCTGTAATCCCAGCACTTTGGGAGACCAAGGCAGGAGGGGATCACTTGAGGCCAGGAGTTCCAGAACAGTCTGGGTTATCTAATGGGACCCCTTCTCTACCAAAAAAAAAAAAAAAAAGTTGGACATTGTGGCACACGCCCGTGGTTCCAACTACTCAAGAAGCTGAGGTGGGAGGATCACTTGAGCCCAAGAGGTCAAGGCTGCAGTGAGCTGTGATCATGTCACTGCACTCCAGCCTGGGTGACAGAGTGAGACCCTTTCTCAAAACAAAAAAAATTTTTTTTTTTGGTTACTTCTAAAGAAGTGTATTTATTTCTTTTCATATATGCAGTTTTACTCCTTAACAGAAATGGAAAAAGCCCTGACCTAGGAGTCAGATGACCTAGGATCTAGCTTGTAAACTCACTTTGTGAATTTGGGAAAATTACTTGAACCATTGGGGTCTACATAAGTATTAAGATCCTATCTAAGGCCAGGCACAGTGGTTATGCCTGTAATCCCAGCATTTTGGGAGGCCAAGGCAGGAGGGTTGCTTGAGCCCAGGAGTTCAAGACCAGCCTGGGCAATATGATGAGACCCCATCTATACAAATAATTTAAAAATTAGCCAGCCATGGTAGCACATGTCTGTGGTCCCAGCTACGCAAGAGGCTGAGGTGGAAGAATTGCTTGAGCCCAAGTGGTCAAGGTTGCAGTTAGCCATGATGACGCCACTGCACTCCAGCCTGGGTGACAGAGCAAGACCCTGTCTCCAAAAATACAAAACAGCTATCTAATTCTAAAACTCTGTGATTTTTGTTATTTATATAGAAAATGTAGAGACTCTATTACAGGCATAAGGTTGTGCTGTATGCTTTGGGGAAGCAGATATACGATTTTGCTTGGTTACAATCAGTTGAGGAAATAAGACTAGTAAAACATGAAAACTTTAAAAAGCTTTAAAGGGAGTAGATATAAACAATGTCTTAGGGAAGACTTAGAGGCAAAAAGTACATTTAAACATGCCTGTTAAAATCCTGGCATGAGGTGTTTGAATAGTAATACTACATGGAAAAGTCAAATAAGAGACTCCCTTTTTCCATGACTTATAAATTATGTATGTAATGAGAAAGTAAACCATTCATTTGATAAATATGTATACAGTACCCGTGATATCAAATGAATGATACTTGCTACCTTACTAGATGTTAAGGAATTCACACTGAATTATAATTATGTAATTATTCACACTGAATTATATCTATAAATTCTACCCATAACAAACAGTACAATAGAAAAAAAATTAGCTATGTAGCTATGGTTGTAACAAAATCTAAAAAGTATAATAATAAAGATAAGAATGAAAAAATAGGCCAGGCACGGTGGCTTACGCCTGTAATGCCAGCAATTTGGGAGGCCGAGGCGGGTGGATCACAAGGTCAGGAGATCGAGACCATCCTGGCTAAGGCAGTGAAACCCCGTCTCTACTAAAAATACAAAAAATTAGCTGGGTGTGGTGGCGGGCACCTGTAGTCCCAGCTACTCGGGAGGCTGAGGCAGGAGAATGGCGTGAACCCAGGAGGCGGATCTTGCAATGAGCCGAGATAACACCACTGCACTCCAGCCTGGTTGACAGAGCGAGACTCCATCTCAAAAAAAAAAAGAATGAAAAAAATAGCTGGGCATGGTGGCCCACGCCTGTAATTTGGGAGGTTGAGGTGGGCAGATCACGAGGTCAGGAGTTTGAGACCAGCCTGACCAACATGGTGAAACCCCATCTGTACTTAAAAATGCAAAAATTAGCCGGGCGTGGTGGTACGCACCTGTAATCCCAGCCACTCAGGAGGCTAAGGCAGGAGAATCGCTTGAACTGGGAAGGTGGAGGTTGCAGTGAGCCGAGACTGGGCCACTGCACTCCAGCCTGGGCAAGATAGTGAGACTCCATCTCAAAAAAAAAAAAGGAAAAGAAAAAAGAAAAAATAATGTTATAAAGAGAGAGAAGGCTATTCGGGAATAATGAAAAGAGTAGGAATTCTGGAGTTGACATATCTGGATTTATTTTCAGTTCTGTCTCTTACTAGCCATGTATTTTGGGCAAATCACAGTTTTCTTTGGGATGATAAAAAATATTTAATACAGTTATTATGAAGATTAAATGAAAAGAAAAGCTTATGCTTGTAATCCCAGCACTTTGGGAGGCTGAGGTGGGAGGATCACTTAAAGCCAGGAGTTTGAGACCAGCATGGTCAACATAGCAAGATTTTGGCTCTAATCAGCAAAAAAAAAAAAAAAAAAAAAAAAATTAGCTGGGCATGGTGGCACACACCTGTAGTCTCAGCTACTCAGGTGGTTGAAGCAAGAGGATCGCTTGAGCTTGGGAGTTCGAGTCTGCAGTGAACTATAATTGTGTCACTGCACTCCAGCCTGAGTGATAGAGTGAGAGTCCATGTCAAAAAAAAAGAAAAATGATTAACTGAGGTAGTATATGCTAAGTACCTAACACTAAATATAATATACATTAGATAAGTAGAAAAAGATGCTTATTTTGTTTTTTTTTTTACTATTTTCAGGGGTGACAGTTTTAAAAAAAGACCTCTTATATGTCTCTCAGTAATTTTGGTATCTTCAAAGATTTTTAAGGAAATCTACTCATATGCTTTGGGAGGAAATCAAGCTTAAAGAAGGAATTAGTAGGCCAGGCACGGTGGCTCAGCCTGTAATCCTAGCACTTTGGGAGGCCGAGGCGGGTGGATTACCTGAGATCAGGAGTTCGAGACCAGTGTGGCCAGCATGGTGAAACGCCATCTCTACTAAAAATATAAAAATTAGCCAGGTGTGGTGGCATGTGCCTGTAATTCCAGCTACTTGGGAGGCTGAGGCAGAGAATCACTTGAATCCCGGGGGGGCGGAGGTTGTAGTGAGCTGAGATTGCGCCACTTCACTTAGCCTGGGCAAAACAGCAACACTCTGTCTCGAAAAAAAAAAAAGAAAAAAAAAAGAAGGAATTAGTAATAGTAGTGATACCTAATTATACCTACATGTTTGTGTTTCTTCAATTTTTTTTTCCTGAATTGTGTATAGCCACTAGTATTATGTTCATTAATGTTTTCTTATATGTGTTTTAACAGAGTTTCCTTTTTTTTTTTTTTTTTTTTTTGAGACGGAGTCTCGCTCTGTGGCCCAGGCTGGAGTGCTGTGGCGTGATCTCGGCTCACTGCAAGCTCTGCCTCCCAGGTTCATGCCATTCTCCTGCCTCAGCCTCCGGAGTAGCTGGGACTACAGGAGCCCGCCACTACGCTTGGCTAATTTTTTGTATTTTTTAGTAGAGACGGGGTTTCACCGTATTAGCCAGGATGGTCTCGATCTCCTGACCTCGTGATCCCAAAGTGCTGGGATTACAGGCGTGAGCCACTGCGCCAGGCCCAGAGCTTCTTTTTTTACCTCCAAAAGTATAATCTAAAAATTGAATTATGGATGCCTTATGTAGTTTTAAAACCACTTACTTTTCAAACATAAATTTTTTAGGGTAAAGCTATGATAGAACTAATTTATACCTGGAATTTCAAAGCTATTATCTTCTTGTTTTTTTGAAAGGGAGGAAGGGGAAAAGGAAATAAAAAGGGAAGGAGAAAGGGGGAAAAATAAGCAAAAGCAAGACAGAGGTACTGCAGCATCTGCTGTCAGGGAAGGCTGAGGAGGGAGGGGCTATTATCTTAGTTATAGTCAATATAGACTTTAATTCTCTTATTGTATGTAGTTTTTCCTTTCTTTTTCTTCTTTTTTTTATATATGCTTTCATTTTTCCGTGATTACAAACACAACTGAATATCAAATGCACAAAGTAAGAATTATACGGGGAAAAAGATCAGATACGTTCATATATATATCACCTTTTCAAGGCTATTTCCATCCAGAATAACCTTGGTTTGCCAGGGCCAATAGAAAGAAGTCACAAAATCGCCTTTAGTCAAATCTGTGTGTTTGCTTTCTTCTATAATTCCAATACCTCCACCATCAACGACTTGAGATAGCTGCCAAGGTGTTATATAGTCAGTGCCAGTGTCTTCATTCATTCTACAACGAAGGCTGTCACTTCACACTTGGAAGGTTGCACAGCGGCCAGGCAGAGGCGCTCCTCACTTCCTAGACGGGGTGGCCGGGCAGAGACGCTCCTCACTTCCTAGACGGGGCAGCCGGGCAGAGGCGCTCCTCACTTCCCAGACGGGGCGAAGGCCGGGCAGAGGCGCTCCTCATTTCCCAGACGGGGCGGCCAGGCAGAGACGCTCCTCACTTCCTAGACGGGGTGGCGGCCGGGCAGAGGCTGTAATCTTAGCACTTTGGGAGGCCAAGGCAGGCGGCTGGGAGGTGGACGTTGCAGTGAGCCGAGATCACGCCACTGCACTCCAGCCTGGGCAACTTTGAGCGTTGAGTGAGCGAGACTCCATCTGTAATCCCAGCACTTCGGGAGGCCGAGGCGGGCAGATCACTTGACGTCAGGAGTTGGAGAGCAGCCTGGCCAACACGGCGAAACCCCGTTTCCACCAAAAATACAAAAACTAGCCAGGTGTGGTGGTGTGTGCCTGCAATCTCAGGTATTCAGCAGGCCGAGGCAGGAGAATCACGGGAGCCAGAGGCAGGGAGGTTGTAGTGAGCCGAGATTATGCCGCTGCACTGTAGCCTGGGCAACAGAGGGAGATCTTCTCGAAAGAAAGAAAGGGGGGGCGTGGAGGGAGGGAGAGAGAGAGAGAGTCTTTTTCTTCTTAGGGAAAACTTGGAGTTGGATAGATTAGGTGAAAGGAAGAAAGGAAAGGAAGGAAGGTAGGAAGGAAGTCTTTTTCTTAACGAAAACTTGGATAGATTAGGTCTTCCTATTCTTACTTTCTCTGACTAAATTGACTATGAACAAATTAGTTAATATTTCTCAGACTCAATTTTCTCTCCTAAAAAATGGGAATAACAGTACTACAATATAGAATATAATTTGCTAATCCTTAATAAATGTTAGCTTCATTTGCCCTTCTCTTCCTTTGCCTTTTTAATTCTAGAATCTAAAATAAGTATATGCTGTGACTGAATGAGTAAGATAGTTGACCCAAGTTTTAATCATTTTGCCTATGTTATTTATGGGTGATTGCATTATAGGTATGATCAGAGTAATGTAGGAGTATTTATGAAAATCTTACACTTTTTTCTTGAAGAAAAGTTCAGTCCAAGGGGCTGTTTAAGTACCTTTACAGGAAATGCTTTAAGCCATGAGACTAATCCTCATGGACTTGTGGTTATTAATCACCATAAATTGTAATAACAGTTCAAAAATGAAAACTTAATTGTTTTTTTTTTTTTCAGCAACTTCTTCAAATAGTGAAGCAGAAAACCAATCAAAATTCAGTGGACACTACGTTGAAATTTACTTTGAGTGCACTTTGGAACCTCACAGATGAATCCCCAACCACTTGTAGACACTTTATTGAAAACCAAGGGTTAGAACTCTTCATGAGGGTTCTAGAGGTTAGAATGGGAATTTAGCTTACAGTTTTGATATTTATTAATTTATTTACTTTAGCATTTATTTTATATTTGGTTCTTTAGGTAATTATAGGTTTCTCTTTCTTTTTGCAGTCTTTCCCAACTGAGTCATCCATTCAGCAGAAAGTTCTAGGACTTTTGGTAAGATATAAGCACTTCCTGCTAAGTTCCAAGCTGTATTTATTTTCTGTCTGAAGTAACACATTGAAAGTTGCAGCTCTGCAGTGGCAGTATCATAGCCCCTTATCTAAGGCACGATCATTGCTAATTGAGAACTATTCCCAGTACCTCTCCATGTTGACTTGAAATGTGGTCTGCAATGGCAATTTCTTTCTTTCTTTTTTTTTGAGACAGGGTCTCACTTTGTTGCCCAGGCTGGAGTGCAGTGGTGTGATCACAGCTCACTGCAGACTCGACCTCCTGCTGAGCTCAAGCAGTTCCCCCAGCTCAGTCTCCCTAGTAGGTGGGACTATAGGTGTGCACCACAATGCCCAGCTAATTTTTGTATTTTTTGTAGAGATGGAGTTTTGTCATGTTGCCCAGGCTGGTCTCAAACTCCTGAGCTCAAGCAATCCTCTTACCTCGGCCTCCCAAAGTGCTGGGATTGTAGGCATGAGCTGTCCGGTCAGCAGTGGCAATTTTTGACAATTTATAGGCAAATAAACAAAAAAAGAAAGAGAGAGAGAAAGTTGCTGCTATGATACTTGTAAACAATGACATTAGAAAATAAATATTATTAAATTTAAAAAGACTATAAAAATACAGTGCGAGGTCAGGAGATCGAGACCATCCTGGCTAACACGGTGAAACCCCGTCTCTACTAAAAATATGAAAAATTAGCCGGGTGCGGTGGCAGGCGCCTGTAGTCCTAGCTACTCCGGAGGCTGATGCAGGAGAATTGCTTGAACTCAGGAGGTGGAGGTTGCAGTGAGCTGAGATCACACCACTGCACTCCAGCCTGGGCAACAGAGCAAGACTCCATCTCAAAAAAACCCCTAGTATATATATATGTATATATATAGGCCCGGTGCAGTGGCTCACGCCTGTAATCCCAACACTTTGAGAGGCCTAAGTGGGCAAATCACCTGAGGTCAGGAGTTCATGAACAGCCTGGCCAACATGGTGAAACTCCCATCTCTACTAAAAATACAAAAATTAGCCAGGCATGGTGGCAGGTGCCTGTAATCTCAGCTACTTGGGAGGCTGAGGCAGGAGAATTGCTTGAATCTGGGAGGCGGAGGTTGCAGTGAGCTGAGACCACGCCATTGCACTCCAGCCTGGGCAATAAGAGCGAAACTCCATCTCAAAAGAAAAAAAAAACCACAACATATATATATATAGAGAGAGATTTTTACCACATTAAAAGAAAAAATATAATATGCATATGCTTCTTTGTATTTTTTGGTATTGTACAAAGTTTCACACTGAGCATGTTTTACTTTTTTAAATTTATTTTTGAGACAGAGTCTGTCACTCTCTTGCCCATTGTGCAGTGCAGTGGCACAATCATGGCTCACTGCAGCCTTGACCTGCCAGGCTCAAGCAATCTTCTCACCTTAGCCTCCAGAGTAGCTAGGACTATAGGCATGTGCCACCATGCTCAGCTTATTTATTTGTTTATTTATTTTTGTAGATTTTCAGTCTCGCCATGTTGCCCAGGCTGGTCTCAAATTCCTGGGCTCAAGCAGTCTTCCTGCCTTGGCCTCCCAAAGTGCTGGGAATACAGGCATGAGCCACCACACTTGGCCTCATGTTTCACTTTTGTAATTAGTAAAACAGATCTCATTAAAAAATGTTATCAGGCTGGACACAGTGACTCATGCCTGTAATCCCAACACTTTGGAAGGATGAGGTGAGAGAATTGCTTGAGCCTAGGAGTTTGAGACCAGCCTGGGCAATGAAGCACAACCCCATCTCTACAAAAAATGAAATAAAATTAGCTGAACATAGTGACATGTACCTGTAGTCCCAGCTAGTGGGGAGGCCCAGGCAGGAGGATCACTTGATCCTAGGAGTTTGAGGGCTGCAGTGAGCTGTGCTCATCCTACCGCACTCCAGCCTGGGTGACAGAGTGAGACTCAGTCTCTTAAAAAAAAAAAAAAAAAAGTCATTAACCTACAAGTGTTCTTAGATTCTGTGTTTGATAGTTAATGATTACTACTTAGACTGCTTACGAAGGCCGGGCATGGTGGCTCATGCCTGTAATCCCAGCACTTTGGGAGGGTGAGGCGGGCGGGTCACCCGAGGTCAGGAGTTTGAGACCAGCCTGCCCAACATAGTGAAACCCTGTGTCTATTAAAAATACAAAAGTTAGCCAGGAATGCTGGTACATGCCTATAATCCTAGCTACTCAGGAGGCTGAGGCACGAGAATCGCTTGAACCTGGGAGGTGGAGGTTGCCGTGAGCGAAGATTGCACCATTGCATTCCAGCCTGGGCAACAGGGTGAGACTCTGTCTCAAAAAAAAAAAAAAAAAAAAACCTGCTTACAAATCACATATTGGATATGGATTAAAGTAAGCCCTCTAGGATTTTGAGACAAAGGTAAAAGATCAAATGTTTTATCAGCTTAATTGCTGCAACAGGCGAAGTGCCTATGTGGCAAAAGCCATTTTATTTTTTATTTTTGAAAAAAATATTGGTCGGGTGCGGTGGCTCATGCTTGTAATCCCAGCACTTTGGGAGGCTTAGGCGGGCAGATCACCTGAGGTCCGGAGTTCGAGACCAGCCTGACCAACATGGAGAACTCTCGTTTCTACTAAAAATACAAAATTAGCCGGGCGTGGTGGCGCATGTCTGTAATCCCAGCTCCTCGAGAGGCTGAGGCAGGAGAATCGCTTGAACCCGGGAGGCAGGCGTTACTGTGAGCCAAGATCGTGCCATTGCACTCCAGCCTGGGCAACAAGAGCAAAACTCTGTCTCAAAAAAAAAAAAAAAAAATATGGAACACTTTGCAAATTTACATGTATCCCTCCATAGGGGCCATGCTAATCTTCACTGTACCGTTCCAATTTTAGTATGTATGCTGTCAAGTGAGCACACAAAGGCAGACCTCTGCTCTCAAGGAATTAGATTATGGGAGGCATAGATTAGTGAGAAAAAATGTAAATTGGAGCTTGTTTTCCACATGCAAGCAATGAGGAGATGGGTTTTTAGGAAAGCTGAGGACTACCATTTAAGGAAGACCTATCTGTTGTTGTAGCCTTCATGATATAAGGTAGAAAATGGAAAACAACCTAAATGTCCAGTAATAGAGGAATTATTTAAAAAATTACAGCATTTGATTGTTTTATTCAGAGTTAATGTGATTATTTGATACAGAAGTTGGCTCAGGTCACCTGAAATGGAAAGGTGAAATTTATTTTAAATATTTGTGGGTCGGGTGCAGTGGCTCATGCCTGTAATCCCAGCACTTTGGGAGGCTGAGGTGGGTGGATCACGTGCGGTTAGGAGTTCAAGACCAGCCTAGCCAACATGGTGAAACCTGTTTCCACTGAAAATACAAAAATTAGCCAGGCATGGTGGCCCATGCCTGTCCCAGCTACTCGGAAAGCTGAGGCAGGAGAATTGCTTGAACCTGGGAGGCAGAGGCTGCAGTGAACCAAGATCGTGCCACTGCACTCTAAGCCTGGGCAACAGGGCAAGACTCTGTCTCAAAAAAACAAAAAAAACAAAAAAAAGACTTCATCTCAAAAAAAAACCTATATTTTTAAAAAATTTCCAAAGGAATACATGTTTGTTATAACTAGTGAAACAGTGCAAAACTGTATTTAACATCCTTAAGGCTCTGTCTCCAACCCTTCATCATTTTTATCTCCATGAAGTTATTGATATTAATATAACTTTATATGTTTCCTTCCATATTTTTCTCTATTGTGATTAAATTTTTTCAATAATTTAATTTGAGATATTTATTCTAATTTAATTCTGTATGGTCAGAGAATATGCTTTGTTTGGTTTGAGTCCTTCTGAATTTATTGAGACTTGTGAATGGCCAAGGATATGGTCTATTTTGGTAAATATTCCATGTACACTTGAGAGGAATGTGTATTGTCTTATTATTGGGTATAGTGTTCTATAAATGACAATCAGGTCACTGATTGTTAATTAGCTTGATTATTAACACTAATTAATAATTAGATTGTACAGTGTCACAGTTTACGCTGTACAATTCTACCACATCCTTACTAATTTTCTGCCTACCTGTTCTATCAATTATTGACAAAGGAGTTTTGAAATCTCTGACTATAATTGTAGATGTATATGTTTCTCCTTACAGTTCTATCAGCTGTTTCTTCATGTATTTTGAAACTCTATTATTAGATGTATAAACATTTAGAATTATGTCCTCCTGTTTAATGGACTCCTTTACCATTACCAAACGACTTTCTTTACCCCTGCTAATATCCTCTACTTTGAAGTCTGCTTTGATACTGATATAGCCATCTGTACTTTCTTTTGACTAGTGTTAGCATAGTATTTCTTGTTTTATCCTTTTACTTTTAACCTATATTTGTCTTTATATTTAAAATGTATTTCTTGTAGATAGCATATACCTTGCATCCTGCTTTTTTATCTAGTTTGAAAATATCTGTTTTTTATTTGGGGTATTTGGATCATTTACATTTCCTGTGATTTTTAAATTTTTTTAAATAATAAAAAATAATAATTGTGTATGTGGAGTACAATGTGATTTTTTTTTTTTTTTTTAGACGGAGTCTTGTTCTGTTGCCCAGGCTAGAGTGCAGTGGTGTAATCTCAGCTCACTGCAACCTCCACCTCCCGGGTTCAAGCGATTCTCCTGCCTCAGCCTCCCCAGTAGCTGGGATTACAGGAGCCTGCCTCTGTGTCCAGCAAATTTTTGTATTTTTAGTAGAGATGGGGTTTTGCCGTGTTGCCCAGGCTGATCACGAACTTCTGACCTCAAGTAATCTGCCAGCCTCGGCACGAAATTCTGACCTCAAGTAATCCGCCAGCCTCGGCCTCCCAAAGTGCTGGGATTACAGGCGTGAGGCACCGTCCCAGCCCAAAGTGATGTTTTGATGTATGTGTTTAATCATTGTGGAATGATTGAATCAAGCTAATTAACATATCCATGACCTTACATACTTACTGTTTTTTGTAGTGAGAGCATTTAAAATTTACTCTTGGCTGGGTGTAGTGGCTCATACCTATAATCCCTAAATTAATAATAATGTATTATATACTTCAGAATTGCTAAGAGTACTTTTTTTTTTTTTTTTTTTTGAGACAGGGTCTCACTCTGTCACCCAGGCTGGAGTGCAGTGGCATGATCTCAGCTCACTGCAGCCTCGACCTCCTGGGCTAAAGTAATTCCCCCACCTCAACTTCCTGAGTAGTTGGAACTATAGGCGCACACCACCATGCCCGACTGATTTTTAAATTTTTGTAGAGATGGGTTTTTGCCATGTTGCCCAGGCTGGTCTTGAACTCCTGAACTCAAGTGATCCACCCACCTTGGCCTCCCAAAGTGTTGGGATTATAAGTGTGCACCACCATAGCCTGGTGTCATTTTTCTTCAACCTAAAAGACATCCTTTAACATTTCTTACAGTGTGGATCTGCTGATGATGAATTCTTCAGCTTTTGTCTGACTGAAAACATCTTTACTTAACCTTTGTTTTTGAAAGATACTTTTACCAGGTATATAATTCTAAATTGACATTACTTTAAAGATACTGATTAGCTTTTTTCTGACTTGCTTCTTTCTAATAAAAAATCTGATGTCATCATTATCTTTGTACTTACGTATGTACACGTTCTTTTCCTCTGGATACTTTTAAGATTTAAGATTAGTTGGCCGGACATGGTGGGTGGCTCACGCGTGGAATCCCAGCACTTTGGGAGGCCAAGGCGGGTGGATCACCTAAGGTCAGGAGTTTGAGACCAGCCTGGCCAACATGGCAAAACCCCGTCTCTTCTAAAAATAACAGAAATTAGCTGGGTGTGGTGGCAGGCGCCTGTAATCCCAGCTACTCGGGAGGCTGAGACAGGAGAATTGCTTGAACCCAGGAGGTGGAGCTTGCAGTGAGCCGAGATCACGCCATTGCACTCCAGCCTGGGCAACAAGAGTGAAACTCCATCTCAAAAAAAGAAAAAAAAGATTTAAGATTAGTAACAATTTTGAATATTTGATTATATGTGTCTTGATGTAATTAACTTCATGTTTCCTGTATTTGGGATTTATTGAGCTTCTCAGATATATAGGTCTACAGTTTTCATCAAGTTTGGAAAGTTTTTAGCCATTATTTGTTTTTAAAATTTTTTTGTACAGATGGGATTTTGCTATATTGTCCAGGCTGGTCTCAAACTCCTGGCCTCAAGTGATTCTCCCACCTTGCCCTCCCAAAGTGCTGGGCTTACAGGAGTAAGCCACTGTGACCTGCCCATTTCTCTAAAATAAATTTTGCAGCCCTTCTCCCCACATTGGAGTCCTTTGGAGACACTAATTTGCACATATTAAGCTGCTTGACATTGTCCCACAGCTTACTGATGCTCTTTAATGTTTTTGTTCTTTTGTATTCTGTGTGTTTCGGTTTGGATAGTTTCCCTTGCTATGCCTTCAGTTCAATAATTTTTTTCATCTGCAATATCTAATCTACAATGCCATCTAGTAATTTTTTCATCTTAGACATTGTCATTTTCATCTCTACAAGTTCGATTTAGGTGTTTTTTGTATCTCCATGTTCCTACTTTTTGAATATATGAAATAAAATTTTGATAACTCTTTTAATATCCTAATCGGCTAGTTTTATTTAGTATCTATGTCAGTTCAGGGTCAATTTCTTTTTTTTTTTTTTTTTTTTTTGAGACGGAGTCTCGCTCTGTCACCCAGGCTGGAGTGCAGTGGCGCAATCTCGGCTCACTGCAAGCTCCGCCTCCCGGGTTTAAGCCATTCTCCTGCCTCAGCCTCCCGAGTACCTGGGACTACAGGCGCCCACCACCACGCCTGGCTAATTTTTTGTATTTTTAGTAGAGACGGGGTTTCACTGTGTTAGCCAGGATGGTCTCGATCTCCTGACCTCGTGATCCACCCGCCTTGGCCTCCCAAAGTGCTGGGATTACAGGCGTGAGCCACTGCGCCCGGCCAGTTCAGGGTCAATTTTAAGTGATTATTCTCCTCATTATGAGTCATGTTTTCCTGATACTTGGCATGCTTAGGTTTTAATTTACTCTTTAAAAAATTTATTATTTTTTAAATTGTGGTAAACAACGTAAAATTTACCATCCTAACCATTTTTAAGTGTATTGTTCAGTGGTATTAAATACGTTCATAATGTTGTAGAACCATCACTACCACTTATCTCTGTAACTGTTTTCATCTTGTAAAACTGAGAATCTGTAACCATTAAACAGTACTATTCCATTCCCCCATTCTGCCGCCCCTGGTAACCACCATTCTATTTTCTGTCTCTATGATTTTAATTCCTTAACTACCTCATGTAAGTGGAATCATACAGTATTTGTCTTGTTGTAACTAGCTTACTTCACTTACAATATTGTCCTCATGGTTCATCCATGTTGTAGTGTATGTCAGAATTTCCTTCCTTTTTAAGGCTGAATAGTATTTCATTGTATGTATAGACCACATTTTCCTTATCCATCCATTTGTTGGACACTTGGGTTGCTTCCTTGGTTTTGCTATTGTGAATAATGCTTCTATGAAGATGAGTGTACAAATGTCTCACCACAACCTCCGCCTCCCAGGTTCAAGCGATTCTTCTGCCTCAGCCTCCCTGAGTAGCTGGGATTATAATCCCTATAGGCCTGCACCACCCCGCCTGGTTAATTTTGTATTTTTAGTAGAGACGGGGTTTCTTCATGTTGGTCAGGCTGGTCTTGAACTCGAACTCCCCTCAGGTGATCCGCTTGCTTCTGCCTCCCAAAGTGCTGGGATTACAGGTGTGAGCCACCGCGCCCGGCCACAAATATCTCTTTAAGACTCTACTTTGAATTTTGTGGGGTATAGTTCGAGAAATAGAATTACTGTATCATGTGATAATTCTATTTTTAAATTTTGAGAAACTACCATACTGTTTTCCACAGCAGCTCTACCGTTTTACATTCCCACCAACAGTGTCCAAGCATTCCAATTTCTCCACATTCTCACCGCTTGTTATTTTGTTTTTTTTTTTTAATAGTAGCCATTCTAATGGGTCTGAGATAGTATCTTGTAGTTTTTGTTTTCATTTCTCTAATGATAAGTGGTGTTGAGTATATTCGTATGGGTTTATTGGCCATTTGTATATCCTTTTCGGAGAAATATCTATTCAATTCCTTTGCCCATTTTTAAATTGGGTTGTTTGTGTTTTTGTTGTTGTATTTTAGGAGTTCTCTATATATTCTGGATATTAATCCCTTATCAGATATATGTCTTACAAATGTTTTCTCCCATTCTGCTTGGTAGTTTTTGATTGAATGCCAGACATTGTGAATTTTTACCTTCTTGGTTGCTGAATATTTTTGTTTTTCTATGAATATTCTTGAACTTTGTTCTGGGATGCAGTTAACTTACTTTTAAACATTTTGATCACTTTGATCACTTGCTTTTTATGATTTATTAGGAGGTTCCAGAGCAGTGGTCAGGCTATGGCTAATTATTCTCTACTACTGAAACAAGACCTTCCTGAGGACTCTACCCAGTGCCTTGTGAATGAAAGGTTTTTCCATACTGGGTGATGAGAATATGTGAGAACATGCACTATTCCTGGCCCTCTGTGAGCACTACGCACTTTTCTGTAACTCTTTAGATGGTTCTTTTCCTGCCCTGAGCTTCCTTGTGTTCATTTTGTTATCATTACTCTGCTGAATAGAGTGGGACTGTACAGATGGCTGAACTCGCTTTATGTGCACATTCTCTTCTCCCTGGTGTTCTGTCCTGTGAGTTACCTTCATTTCTGTGGACTGTTCACCTCATCTCCTACTCCATTCAGTCTACTAAACTCTGCTTCAGGTCTATATCCCTGTGCTACAGCCTGGAAACTCTTTCAAGGCAATAGCTCACTTTGTTTTCCATCCAGTAAAGGACACTAAGAGTCACTGTCCTTTATTGCTTGTGACCAGTATCTTGAGAATTGTTTTTCCATATTTATTTGGATTTTTTAATTGTTTCAGGCAGATGTGTAAATCTGACTGTTTTTACTCCACCTTGGCCAGAAGCAGGAGTGCTCATCAATCCTCAATTTAAAAACAAGGAATTGGCTGGGCAGGGTGGCTCACACCTGTAATCCCAACACTTTGGGAGGCCAAGGCGGGCGGATCACCTGAGGTCAGGAGTTGGAGACCAGCCTGGCCAACATGGTGAAACCCTGTCTCTACTAAAAATACAAAAATTAGCCGGCCTGTAATCCCAACTACTCGGAGGCTGAGGCAGGAGAATCACTTGAATCCAGGAGGTGGAGGTTGCAGTGAGCTGAGATCCCGCCTTTGCACTCCAGCCTGAGCGACAGAACAAGGCTCCATCTCAAAAAAAAAAAAAAAAAAGAGAAATTTATCTTTCATGTTTACTCACATTTCTCATTCTATTGTTTTCTTACATTTATTATCCTATAGGTGTGCTAGCAATGACTTCTCACTCACGCGTTGTTTACCTAACAAAGTTTTTTATTTTGCTTTGATTTTTTGAATGATAAATTTTTAGTTGGCTGTTGAAGTCTAAGTGGACAATTTTTTTCAGTTGAATCTTTGGGTTTATAATTTTTATAACATTTTGTAAAAATTTGGCCATTATTTCTTCAAATACCTTTTTTCATTCCCTCTCTAATCTCTGCTTCTTCTATGACTTCAGTTATAAGCATGTTAGACTTCTCGACATTATCCCACAGGATATTGGCTTTTTTCCCCAGTCTGATTTTTTCTTCTGTGCTTTGATTTGGATGGTTTCTATTTCTTTTTGTGTGTGTGAATAGAGACAGGGTCTCCCTATGTTGCCCAGGTTGGTTTTGAACTCCTGGCCTGAAGTGATCCTCCCACCTCAACCTCCTGTGCTGGGATTACGGGTGTAAACCAGCATGCCCTGCCATGGATGCTTTTTATTTCTCTGTTGTTTAGTCCACTGATTGTTTTTCCGGAAGCATCTCATCTGCTGTTAATCTCATCCAATATATTTTGCTTTTCAGATATTTAATTTTTGTTTTTTTTTTTTATTTCTATAATTTACATTTAGGTCGGCCAGGCGTGGTGGCTCACGCCTGTAATCCCAGCACTTTGGAAGGCTGAGGCGGGTGGATCATGAGGTCAGGAGATTGAGACCATCCTGGCTAACACGGTGAAACCCCGTCTCTACTAAAAATACAAAAAAATTAGCCAGGCATGGTAGCTGGTGCCTGTAGCCCCAGGTACTTGGGAGGCTGAGGCAGGAGAATGGTGTGAACCTGGGAGGCGGAGCTTGCAGTGAGCTGAGATCGCGCCACTGCACTCCAGCCTGGGCGAGAGCGAGACTCCGTTTAAAAAAACAGAAAAAATTACGTTTAGGTCTTTCTTATATCTTCATTTTCTCCCTTCATTTTTATGTCTGAATTATATTTATAATATTTATAATAGCTGCTTTAAGTCCTTGTCTGCTAATTCTATTATCTCTGTTATTTTTTAGTCCATTTCTATGGATTGATTTTTCTCCTGGTTATTAATCATATTTTTCTGCCCCTTTGTATGCCTGGTAATTTTTTTATTGGATGCCGGTCCTTGTGAAATGTAATTTGGTGATTGCTAGGTTTTATTATTTTTCTCTAAAGGGTCTTATACTTTGTTCTTGCATGCAGTTAACTTGCAGATCAAGTTGCTCCTCTTGAAGCTTGTTTATGTTATTTTATTTTATTATTATTATTTTTTGTGTGTGAGACAGAGTCTTGCTCTGTTGCCCAGGCTGGAGCGCAGTGACACGATTTCCACTCGCTGCAGCCTCCACCTCCCAGGTTCAAGCAATTCTCCTGCCTCAGCCTCCCGAGTAGCTGGGATTACAGGCACATGACACCACGCCCAGCTAATTTTTCTATTTTTTTAGTAGAGATGGAGTTTCTCCATGTTGGCCAGGCTGGTCTCGAACTCCTGACCTCAGGTGATCTGCCTGCCTCAGCCTCCCAAAGTGATGGGATTACAGGCGTGAGCCACCGTGCTTGGCTGTTTTTGGTTTGTTTGTTTGTTTTGAGATGGCGTCTCACTCTGTCTCGCAGGCTGGAGTGCAGTGGTGTGATCTCAGCTCACTGTAACGTCTGCCTCCTGGGTTTAAGCGATTCTTGTGCCTTAGCCTCCCAAGTAGCTGAGATTACAGGTGTGCACCACCACACCTGGCTAATTTTTGTGTATTTAGTAGAGACGGACTTTCTCCATGTTGGCCAGGCTTGTCTTAAACTCCCGACCTCTCAGGTATGAGCCACCACACCCAGCCCTGTTTATTTGTTTTGTTAGAGTGGCGTCTTATCAGACTTTACCCTACGGTTCATATATAATTTAGCCCTACTACTATCAAATACTTTGCTTATTATGAGGTCTCTTGAGTCTGGCTAGCAGAAATGTGAACTGCTCCTATCCCTGTGTGACTTTGGGATTTGTTCATATACTACTTTCTGGTAGTTCTTTCCCTAGCCTCCTGGAGTTTCACCCTTGTCATTACTGAGCCAGAGATTTGGGATACAGGTCATGTGTGCTCTGTCTCTGAGTGTGGAGCTTTGTCCTTTCCAGCACTCTGTTCTACAGAGTTTTGCTGCTTGACCACCCTGAACTATGATCTCTGTTTCAACAAAACTGCTACTTTCTCTTTGGCTTCCTCTTACCTTCATTGCAGTCTGTAAACTGCCCTCATTTGAATACTTTCTCTCAGGGAAATACTTTTCTCTCACCTTCCTGAATTGCCTGTTTATCCAGGGCCTAAAAACAGTTATCTTAACCATTTACTATACATATTACATTAATTTTTATATCTTCTTTTTTTTTTCCAGAACAATATAGCTGAAGTACAAGAATTGCATTCTGAATTAATGTGGAAAGACTTTATAGACCACATCAGTAGTCTTCTACACAGTGTGGAAGTGGAAGTCAGTTACTTTGCAGCTGGAATTATTGCCCATTTAATATCCAGAGGTGAACAAGCTTGGACATTGAGTCGTAGCCAGAGGAATTCTCTGCTGGATGATTTGGTAGGGTCATTCCATACCAACAAAAGACATTCATAGTGGTTAAACTATCAAAGCCTCATAATGTAGTAAATAATGCCGTGCTAAATAAATATTGTAATCCTTTCTTGTGTGTCTTTTGTCTTCCAGCATTCAGCTATTTTGAAATGGCCAACTCCAGAGTGTGAGATGGTAGCATACAGGTAATTAGTATCATAATTAACAGTAAACCAGCAACCTAGTCTAGAGATCATTCCTAAGAGTCATTCCTACTAGATGCATAATTTTTCCCTCAGGCACCTCAGTATTGGTTATTTATTTATTTATTTATTTTGAGACAGAGTTTCACTCCGTTGCCACAGCTGGAGTGCAATGGCATGATCTTGGCTCACTGCAACCTCCACCTCCCAGGTTCAAGCAATTCCTCTGCCTCAGCCTCCCGAGTAGCTGGGATTACAGGCGCCCACTACCACGCCCGGCTAATTTTTGTATTTTTAGTAGAGATGAGGTTTCACCATGTTGGCCAGGCTGGTCTTGAACTCCTGACCTCAGGTGATCTGCCTGCCTGGGCCTCCCTAAGTGCTGGGATTACAGGCGTGAGCCACCACACCCAGCCAAAAGTATTGGCTTTAAAAGAAGCAAAGTATTTTGACTTTTTTCTACCACCTATCACTCTTCATGTTTCCTTCATTTCACATTTGTTGAAGACAAGTGCTAGGAATTTGTTCTATGCTCTTGAAATTCAAAGATGAACAAAGACATGGTGTCTGCACACACGAATTTTATATCCTTGTGAGGGAGAGCAAATGTGGATCAGATAAAATATCATTACGCCAGATGTCCATAGAATGTTATGAAATTAAAGGTGAAGCCCAGCGGGGTAGCACATATCTGTAGTCCTGGGAGGATCACTTGAGCCTGGGAGTTTGAGGCTGCAGTGAGCTGTGATTGCATCACTGCATTCCAGCCTGAGTGACAGAGCAAGACTCCAAATGTAAATACACACACACACACACGCACACACACACACACACACCTTTCAGAGGAAGTGAGTTGTAACCTGAGTGTTGAAAGATAAGGAGAGGCAGGAGATTTTTAAGAAGAAAAAGCATCGTATTAATGCAGGAAGGTCTAAAATAAAATGACACATTGAAGGAATTAGAAGTAGTACCAGATTCGGGCCAGGCACTGTGGCTCATGCCTGTAATCTCAGCACTTTGGGAGGCTGAGGTGGGTGGATCACTTCAATCCAGGAGTTCGAGACCAGCTTGGCCAACATGTTGAAACCCCTGTCTCTACTGAAAAAACAAAGTTAGTGGGGCGTGGTGGTGCACATAGTGGGGCATGGTGGTGCACACCTGTAATTCCAGCTACTTGGGAGGCTGAGGCATGAGAATCGCTTGAACTTGGGAGGTGGAGGTTGCAGTGAGCTGAGATGGCGCCACTGCACTGCAGCCTGGGTGACAGAATGAGACTCTCAAAAAAGGAATAACACCAGGTTTGGTTGGGGAAACAGTTTGTAATAATTTATTAAAGTGCATACTGGGCCTGGCATGGTGGCTCACACCTATAATACCAACACTTTGAGAGACTGAGGTGGTAGTATCACTTGAGTTCAGGAGTTGGAGACTAGCCTAGGCATCATAGTGAGACCTCATCTCTACTAAAAAATAAAAAAACCTGGGCATGATGGCATGCACCTGTAGTCCCACCACTTCGGAAGGCCAAGGCAAGTAGATCACTGGAGCTCAGGTGTTTGAGACCAGCCTGAGCAACATAGTGAGACCCTGTCTCTACAAAAAATAAAAAATTAGCTGGTTGTGGTGGCACATCCCTATAGTCCAAGCTGCCTGGGAGGCTAAGGTGGGAGAATCGCCTGAGCCTGTGAGGTTGAGGCTGCAATGAGTTGAGATTGCCTTACTGCACTCCAGCCTGAACCACAGAGCAAGACCCTGTCTCAAATAAATAAATAATAAAAATAAATAAATAGGCTGGGCACGGTGGCTCATACCTGTAATCCCAGCACTTTGGGAGGCCAAGCGGGCAGATCACGAGGTCAGGAGATCGAGACCATCCTGGCTAACACGGTGAAACCCTGTCTCTACTAAAAATACAAAAAAAAATTAGCCAGGCGTGGTGGTGGGCACCTGTAGTCCCAGCTACTCGGGAGGCTGAGGCAGGAGAATGCCGTGAACCCAGGAGGCAGAGGTTGCAGTGAGCCGAGATCGCGCCACTGCACTCCAGCCTGGGCGACAGAGCAAGACTCCATCTCAAAAAAATAAATAAATAAATAAAATAAAATAATAAATAAATAACAAAAATAAAAAAAGAAAGTGCATACTGGATGCCTAACTCTGTTTGTAATTAGATAACTTGATAACTAAATTACTAATTACCTGAAGTATTTAATTTTTATTCAACTTATTTTTTTTGTTTGGTTCATAAGTGCTGATGTTGCCATCATTTTTTTTGTTTCTCCAACTTATGTTCTACCTATTTTTATTCAGACCAGTAGAAAATAGACGGGATAATTATACTCTTTTTCATAGTGTTTTACTAGTTAGTTATCACCTAATTTCTCTATTTCTTAGTTTCCAAACCAAGGTCTACTTATCTTCAAATGTGTATCTTTAAGACTAAAAAAGTGCTTTTGGAAAAATTTTTTCTCTTTTAGTACCATGTTCTAATCCCCTTCCATCTTCTGTACTGAGTCATGTCTGAATGCAGTCTTCTCTGAAATGGTTAAGACAAAGAAATGATATTCTATAGCTCATTTATATTAGTCTAAATATAATAGGATAAAATTTTGAAAATGAAAAGTTTAGAATTCACTGCTTTAGGAAATTACACAAAGTATGGGATGTAACTTTGATTCTTTTCTTTTGAACCTTTAGGTCCTTTAATCCATTTTTCCCATTACTTGGCTGTTTCACAACACCAGGAGTCCAGCTATGGGCAGTTTGGGCCATGCAACATGTCTGCAGCAAGAATCGTATGTACCAAAAAAAGAGAACTGTGTTTTTTTTCTTTAAGTGAAATTCTCATTTCCCAGGAAAGATATTTCTAAATTGTGTATTAAAGTGATTTTTAAGAACACTGACTTAAAATGTAAGGCAATCTTAGGTTATAAACTTAAGGTATTCTTTTTTTTTTTTTTTTTTTTTTTTGAGATGAAGTCTCGCTCTTATTCCCCAGGCTGGAGTACAGTGGCACTATCTTGGCTCACTGCAACCTCTGCCTCCTGGGTTCAAGTGATTCTCCTGCCTCAGCCTCCCAAGTAGCTGAGATATCAGGCACCTGCCACCATGCCCGGCTAATTTTTTTTTTTTTTTTTTTTTTTTTTTTTTTAGTAGAGACGGGGTTTCACCATGTTGGCCAGGCTGGTCTCGAACTCCTGACCTCAGGTGATCCGCCCGCCTCAGCTCCCAAAGTGCTGGGATTACAGGTGTGAGCCACTGTGCCTGGCCAACTTTAAGGTATTCTTTCAGAATGAGCATGGTGTAACTAGGCACTGAATGACAGTGGTGAATGAGACACTGTTCTCACCTCAAGGAATTTAAAGATTAGGAGACTACAGTGAGTCCATGTGTTGAGTAAAAGGTCTTAAGTAGATCCATTGTTTATGGTACATTCCGGTGCCCAATTCTCATTCACCCAAAATTCTGTTGTTCAAGATGTCGCTCCTAGCACCCATGGTTTTTGAGGAAGCAAAGTGTTTGAATCAGGTTCTGTATTATTCTTTGAAAGCTATGATGCAACTCATTTATTTATTTAGAGACAGGGTCTCTCTCTCTATCACTGGAGCTGGAGTGCAGTGGCATAGTAACAGCTCACCGCAGCCTTGACATCCAGGCTCAAATGATCCTCCCTCCTCAGCTTGTAGCTAGGGCTACAAGTGCATGTCACCATGCCTGGCTTTTTTTTGTATTTTTTGTAGAGACGGGGTTTCATCATGTTGGCCAGGCTGGTCTCAAACTCCTAGGCTTAAGCGATCTGCCTGCCTCTTCCTCCCAAAGTACTGGCATTACAGATGTCAGCCATCAAGCGTGGCCTAATTATTTATTAATATAAACTAATTCCACAAATGATTTGACACAAGAAATACACAGAACCACTTTAATAGTAAAGTGTGTATATATATACATATATATATATATGTGTGTATATATATATATATATATATATATATATATTTTTTTTTTTTTTTTTTTTTGGAGATGGAGTCTCACTTACTTTGTCACCCAGGCTGGAGTGCAGTGGTGCGATCTCGGCTCACCATATCCTCTACCTCCCAGGTTCAAGCGATTCTCTTGCCTCAACCTCCAGAGTAGCTGGGACTACAGGCCTGCACCACCACCCTTGGCTAATTTTTGTATTTTTAGTAGAGACAGGGTTTCACCATTTTGGCTGGGCTGATCTTGAACCCCTGACCTCAGGTGATCCGCTGACCTCGGCCTCCCAAAGTGCTGGGCTTACAGGTGTGAGCCACTGTGCCTGGCCTATTTTTAGTTTTAATTAGAAGTAAGGAAAAATAGTTTTTCAAAAATTATAGGGGCCGGGCATAATGGCTCATCCCTATAATCCCAGCATTTTCTGAAGTTGAGGTGAGTGGATCGCTTGAGCCCAGGAGTTTGAGACCAGCCTGAGCAACATGGCGAAACCTAGTTTCTATAAAAGATGTAAAAGAAATTAGCCAGGCATTGTGGTGTGCTCCTGTAGCCCCAGCTACTTGGGAGGCTGAGGTGGGAGCATCGTCTGAGCCCAGAAAGCCAGGCTGCAGTGAGCTGTGGTGGCACCATGCACTCCGGCCTGGGTGACAGAGTGAGACTCTGTCTCAAAAAGGAAAAAAAAAAATTCTAGGATAGAGGGAAAATAGTCAAATGTAGACTTGTAGGCCATGCATAGGGATTTTCGTGGCTCTGCTGCAAGTAAAAAGCGACATGGTTCTCCATATAAGAGGGAAACATTCCATATCCTTGTCAGGGGAGACGGGGAGGGGAGAGAACTTTTTACGAGCAGTTAACTATGAATTAAATTTCTTCTATTGGACCTTAATAGGGGACATACTATAAAGGGCCTTGTATAGGATATGTGAGAGTTGTTTTTACCAATATCCTTTTAGCAGAAGTAGTAACATTTTGTGAGATTTTCGCTTGGGGTTTTTTTTTTTTTTTTTTTTTTTTGAGACGGAGTCTCACTCTGTTGCCCAGGCTGGAGTGCAGTGGCATGATCTCAGCTCAGCACAACCTACACCTCCCAGATTCAAGCAATTCTCCTGCCTCAGCCTCCCGAGTAACTGGGACTACAGGAACGCGCCACCATGCCTAGCTAATTTTTGTATTTTTAGTAGAGGCTGGGTTTAACTATTTTGGCCAGGCTGGTCTCGAACTCACTCGCCTTGGCCTCTCAAAGTGCTGAGATGACAGGCATGAGCCACCGCACCCAGCTCCTTCTCTTGTATTCTTTGATGAAAACTCACTGCATACCACAAAAAGGCAATGCAGTAAAAGCTCTTCTGTGTCAGATAGAGAAGAATAATTCAATGAATGGGATGTGACCGAGAAAACTGCCTTGTACCCACCTGAACTCCCACCTGGAGGCTTATCTGGTCCTTCCTCCTAGATTACCCAGAAGCAGAGTTGTTCACTCATGAATCGAAAACTGTCTCTTTAGCTACATTAAATTGTCTCTGCCCTAAAGTCTTTTTCTTTTTACTGTACCCACAGGTTTTGAGGACTCCCGAGTTTCTTAACAGTTGATCCCATCATATTCCCAGTCTCTAATCTATAGGTTCCTTTCCTCATAACTCAAGGAATGGACCTTTCACAGCTCAGTAGGAGAAAATAAAACATAATAAGTAAATAATAGTGCATTTTCGGCTGGGTGTGGTGGCTCACGCCTGTATTCCCAGCACTTTGGGAGGCCAAGGCAGGTGGATCACAAAGTCAGAAGATCGAGACCATCCTGGCTAACATGGTGTAACCCCATCTCTACTAAAAATACAAAAAATTAGCTGGGCGTTGTGGCACACATCTGTACTCTCAGCTACTAGGGAGGCTGAGGCAGGAAAATCACTTGAACCGGGAGGTGGAGGTTAAATTGAGCCAAGATTGCACCACTGCACTTCAGCCTGGGCGACAGAGCGAGACTCTGTCTGAAAAAAAAAAATAATAATAATAATAGTGCATTTTCATACGAGTATTTATTTTCGTCACTACTTTTAGGTATTATTTAGGTTTTACTCTATGGAATGACAGCCCTGAATAATTTATTCTTTTTTTTTTTGAGACGTTGTCTTGCTGTCGTCCAGGCTGGAGTGCCGTGGCGTGATCTCGGCTCACTGCAAGCTCCGCCTCCCACGTCACGCCATTCTCCCGCCTCAGCCTCCCAAGTAGCTGGGACTACAGGCACCTGCCACCACCCCCAGCTAATTTTTTTGTATTTTTAGTAGAGACGGGGTTTCGCCATGTTAGCCAGGATGGTCTCGACCTCCTGACCTCGTGATCCGCCCACCTCGGCCTCCCAAAGTGCTGGGATTACAGGTGTGAGCCACCATGCCCAGCACCTGAATAATTTATTCTAAAATGCACTGTAATTTGGGGAATATTAGAATATTTTGTCTCCAACTCAGATAGTTTAGGTTCCTACCTTGTGGGCATATTTTGTTTATATTTAAATGGAATTCACTTCTATTTGTATTAAAATGTTTTAATGTGGCTGGGTATGGTGGCTCACACCTGTAACCCCAGCACTTTGGGAGGCTGAGGCAGGCAGATCACTTAAGGTCAGGAGTTTGAGACTGGCCTGGCCAGCCTGGTAAAACCCTGCCTCTACCAAAAATACAAAAATTTAGCCAGGTGTGGTGGCTGGTGCCTGTAGTCCCAGCTACCCAGGAGACTGAGGAAGGAGAATTGCTTGAACCCGGGAGGCAGAGGTTGCAGTGAGCCAAAATTGTGCCATTGGACTCCAGCCTGGGCAACACAGCAAGCTGCAGTGAGCCATGATCACCCCAGCCTGGGCAACAGAATGAGACTGTCTCAAAAAAAAAAAAAAAAAAGGCAAATAAAATACCTCAAAAATTTAAAAATTGTATATGCAGTATGAGTGCCATTAAGTTTTTAAAAAGTATAGGAAATGCGGCCTGGCACTGTGGCTCATGCCTGTAATTCTAGTACTTTGGGAGGCTGAGGCGAGAGGATTGCTTGAGGGCAGGAGTTCGAGACCAGCCTAGGCAACATGGTAAAACCCCATCTCTACTAAAAATAAAAAAATTAGCCAGGCGTGGTGGCATGTGCCTGTATTTCCAGGCTGAGGCACAAGAATCACTTGAACCCGGGAGGCGGAGGCTGCAGTGACTTGAGATTGTGCCACTGTACTCCGGCCTGGGCAACAGGGCAAGACTCTGTCTAAAAAAAAAAAAAAAGCATAGGAAATGCATAAAAATATAACAACACTTACTTGTGATTTTGGGTCAAAGATAAGGTAGTTATGATTGTTTTTATTTTTTTAATACAGATTGTATATGTCTTGAGGTTAGAAAAATCAAATTAGCTATTTATTGATTGAATGTGTAGGCCTTGCACTGTAGACATAACATCAGTATAGAGGTTATTTATCAAGCTGTAGCATGTTAGTGGTCAATAACAAAACAGCTAAGAAAAATGGCTCCTAGAAGTCATTTTTTTGTGGAATAATTTTCAAATGTTTTAAGAAAAGCTATTTCTCCTGTTTTGTGGTTTTTTTTTTTTTTTCAGCTTCAAGGTATTGCAGCATGCTGATTGAAGAAGGAGGATTGCAGCATTTATACAACATCAAAGATCATGAACATACTGATCCCCATGTCCAACAGATTGCTGTGGCCATTCTGGATAGCTTAGAAAAACACATTGTGCGCCATGGGAGGCCACCTCCCTGTAAAAAACAGCCCCAAGCCAGACTAAATTGATAGCTATAAGTATTGGATAATTGAATCACAGGAATCCTTTTTGTGATTGGTCCATTTGGAATATCTTACCCTCCCTGATGTTTTGGGGGTTTCTATGACAAGAGTCATAATATCAGTTTGGGATTGATACTGTATAGTACTGCCCATGTGAACAGTCTCTAATTTGTCTTGTGATTTTAACTTATTAGTCAAGAAGGGTCTCTTCCTTTATCATTGCCTTTTAGGAAATTTTCCACATCTTTCGGTGTTTGAACTTACTTGTGCTTGAGATTCTACAGTTTTATGGTAAAGTTTGCACGAACCCTTAGGCCAGACTTTTCTGATCTCAGAGTCCCTTCCAGTCAATTTGCAGCTTCACATAAGCTGTTGACCTGATTTCTGACACTGCTTCCGTTGTAAATTTTATACTGCTTCTATATAAAATGCCTTTCTTCTCTATCTGTGTATCTTTTATAAGATGTCCTTCTTAGTGTGAAAGAAGGGAAATGTGGATCATCTTGTGGAAGCTAATCACTGGCAGGAGCCTGGATGGCTGGCGGAAAGATGTATGAGAGAAAAATTATGAAGGGAGAACAGAGTGTAGGAACTGGGAATTGCTTTCATGGTATAGGTTTTAAAATGAGACAGGCTACCCTTCGGGAGCCCACCTCTCTTGAGGCGGTGAGCAGAAGCTTGTTCTCCATATTTATACCTAGAAGTGTGGACTGCTGCTTCCTGCACAGACTGCTGGTTATTCTCTAGGAATATTTCCCCAAGCACCACAGTATAAAATATTACAGCACTCTCTGTTAAAGACTAACTGTCTACATCTCCATATGTCGTATTGTTGTGAAAATGTGATTTTAAAAAATTATCGCCAGTTAAAACTGGCTATTCTTCTCCTCTATTTCAAAGTCATTTTTGTTCAGTGGAATAGAGACAACAACATGGTGTTAACCTCTCAGTTAAAATACAATTGACACCAGTAAATTTTGCCATAAAAAGTTAAAATCTCTTGTTCAAAATATGTGTATCTTGTTAATGTGTTCATGTTAGAGAAAGTGTCCCCATCTCACTGCCAAAAATGAAAGAAAAGAAACTCTTTAAATGATTAAATGTAATGATTCTACTCGCAGTGCATAACAGCACATATTTTTGACGGATTATTTTTTAGACAATTACCTCTCCTTAAGGTATCTGATACAGTATAATAAAGAATCACTGGCCGGGCGCGGTGGCTCAAGCCTGTAATCCCAGCACTTTGGGAGGCCGAGGCGGGCGGATCACGAGGTCAGGAGATCGAGACCATCCTGGCTAACACGGTGAAACCCCGTCTCTACTAAAAATACAAAAAATTAGCCGGACATGTTGGCGGGTGCCTGTAGTCGCAGCTACTCGGGAGGCTGAGGCAGGAGAATGGCGTGAACCCGGGAGGCGGAGCTTGCAGTGAGCCGAGATCGCGCCACTGCACTCCAGCCTGGGGGACAGAGAAAGACTCCGTCTCAAAAAAAAAAAAAAAAAAAAAAAAAAACCACTTATATCAGTAATAGCACTTGAGAGATAGCAAGTCACCAAGAAACTTAATTTTCATTTAAAATTTTATTTTGTGAATAAGGTCAATCTACAATCCCAGATAACTACATTTTTTTCATAGATGGCCAGTGTTTTCAATAGAGATTTAAAATTATAGTGATTACTCGGAAGCATTTTAATTTAGAAAGGAGCTAGTTTGTTAGTTCACTGATGACATTTTTTGACAAACATATTTTATACCATTATCACAATAATCAGACTTGAATTTTTTTGGAGTTCCTTCATGTGAATGAAAACTGAGTTAAAAGAAAGTAGGCATTTAGGTCCGGATGCAGTGGCTCATGCTTGTAATCCCAGCACTTTGGGAGGCTGAAGCAGGAGGATTGCTTGAGCCCAGAAGTTCAAGACCAGCCTGGGCAACATAGTGAGACTTGATCTCTACCAAAAAAAAAATTTTTTTTTAATTAGCTGGGTGTGGTGGCACCTGGGCAACAGAGCGAGACACTGACTCAAATAAATATCTAAATAGATATTTAGAATCACTGAAAACCATATTAAATGCTGGGTTAATGCTGACTTAATTGGCTTAAGGAATTTTTATAGGTGTAAGATAAATTTTCACAGACTAAGTTTATTTCAGACAAAATAGAGAATTCTTTTAAAAGTTTTTTTTTGTTCTTTTCTGTATATTAATGTCTAAGACAAAGTTCAGAAAACGAGATGGCCTGTGGTAGTTTGGAAATTGCTAGATATGTTGACCGTTTCCAGGTCTTTTATCTAGTGTAGTTAAGGGAAAGCCTATTTAAGAAGTTTGGCTTCAAGTTTCTGTTTTATAGTGTTCAAGACAAAAGTGCATATTTCGTTACAGGCTAATGCTAGGTTTTTGTCTTTACAAATTATTTTCAGAAATGGCTAAAAGTGTACAGAAAACAGTAAATCCCTTCTTTACTCAGAATAACTTCTTAATAGATGAAGCATCCAAAATATTTAAAAGCAAGGGTGGGCGTAGTGGCTGTTGCCTGTAATCCCAGCATTTTGGGAGGCCGAGGCGGGCGGATCACTTGAGATCAGGAGTTCGAGACCAGCCTGGCCAACGTGGTGAAACCCTGTCTCTACTAAAAATACAAAAATTAGCTGGGCATGGTGGCTTTTTTGCACGCCTATAGTCCCAGCTACTTGGGAGGCTGAGGCACGAGAATCACTTGAACCCAGGAGGTGGAGGTTGCAGTGGGCTAAGAT